>NC_044384.1:54661129-55410227 GCF_006542625.1 Nomascus leucogenys | reverse complement strand
AGTCTCATTTACCGCAGGTTTTAGGCATGAGTCTCTTCCTTTGGTCTTTGCAGCTACCCTACTCTTGAAGCTCTTTAAAACCCTGGCCTTCAGGGATACGGCTCTTTGTACCAGGCTGTTTCACTCTCTGAAAGAGGAAGTTCTTTTCTGCATTGACTTGTGGTCAAGATCATAACTTTTGGTGCGGACTTCTGGTCTTTTCTCTCAGGAATCCTATTTTGTCCCTGGCCCTTAGTCACATCTTCTTCCCAGGGTCCTCCTGAGACATTCTAATTCTGAATCTGTTCATTCTGAATCCTCTTTCTGTTTCTGATCATAGTCACTTAGATTTATAGCATTATAATTTGTGAGAGCTGAAACAAATTTTAGAGGTCATTGTCTATTTTATTGATCAGAATTTGAGAACCTGAAAGATTATAAAATGATAAACAGAAGATTGCACAATTTGTGATCCAAATTGGTGTCCCCAACTCTGGCTCAGTCTTCCCTGCCACCAATATTTCTTCCTTACTTCTTGCCATTACAACATTCCTGAAAAATCTGACCATGTGTCACTCTTTCTCTCTCTTATCCACCTTCGCATGTGTAATCTTTGCTGACTTCCAATGTCTACAAGGGAACATCTAAACTTATTACACAGATCCTTTAAATATGGCCGTAGCTTATCATTCATGACACATCTTCTGTCATCTCATTCATACTCTAAGTTAAGCTGTGTAAAGCTTCCTGAACTTTTCTCTTTTTGTTCCCACTAGGGTTGCCAGATAAAATACAGAATACCTAGTTAAATTTGAATTTCAGATAAACATTATTGCATGGGATGTACTTATAGTAAAAATATTACTTGTCGTTTATCTGAAATTCAAATTTAATGGATGTCCTTTACTTTTATTTGCTAAATTTGGTCACCCAGTCTCTGTATTTGCATATAGCCCTGTTCTCTGTGTGGAATGTCTTCTTCTTGCCCCATCTTTCCTTTTGATGCAGAAGAACTGCCACTTATAAGACCTGGCTCATGTGACCTCCTCTATGAACCTTACTTGACTCCCAGAGAAAGCTGTGTTTTATAACATTTGGAACATACCATTATTGTACACCCGCTACATTGGATGTATACATTTGGTAAATTTCAGAGCTAGTTTTTAGAAGTTTTACAGATACATTTAAAATTCCCTACATGGGAACAAACTTTCCCTTTGACATAGTAATACTGAAATATTTGTTGATAATTAGTGCTCAAAATACCAGGTCTGTCATTTTTATACCAATTATGAGTACCAGTCTCTGCCCCTAAAATGAGAAGGAAACTTGTAAATGAGTTTTTCAGAGTATAGTAGACTCTTTAAGTGATATTTATTTTAATACAGCATGCTTCAAGGTATTTTTCTAGCATTATTTACAGAGCAAATATAAAAAGCATACTTATTTATATTATTGCTGTTTTTAAGGTGAAAATGGTTCTTTCCAAATTGTATGAGAATAAGAAAATAGCTAGTGCCACCCACAACATCTATGCCTACAGGTGAGTAATCATCACAAGTTTTAGTGTTTGCAATTTGTTAAAAATAGAGGGAAATGATGCATGATTTTAGAAAATAATAACTATTATGTATTTTTCCATTGTAATAGTAATAGACATGTGGAATATTTGGAAACTGCAGAAAAGAAAAAAAGAATTGAAGGGAAAAATCAGGCATTTCTGCCAGCAAATGTAACTGACACTATTTTGGTTTTTGTTTCGTTTTTTCTCTGCAAAGTTTATTTTTTCCCAATGCTTTACCCTTGTATCCTGTTTTTTTCTTAATTAAACAAAAGCACTTTTCATATTGTTATAACTGCTTGATAAATACCGTTTAATGGTCGTAAAATATTTGAGTGCCATACTACAATTTAACCATTTCCTTTAGTTTTTCGTATTTTTCACAATTATAAAGAGTGGTCCAGGGAACATCTTGTATACTTTTTAGGTTATTTCCTCAGGATAGGTTCTGGTTGCTTGAGATTCTTTTTTGAAATGAAATGGGAATATAATAAAAGGAAGAAAGAATTCTTAGAATTATCAAAAAGTGTGAACAATTTTGAAACTCTTGATATATAGCCAAATTTCTTGCAATGGTTTTGTTTTGTTTTGGTTTGGTTTTTGAGACAGGGTCTCCCTTTGTTGCCCAGGCTGGAGTACAGGGCATGATCGTGGCTCAAGCAATCCTCCCACCTCAGCCTCCCAAGTTAACTGGGACTATAGTGTGAGCCACCATGCCCGGCATAATTTTTGTATTTTTTGTAGCAACAGGGTTCTGCCATGTTGCCCAGGCTGGCCTCAAACTCCTGAGTTCAAGTGATCTGCCCACCTTGTAATCCAAAGTGTTAGGATTTACAGGTATGAGCCCGAAGGTTTTAAAACCAATTTATGCTCCCATAGCAGTGAATTAAGAGTATTTCTTTTACTACGTGAGTTTCAGTTTTGACAATTCAGGTTTTTATATGCATCTTTGCTGATTTGTAAGTGAAGAGATGAAGGGCATTTGAAAAAATACACAAATTTGTGAGACTTTAAAATAACATAGTGTAGGCCTAAAATAAATCAGAACATAGGGACTTGGTGTAAATTTAAAATGTGATTGAGACTATTTATAGAATCTAGGCTATCTGAAACTGAAACTCAAAATTCATCATTTTGAGTAGGTGAGTTCTTAATATTACTAATTTCACATCTCTTTAAGTGCCAAAACTTACTTACAAACAATTATTTGTTATGTAATTCCCATCTTAATAGAGTATCACTGGATAGAATTTTAATGTTTTCTTAATCAGTTATGGCCTTCAATAGGAAAATGAGGAATTAGACTACTCTCAGTCATTAGAATGGGCTGTAAAAATTGTAATGTTCATTTATTCTACATGTTTTTGAGTGCCTACTCTGTGCCAAAACTTTATATAAATTAACTGTGATTAGTTAGCAATTCTACCACTGTAAAAAGGTTAGCTTTTCAAGATCCCATAGTTAAGTGATGGAGCTGAATTTGACAATCCAATTTCATTTGTTTTCTTTATTTCATTCCTCTATGGCTGTGGCTACAGCTTCAACAATCTTGTATCTAAGCCATGTAAAAAGAGAAAAAAAGGTACTCATAGTATTTTAACTTTAATGTTCATAGTAGGTGGTCAGTAAATATTTAGAGTGGATGGATGGATGAAGGGAAAGAAGGATGAGTGAATGAATGAACGTGACTGCTGTAAGGTAACATAACTGACTTAGGTGTGTAGATGAGCTTTTATAGCTTTTAGTATTTACATTAAAAGTTTACAGCTTTTTATGGCCAGAGTTGGGAGGATGTCTTTACTACATTTACCCAGTTCCACATGATACCATTGTAGGGCCCTAAGAAATCCACCAGATGGCATACTGTAACTGACACTATTTTTTTTTTTCTATCTCTAGCACTTATTTGCCCAGCTTATTTTACTCTATTGTAGGCCTATGTTATTATTTCAAATATAACTTTCTAGTTTAAATGGATAAAAATACCATGATTTGTCTCTAATATTAGTAACCATCCAGAGGAAAATTTAAATCTTTACATTCTTAGAAGAAAATAGAGAAATGCTTGATGGCTGGAATAAGATGAAAGTATAAAATATTACCTTATGTTGGTTTTGTTGCCCTCATCTTTTTTATATGCTTTTTGTTTCACTACATCTTAAGGCTCTCTGAAGACAGATGCATGCCACTTACTTCCTTTATAATATGTCGTAGTACCTGTTGCTTTTATACAGTGTATTCTCAATAAATGTTTTTCAATGATTGCTCTTGGTAGCTTCAAGGTTAAATGAAGTAAGGGGAATGTCACATGTATAAATTCACCTTCCCATAATAGCAACATTTCTGATATAAAGGAGATGCCTTTGATTCCTAGCTTTCCCAAGTATATAAAAAGGCAAACATACTGGATAGTAAACTGTCAGTGAAAATATATCTAATATAATACATATTTCAAGAAGGATTTAAAAAAATGAATATGCCAATTTTGGAAGTAATCAAAATGATCACAAATATTGAGGAATAACTTTTATTATAATATTTTAGTTTCAAAGTGTAATGCTCTTACCTGTATTTGCAGAATATATTGTGAGGATAAACAGACCTTCTTACAGGATTGTGAGGATGATGGGGAAACAGCAGCTGGTGGGCGTCTTCTTCATCTCATGGAGGTAGGTGTGAGTTAAACTATCAATCCTGTTCTGTACAAGCCATAAAATTTCTCAACAAAACAGAGCTCCATTTAGTAATAGCTAAGTCAGTTGAACTATGTAACATAAGATATATTTGATTTAATTAGTAGTTGATGTTAAAATATTGATTGAATGAAAATTTTAACCAGTGGATGTGGGACAGAAAGCAAATAATTAATAAGAAGTGCTATGCTTTCAAGACATAGACAATAGAAGATTGTCTTCAACTTTGGGAAAATGCTTTGTTTTTTTGATAATTTCCTTCTCTTTATTTTTTCTATTCTTTCTTTATGGAACTCCTGTTAGTTGGATATTGGAACTTCTGGATAGATCCAGAATTTTTTTTTTTAATTAAGTTGTCCATCTCATTGTCTTTATATTCTGAGACATTTTCTTGACTGTTGTCCAAAATTTCTGTTGAATTTGAAATTTTGTTTAGCAACCATATATTTAATTTTTAAGAGTTCTTTCTTGTTTTCAGTTTTTCCCTTTTAAGAATATCATGTTCTGTTTTATGGCTCCAATATCTTCTAAAATTTCTCTGATTATATTAATTAGAGTTTCTTTTTTAAGATGTTCTCACCCCTAAAAAATTTTTTCCTGGTCCATTTTTGTTTATCTTGTCCTTTCTCTTTCATGCTGCTGGATTTTCTTCATCTGTCTGGTGATCATTTATTGTTCATTAATTTTAGGATTGGATTGTTTTTTTCCTAAGGTAGTTACCTGGTTTTTTTCTGCTCTTGTATGTGAAGGTTTATTTTCTAACAAGGCCTTTGCCTTGAATAGTAACTGTGTTTGTGGGTCAGGCCTGTAAACTGGTGGGCTTCACATTAAGGGCAGCATTTGACAAATGTCAAACTGATGAAGATGGCCAGGCATGGTGTCTCACGCCTGTAATCCTAGCACTTTGGGAAGCCAAGGTGGGAGATCACTTGAGCCCAGGAGTTCGAAACCAGCCTGGGCAACATAGTGAAATCCTGACTCTACCAAAAAAACACAAAAATTACCCGGGCATGGTGGTGCATGCACCTGTAGGTCTCAGCTACTTGGGAGGCTGAGGTGGGAGGATCACTTGAGCCCAGGAGGCAGAGGTTGCAGTGAGCCAAGATTGCGCCACTGCACTCTAACCTGGGTGACAGAGTGAGACTGATCTAGATCTTAACTGATGAAGACCTTACTAATAGCACCAGGGATTGATGCCTCGTGCAGCCCCTGTAGCTTTGTTCAGAAGCAGGGTTTTTTTTGTTGTTGTTATTTCGCCTAGTGATAAAATGCTGCTTAAACTTAGCTGTTCTGGTTGAAGTCACCAGGTACTAGAATCCTACTTGCATGGTCTCCCCTTCACTCTGTCCAGTTGCCCCAAATCTGGGAATTTGAGGACATTGTGAAACACAGTGATGGTTTTCCAGATTCCCTTCTGTTCTTCCATTTCACTCCCTGAATTGTTAGTAATCTCACTCAGTGCCTACTCATATGGCTCTACAATTAAAGTCACTGGGAAATTTTATGTGCGATTTTATATATGGGTTATTTCATTCTCCTTTTTTAAAACTCATATTTGTACATATCTGTCTATGTATCTAATTATGCTTCCAAAAAATAACAGATTTTGAATGTGAAGAATGTCATGGTGGTAGTATCACGCTGGTATGGAGGGATTCTGCTAGGACCAGATCGCTTTAAACATATCAACAACTGTGCCAGAAACATACTAGTGGAAAAGAACTACACAAATTCACCTGTAAGTGGCTCCTCATACTACATCTAGAGAATTTCTCATCACTGCCTGGGAATTTTTTTAAAAGACAGAAAATTAAGAATGAATCAGAATGTGGGTGGTGAATTGGTAAAACCTTTGGATGAAGAACCTGGAGACCTAGACTCTAAACAGTGTGTCTGGCCAGTCACGTGACTTTGGACAGATCACTTCATCCCTTCGCACCTTGATTTCATAGGACAGATCACTTCATCCCTTCGCACCTTGATTTCATAGATTCATAGAATTTTATAATTAGAAAAACCTTTTAAGACCAACTAGGTTCCATCCCTAAAATTGAGCCCCAGAGTGGTTGTAGCTGATATCACATCAGACTAGATGTTCTTTAAACATCTATAAAATTCTGAAATTCTCCATTAGTGTCAAAACATCTCCCCCTCCACTGGCATACCTTTAGATGCTTTCTTCCTTTATACTTTGAGTTTATTTTGTTTTATATTTTAGGTATGTTCATATCTGCCTTATTTAAATTTTACTGCCTTACTTGGGAAAGTGGGACAATAGATGAAATAATATTGAAATTATTCAAACATAAATCTACTAGATAAATAAAGTTTCCTTGATTATTCTTGTTTAAAAAATATTAGCCTATAAGTGAAAGTACCCTGTAAAACACAGAAATGACACATATGAAAGTGATCATACCCTCACTGTAACATATATACATACATACATATATGTATGAATATATGTGGAATATATATGTATAAATATATTCTAAGTGATTAGATTGAAAGTTTCATCTTTATGTAAATGGAGAGATGCTGCACTGATTTGTGTCTTTTTCAGGAGGAGTCATCTAAGTCTTTGGGAAAGAACAAAAAAGTAAGAAAAGACAAGAAGAGGAATGAACATTAATACCTGAAACTATAGGAAAGGTTAATTTGCCTATAATTATATATACATTCCATAGTCATCAAGGAATATATTGTGCAGAGAGAGTATCCTTGACTGCTCAAGTCAGCCAATTCAGCATGGATACCAACATTAGCTTTTCTTCTTTGGTTATATCATCTGCCAAAAATAGAGAACTTATGATCTATTCATGTGTGTTTCAGGCTTATTTGGAGAACTAATTTGCACTTAATCACCACTTCATCTAATTTTAGCAAGGTAACAGTTGCCCAGGGCAGTACCTGAATTAACTGTCCATTTCAGTACATGTCAAGTGCCTTTGTTAGGTGGAGAAGAAATGTCTCTAGAGGAATATAAATACCTGATTTCTTGTCATCGAGATTCTTGTACTGTTAAATGAATATTGCCTTTTACTGCTCTTTATGGCTTATTGGAATAGGGGCTCATTTAAGATTGATCTTGGAGAGTTTCTTCTTCTGATTTTAGTTCATAAGTATGTCACCTTTCATTTTATAGTGTTCATCGAGTAATGGATTAAGTGAAAATCCAGGAGTAATCCATCTGCAGTTATGTGCTGAGGTGATAATTCATCCAACGTATTTGTTAGCATAAATATTATGCTTCACTTTCTGTTGCAAATTGATGATTGTGAAATTTCAGAAAGTGATTTTCTAGTCGGCTTTTTTTGTTTAATTCTTGTAATGTAAGCAATAAATATGGAGTGTCAGTAGTCTCCCTCCACCCCAGAAATGTGTTGGTGTAACATTCTCGTTTCTTTTAACAACCTGGAAGTACCTTTCTTGTGATCTTCACTGAGGAATTAGAACTATGATAGAAGTTAGGCTGTGGTGAATAGGACATTTGTAGAGTGGGATAGAGGTGGCAGAATGACCCTGGTGTAGGGCAGGAGTATGTTGTGTAGTTACATCAATTTGATGCCTGCTTTCCATCTGCACTCCAGACAGCTTTCTCAGTTCCAAGATTTTGCAGAGAGAAGGAGCAAACCTTTTCATTGGAAAAACAGAAACAACCCTCCCCCCATTTTTTTCCTGCTATTCACCAAACCTTTATGTTTCTTTCATCTTCCAGTTACCTCTAGGCATTTAGACAATGAAATTTACCTTTGAGATATAACAATAAGTGATTAACTGTTCACTTTCAGATGTAATGGCAAACAATTGTTAAAAGTTATTAACTGATCACAGATTTGCCTGGACTTCCCTTCCCAGGGAGGAAACAGAAGTTAGGAGGCAACTTTGGGATGGTGCTAGAGCATGGAAAGCACAGAGAATTGGACAAACAGGTCTTTTTCTCTTTTCTCTGATGTTTTACCTTTAAAAGATCCAACATCCTTACCGTTGGTATTTTTAGTAAGGTTATAGTAAATAGCTTTACACCAGGATGGATTCTGAAATATAAATTCTAAATTATATTTGTTATAACTATATTTTACGTTGTATGTTATCAAGAGTCATCAGAGAATGACCTTTTTGTGTTTGGAACACTTGGTTCCATGAAAAGTATGCTTTGTGTTTTAACTGTTAAAATAATTTAAAAATTAATTATTTTACATAATTAAATAAGTTAGAAACTATTAACATTAAATAATTTCCCAATTTCAACATGTCAAACCTATGAAGGGAGATAGGAAACAATGAGAAACTTACTTTTGCTCCTTTATACAGAATTATTAACTATATTTTACTAACTAAAAAACTCTAGTATTCTTTACCTAAAGTCAATTGGCTGGTAAGAGGGAGAGATGCAAAATTCTCCAGTTCTGAACTTGGAGCTATTTCACTACTCTTAATGGAAACTTGAACTAATGATAGATAGTATTTTTTTCCTCTATATAAAATTTTTGTCTTGATTAGGAGATTTATCAGTTCTCCATATAATAATTTTCTACAATCAGATCTATGCTGTGGCATATTTTGCTTTATTTAAAAATTTTTTTTTAGAGATGAGGTCTTGCTCTGTCACCTAGGCTGGAGTGCAGTGGCATGATCATGGCTCACTGCAGCCTTGACCTTCCAGCCTGCCAAGTAGCTGGGATTATAGGCATGTGCTATCACACCTGGCTAATTTTTAAAATTTTTTGTAAAGATAGGGTCTTCTTATGTTGCCCAGGCTCGTCTTGAGCTCCTGGCCTCAATCGATCTTCCTGCCAAGGTATTGGAATTACAGGTGTGAGCCACCATGCCTGGCCTGCTTTGCCATATTTTATAGTGTGTTAATTACAAATAGTCTTCATATGCCAGAATATAAGAGCAAGTTTTATCTGCTTTTTAGATGGGAATTGCAGAAGCTACATCAAAAGTATGCTTTGAGGTATACGTACTGAAACAGAGCCTTTCTGAAGAGAATTATATCAAACTAATTACAACCAAGAAATAATAGTATGAAGTGGATACTGTTTGGAGGACAGGAAAATTTATTGGGAAAATTACATAATCCCTCTGATTCCACTATCCAGAGATAGCCATTATTATTAATATTTGGTATGTACATCCTTATATTATTTTTTTCTTACGCATGATTTTGTATATATGGTTATTTTTCTTTCCATAAAAATGGTATTAAATTGTATATACTGTTTTGTAGCCTACATATTTCATATAGAAGTATATTGTTCACATTTTCCATGTCAATAAATATTCTATGGCTTAAATTTCTTATGGCTGCATTGTATTCTGTCTTCTCAGTATTATATTATACTAACTAGTCCTCCACTTATTTCTAATTTTTAAGTTTTTTTCAACTTTTTACTGTTATAAACAACTGTGAAAACCTACCTCATTTGCAGATTTTTTTATGTATCTTTAATTATTTCATCAGGAGAAGCTCCTAGATACAGAATTTCTTGGTCAAGGTTTGTACATTCTAATAGCTTTTGATTAGTTGAGTCAGATTGTCATCCAGGAAAGTGTTATCAGTGATTACTCCATTAATATTGTGTTGGAATATTTAATACTAGCCAAAGATGGGAAAAAATAGGCAGTTTGCTTGATAACTCCCAAGATCCTTTTTAAAAAAGTAAGCTTTTTGGCCAGGCACAGTGTCTCACGTCTGTAATCCCAGCACTTTGGGTGGCTGAGGCAGGCGGATCACTTGAGGTCAGGAGGTTGAGACCAGCCTGACCAACACGGTCAAACCTGTCTCTACTAAAAATACAAAAAAAATTAGCTGGGTGTGGTGGCGGGCACCTGTAATCCCAGCTACTCCAGGGGGGCTGAGGCAGAAATATCACTTGAACCTGGGAGGCTGAGATTGCAGTGAGCCCAGATCGTGCCTTTGCACTCCAGCCTGGCGACAGGAGCGAAACTCCATCTCAAAAAAAAAAAAAAAAAAAGTAACCTTTTTGCCTTGAAATAATTGTAGCCTCACAAGAAGTTACAAAAATAGTAGGTCCTGTGTACCCATCACTGAGCCTCCCCTAACAGTAACATAACTATAGTAAAATTTCAAAACTGGGAAATAGTTTGATTACAATTCCTTTATCAGATAAATGATTTCCAAATATTTTCTCCTAGCCTGTGGCTTGTCTTTTCATTCTCTTAGCAGTGTATTTTGCAGAGTAAAGTTGTTAATTTTGATGAGATCTAATTATCTTTTTTTTCCCTCTTTTTTGGATCATTCTTTTTGATGCAACATCTAAGGACTTTGCCTAACCCCAGGTCTAGATTTTCTTCTGTTTTTAAAGTTACATCATTTTGTATTTTTCATTTAGATCTATTTTCCATTCTTAGTTTTTACATAAGATGTGAGATTAAAGTCAAAGTTTTTTTGTTTTGTTTTTTGCTTATGGATGTCCAGTTATGAAGTGACTAGTTTTTTTAAATTGAACTTTTTTTTTTGAGACAGGGTCTTGCTCTGTTGCCCAGGCTGGAGTGCAGTGGCCTGATCATGGCTCACTGCAGCCTTGACCTCCCTGGCTCAAGCAATCCTCCCACCTCAACATCCTGAGTAGTTGGGACTACAGGTGCATGCTACCACACCAGGCTAATTTTTATATGTTTTGTAGGGATGGAGTTTCACCATGTTGCCCAGGCTGGTCTCTATCTCCTGAGCTCAAGTGATTTGCCTATCTTGGCCTTCCAAAGTGCTGGGATTACAGGCATGAGCCGCCATGCCTGGCCAGATTGAACTTTTTACTGATAAATATTCACAAGGTAAACACATACGTAATCACCACGTAGATTGACAAAGGGCGACACCCAACACCTCACAATCCCCTTGTGTCTCAACTGGTCATTATCTGCTGTCCTCCCTGCCAAGTAACCAAGTCCCTAATTTCCGACACCAGAGATGAGTTTGGTCTGTTTTGCCAGTTAAGCAAGTGGAATTATATAGTACCCTTGTTTTGGCTCCTTTTCTAACATTTTGTTTGTGAAACTCATCTAGGTTGTTGCGTGTAGCAAAAGTTCTTTCATTCGTTTTTTTTGTTTTTTAGTTATTTGTTTTTTTAAGAGTTGGAGTCTCACTCTGTCACCCAGGCTGGAGTGCAATGGCACGATCATAGCTTACTTTAGCCTCAAACTCCTGAGCTCAAGCAGTCCTCCTGCCTCAGCCTGCCAGAGCGCTGGGATTACAGGTGTGACCCCAGCCTGTACCTGGCCTAATTCTTTCATTCTTATCACTGCATGGTATTCCATCGAATGAATGTGACAGTTTATTTACCAATTATCTTTATGGATATTTGGGTTTCCAGTTTGAAGCTATTACAATTAGTGCCGCTATCAACATTTCTGTACATGGCTGTTGGTGAACATATGTACACATTTCTATAGGGTATATACCCAGGAATGAATTTGCTGGGCATTAGGATATGTGTATGTGGAACTTTGGTATATTCTGCCCAGCTGTGTGCTGGGCTAGGTGCTGATTTGTAATGTTTGACAAGTTTCCATGTGTAAATACTCCCGTTCTCTCCAGTTTCAAGCTACCAAAGTGAATTCATTTGGTTTACAAAATAGCTAAAAATTTAACAGTTGCTTCTGTGAGCTTGTACAAACCAGCTCCAGGACATCCCTCATTCTGCCAAGCAGTTTTCCAAAATCATTATACCAATTTACACTTCTGCCAGTAAATGAATGAGAGTTCTAGTTGCCACACATGTACATTTGGCATTATCATTTTCATTTTCATCATACTGTGTGGTGTGTAATGGCATCACTTTGTGGTTTTAATTTTTTTCTCCCAGGAATAGAAAGATGAGTGCTTGTTACCAAGCTTGGTTCAGATACAGAAAAATAAGGTTACAGTTTTGCATGTCTTATGACCTAGTCTGTAAATTTCAACACTTTATCACCATCCCACTGGTATACTTGTCTGTGAATTTATCTGGGAACTTCAGCTTTCTTTTCGCCCTTAATTTCTTTTTTTTTTTTTGAGACAGAGTCTCTCCATCGCCCAGGCTGGAGTGCATTGGCACAATTTCGGCTCACTGCAATCTCTGCCTCCCAGGTTCAAGCAATTCTTCTTGAGTAGCTGGGACCACAGGCGCCTGCCACCACGCCTGGCTAATTTTTGTATTTTTAGTAGAGATGGGGTTTCATCTTGGTCAGATTGGTCTCGAACTCCTGACCTCAGGTGATCCACCTGCCTTGGCCTCCCAAAGTGCTAGGATTATAGGCGTGAGCTATTGCACCCGGCCTGCCCTTAATTTTCTAATTTGTAAAAATGTGGGTTATAATTCCTCCCTGTCTAGGTTAGTTATGGGGATTAAATAAGATTCCTTCTGTGGTGCTTAGTATGTGATAAGAATTTGATAGTCATACCTTGTATTTGAGATAAGCTATTTCTGAGGATTTTAACAGTACCTAGAATTTTTTTTTTTTTTTTTTTTTTTTAAGACGGGGTCTCACTCTGTCGCCCAGGCTGGAGTGCAGTGGCGCGGTCTTGGCTCACTGCAGCCTCTGCCTCCCGGGTTCAAAAATTCTCTTGCCTCAGCCTCCCGAGTAGCTGGAATTACAGGGGCATGCCACCATGCCCGGCTAATTTTTGCATTTTTAGTAGAGACAGGGATTCACCATGTTGGCCAGGCTGATCTCAAACTCCTGACCTCAGGTGATCCACCCTCCTCGGCCTCCCAAAGTTCTGGGGTTACAGGTGTGAGTCATCACGCCCAGCAAGTACCTAGAATTCTAAGTTGACATTGGGGTTACCAAGTTCTTAGCCTCCTGTAGGGAGATGATATAGTATAATAGTTAAGAACCAGGTCTCTGAAATCTGACTTGGGTTTGAATCCTGTGTCTGCTTTTTACTAGCCTTGAGAGCTTGGGCAAGTTATCTCTCTTCTGTACTGAGTTTTGCAAAGCTTATGAAGGAATTAGGTGGCTGTCATTGATGACCCTTGTTTGCAATGCCATCTTTGCATTTGTCTTTCCTGTTGTCCTGCTAGGCAGACAGCAGGACAGAACAAATCACCTGGTAGGACTGGGAAGTTATTGAGGATGTAAGACTTAGCACGTGTATCTAAGCAGGCCATGGGTTGGTACTGAGAGACTACTTAGGGAGAAACAAGGGAGAACTCTGGATGTAGTCAAGAAGCATAAACCAGGGATTGACAAATGTTTTCTGTAAACATCTAGATATTAAATATTTTTGGCTTTGTGAGCTGTACGGTTTGTTACAGCTACTCAATTTTTTATTTTTTTGAGACAGAGTCTCGCTCTGTCACCAGGCTGGAGTGCAGTGGCAAAATCTCTGCTCACTGCGACCTCACAGAAGAGTGGCACAATCAGATTTGTATTTTAGAAAGTTACCTCTGGTTGCTAGGTAGAGAATGGATTGAAAAGTAACAAAAGTGGATAAGAGGCTATTGCAGAAATAAGCAATTCCACTCTTCAGTATATAGTCAAGAGAATTGAAAGCACGTCCACATAAAAACTTACATATGAATGTTATAGCAACATTATCCTAGTTTAGACTATGATAATGGCAATGGAGTAGAAAAAATGTTGATGGATTTAAAAAATGTTTAGGAGGCAAAATTAGAATCTGGCAATAGATTGGATAACAGGGTGAGCCATTGGTATATATCTATGTTCTAATACTCTTTCATAAATATATCTGTTGAACTTTCTTGATTTAATTTATGGGAGTTTCTTGGTGCTCCTATTTCATAGCCAACAAACACATAAAAAATTATTCATTAGGGAAATCCAAATCAAAACCATGGTGAGATACCACTTTACACCCACCAGGATGGGTATTATAATAATAACAATAAACAGAAAGTAACCAGTGTTAACAGGGATGTGAAGAAATTGGAACTCTTGTAATACTGCCTTTTACATGAGGATAAAATGGTGCAGCTGCTTCAGAAAATAGTTTGGCGTTCCTCAAAAAGTTAAACATATAATTGCCATTTGACCCAGCAATTCCACTTTTCAGTATATAGTTAAGAAAAGATGACCACATAAAAACTTATACATGAATATACTAAAAGCCACTGAATTGTACACTTTAAAAGAGTGAATTTCATTGTATTTGAATTATATGTGAAAAATTAAAAATCAAAGATATATTTGATTGTCACCATCTTGGACAATGGTTTTATAAAACAGATGTGAAACATCTTGTGTCATACGTTCCAAAATAATTTGCAGCATGCATCCCATAAAATACGTTTTAATTAAATTATAAATCAATCCCCAAAACATATTGAAAAGCATACAGAAATTATATATCTGATATTTGAAACACGAATTTCTAAAAAGTTTCCTTGTTGAAAGCTTCTAAAAGTTCAGCTTAAATAAGCGTCTAGTTTTACAATTTCACATGTAAGAGAAAAAAATGATTAAATTCACATTCCAATGAAGAATTTATTTTAAAAAATCATGTTGGGAAGTTACTCTGGTTTTATTTCAATATTTTGAAAACAAGAGACAAGTACGTGCATTTATAGTAGCACATGTTACGGGGGGGCTGCTGTTCGTATTTTTTTTGTGGAGATGGAGTTTTGCTATGTTGCCCAGGTTGGTCTCAGACTCGTGGGCTCAAGCTATCCATATGCCTCGGCCTCCCAAAGTGCTGGGAATTACAGGCATGAGCCACCACTCCTGGTCACTATAGGTTTTAACAATTTGTTTCAAAATCCTATGGACATCCTGTTTTATATATATAAATGCAGTATGTGTATATATGTACATATATATGTGTGTGTATATATATATGTGTATATACATATATACACATACTGCATTTATACAGCTGGAAGGCTTATGTGCAGGATAGTACTTGCAGTTTTTAAAAATGTTATCTTATAAGGGCTGGGCATGGTGGCTCACACCTGTAATCCTAGCACTTTGGGAGGCCGAGGTGGGCAGATCACCTGAGGTCAGGAGTTCAAGACCAGCCTGGCCAACGTGGTGAAACCCTGTCTCTACTAAAAATACAAAAAAATTAGCCAGGTGAGGTGGTGGGCACCTGTAATTCCAGCTACTTGGGAGGCTGAGGTGGGAGAATCGCTTGAACCTGGCAGGTGGAGGTTGCAGTGAGCTGAGATTGCTCCACTGCACTCCAGTCTGGGCAACAGAGTAAGATTCCATCTCAAAAAACAACAACAGCAGCAACAAAAAAACTGTATGTTATAGGGAGGCAAATGCAGGTAGATCACTTGAGCCCAGGAGTTTGAGACCAGCCTGGCCAACATGGCGAAACCCTGTCTCTACTAAGAAAGCACAAAAATTAGCTGGGCGTGGTGACCCATGCCTGTAATCCCAGCTACTTGGGAGGCTGAGGCATGAGAATTTCTTGAAACCCAGAGGTGGAGGCTTCAGTGAGCCAAGATCACACCACTGCATTCCAGCCTGGGTGACAGAGCAAGACTCTGTCTCAAAAAAAAAAGTATGTTATAAAATACATATATAGACAGCCATGACTTAAAATTGGGTTTTTATGATTTTTCTGATAGCATGAAAATTATTTCTAATCTTTTTAAGGAAATCTGAGTGAGGGGGAGCTCATTTGCCACTCTCCTCAACCGTCACTCTTCTTTGCATCACTTATTAATAATTTACTAACAAGAGGCACTAGGATTTTTTTTTTACACTCTTCCACAGTTACAAAGTTTTTTTCAAAAATATAGCCAGTAGTTATACTTAGTCAACTTTCTTTCCTTTTTTTCTGAGACAGAGCCTCGCTCTATTGCCAGGCTGGAGTGCAGGGGCGCGATCTCGGCTCACTGCAAGCTCCACCTCCCGGGTTCAAGCAATTCTCCTGCCTCAGCCTCCCGAGTAGCTGGGACTACAGGCGCCTGCCACCACGCCCGGCTAATTTTTGTATTTTTAGTAGAGACGGGGTTTCACCATATTGGCCAGGCTGGTCTGGAACTCCTGACTTTGTGATCTGCCTGCCTCAGCCTCCCAAAGTGCTGGGATTACAGGTGTGAGCCACTGCGCCTGGCCTAGTCAACTTTCAAGGTGGCTTTTGCTGTTACAAAAGCAGCACAGTAGTTGTGTTATGTAATTTTATAATTTCAGCATCTAAAACCAGAGGCTCTAGAGAGCATTTGGTGTGAAGAGGGAAGGAAAGAAAGGCTGATAAATACATTGCTGACTTTGTCTGTAGTGTCAGATAAGATATAAATGTAAATGCGTTGACTGCAACCATTGTGGATAAGATTATGAAGGGGCACTGAGTGACTCACCCAGAAAGTAATCAGGGATTGGTTCTCTGTACTGTGTGTGGTAATCACTACTTTTTGTCATTTCATGTGGGAAAAGAAAGCAACCAGAGAGCCCTGGGGATCTCGCCTTGTGGCCTTAGGTTGTGGGGAACTGTCTTTATGGAAGTTGGCTGCCAGGTAGATAACGTTCAGGAAAAAGAATAGTGAGGAATCATTTTGGATCAGATTTCATTATCTGTTACTTTGTGTGAAAATAGAACTGGTGTAGCTGCAGAACATTCTAGATCTCTATTTGAACTTACTTACGTGTATTGAATGTTACTCCTAAGTGTCAAATCTTTTTCTATTTTTCTAACTTGTGTGGCAGCACCCCCTACCACCTTCCTTCTCTGTCACACCTAATGTTTCTATTATTTTAAAATACTTACGGTATTATCATTATTATTATTATTATTATTATTTTTGAGAGAGTGAGTCTCTCTCTATTGCCTAGTCTGGAGTTCAGTGAACAATCTTCCTACCTCAGCCTCCTGAGTAGCTGGGACCACAGGTGTGCACTACCATTAGCCTGGCTAATTTTTAAAATTTTTGTAGAGATGGGGGTCTCCCAGGCTGATCTTGAACTCCTGGGCTCAAGCAGTCCTCCCGACTCAGACTCCCAAAGTGCTGGGATTATAGGCATAAGCCATCATGTCTGGCCCTCAAATTCTGTAAATAAAAATAAATACATACAATTAAACCCCATCAACTATTATCAGTAATCTTCTTAGATGACTTCATCATACAACATAATCTGTTCACATAGACTGTTCTATAATCATGGACTTTAATATTCAAAAGGTCATGATTAAGCCCTTTTAATCAAGACTATTAAACAGTTAGAGGCTGAAACAGTTTGGCTGTGTCCCCACCCAAATCTCATCTTGAATTCCCATGTGTTGTGGGAGGAACCTGGTGGGAGGTAATCGAATCATGGAGGGAAGTCTTTCCTGTGCTGTTCTCATGATAGTGAATAAGTCTCATGAGATCTGATGGTTTTAAAAAGAGGAGTTCCCCTGCACAAGCTCTCTCTCTCTTTGCCTCTTGCCATCCATGTAAGACATGACTTGCTCCTCCTTGCCTTCACCATGATTGTGAGGCTTCCCCAGCCATGTGGAACTGTAAGTCCAGTTAAACCTTTCTTTAGTAAATTGCCCAGTCTTGGTTATGTCTTTATCAGCAGTGTGAAAATGGACTAATACAGTAAATTGGTACCAGTAGAGTGGGGCATTGCTGAAAAGATACCTGAAAATGTGGAAGCAACTTTGGAACTGGGTAACAGTCAGAGGTTGGAAGAGTTTGGAAGGCTCAGAAGAAGACAGGAAAATGTGGGAAAATTTGGAACTCCCTAGAGACTTATTGAATGGCTTTGGCCAAAATGCTGATAATGATATGGACAGTGAAATCCAGGCTGAGGTGGTCTCAGATGGAGATGAGGAACTTGTTGGGAACTGGAGCAAAGGTGACTCTTGTTATGTTTTAGGAAAGAGGCTGGTGGCATTTTGCCCCTGTCCTAGAGATTTGTGGAACTTTGAACTTGAGAGAGATGATTTAGGGTATCTGGCGGAAGAAATTTTTAAGTAGCAAAGCATTCAAGAGGTGACTCGGGTGCTGTTAAAACATTCAGTTTTATAAGGGAAACAGAGCATAAAAGTTCAGAAAATTTGCAACCTGACAATGTGGTAGAAAAGAAAATGCCATTTTCTGAGGAGAAATTCAAGCCGGCTGCAGAAATTTTCATAAATAATGAGATGAATGTTAATCCCCAAGATAACAGGGAAAATGTCTTGAGGGCATGTCAGAGGTCTTCATGGCAGTCCCTCCCATCACAGGCCTGGAGGCCTAGGAGGAAAAGACGGTTTCGTGTGCTGGAAAAATAAGGCCACTCCCAAACCCCAGCAGTCTTCAACCAGTGACTTACAGCTTCTTCGTGGCTATGGGAGTAACTCTGAGGGTGTGTTCTATACTGGCTTCCAGAGTTCCCAGTGGGATTATTTTAGTTAACCAAAGTGGTAACTTGTTTGATAGCATACCCTTATTGACTGTCTTCCTTCCCCCACTCTCCCAGTGTTTCCTGGAATTACTGCTAGATAAACTACTTGCATTTGAATCCTTGTCTGATCTGCTTCTGGGACAGCACAAATTAAGACACCTGCTAGCTTGCCTACTACTCCTTGCTTCCCTGGGCTCCTCTTCTCCTTTGTTCCTTCTGAATATGAAGTAATTCCAGATGCAGGTTTAGGCAGTTCTTCCTTGTAAATCTTCATGTACAGAGTCTAGGCCCAGTGGGGTGGAGAGTGGATTGGATATTATCCCATTGGTCTTGTGACTCTACCCTCTTGGGCTACACCAGGAGTGTACTCTTGCTGTGTAAGCTTCCAGAGGTGGCCCAAATGCACACTCTCTCAGCCTTCATTTTCTTTTTTTCTTCTGCCCGTTCTTTGAAGTCTTCTTTGACCTCTCCCTTTCTTACTAGAATCCCTTTACCCTCCATTTTCTGGGATTTTTCACCCACTTATGGAAGAAATCAAGTCCTAGTATTTTCTCCCATCTTGCAATTTCCACTGTGCTTGCTGTTGGGGGAGAGATGTGAACTCTGGTTGTAGGAGAGACAGTGGGAGTGGGGCAGAGGAAATGCAGGTGAGAAATTATAGCTGTACCTGCTTTTTTCCTAAAATAACTGCACTAATGGTGACAGACAGGGTTTGATTGCTAAAGAAGACTTGCAGGAACCAAAATGACAGTGCTTTGGTTTATTGCAGGAAAAAGAACTAGATTAGCATCAGCATTAAAGTTAGGAAATTTGTCTCAGCCAAAGGCTGCTTTACCAGCAGAGGGGTCTGAAGAACCGAGGCCTGACCTCCAGTATCCTCTCCTTGTAAGGGCCACACGTATGTATGTCCTCTCTTGGTCTGGGAACCACTGACGTGTGCATGAAACACCCTGAATCCACGGAGCATAAAATGGAGCCTCAGTTGAGGTTTCTTACACCTTGCTGGTCACATAGGCATATTCTTGCTATGTCATCAACCCTAATGGCAGAGCCTCTTGGGGCTCATGAAGACCAGGTGCAAATCATCAGTCTCACTGGTACCAATCAGCAATGCTAAAAGCTGGAACAAACTGGCCCGAAACTCCTCAGACCCATGTTACAAAGCAATGTTATTAATCCGTACATTTCATGTCTTGACCAGGGGTCAGTGCTTCACAGGTACTTTAGCAAAACAACTCAGCCTACTCGAATGAGCCTTCACAGCATATTTCACTGCCCCCACCACCAATCTTCAAGACCTTTTTAAAACCAAGTGGCAACTGTCGGTTTGAGAGCAATTACTTGCATTACAGCATCATATAATCAAATCACATAGACAATCAAAATGCATCTAATTCCAAACATCTATAATACCTAGTAAGGGTTTGGTATGGATTTAGACAACTGAACAGTTCAATAATACTAGTACAAAATGGAACAAACTTACTCATATTTTGGACTAACTTAATAATTCTTTTGCCTCTCTGATTTATAGCTGTCTGTTCTCTCAGGTATGCATCTATGAGTGATTGAGAGTCCTAAAAATAATTCATCAAGTCTGAATCTTCTTCAGGCCAATTTTATTCCATAGTGATAGTGTTGTGAGGGGGTTTTAATTCAATCTCACAATACCTTTGATCAACCACCTCAGTATTATTATAAGTTCTATTAGCCTCTACAATATTAAATTTACCTGTGATTTCTATATTGTAGTACTCTAATACATGGTATAATATAAAGCAGACATAATGACGTATTATTTTGTCTCTCCCAACAAATCTGCCTTTTCTCATGGGAGTGGAGCTTAGAGGCCATGCCTCTGTTATTTTAGCATTCCAAACCTCTTATAAACTCCATTTTTCTGGCCATATGGTTTGATGGATAGCATTTTCCCAGCAGGTGACATGTTCCCCAACAGGGCCTATTTATTCCCTATTGGAAGTTGTCTAGTCCTATTTAAAATGTGTCCAATACCCACAAGTTACACTACAGAAAACTAATAGTATTCACTTGTGGCACTAAAGTTGTTAAGGAGCACCTCAGTACGTTGTATTCTCCAATTACAAATGTCAATAGACTGGGAAACACATCAGCCTCCCCTAAGTGTGTATCCTGTGCTTCTGCTGTGGGAATCCCAGGCCCCCGGGTCTGGGATAGCTCAGACTCCATTTGAATGAAGATATCTTGTAACCCAGCTGTGTGATATGCAAGCCCATTCCCATCACTTGGTCTGGGCATATGGTCTTACTGTGCACTCTAATGCAAGACCCGTTCCATCAGTGCTGTGTCGTCATTTCAGTTGCCATCCTTTTCTTTCCTCCTAGAGGAGGAAGTCTTGCAGTTTCTATGTTTATACAATAAGTCTTTTTTTTTCCTCTTCAAAATATCTTTTCTCATTGAAAGGAAATTCGTCTTCATCAATTCCTCTCAGCCTAGCTCTGAATTCTCAGAAGTCTCCCTTATATGAAGCAGGCCAGTGCAGTTTGATCCACCAGACCCACTGTTGATGTTGACTACTGACTTCTTTCTTATAATTAGGAAATACACTTGGACTCTACAATGTTGACTCCCTCAAACTAAAGCCATGTGAGTAGTACTCATTGCTAAATGGATTTTTTGTTTTTGAGACAGAGTCTCACTCTGTCACCCAGGCTGGAGTGCAGTGGCATGATCTTGGCTCACTGCAACCTCCGTCTCCTGGGTTCAAGTGATTCTCATGCCTCAGCCTCCTGAGTAGTTGAGATTACAGGCATGTGCCACCAGGCCTGGCTAATTTTTGTATTTTCAGTAGAGATTGACTTTCACTATGTTGGCCAGGCTGGACTTGAACCCTGACCTCAAGTGATCCACCTGCCTCGGCCTCCCAAAGTGCTGGGATTACAGGTGTGAGCCACTGTGCCTGGCCTCTAAATGGACTTTGATTTGGGTATACCATAATGCTTCCCATACCCATCCACATAGAATTCCTGATTTTTCATTCTCAGTACTTGAGCCTGCGAATTAGATTTAATCATTTCCCTTTCTCAGCGATCCAAGTATCTCAGTTGTTCCTCCATCTCTTTATGGCTTTCCACCCCCAATAACAGGAACAAGAGCTATTTTTGTACATAACGTTTTGACAGATGGGACATGCCGAAGATGAACGTCTTCCATCATATCCCAGTACCTTCTTTAAACTTTCATTATCACAATCAATGATTGCACAATGTTCATTTAGACTAATGGTAATCAGTGTTTTCCAGATTCAACTGGATATGTATTCCATAGTTTGCTTCCCAATTCAGGTTTTCAACCATAGCTCTATCTTATGAAATGGAAACCAAAGGACATAGTCATATTTGTATTGTTCCAGATAGTTATAGTCAGAGTTGCTATCTGCTCATCCATTTTGAGGATGAAGACCACTCTCAGAAGTGTATGTTACATTCATTGAGTTGGCTTCTGTACTGCTTACTTCTTGATTCTTCAGAAAGAGGTTTTGGAAAACTGAATCCTTTACTGCAAGGGGCACTGAGTGAAAGTTAAAAGAGAATATTATTCTTTTGCTCTGAGATTCTCTCAAGGCACCAAAATTATATTAGATTTTCCCTTTCGTAACTACCCTTCCCTCAGCAACAATTTCACCTTTCTTCCTTTTATCATTAATTTAAATCCAAACCTTTCCCTCTAAAGTAGGTCCCACTGGTTGTCACTGGACTAGCCCATATTTTTGGTAGCAAGATGAGATATTCCAGGGTTTCCCTTTGGGGTCATTCCCAATAGTAGGGGATCACACCGGATAAATATGAAGAAAGGGTACTATCCTTCCATGAAGCAACAAAACATTTGCATAGTCAGCCCCACCTTGGCAAAGTACAGGGAACAGATAATCCATACCATCAATCTCTTTGGAATTTTTGCATTTAGGTTCAAATTAATATATATATTACCTTGTTTTGGAATATTATATGATTTTGGGATTTTTTTTTTTTTTTTTTTTTTGTGAGATGGAGTCTCACTCTGTCGCCCAGGCTGGAGTGCAGTAGTGCGATTTCAGCTCACTGCAACCTCTGCCTCCCGGGTTCAAGTGATTCTCCTGCCTCAGCCTCCCAAGTAGCTGGGATTACAGGTGCATGTCACCACGCCTGGCTAATTTTGTATTTTTAGTAGAGACAGGGTTTCACCGTGTTAGCCAGGATGGTCTCAATCTCCTGACCTTGCAATCTGCCTGCCTTGGCCTCACAAAGTGCTGGGATTACAGGCGTGAGCCACCATGCCTGATGTGGATTTTGGGATTCTTAATGGTAGCCCTGGTTGCAAGGATTACCAGATGCATTGTTGAAAAGGAAAATAGAGGTGAAATAGGGAAGATTGCATGCAAATACTTGTTTCTTTCTTTATCTCTTTCTCCCTAATTCCACCAACAGATATAATCATTTACCTAATGGAATTTCACTTTTAGTTCCCCTTACCTACAGTTGCAAAACACAAAGCTGCAGGCTTGTAGACTAGTCATTTGATTCTTTGTTACGCCCACCTTCTTAAAGAGGTACTTTAGTTATCCATTTCAATTTCCTATTAACCCACGACTTTGAAAGTGATAAATATAAGTCCATTGAATACAATGTTATTTTGCATGTCATTGCCTATGTGAGCAGTGAACTGAGTGCCATCAGTTGACTTTACTACGATCTAACTAATCTTCAGTTTAGATCAGTTAAAAAGGTAGAAATTGGCTAGACATGGTGGCTCACACCTGTAATCCCAGCACAACACTTTGGGAGGCTGAGGTGGGCAGATCAATTGAGGCCAGGAGTTCGAGACCAGCCTGACCAACACGGTGAAACCCTGTCTCTACCAAAAAATACAAAAATTAGCCAGGCGTGGTGACACACATCTGTAATCCCAGCTACTCAGGAGGCTGAGGCAGGAGAATTGCTTGAACCTGCGAGGCGGAGGTTGCAGTGAGCCGAGATTGTGCCACTGCACCCCAGCCTGGGTGACAGAACAAGACTGTGTCTCAAAAACAAACAAACAAAAAAGGTAGAAGTTTTCCAGAATTCTATGTTTCTCTCAAGTCTGAGGTAGGGGAATGGGATGGGTTGGGAGAATCTCAGTTTGCCCATTGCTTCCTCAGTCTTTCTCCTGTGGGAAACTGCATCTTTCTGGAAGTGAATTTTAAACTGAAAAAGATGTAGGTTCTGAACTGAGGTATTTGCCTTTAAAAAAATCTGGTTCTGGTCTTGTTTTTGAAGTGGATATCTAATGAATACATATTAGCTGGAATTATCCAGTAAAGGAGCTTCTGGCTCAGGTTATGATTGGCACATGAGAAATAATAGTTTTTTCCCCCCAGTGAAATTATTAAGAAAGGGAAAATGTAATTAATATGGTCTGGCTATGTCCCCACCCAAATCTCATCTTGAATTGTAGTCCTCATGTGTCGAGGGAGGGAAGTAATTGGATTATGGGGGCAGTTCCCCCATGCTGTGTGCTCACATGCTCTCTCTTGCCTGCTGCCATGTAAGGCATGCCTGCTTCCCCTTCCACCATGACTGTGGTTTCCTGAGGCCTCCCCTGCCATGTGAAACTGGGAGTCAATTAAACCTCTTTTCTTTATAAATTATCCAGTCTTGGGTATGTCTTTATAGCTGTGTGAAAATGGACTAATACAACAATTAATTGCTTTTTATCTTCATTTTAATCAATTTATAACAAATGGCATTAATAAATTATGATAGAGCAGAATGTAAAGATTTTTAAATAATTTAATCAACCAAATGTGGATCACATAGAATGAATATATATGAAGAAGTATTTTATATAATTTTTGAATGTACAATTGCATTTATAAAATAAAAATGTGCAGTATCAACTTATATTTTTAAATGTCCAGATAATGCTTACCCATGGGGGCTGAGTAACTGGAAAAGGGTGTGGGTGGTGGTTACATGGTTATGTTCAGCTTGTAAAAATTAATCAATTATCAATTTATGATTTATACATATACTTAAACAAAAAAGTAACAAAAACAAAATGAAACAAACTGCAGTCTCTGCTCTCTAGCAACTTGTGTTCTATTAGGAGGGCCAGCAAGAAAATCTCTGTTTCTGTGATTCTTCCTTCCTTTGCGTAGGGTCATTTTTGCATTTGGCATTATTTTCCTTCTGCTTGAAGAACTTCCTTTACCATTTCTTGTAGAGCAAGTTTGCTGGTGGTGAATTATTTCAGCTCTCATATATCTAAAAACCCTTTATTTTGTCTTTGTTTTTGAAACTTTTTTTTTTTTTTTACTAAATATAGAATTCTAGGTTGAGTTTTTTTTTCCTTTCAACACTTGAGAGATATTGCAGCCACTGTTTTTCTGCTTCTGTTGCTTCTGATGAGAAACATGCTGACACCCATACCTTTCTTATTTTGTATGTTATGTGTCCCCCCTCAACCCCTGCTGTTCTTAAGCTTTTCTTTTTCACACTGGTTTTGAGCAATTTTATTTGATACGCCTTGTGTAGTTTTCTTTCTGTTTCTTGTGTTTGGGGTTCATTGAGCTTCTTGGTTTATAGTTCTCATCACATTTTGAAAGGTTTTAACCATTGATTCTTCAAATTTTTTTCTGTCCCTTCCTTTCTCCTTTCCTTCTGGGACTCCTATTAGACATATATTAAGTCACTTGAAGTTGTCTTCTAGCTTAGTGATACACTGTTAATTAAAAAATAATCTCTTTTATCTCTGTGTTTCATTGTAGGTGGATTATATCATTACATGTTTAAGTTCACTAATCTTATCTTCTGCAATCTCTGCCATTAATCCTTTCCAATGTATGTTTAGTCCAGACATTCTAGTTTTTATTTCTAGATGTTTGATTAAAAAATCTTCTATGTCTTTACATATCTTTTTGAAAATATGGAATACAGCTATATTCCATTTTCCTTTTTCCATATTCCATCTGACTATTTTAATGTTCTTGTCTGTTAATTCTAATATCTGTGTGATTTCTGAGTTGACTTCAATTGATTGATGTTTCTTCCCTTATTATGGATCATATTTGCCTGCTTCTTGGCATGTCAGATAATTTTTAAGTGGATTTAAGACATTGTAAGTTTTACATTGTTGGGTACTTGATATTTTTATGTTATATAAATATTATTGAGCTGTGTTCAGGGTTGCAATTAAGCTACTTGGAAACAGTTTGATCCTTTCAGGTTTTGCTTTTAAGATTTGCTAGGAAGAACCCAAGAAATATTTAGTATAGGGTTAATTATTCCTGACTACTGAGGCAAGACCCTTCTGAGTATACTGCCCAACATCCCATGAATTAGGAGCTTTTTCCATTTGGCTAATGGGAGCAGGCACTATAACCAGCCCTCTGTGAGCATTGGGTACTATTGCCGCTAATATTTTTGAGTGGTTCTTTTTCTTGCCTAAAAACAGTTCCTCCACAAGTGCTAATCAGTACTCTGGTGAATACTTGAGGGGGTCCTCTGCAGATCTCTGGAGTTCTGCTCAGTGTGGCTCTGCAGTTCAGAATCCTCTCTGGTACTCCTGTATTCTCAACTCCATTTCCTCATCCCAGGGAGTCTCCTGGGCTCTGCCTGGATTTCCCCTCTCTGCCCATGCCCTGGGAACTCTCAAGATAGTAAGGTGGGGCAACTGCAGGCCTCATGCCTTCTCTCAGGGATCACTGTCCTTCCTTGTTTATGACAAGTGCCTTGAAAACCACTGTCTAGTTTTTTCGCTGTTTCAGTTGGGACCGTGAAATTCAGTCCCTGTTACTCCATCATGGCCAGATGAGAATATTTAACTAAATCTACATGAGTTTTAAAAATGGCCTGGTGTGGTGGCTCATGCCTATAATCCCAGCATTTTGGGAGGGCGAGGTGGGCAGATCACTTTAGGTCGTGAGTTTAAGACCAGCCTGGTCAACATGGTGAAACCCCATCTCTACAAGAAATAACAAAAATTAGCTGGGCATGGTGATGAGTGCCTGTAATCCCAGCTACTTGGAAGGCTGAGGCAGGAGAATCGCCTGAACCTGGGAGACAGAGGTTGCAATGAGCCGAGATCACACCAGTGGCCTCCAGCCTGGGCAACAGAGTAAGACTCCATCTCCAAACAACAACAACAACAACAACAAAAATGAACCTTGTGTAAGTCCAATTTATTTCCTGTATAATAATTATATTTTATAGATATTATGTGATTTTATTCTAATAATGGGAGATGGATGAAGCACAGTAAAATATTTAAGGTAAAACATTTCACTGCTTTTTGGAAATACTTTTTCAGTGTCAGTTAAAGGGAAACTGTTACCACAAGCTTACTTTATCAAGAATCAGGAAGTACTGTGAGATCAGCATTAGATTAAAATAGTGTTGTTTTGAGTGGAAGACTACATATTTTAGGTATCTGATTAGAAAACATACTTGTCAGAATTGTCTGGCTGGATTAATTTGCTAATTTGACCTTCTTCATCATTTGATGTGATGCCAGATACTAATAGCACAATTAACTTATCACTAAGCACTCGTATTACTTTAGCATTTTTTATGTCTTTAGTAGCTTTTGCTATAATGCTAGGAAATGCTGTGGTCATTTTAGCTTTTGTGGTGGACAAAAAGCTTAGACATAGAAGTAGTTATTTTTTTCTTGGCCATCTCTGACTTCTTTGTGGGTAAGTTATATGTCTTTATTTAAGACAATCTTTTCCAATTTTAATTTATTTCTAAAACCTTAAAATAAGCTTTTGTTATTTCAGGGGACTGTATGCGACTAGGGAAAAATAAACACAAAAAGTTTAAGTATTAAATTTTGGAGGGGACTATATGGCACTCTAACGGAATGTTATACATATGTAAATCAGTGTGGTAGGGGAATTTTCAGCTGAAAACAGTTTATTTTCTTTTTATAGAATAAAGATAAGTCCAGAATAGCTCCAAAATTTTAATGTAAGAGTTACTTGTTTCTGGTGCTATTTTCCTCATATGTTTAGGCTTATAAGTATTCCTCTTTAAATAAATATGGTTTTCTTGGTATCACAGTGTTGGAGTAATAAGAAATTATGTATCTGCTAGTAAGCAGTGCAATCAGAAAGTAGCATATTCAGATCAATTAAATAATATGATTAATAGTATTAATTTAATGATATGGCATAGAATTTTGTAAAATATACCCAACTGTAAACTGCCTTGCATATAATATGATATCATAGCATTATATCATCGTTAAGAGACCATAGAAATCAAACTAACTTTCTCTGAAAACATGCACTTTATAATTTTTCACTGCCTGATGCTTATTATTTTTAAACAATGCTTATCATAATAAGTAGATGTACAGAAATGTCAGCTGGTGATACTATTTTACAGGAGTTTCTAGTATAATTTAATCTGGCATATTCAGATTATTTTTGTTTATAACTACATAAAGCTTACATTTATGTTAAAGTGAAATAAACACATAAAATACTTAGTTCGTTCCCTGGAATAAAGTGGTTACTCAACAAATGTTAGTTCTCTCTTTTTTTTTTTTTTAAATTTCTCTGCAGATACGGGTCAACCCCAATCTAGGTCACAAATGTTAGTATAGTATCTGGCCTGTATAATACTGCTAGGTATGCAAGCACTATTAGGTAATCAAGGGATCTATAGAAGATTAGGTTAGTCTCTTTCAGTAAGGTTTTGATGTAGAAGAGTGGACAAGAGATGTTCAGAAATGACTATAGCAGTATAGAGTAACACGAGACCCCACAAAGACCTAACAAGTGCTATGGTCACTTGGAGGAGGGATAAAGCACGTTTAGTTAGCGAATAAAGGCATTTACTATGAACTTTGAAGGATGGATAGAATTTCCACAGTCAGAGATAGGGCAAAGGATTCTTTGCTCCAAGAATGAGCAAAGGCACATGCTGGTAGAAAATCACTGTGCTTATCTTCCTAAGGGTGAGCTTGGAGCTGGCTGGTGTGCAGATGGGTGCAGGGGAGCCGTAGAGATGAAGCTGAAATCTATAAAGTGAGGGCCTTTAAATACCAGCGTGAGTGTGGAGTGGAGTTTATTCAGCAGGCCTTGTGGAGATTTAAAGATTTTAAAACAGGAGAGTGGTTGAACAGATCAAAGCTTTACTTTAGAGGCATCGGAAGAGCCATAGGAAATGGGGAAACTGGAGTGTGGGGTGGCATGGTTTCAGAGATGATCCTGCAGCAATCTAGGCAGAAATCATGCAGTTAGGACCTGAGCTAGGATGATTGGAAAGGAAGGCCAACAGGCAGAGCAGCTAAGGGTGGGGTTGGGCGGGAAAAGAGAAAGCTGATTTAAAGATTGGGCTTCTGAGACTAAGAACAGTACAGTGCTCTTCAAAGAAACAGGAAGTATTTGGGCAGGACAGCTGTGGTTCTGATGTTGCACTGAAAGTTCTGGAGAAAAATTCTAGTTGGGGAGATTGATTTAGGAGTCATGGCATAGAAATGACACATAAAGGCAGCTAACCCATAAAGAAGTATTGAAAAAATGCACTATCTCCCCATTTGTTTCCTCAATTCTGTCCCTTCAGGTAACCAACATTTGCTGCTTGATGTAGATCCTTCCACATCATTCTCTGTGCTCCCATAAACATGTACAAATACACAAGTTTACTTATGTGAACATAGAGAAAGTTCCACTATAAATATATGTATCCTTTGCTTCTTCCTTCTTCACAAGATCCTGTGATTTGTGACAGTCAGCACTTAAAATAGATGATGTGTTTTTACTAACCCAAAGGCAGTGAGGCCCTGACTGCCCCAGTTTTAGGGTGGGAAGGGTGAGACAGCTGAGAGAGCCTGGGGCCTGAAGCTTTTGAATAAAGATGGTTCTAGGTAAAAATGTCTCCATGTCTGGCCCAAGGCCAGCATCATGGCAGTCCCACCCTCAAGGGCTTGAGCTTGTCTTTGGAAAATGGCCCTGCAGATGTAGTTATTCAGCAGTCCTGGTGATCTCCTCCATCAGCAGGTGGGTGAAGAAATAATTCTGATAATTTCTTTTGCTCCTGATTAAAGGAGTTGGGTGCAGGTCAGAGTCTCCTTTCATCTGCCTGCCAGCCTCATCCCTCACATCTCCCCTGCCTCCTGCCAGCTTCATCCAGAGGTCTGCATATTTAACGTAGGGCTCACCATGACACAGTCCCTGGGAGCTTTTTGTAACAGGATTCAAGTTTTCTGCCAATGCTGTTCTTTCTCCTTTGCCATGCTGGGAATTGAACCTTTCGTCTCAGCCTGGAAGAAGGCGTGGAGGTGGTGAGCATGCAGGGCAGAACTCATGAGAGGTATTCTGCAGCTGTAAGCTGTTGATTCTTAACGTTTGGGGTCATGAGATCCAGAGCTCCAGAGCCACGTGACCGTGGCAGGGCAGATTAGACCCTCACATGTGCTTGGAACTGTGGCTTTGCTGGCTGAACACCCTCTTCCCCCAGGTTTCAGAACTGGCCCTCTGTGGAGAATCTAAATTTGTGGCACCCAATTTGCTAGCTTCTCAGGCTGAATTTACTGTTGAAAGCAAAGATTTATTGAGGAAAAATTCTAGTACTAGCTATACCGGACGTTATATAAATACACCTCATCTGTATACTATTCTGGGAAACATACTATCTATATCTACATCAATATCTATAAAAGTGTTACCATGTAACCAGTGTTTCCATTCATGGGTACTTTCTTCTCATCCCCATGTTGTGTTGGCATTTGTAGCCTACAAGACCATGTGACAGATGGCTGGACAGGATCTTCAGGGGATAAAGGTGGTTGCTGCTATCAGAGCCTGAACCAAGTGTTCAGGATGGCAGAATTTATCTTGATACCTGTATGCCTGAGTTCAAGACTCTTTTCTGGCCTTCTGTATTTATCTGCTCAGGCTGCCGTAACAAAATACCCTAGACTGGGTGGCTTAAACAACTGACATTTATTTTTTCACAGTTCTGGAGCTGGGGACATCCCAGATCAAGATTCTGGCCAATTTTGGTTCCTGACAAGGGCTGTCTTTCTGGCTTGCAGATGGCTGCCGTCTACCTGCGTCCACAAGAGGCCTTTCTCTGAGTGTGCAGAGAGAGAGAGAGAGTGAGCTCTCTGTTGTCTCTTCTTATAAGGACACTATTGGATCAGGGCCCCACTCTTATGAACTCTTTTACTCTTAATTTTGTCCTTAAAGGTCTTAGTTCCAACTATAGCCACATAGGGGGTTAGGGTAGGGCTCCAACATGTGAATTTGGGGAGGGCACATACACATTCAGGCCATAACACCCTCTGTGCGCTCACCATCATCCACACATTCCTCTGGCGGCCCAAAGGATTTACTTGGGGATTTTAGCTCCTCCCATCTTTTGATTGCCATTTTCTCATGGAAGATGTAGCTTCTTAGCTGGCTTAGAAAGAAGGGACGATGCCAGATGGGTGGCAATTTTAAAGCAAACTGGGCTTCTCCATCCTCATCTATTTGTTCATCCAACAATTATTTCTTTTGAAGCAGGCACTTTCTGAGGTGCTGCGGATAGAGTAGTAAAAATACAGGTGAAAATCCCTGCTTTCATGATGCTTCTATTTCTACTGGGAGCAGGGGCATGGAGACAGAAAATAAACTAGAAAAATAACTAAGACAAATTATATAGTATTTTAGATGGTGATAATTGCCACTGAAAAAAATGCAGAGAGGAGGGAAAGGGAGTGTGCTGGGAGTGGGGCTGCAATTTTAAACCTTGGAGCTAGAATTTACTGAGAAAGTCACATTTGAAGCCTGGGCGAGGTGGCTTACATCTGTAATCCCAGCACTTTGAGAGGGCGAGGTGGGTGGATCACTTGAGGCCAGGAGTTCGAGACCAGCCTGGCCAATATGGTGAAACTCCAATCTCTACTAAAAATACAAAAGTTAGCCAGGCGTGGTGGCATGTGCCTGTAATCCCAGTTACTCAGGAGGCTGAGGCAAGAGAATCACTTGAACCCAGGAGGTGGAGGTTGCAGTGAGTCGAGATCATGCTACTGCACTCCGGCTTGGGTGACAGAGCCAGACTGTGTCAAAAAACAAACAAACAAAACAAAAACGAAAGACATTTGAGTAAACAGAAGGCGCCCTTGGGGGAAGAGCATTTCACGCCAAGGAACAGCAGGTGCACAGGATCTGAGGCAAAAGGGTGGGTGGTGCATTGGAGGCCAGAAGGGCTGGGGTGGAGTGATTGAGGGGTGAGAAGTAGGAGTGGGACTGGGGAGGTGGGGGCATATAGTTTGTTTTCTTTTACTTTTGTCTTAATCTTTTCAAGAAACTGGCTCTTAGTTTTACTTATCAGCTCCATTTGACCCAAAAACACAATTCTAGAATCGAAGGTGTAGAAACACTTCGGAGTAGGTGTATTAGAGAAATAGTTCAGATTCGGTTTTTTTGCAACTCGTTCGGAATGAGCCACAGACATCTCCGTTGCTCAACAAGACAGAGGAACTGAGCATGACACAAGTACGGAAGCGTTGCCTAGAATGCAGGGTGACAGCACAGTAGGGGTTATGAAAACCAGAGGAATATCCTAGAGCCTGTCTTCAGCTAGCCACTGTTTCCAGCAGCACCTAGGCTTTTGAATACATCCTTCCTCTTTGGCGTAAATCAGAAAGTGTGTGACAAAGAGCATTTACCTCCCACCCCCTGCCCTGAACCTCTCAGTCAGTGGTGTCTAGAATGCATTACTAGTATCTGTCTTCTTTCCATTCTGTGGAAGAAATGAGTCCCAGTGTTGAAAATACTCATGTGGGAACATTGGAAGCCACAACCGTGGGCTGAAATATAATAAATGTCTCTCTTTTGGGGATACTTTGATTTACCTCAAGTGGACCTGGTGACCTATATTATTTTGTTTGTTTATTTATTTATTTATTTACTTATTTTTGAGGCAGGGTCTCACTCTGTTGCCCAGGCTGGAGTGCAGTGGCGTGATCATGGCTCACTCCAGTCTTGACCTCCCTGGCTCAAGTGATCCTCCTGCCTCAACCTCTTGGTTAGCTGGAACCACAGGCATGTGCCACCATGTTCAGCAATGGATCAAAAGAGAAAATAAGGTTGAAGTAAGGACAAGGGGGCCATAGAAATGTGGGGCAGTGATCTGAAACCTTCGAGGCCTAGATGGGAAACTTCCTTCACTCCCCTCTCAGGGACCCAGCTGTTTGGGGGACTACTGTGTGATAGGCATTTTGCTAAGTGCTGGGATACAGAAGTGAATATGCAGAGTCTCCATTTTATTTTTCTTTCCAACTTCTGTTTTGGCTTCAGGGGGTACGTGTGCAGGTTTGTTACATGAGTAAGCTGTGTGTCGCGGGGGTTTTGGTGTGGGGATTGTCACCCAGGGAATGAGCACAGTATCTGATCAGTAGTTTTTTGATCCTCTCCCTCCTCCCACCCACCACCCTCAGGTAGGCCCCGGTATCTATTGTTTCTTTTTTTGTGTGAGTCTCTATTTTTGACGAGCGTAGTCATCTACGTGGAGGCAGATTCAGGAACAAGTCGGTTCAGTATAATGGACTAAGTGCTGTCCTGGGGTGTTGAGAGGACAGTGACAGCTCTAGCCTGGGAAGATTGTGCAGCTGGAGGTTGACAGGATTAGAAGGTTTATTAGATCAGGCATAGATAAACTGCTGTGACAAAGAGTCTCCAAAATGTGGAGGCTTAAGCAAGATAAAAGTTTATTTTTCTCTCACATAACAGTCCATGAAAGAGTGGATTCTCTGCTCCGGGAACTCACCCAGGAACCCTGCTGGCAGGGTGGCTCTGCACCCTTTAGGGCAGGGACTGGCAAACTTTCATTATCAAGAGCCAGATAGCAAATAATTTGGCTTTGTAGAACCTACGGTTTCTGTCGCAACTGCTCAAATGTGCCATTGTAGCCCCCAAACAGCCATAGATGATATATACAAAAATGTACTTGGCTCTGTTACAATAAAACTTTATTTGCCCAAACAGGTGGTGGGCCACATTTGTTTCTCTTTTTTTTTTTTTTGGAGACAGGGTCTCGCTGTGTCACCCAGGCTGGAGTGCAATGGCATGATCTTGGCTCACTGCAACCTCTGCCTCCCAGGTTCAAGTGATCCTTCTGCCTCAGCCTCCCGAGTAGCTGGGATTACAGGTGCACGCCACCAAGCCTGGCTAATTTTTGTATTTTTAGTAGAGATGGGCTTTCACCGTGTTGGCCAGGCTGGTTTTGTACTCCTAATCTCACGTGATCCACCTGCCTCTGCCTCCCAAAGTGCTGGGATTACAGGTATGAGCCACTGCACCTAGCCCATATTTGTTTCACAGACAGTAGTTTTCTGGCCTCTGCTTTAGGCCATTCTCCTCCTCTGCATGGCCAAAGTCAGGCTGTTGTCATACTAGATTCTGGGAAAGGGAAGAAGTCCAGAGCAAGGGATTTTTTTATTTTTTAACTAAGTAGTGCAGAGTCACACTGTCATTTCCACTTACATTTTATTGGTGAAACTTAGTTACATGGTCCCATCTCGCCACAAAGGAAGCTGGGAAACTCTAGCTGAGCCATCACATAGTCAGGAAGGAGGGGAGAATGGATGTGGGAGGACAGCCAGCTGTGTCTCCTCCTTAGCATCGCATACTTCATTGGCGCCAGGGACCACTGCAGTTTGTATTGTATGCGGAGAGTACAGATGAGCTTGGATTAACAATTCAAATGCCTATAGTCTCATATTTTTCAAACTGCTGGCCTTGACCCATTATTGATTTATGAAATCAATTTAGTGGGTTGTGACCTTTCTTTTTTCAATGAAAAAAATATGGAATTAAACAGAATAGAACAGCTGAGCATGGTGGCTCATGCTTGTAATCCCAGCACTTTGGGAGGCCAAGGCAGGTGGATCTCTTGAGGTCAGGAGTTGGAGACCAGCCTGGCCAATATGGTGAAACCCCGCCTCTACTAAAAATACAAAAATTTAGCCAGGCGTGGTGGCACTTGTCTGTAATCCCAGCTACTTGGGAGGCTGAGGAAGGAGAATTTCTTGAACCCGGGAGGCAGAGGTTGCAGTGAGCTGAGATTGCACCATTGCACTCCAGCCTGGGTGTTGCAGCAAGATTCCAACTCAAAAAAAAAAAAAAAAAAAAAAAAAAAAGAAATGGAATAGAACAAAATAAAAAAATTAGAAAACTTCAGATTATCTTGTACATAATAAAAGTAAATACTGTTTTATGAATACTTCGTCCCTGTGTTTGGTTGTGATATACACTATAATTTTACTTTAGATCACAGTCAAGTGTTTGAAAAATAATGCTCTAATTCAGAATCTTTCCCATTTGTACTTTCAAAACTTCCTTTCTTTCTGGGTTAACATTTCTTTTTAATCTCCACTGGATGTTCCTAGGGCTTCCTTCTCTGGATGTCCCAGCTTTTGAATTTACTCTCAGGTTTGTGGGCAGAAAAGGGACAGCTTACCCAGTTGGGAAAAGTGCTTAGAGGTTACAGAGAGATGAGGGATGATGCCCAGAGGGAATGTAGACTTTCTTTTTGTTTTTTGTTTTTATTTTTTTAAATTTTTATTTCTTTGAGACAGAGTCTGGTTCTGTCGCCCAGGCTGGACTGCAGTGGCACGATCTTGGCTCACTGCAAACTTCCCCTGCCGGGTTCAAGCCATTCTTGTGCCTCAGCCTCCTGAGTAGCTGTGATTACAGGCGCGTGCCAGCACGCTTGGCTAATTTTTGTATTTTTAGTAGAGACGGGGTTTTGCCATGTTGGCCAGGATGATTTCGAACTCCTGACCTCAAGTGATCCGCCCCCCTCAGCCTCCCAAAGTGCTAAGATTACAGGCATGAGTCACCATGCCCGGCCTGTTTTTTGTTTTTAAATCCTAGTCTTGCCTTGAGTAATTCCCCTGGCAATTCAGGCTGTAAACTTGGTGAGGGATGGGTTGGCTAGATCCTGGGTCCCTGGTGCACAGCACAGAGTAGAATACATAGCGTTTCCACAAATGAATGTGTGGATGCTGGCAGGGGTGCTCAGGCAGACCTTGTACCTCTGCTGGCGAATAGTTCAATGCAGCCATGTGAAAACAGAAGGAAGCCTTCAAAGACCACTGGGATCCCATAGGAAGTAGCAGTGGGGAAGCTGAACTCTTACTGTAGCTGGAAGTACAGGAGACAGTGTGATAGGGGAAAGGGATGGGCGGCCTGGGAAATGGAAATCTGCCAATAATTTGGAAAAGAAAAGCCCAGTGCAGGTGGAGCACATGATTATAGTCCTCAGAGAGGTTTTCTGGAGGGGCAGATTCCATGTGGCTGAAGTCAGAGTTGGGTGGGGAAGGAGAACAGCAGGGCTTCATGGTAGCTGGAGGGAATGGGAATTAAAATGTACAAAAAGGGTTTGGTGCGGTGGCTCATGCCTGTAATCCCAGGGCTTTGGAAGGCCGAGGCTGACAGATCACTTGAGGTTAGGAGTTCGAGACCAGCCTGGCCAACATGGCAAAACACAGTCTCTACTAAAAATACAAAAATCAGCCGGGCTTGATGGTGGGCGCCTGTAATCCCAGCTACTCGGGAGACTGAGGCAGGAGAATCACTTGAACCCAGGAGGCGGAGGCTGCAGTGAGCCAAGATCGCACCACTGCATTCCAGCCTGGGCGACAAAGCGAGACTCCGTCTGAAAAAAAAAAAAAAAAAAAAAAAAAAGTACAAAAAAGTATACAGAATTAAGATAGTAAAAGAAGGGTATTTCTTTACCTGCAGATGAAGAAAGAAACTTGACAGTAAAATCAAGACCACAGGAAATCTCATGGCTGGGAGGACACACTGGGGCATTGTGTTTGTTTGCTGGGGCTACCAAAACAAGACCACAAACTGCGTTGCTGAAAACAACAGGAATTTATTCTGTCACGGTTCTGGAGACTAGACATTTGAAATCGAGGTGCTGACAGGGCCATCCTTTTCTCGGAAGGCTCCAGGACACCTCGTTCTGTGCCTGTCTTTTAGCTTCTGGTGTTGCCAGCAACCCCTGGCATTCCTTGGCTTGTAGATGCGTCCCTCCAGTCTTTATGTCTGTTGTAATGTGGTGCTGTCTCCCTGGATCTGTGTCTGTGTCTCTGCTTTCTCTTCTTATGAGGACATATTAGATAGGGTGACCCCTAATTCAGTATGACCTCATCTTAACTGGATTACATCTGCAAACACCATATTTCCAAATAAGGTCACATTCACAGGTACTGAGGGGTTTAGGACTTCACCATACCTTTTTGGGGGACGTAATTTAACCCACAACAGGCACTTAGAATGGTCCTGAAATCCATCTCATTACTGACACCAACAAGTTCTAGTAGGCCGCTCGGCCTCGCCAAAAAAACCTGATTGACAGAAGGTGTGGATATTTTATTGGGGTGGGGAAAAACTAGGGTAAGAGACAGTGTCCTGAATAATGGGCATATTCTGTAGTGGGCAAGAGCTAGGCCACTGCGGGGTTTCAGGGACACCACTCCACGCAGCCTAAGTCTGGATTCAAGCAATGCTTGAACTGTCTATCTTTCAAAAATGCTCCCCGGAGATGCAGAGATCAGCATCCTCTTCACAGCTCCTTGGCTGTCCATTATCTCAATTGACCTTATGCATAATGGAAGAGAGATCAATTTCCAACATATTGTGTTATATCATTACCAAGGCTGAGCAGAGCAATTAAAAAACTAAATGCAGCTTTAGGACCATCTGGGTATTGTTACCATCTTCATAATCATTAGATTTAGTGCAAGAGATGTATTAATTAGTGGCACAGGAAGCAGAAGGCAAAAAAAAAAGTGTATTGCATGTGAGAGCTCATGGTCAGCACCATATGCATTTTAGCTTGGCCTCAGAAAGACCAGCAATTTGAGACAGAAACAAAACAAAATAACCAAATCCATCTCCCTACAGTTAAAAAGAAAACTTAGTATTTCTATTTTTAAATTATTAACTAGCTTTCTTTTACCTCCAGACAATAGAGTTCTTCTCAGCCTGTAGGATCCATCAAAGAAAGAATGCTGGGCAATGTTGCACCCCTTTAAACCATGCAGAATGAGACTTAAAATCTCACAGATCAAATATGACACAAGAAACAGAAAAAAGGAAGCATGTACCAATTTCATGGGTAGATCCATTTTTTTTCACCTGTGAGTGAGGAAATCAGAGAAACATTGAACAAGAGACCTGAAAAGAAACTTGGAACCTTACAGGTTTTTTTTTTTTTTTTTTTTTTTTTTTTTTTTGAGACAGTCTCACTCTGTCACCAGGCTGGAGTGCAGTGGCTCCATCTCAGCTCACTGCAACCTCTGCCTCCCTGGTTTAAGCGATTCTTGTGCCTCAGCCTCCCAAGAGCTGGGACTACAGGCGTGAGCCACCATGCTGGGCCGAAACCTTACTGATTTAAATGGCTAATTTTTGTATTTTTGGTGGAGACGGGGTTTCACCTTGTTGGCCAGGCTGGTCTCGATCTCCTGACCTTGTGATCCGCCCGCCTCGGCCTCCCAAAGTGCTGGGATTACAGGCGTGAGCCATCATGCTGGGCCGAAACCTTACTGATTTAAATGAGGTTCAGAGAGGTTGTCTGTTCCAGGTCACCTTAAAGCGTTCCTTATCCCTCATAAAGAGTTCCTTATCCCTCATAGAGTGATTGGTCTTAGGGGTCTTTAGATTTAGAAGACATTATTAAAGATTTCAGCATTGACATAAGGATTGCAGGTCCCGTGATGGGAGGGCAGTCCTCACTCATAGAATCTCATTTTCCTTTATAGAAGCCTGTCCTTGTGACCAAGGGGAGTTAGAATATTCTTCATCCTTAAAAAAGATGGTGGCACTAGCCACAGTCGTATCTCTCAAAGTGGCTGGTCGTCACAGCTTTGACATTGTTATTTGTCAGGTGGAAACGCTTGCATAAAGAAGTAACGTGGGTGGGCTGGGTGGGCTCAAGTTTGTAATCACAGCACTTTGAGAGGCTAAGACAGGAAGATTACTTGAATCTAGGAGTTTGAGACCAGCACGGACAACATAGTGAGACATTATCTCTACAAATAACAAAAAAATTTAGCTGGGTGTGGTGGTGTACACCTGTGGTCCTAGCCACTTGAGAGGCTGAAGCAGGAGGATCACTTGAGCCTAGGCAGTCAAGGCTGCAGTGAGCTGTGATTGTGCCACTGCACTGCAGCCCTGGACCATAGAACGAGACCCTGTCAGAAACGAACAAATGAACAAACAAACAAACAAACACCAAGAAATGACTTGGTAATGCTTAATAGCAATGTTGTGTTTATCTGCAGCAGGTTTAAAAATCTTTTTTGGGCCAGGTGCGGTAGCTCACACATGTAATCCAAGCACTCTGGGAGGCTGAGGTGGGCGGATCACCTGAGGTCAGGAGTTTGAGACCAGCCTGGTCAACATGGTGAAACCCCATCTGTACTAAAAATACAAAAATTAGCTGAGTGTGGTGGTGGGCACTTGTAATCCCAGCTATTCAAGAGGCTGAGGCAAGGAGAATTGCTTGAACCTGGGAAGTGGTGGTTGCAGTGAGCCAAGATTGCGCCATTGCACTCCAGCCTGGGTGACAAGCACGAAACTCTGCCAAAAAAATAAAATAAAAACTAAAAAAAAAGTCTTTTTGTCTGTGGTTAATCTTCTTGGGAGTGATGAGAGTCCTTTCTCTTTTTGATTCCACCTTGAAGTCTCAGCAAAAACCACAGAGTAGATTCTTTCTGTATATTGGAATCAGATAAGGCAATGGCTTTCAAACTCTTTTGACCGTGATCACAGTGAGAAATGGATTTGGTGCTGTGATTCAGAGAAACTGCATTTCTCTTTATTTATATATATGTATCTCTGTTCCCAAAGACATATTGCTTTATTTGATGAAACATCATTAAAGAACACCTACCCTCACTATATGTGATGCATTCTGACATCAACTATTCTATTTCATTAAAAAGATCTGGTCATGCTCAGCCTGCAGATTGAGCAATACTGTGGTAAGGTGCGTCCAACTTCAGTTGTTTGACATTCAGATTAGTGTCAATTAGGAAAAACTGCTTTATTATTTTACACATTGGCCTTGACATTTTCTATAGTATTCAGGGATTTAACCTTGAAAGTCACAGTCTTCCCCCCTGAAAACCATTAAGAAAGTCTGCCTCTTGGTCCAGGCTCCACTGAAGTCAAACCCTCTGTCCTGGTCCACATCATGATACCCAGGTTAGTTAATGTCTCCATCCTTTGCACATCCCTGAAATTTCTAAGGACCTATGAGATACTTTATGCATTCAATGTACATTCATTATATAGAAAATAATTTGGTTTCTTCTAGGTGTCTTATAGAACTCAACATACTGGGATCTTGAAGATTGTCACTCTGATGATGGCCGTTTGGGTGCTGGCTTTCTTAGTGCATGGGCCAATGATTCGAGCTTCAGAGTCTTGGAAGGATGAAGGTAGTGAATGTGAACCTGGATTTTTTTGGAATGGTACATCCTTGCCATCACATCATTCTTGGAATTCCTGATCCCAGTCATCTTAGTTGCTTATTTCAACATGAATATTTATTGGAGCCTGTGGAAGTGTGATCATCTCAGTAGGTGCCAAAGCCATCCTGGACTGACTGCTGTCTCTTCCAACATCTGTGGACACTCATTCAGAGGTAGACTATCTTCAAGGAGATCTCTTTCTGCATCGACAGAAGTACCTGCATCTCTTCATTCAGAGAGACAGAGGAGAAAGAGCAGTCTTATGTTTTCCTTAAGAACCAAGATGAATAGCAATACAATTGCTTCCAAAATGGGTTCCTTCTCCCAGTAAGATTCTGTAGCTCTTCACCAAAGGGAACATGTTGAACTGCTTAGAGCCAGGAGATTAGCCAAGTCACTGGCCATTCTCTTAGGGGTTTTTGCTGTTTGCTGGGCTCTGTATTCTCTGTTCACAATTGTCCTTTCATTTTACTCCTCCGCAACAGGTCCTAAATCAGTTTGGTACAGAATTGCATTTTGGCTTCAGTGGTTCAATTCCTTTGTCAATCCTCTTTTGTATCCATTGTGTCACAGGTGCTTTCAAAAGGCTTTCTTGAAAATATTTTGTATAAAAAAGCAACCTCTACCATCACCACACAGTCGGTCAGTATCTTCTTAAAGACAATTTTCTCACTTCTGTAAATTTTAGTCTCAATCTCACCTAAATGAATTAGGTCTGCCCTTTATCTTGCCCTTTTCATTCTACCAACAGATCTGCACTTTGAAGTCAATGGGAAATTACTCCAGTGAATAACAGCAGTATAATATTATGACTTGATAATATTTTTGTAAACCTGTAGTCATAATAGTACTATATTCTTCTTAGTCCTCACCTCTTCCTTGTCTTTTAGATCTTAATATCATGCTGATTACAAAAATCCAGTTTTGTTTTCTATTTTCCATGTATAATACAGTCTTAAGTGAATTTCTCTTTTTTATTTTATAGTAATAGAAAGTTATCCAGTTTGAAAATCATTCCCTAAAGCATGCAATAGGAAAAAGAACCTCCTGGCTGGGACTGCCCAACTCTGTGCTGATCAGTGGGTGGGTGAGGTAGGGTTTGAGTTGGCAAGAGCAGCGAACAGGAATGTGCCCAGGTGAGCTCCTGTGTGTGTCCAGATTTTATATTCCTAATCCCAGTAAGGAAGAAAGTGTAGTGTGGGAGAGGAAAGAGCTGATGACTGCAGTTCTCAAAGGTTCTCAGTGAAGTTATTTTGGAGGCCCTGGTGGTCACAGGATCAGAAGGTAAGGAATAGGCAGTGGTCACCAATGGTTGAAAGTATGGCTTGTCCCATTTCTTCCTGTTCTGTTTTTCCAGCTTCCACATCAGCTTCCTTTTTTGAGAACATATAGAAGAAGAAGGCTAAGAGATGGTGAAGAGACTACATGATTAAATTAGGTAGACCTGGTATACAGTCACTGAGCTAGTAGATGTCAATAATTATTATTTTTAAAATTTTTTATTTGTTGGCCGGGCATGGTGGCTCACTCCTGAAATCCCAGCACTTTGGGAGGCCAAGGCGGGTGGATCATGAGGTCAGGAGATCGAGACCATCCTGGCCAACATGGTGAAATCCCATCTGTACTAAAAACAAGTAGCTGGTTGTGGTGGCTCATGCCTGTAGTCCCAGCTACTCGGGAGGCTGAGGCAGGGGAATCACTTGAACCCGGGAGGCAGAGGTTGCCAGCCTGGCAACAGAGCAAGACTCTCTCTAAAAAAAAAAAAGAATTTTTTTTTTTGTTTAAGACAGCATCTTGCTCTGTCTCCCAGGCTGGAGTGTAGTAATGCAATCATAGCTCACTGCAGCCTTGAACTCCTCAGCTCAAGCAATCCTGCTTCCTCGGCCTCCCAAGTATGTAGGACTACAGGTACTGGCCACCACACCTGGATAATTAAAAAATTATTTTTGTAAAGATGAAGTCTCACTGTGTTGCCCAGCCTGGATGTCAATAATTATTTTTTAAAAAATTTTATTTTAAAGTTTTTTTGAGACAGATTCTTTTTCTGTCACCCAGGCTGGAGTGCAGTAGCATGATCAGGGATCACTGCAACCTCTGCCTCCTGGGTTCAAGCGATTCTTGTGCCCAAGCCACCTGAGCAGCTGGGATTACAGGTGCATGCCACCATGCCTGGCTAATTTTGGTATTTTTAGTAGAGATGAGGTTTTGCCATTTTGGTCAGGCTGGAATTTTTTTTTTTTTTAATTTTGATAGGACAGGGTATTGCCATGTTGGCCAGACTGGTCTCAAACTCCTGGGCTGAAACAATCCTCCCGCCTTGGCCACCCAAAGTGCTGGGATTATAGGCACAAGCCACCAAAATAATTATTGCCTGGATGTCAATTATTATTTTAAAATATTGTTGTATTTACTTAGTGTCTTTAATGCATTTGCCCAATATTTTACATTGTACTGCTCAGAGGTATTCCTTTATTATGTGGTTAGTATAGGTTATACTTTTTTGATGATTCACATTTTATTAGTTTGGTGATGTTTTGTCCTTTTAAAAAATTTTCTTTTGAGATGGGGGTCTTGCTCTATTGCCCATGCAGGAGTGCAGTGGCATGCTCTCAGCTCACTGCAGCCCTGACTGCCTAGGCTCCAGCAATCCTCTTACTTCAGCCTCTGGAGTAGCTGGGACCACAGGCACTTGCCACCATGCCCCACTAAAAAATTTTTTAAATTGTTGTCTTTCTTGAAGTGTTCTCTGCCTGTCTTTGTCACAAAATTTCATTCTTCTCATAGTTAATTTCATCTCTCCGATAAGATTTTATTGGTGTTTCTTTTATAACTTTGCAGTTCTTACACTGTTTAGTCATTTTCATGTTTCTTAGAAACTTTAAACCTTTAACTTCAAACATTAAAATACAAAAGTCTTTTAAGTACTTGAGTGCTTAGAAATGTACATAATGTTTATATACACTTATGCCTTACATTAAGGTTCAATATGAGAAATACGTGTTTAACATTCAATAATAATTTTAAAAATTTGAGAAATAAACTCTCATAAATGCACACATTTTTATAAACTTGCTACTTGTCTGCTGTTGATTTTCACATTTATATAAATTACTAGTTGTGGATTTCATGTGATCACTGGGGGCTTGAACGTTCATGGAATGGAGTGGTCCTATGAAAACTTTTCCCAGTTGAACCTCAGGGGGTGTGTGCCCAAGTATTCACATGTATTTTCTAAAGTAGACATAAAATATATATTGTATTTCATTCAATCTAAGATGCTGTCAAGATAAGACATATTGTTATTTCATTTACTATATTAGTCTGTTTTCTTTTTTTTTTATTATTATACTTTAGGTTTTAGGGTACATGTGCACAATGTGCAGGTTTGTTACATATGTATCCATGTGCCATGTTGTTTTGCTGCACCCATTAACTCGTCATTTAGCATTAGGTATATCTCCTAATGCTGTCTCTATATTAGTCTGTTTTCACGCGGCTGATAAAGACATACTCAAGACTGGGAAGAAAAAGAGGTTTAATGGACTTACAGTTCCACATGGCTGGGGAGGCCTCACAATCATGGTGGAAGGCAAGGAGGAGAAAGTCACTTCTTACACGGATGGCGGCAGGCAAGGAGAGAGAGCTTGTGCAGGGAAACTCCCATTTTTAAAACCATCAGATCTTGTGAGACTCATTCACTATCACCAGAACAGCACAGAAAAGACCCACTGCCATAATCCAATCACCTCCGACCAGGTTCCTCCCACAACACATGGGAATTGTGGGAGTTACAATTCAAGATGAGATTTGGGTGGGGACACAGCCAAACCACATCATTTACCATTATGAAAGAGAAAATGCTGCAAATTGTCTGATACAATACTTTAAAAAATCACATTGACAATAAGCTTCATTCTGATTTTTCAGTTGAGATGTGGACGATATGTGTCTTAGAAGTGATGAAGTATGATGTGTGTGTGATAAGTGAACTGAACGAGGCTAATTCTCTGTGAAACGAGAGTTTGAAAAATAAATCCCATGATGGTACGTGCATATATTTATTAAACAAGTGTTTATTGAAGGTCTATCATGTATTAGCTACTTATTGTAAAGACGCCTGTGAACCGTGCCAATAAGGTTTAGATTCTCCAGGAACAGAAATTTTTCTTTGGGCTTCTCTTAGTACACCACCAGGCACTCCATAGATGCTCAGTAGATGCTTACTGAAAAGGCATACTTGAGGCATTTTCATTCAAACAGGAGGTGAATCCTAGCTTTAAAATTCAAGTATTTAAAATTTGCACTAGAAGAACTTTAGAATATTTTTTCATTATAATAAAAGTAATGTGTACTTATTATAAGAAGAAAAGACAATACTAAAACAATTCCTATATACAAAGAGTAGCCATAATTATTAGTTTGGTGAATGTATTAGTCTATTCTAGCATTGCTATAAAGAACTACTTGAGACTGGGTAATTTATAAAGAAAAGAGGTTTAATTGACTCACAGGTCAGTAGGCTGTACAGGAAGCATGCCTGGGAGGCCTCAGGAAGCTTACAATCATGGCAGAAGGTGGAGACGAAGCAGGCATGTCTTACATGGCCAGAGCAGGAGGAAGAGAGAGAAGGGGAAGGTGCTACACACTTTTAAACAACCAGGTCTGTTGAGAAGTCACTATCATGAGACCAGCAAGGGGGAATCTGCCCCCATCATCCAATCACCACCAGGCCTCTCCTCCAACATGGGGGATTACAATTTGATATAAGATTTGGGCGAGGACACAAATCCAAACCATATCAGTGTAGATGTTTCTAAAGAAAAAAAAACATAATGTAATCTCATTTTTTGGAAACACATATTTGCATATATAAATTTCTAAGGATATCTTCAGGCAAACGCTTTCATAAAATGAAGGCTTCTGTTCTAGAATGAGTAATTCCTGCTCTCTCCCCCAAACATGGCAGGCTCATAAAATCTGATTTTTAAATATTTATTTGCTCATCCTAAATCCAGATCCAAATCCACTGGCATAATTGGCAGAACATTCCTAAGACTATTGGCTCCTAAGTTTTGGCTTCAGTTGGTGTGTATAGAAATGGACCCCTGAAGAGTGAAGAAGGGCTTTGGGATATAAATGCTGATTAGGAATGACACTGTAGGTCAAGTGTTTTTTTGTTTTTTTTTTTTGTTTTTGAGATGGAGTCTTGCTCTGTCGCCCAGGATGGAGTGCAATGGTATGATCTTGGCTCACTGCAAACTCTGCCTCCCAGGTTCAAGCGATTCTCCTGCCTCAGCCTCCCGAGTAGCTGCGATTACAGGTGCCCACCACCACGCCCAGCTAATCTTTGTATTTTTAGTAGAGATGGGGTTTTGCCATGTTGGTCAGGCTGATCTTGAACTCCCGACCTCAGGTGAGCTGCCAGCCTCGGCCTCCCAAAGTGGTGGGATTACAGGTGTGAGCCACTGAGCCTGGCTGGTCAAGTGTTTTTATGGGTCATGAAGCTTTCGACATAAGTAGCTGAAGTATCCTAACAGCTATTTTTTTTTTTTTTGAGATGGAGTCTCACTCTGTTGCCTAGGTTGGAGTGCAGTGGTGCAACCTAGGCTCACTGCAGCCTCTGCCTCCTGGGTTCAAGTGATTCTCTTGCCTCAGCCTCCTGAGTAGCTGGTATTATAGGTGCCTGCCAACAAGCCCCAGCTAATTTTTGTATTTTAGTAGAGACAGGGTTTCACCATGTTGGCCAGGCTGGTCTTGAACTCCTGACCTCAGGTGATCTGCCTACCTCGGCCTCCCAAAGTGCTGGGATTACAAGCATGAGCCACCGCATCTGGCCCTAATTGGGATTTTACAGAAATATTTTTGTGGCTTTTTGGTAACAACTTTCCTGTAGTAAAGATCTTGGTATTTGAAGAAACGTTTTTTCACATTATGATTTCAGAAAAAGAAATTCTAGAATACAAAGAAAAATTTTATTCTAATAATTGCTATCAGTCAAAGTTGAATGAAGAAAAGAGAAACCACATTAATTATTTCAAGCAGAAGAAATTTAATACAGGGAATTGGTTAATCCAGAGGTGAATACTTTGAAAAAAGAGCTAACATCTTAGGAATTGAGAAAATATAAGGGGAGAAGTGATGTTATCAAAATCTAGGATCTTGGAGAAGTATCTGGAGGACTGATGCTTAGATTTCTGATTGATTTGTGATGCTTTGTGGTTAGGGCTTGGGCATCCCAAGGGATGGGGCCAGCTGGTGCTCAGACTGCCACGTGGGGTTGAGGGGACAGCTGTAGCGGCTGCTGCTGGTCCCTTGGATGGGGTACATTGAAGTAGGAAGCTTGTTGTGCACTGCTGCTGGAGAGATGCTAGCTCACGCTAGAAGCACTAAGTGAATTTCTTCTCAGTACCTCCCAGCTTCCTATTTCTTGCCCGTGTTTTCCATTGGTGGAAGCTAACTGAGAACCAGTTGACGAGAGAGTCTAAGAAATAGGTGTGACTCCTAGCTCCAGCCTTATGGTGTGGTATCTGAAAAGGTGGGCTTGAAGCTTATAGACAACAGAGAAATAACTGGCAAACGTATCGTGTGTTTAAGCACAATAATGTAGAACTTTGGCCTTTAGGGATTTCACACCTACAGTTTCAACTGTACCGTAAGCAGCCTACCACTCCATTACATATTGTAATTTGTAGTTTTCTTTTTCTTTTCTTTTCTTTTTTTTGGAGACAGAGTTTCACTCTGTCACCCAGGCTGGAGTGCAGTGGCACAATCTCAGCTCACTGTAGCTTCTGCCTCTCGGGTTCAAACCATTCTCCTGCCTCACCCTCCCAAGTAGCTAGGACTACAGGTGTGAGCCACCATGCCCAGGTAATTTTTGTATTTTTAGTAGAGATGGGGTTTCCGTATGTTGGCCAGTCTGGTCTTGAACTCCTGGCCTCAAGTGATCCACCCGCCTCGGCCTCCCATAGTGCTGGGATTACGGGTGTGAGCCACTGCCCCCGGCTAGTAATTTGTATTTTTCTTAAGGCACAAATTCAAATCATGTTCCATTAGGTGGGTATGCTGAGTGACTTGGCTGCTAAACCTAGCACCCTTGTTCCAGTGAAGTTTTCTCTGTTCTTGTTAGCAATGCTTCCGAAGTGTCTAACATTTTTGTGTTGGTGATGGAAGTGAGGGAGAGATGAGGAACTCCAAGAAGGTGTGGAGCAGTGGCTCAGCTCTGAATTTGGTGAGTTCACTCTATTTCATAACAGAGGTTCCAAGAGTTCATGGATGCATCTGGTCAATACGATGAATTGAATTTGTTGTCATGAATTATAAAGGGGAAAATTTCTCCTTAAAATTGGGATTTTAGCTTCTTTTTTTTTTTTGCCTGAAAAAATGGAAAGATTCAGTGATATTGGGCCCACATTCTCTCAAGAAAACAATTTGCTGAATCCGATAGTGGACAGAGACACCCGTCAGTCCCCAGGGTCCCACTTTCCTCATTTAGGCCTTTTCATGTGCCTATTTCTTCCCTTTCGACATCCAGATTGCAACCCCTACTCTACAAGTAAAAAGAAAGTGATTCATGAAATTATTTTAGTGAGTACCCTGGAAAGTACAAACATTGCCTTTTCTGTTGGAAATTTTATGTTCTTGGGGGTTCATCAATTAGGATTCTCTTGGATACAAATGATAGAAACACAATTTGAACCACCTGTGCAAAAGTGAGCTAATTGGCTTTTACAACCAAAGTACATAAAGACAGTGGTGGGAGCTGACCCCAGGGAAGGCCAAAGCGAGAGACTCCGACAACTTCATTTTCTCGGACTGCCTTCTGCACAGGGCTGGAACGATGGATGCCGGTGTTCCTCTTAATCGGATAGAAAAAGGGTCTCTCCTAGTAACATTGAGAAAAAAATGCTGGAAAAAATCAATAGAGTGCCCAGCTGGTATCTTGTGCATGTCACTGAACCAGTCTCTAGAGGGGAGGGTGGATGCCAGGACTGCCCACCTGTGTCAGTTCCTCTTACTGGCAGGGAAGTAGGATCTGCTCAAACCAGGTGAGCAGAAGAGGGAGGAACAATTTCCTTAAATGAAGGGGTGTACGGTTACCAGAAGAAGAAGGTAGACAGTCTGGGCAATATAGCAGAACCCCATCTCTACAAACAAATTAGCTGGGCCTGGTGGTGTGTGCCTGTGATCCCAGCTACTCGGGAGGCTGAGATGAGAGGATTGCTTGAGCCTGGGAGGTCTTAGGCTGCAGTGAGCCATCATCGCACCACTGCACTCCAGCCTGGGTGACAGAGTGAGAAAGAAAAAACAAAAGAGGAGGTAGAGATAATAAACATCTACTCTGAGGGGTATTCAAAAATTGGAGCTGTCGTGAAGATCTGATTGTCTTCCTCATACATTGTGCAGACCTTCCACGATGTGCAGACCTTCCACAGCCTTTGCACCATGACTGTATCCCCACCCTTTGCACTCTGACTTCGTAGCTCCTTCCTTCAAGAGTGACTTGCTTTGGCCAACAGACTGCTGTCAACAGGCAGTGAAAGTGACACCTTGCCAGTTCCAAGCCTAGCCTCAAGAAGCCTGTGCCCATCTGTTCTATCTCTTGGCAGTTTTCCCAGCTGCCAGGTGAACATGCCCCAGGCTAGACTCCTGGAGGATGAGAGACCACGTGGAGCAGAATCAAGGTGTCTTAGGTGAGGCCATCTTAGACCAGCCAGCCTCACTCAGGCTAACTCAGCAGCTGATTGAAGCTGCATGGGCAATCCCAGGCAAAATGAGGTCAGCTGAAGGAAGCCTAGCATGGCCTAGACAAGAAGAACCACCCAGCTGACCCAGAGACTCCTGAGCAATGATAAGACTACATTCTGGGAGTGTTTGCTATTCAGCAATAGCTAACTGACATGTCAAGCACTTACCCTGGTGTGTATTGAACAGCCTCCGAAAGTTGAGTAGAAAAGAGAAGCAGATATTTACATTGCTTATTCTTGAGTGATAGCTAAGACAGAAGCTACTGAACATTATCATGCAAGAGAACCAACTTTTTTTTAAGGTCATGGCTATTTCTCAATATTCATTGAGAAATGATTTAGTGGTAAAGATAATTGATTTTGAAATATCGTAAACTACACAACATAACAATAGTAGGATAGAGGCACCCAAGAGAGTAAAATCGTACCGTGAGAATGGAAGAGGAAGGGCATCGCAGGGAAAAACAAGCTGTTCTTAGCTATAAGCATCTTTCCCTGAATTACCTCATTCAGTCTCTTCAAGTTTCCACCTTAAGTCATATACTGCAACCTAAGGACTGGTTATGCAGTTTGTATTAAATAGTGCCTTTTTAAAAAATGCATTTCTCCTTGCTTATGTTCATAGTCATTTCTTCACATGCTTCTACTTCTGTGAGGGAACGCAAGAAGAAAGGGGACCTTAAAGAGAACCAGCCCATTTGGTTAAAGATTAGTAGCTCTTGTGAAAGGATTAGTAGAAGGAGTCGGCTTTATCTCTTATTTCAAATTTCCAAACCGCCTGTTCTCTGCTCTCTTACTAAAGGTCACAGTTGATCATAAAAGAAAACAACCTGCAAAATAAGTTTAGGGTAATTGTGAACATTTTTCTGATATTCACCCTTACTGAAAATTTCCAATAGGCAAGATAAAGATGTAAAAAAAAAAAAAAAAGATATGCTTTTTCCTCCATAGGAAGACACTTACCAGTTTCTTCTTAGATAACTGGAAACAAATGTTTTTAAAATTATTACTCTGTCTTTCCTGTTTCCTTGCCTCCAATGTAGGCTATCTGGGTCATGGCCCAGTTAGGTGGGTGGTTGCATGTTCTACGTTTCCTGGCCTCTCATTTCTGGAATCAAGTTGGTGTGAGTACGATTCTTATTTTGTGTTTTTTTCCATCTAGCGTCACATGGATGATCTGAAGTTCTGAAGGCCATATTCTTCTAGCCCATTCTCGAGACTGAGGAAAATCCCTGCTGCTTTGAGACAACAGCCCCTAGCCAGGTCCAATGCACGGAGTGGGTACTAGGGGACGGGGTAGGCAGAGCCCTTGCCTTTAAGGAGTTAGAGATCGCCTGGCACGGAGTCAACAGGAACGCGAGCATGAATGTGCGCCGCAGTGAAGTGACATAGCTTGATTAATTGTTTCTTTTGTAGTACTATTTGTAGGGATGCAAGAGAGGGCAATGCCCTACAGCTGCCCCACTGCAGAGCAGCCCTGCTTGGCCCTGTATCTTTTCAGGCAACCCAGTCCTTCCACAGCAAGGCCGTGTAGCTGATGTCTTGGACATTGTATAGACAAGGCTTTGACTGGAGAAGGCTGAAATAGGATTTGCATGGATAATGGTAATGCAGAAATTTAGGTACGGTACTTACTCCACCAGCACAGGGATGAATGGCCTCATTCCTTAGAAACAAATGGGTGAAGAGAGTAGTTGACTTGCCTCCGGCGGCACAATCAGCAGGTGCTGAAGCCAGAACTTGAATTCAGGGATCTGAAACTTGAGTCCAGGTGCTGAAGCTTCGTCCCACACTGTCTCTCCACTCTCAGGAGGCTCTGTTCACACCATTCTTACATAGGGAAGTTAATAAGACAGAGCATGTAGAAAGAGGTGACTGGTAAGTGGACCAAACAAAAAACCGAATCGAATCAAATCAAAACAAAACAAATTGCCTGGGCGCGGTGGCTCAAGCCTGTAATCCCAGCACTTTGGGAGGCCAAGGTGGGCGGATCACTTGAGGTCACGAGTTGGAGACCAGCCTGGACAACATGGTGAACAAAAATTAGCCGTGCCTGGTGGTGAGCACCTGTAGTCCCAGCTACTCAGGAGGCTGAAGTGGGAGGATAATTTGAGCCCAGGAGATCGAGGCTGCAGTGAGCCGAGATCACTCCACTGCATTCCAGCCTGGACCACAGAGAGAGATTCTGTCTCAAAAAAGAAAAAACAACAAACAAAAAACAAACAAACCCCAAACAAACAAGACCAAAACTAAAAAGCAAATCTAAATCAACAAAATCCCTGAGGGTCTTTCCCCCATCCACATCAGCAGTCTCTATGTTGTCCACCAGATGTCAGTAGCTCCACATAGTTTTTCTCTGTTCTAGTTCTCTCTGTGCAGCTACTGAGTACACCGGTAGGGTTGTTTTGTGTTACAATGTAAAGCAGTCTGATCACAGCATCCCCCTCACTTCTCAATTTTTTGTATTAAATTAAACTCAGAAAATCAGTTAAGGCTACATAAACGCTCTAAAAAATGATAAAGCAATGACTTTTCCTTTTCCCCTGCTAGAAGGTAAGGCTGCCCCAGGTGCTCACATGAGGGCATACGTGTGCACACACACACACTTCGCTGCATCCACCCCCACACCTGCCCTCTCCACGCGTGACACACTTCTGCTCATCCACACAGACACAGGCCCACACCAACCCACACATATCCACCCCCAATATCCACTCCACACACCACACAACCCACCCCATCCACCTCCCATCCACATTACACACACACACACACACACACACACATACACCTCTCTGCCCTGTGACATTACAAACCAGAATCACTTCTTCAAGAATCCCTTAAAATCCCCTGAGACTATAAGGTAAGTAGAAAAGTTTTTCTGTATCTATGTCATTAGTGTTATTCCTGAATCTTTCCTAACAATATTAAAAGCTACCGGCTTTTTTTTTTTTTTTAGGAAGTCTTGCTCTGTCGCCTAGGCTAGAGTGCAGTGGCATGATCTTGGCTCACTGCAACCTCTGCCTCCCAGGTTCAAGCTATTCTCCTGCCTCAACTTCCCGAGTAGCTGGGATTACAGCCTGCCACCATGCCCAGCTAATTTTTGTAGTTTTAGTAGAGATGGGGTTTCACCATATTGGCCAGGCTGGTCTCGAACTCCTGACCTCAGGCGATCCACCCCATCTTGGCCTCCCAAAGTGCTAGGATTACAGACGTGAGCCGCTGTGCCCCACCTAAAAGCTTTTGGCTTCTAAAAAATAGCCACACTCCAGGACCTCCAAAACTTTAAAAAAAATCTTACTTCCTCAAAATCCACTGAAAAAAGGTACTTTTTATCTTACCCATTCACAAACCTATGTCCATCTTTCCTAAACAATTCTTCTGTTGGCATTTCTCTTATATCTACTCTTACATCCCCAGTTCCCAGTGAGCTCTCAAAGTAGCTATCTATTTCTTAGTAAAAACCACATGTTAAAGTATCCATTAAATTCAAGATCTCTAACTTCAAATATCTCCCCAGAGGCAGAATTTTCAACTTCCAATCTTTTCTTCCTTTATGAAAGCACCATCTACTGGCTATAGTTGGTATTGTAGCTCAGTTCAGTTAATGCCCAACCCCAAAAGAAGCAACAGAGCTTCTTTTGTAATTATATGATCAGGGTATAAACAGTGATATGATTTTTATTACAAAAATAGTTTCTAATTTCATATTACACCATGTTCCATGAATCTAATTCACATTTTATTTATTTATTTATTTATTTTGAGACAAGGCCTCGCTCTGTTGCCCAGGCTGGAATGCAGTGGCACAATCTCGGCTGTTTGCAGCCTCCATCTCCTGTGCTCAAGTGATTCTCCCATCTCAGCCTCCCAAGTAGCTGAAGCTACAGGCACGTACCACCACACCTGACTAATTTTTTTTTTTTTTTTGTAGAGATGGGGCTTCACCATGTTGCCCAGTCTGGTCTCCAACTCCTGAGCTCAAGTGATCCACCCACCTTGGCCTCCCAAAGTGTTGGGATTACAGGCATGAGCCACTGCACCTGGCCTCTAATTACACATTTTAAGTCCTTATCTTTAGCCATGGGGCGACTTCCTTCTTGGTCACTGAGGCAGCACGTGCATGTTGGGGTGACGTTTACTGTTTCTATAAGTTGTACCAAAACATCTACTTAACCGTTTACATTTGTGCCATTCCTTCACATAAAGACATATGGTACTCCTTCCCCATCAAATCTTTATCTTACCTCACATATTTTATATTATTTAAATTGGGGCATCTGTTACACCCAAATTTTTGCTTTTATGAACTCTGTCTTTGATAATATAATAGATGCTAATGGGGGAAATAATGTATGTTTTGGTGAAAATTGTTATAAGGTCAAATTTTCAGGATTGATTTATTTCATAATGTAGGCATTATTTATAATTCACAAAATAAGCCTATTTCTCTTTTTTTAAGACAGAGTCTCACTCTGTCACCCAGGCTGGAGTGCAGTGGTTTGACCTTGGCTGACTGCAACCTCCGCCTCCCAGGTTCAAGTGCTTCTCCTGCCTCCGCCTCCTGAGTAGCTGGGATTACAGGCACGGGCCATCACGCCCAACTAATTTTTGTATTTTTAGTAAAGACAGGGTTTCACCATGTTGGCCAGGCTGGTCTCGAATTCCTAACCTCAGGTGATCCACCCACTGTGGCCTCCCAAAGTGCTGGGATTACCGGCGTGAGCCACCGTGCCCAGCTTGGCTTTTTAGATTTATTAAAAATTGCAACTGACTAGGGACAGTCCCAGATAGTGTTAATGCATTCATTCCATCTCTATCAATATCTGTTTTGTATACTAAAATCTCATGAGATTTTGTTCTGTTAACTTGGGAAAGAGAAGAAAATCTGGGAATAAAAGTGGGGGAAAAGGAGCTGGGAAGAAAAAGGAAGAAAAAGAAAGCAGCCTATAATGTAATTATCTTCCTGGCTTATATTTGAACTCCTCTGGAGAGAGGAATGATGACCAGAAGTTATGAAATTATTTTACAAACGCGGGAGTTGATAAAACCTTTCCAAAGACACTTTGTGATTCTCTTGGCATAACAGAGCTGCCTTAGTGACCAGATGTCATGATGTGATACAGAGCCAGAGAGGAAGTCATTTTCATCCATGATGCAAGGAACCCAGCATTTTGACAACCCAGTTGGAATGTGGAGCTCCCATGGAAGAAACGTGTCATCTGGAGGCCTGCATAACCACTGCATTCTCCAGATGGGCACTGGAAGCGCTGGGGCTTCCCACCCAGAAGGTCCACGTGGTGGACTAGGGCAAGTGACAACCAGAGCCATGACTCAAAAGAGGGTGGCTGCTTCAGGCTGATTTCCTTTGGCAGACTGGTTTATGGACGTGCGCAAGGGCCTCTCTTTGGGAACTGTCAGAAATGACAGGAGAGATACAAGAAGGGCAAAGTCTGGAAATCCAACACAATGGGCTTAATTCATCGTAATTTTGTTTGCTTTTAAAAAATTAAATCTCTGTCTATATGTGTATATATACATATTTTAAATACATATATATTTAAATACATATATCTGTATTTAAATACATATATATTTAAATACATATATGTATTTTATATATAGATATATGTATTTAAATACATATGTGTATTTTATATATGCATATATGTATTTATTTAAATACATATATGTATTTTATATGTACATGTATGTATTTAAATACTTATATGTATTTTATATATACATATATGTATTTTAAATACATGTATTTAAATACATATATATGTATTTTAAATACCTCATTAGATAATTAAAATGCATACAAATATAAAATAAATATAGGTATTTGAAATATACATAAAAATATAAAAAACATATATGTATCTTAAATACCTAATGAGGTCTGGGATATCTGGGCAATGTCTATTAGCTTAACTAACAGCATCAGTGATAACCCTTATTACCCATGGTAAGAAGCAAGCACGTATAACATGGATAATTAGTACGTCCAGAGGAAATGGAGAGGGCATAGAACCCACTCGAGCTTCTATATTCCAATTGCTTCTGGGATTGCGTGGATAAATAACATGGCTGTAAACAGGGGAGAGGGGCTGAGAATAGTTTAAAACCCATGCATGTAGCTTGACTGATTGGTTCTAGAAGTTACCAGGGCATTGATCAGGGTTAGCGGGGCGCTTGGCTGATTCCTTTTGCAAAGCACGCGCTAGTTTTCACACTCGCATGTGAAACGTCTAAAGCCATGTCAGAACTGAGACAGGAAATGAAAGGTGATAAAACCACAGCCCCCCACTCCAGCTCCGCTCTGCACAGCTGCTCTGCTTCTTCACACAGGCGACTTCAATGGAAGCTCGATGCGTGCAGAAGTGCCCAGGGACCTGGCCTCTTCACCTCTCATCACATTTTGAGGTGGGCAACACCAGCTTTTGAATCAGGAAGCAATTTGAAAATCAGTCATGTTTGGATCCCTCAGGCCTGGTTTCATCTGATTAATAAGCTCTGCTTTCAAAGCTCCCCCTGGACAGTCTCCCTCCCCAAGCCCACTCTCCAAGTGTCTGCAAGCCGACTCCTCGGCTCCCTTTTGAGCAGGTCCAGCAATAGGAATCGGGCAGCCTTACCCAGAAGGACTAGGCCAGCATCGGCTGACCTTGCCAGGAGGAATTTCTCTCTCCAGCTTGAATTTCCTTCCTGCCTACCTTTAGGCCTTTACTGCTGGCCACGCTCCCCTTTGGCCACCTGGAATAAATCTCCCCTGCATCCCTGACAGCTGCTGATTTGGTTTCTTTCTTATTTTTTTTTTTTTAATTGAAAGTAAACCTTCAAAGTGGCCCAGCCACCTGAGAAGCTCGGCTGAGCGTGGCAGCTGGGCAGTGAACCTGAAACAGCGGCGCGGCGTTTCACCGGGTCCCCTCCCGCTCAGGGCAGAAATCATGGGGCTTTGTGGGCTGCCAGGGCCGCTTAGCTTTCAATTTAGCTTTTGCATTAGAAAAAGGGAATATGGACACGGGTCAAATGATTGTGGAGTGATTTTGAAAGTAGCTGTGTAACAGGCGAGAGATGGGGGCGGGGGAGGTTTGATTTGCAGGCAGAATGCAAGTTTATTTATAAGAGAAATCTGGGGGTGTCTTTGTGCTTTCCTGTTAGACTATTGGAAGCACTTTGAAGAAGGAAATAAAATTTAAAAAACATGGTCAAATTTAACAATCAGTCTTTAACACCGGGAAGCTACTATATACAGGATGGCACAGAGAGGGTCAAGATTGCTAGAGTTTTCTTTTAGGATCTTCTCCTTGTTACCTTGTCATTTTAAGCTGGTCACTTCAACTCTCTATATCTTCTCCCAAACACATTTTATTTTGTTTTGGAAGGTTTTAAATATTCAGAAAATTTGAAAAAATAATATAACAACTTCATATTCACCACCTAGATTCAACAATGGTTAACATTTTTTTCCATATTTGTTTTGTTTTTATCTCTATGTGTACATACACACACACACAGACAGACACATTTGCTGAAACATTAGAAAGTAAGTTACAGGCAGCACAATTTACCCCTAATTAAATACCCGAGCATGCATTTCCTAATACGAACATTCTCCTAAATAACCCCAATACAGTGATCACACCTAAGATAATGAAAAAGAATTCCCTAATAACATCTAATATCCAGGCCGTATTAAAACTTCTCCAAGTGATTCAAAACTGTCTTTGATAAGTGTTTTTTGTTTTGAACCAGGAGCCAATCAAGTTTCATCCGTTACATTTGGTCGTTGTCTTTTTAATCTCCTGCTCTCTCATCTCTCATTGAGGTAGAACCTACATACAAGGGTATAACCTTAAACCTGTACCTTGATGAATTTTTGCATACTTATGTAAAAATTATGACCCTTATATGACCACCAACCAGGTTGATATATGGAATATTTTTATCGCCCCTGAAGGTTGCCCCAAGCTGTTTCTCTGTCATTATGACCTCTTCCCCATCCCCTAGAAGGGGCAAGGATATGAAACAACTGAGCCTCCCAGATCCTTTGGCTGAAAGTGCAAATTGGTTGAACCACTTAGGAAAATTGTTGGCAGTATTTAAAACCCTTCAATAGATACTGATTCTATGAACCAGTAATTCGTCTCCTAAGTCTACACCACAGAGTTGCATATGCCATCAAAGACCCGTGCAAGAATGCTTACAACAGCTTTATTCATGATGTCCCCAAGTTGGAAATGTCACAGATATCCATCAACAATAAAATAGGTAACTGAATTGTGGCATATGTATATATGAAGGAATGCTACACAATAACAAAAGGAAAGAGATACTGCATCTTGCAATGACATAGATGAATCTCAGACATGTTGAGTGAAAGAAGCTTGATACAAGAGCACAGACTGTATGAATCCTTGTAGATGAAAGCCAAAAAGAGGCGTAAACTATCATCGACAGTGACTGAAGTCTTTAGACTCCTTTAATTAATAATCATCATGTTTTTTTTTCTCCCCCACGATATTTTCTCTTTGGAGAAAGTAGATGAATTGTTTTGTAGAATATGTCACATTCTGGATTTGTCTGATTATTTTCTCATTGAACTTGACCCTTCACAACTGGGGACCCATGAGAGAATTGAGGTGTATTGTCCTAAGGCACTCATTTTAGGTTGTGAATTAACTTCTATCCCATGCAACTAGAATAGTACTAGTTATGTTCCATTCTTAGGAGAACTGACAATCATCACTCAACTCATATTCTGTGGATCCATGGTTCAGTTGAGGAACTAGCTGAGAAAGGCTTACTGAAAGATATTAAGGCTCAATTAGAATTAAGTCATTTGGGGCAAGATTATTTTACAGTTGGTACCCTTTACTTCCTACTGTATCATGCTGGGAGGCATTTAACATCAGGTTGTTACACCATTAGTGATGTGGTTGTGGAGTTTGATTGTTTGGTTAAGGTGGTGACCACCTCAACCGCTTCATTGTAAAGAATGTTCTCCTTGGTCTCCATAGTTTAACAACCTTATTTGTCAATATGCAGCACTCATAGGCCAGTATCTCCCACTTGATGGAATGGTTTATTCCCAGCAAATTTAGCTGCAAGGTGAAATTCTTCAAAGAAAATTGTTATTTCACCTACAAGAGCTTCACTCTAAAGTAGGAGCTTCATATCATAAAAACACAACTGTAATAACACATTTATAATCTTTAAGATTTTTAGGTAACATCAAATGAATTCACTTCTTACTTGAGATAATCTGATAAACATCATTCATGACATTAAAACTGATTTAGGACATGTGATTTGGCATTTATATACATTTGGTGGTGATAAGTATGATAAAAATAGTGTTTAAATCATTGGCAGAAACTAAGTTAAGGATTTCATGAATATATGTAGATCTTGGAGCTGGAAGAGATGTGTTTCAAAGCATTCTATAGTAGAAAAAATTACTCTCAAGAACTCACTCTTGTACTGTAACTTAAAGGAGGGAAAGTTGTTTAAGCATGATTATCAACAGATTTCATGCGAAGAAAATCATTTAAAGTGACTTAGATGGACTTTAGTGCATAATAATCACACCAATCCAGAAATCTCCTGGAGAAAACGAAGGGTCACATATCTGAGTAATCACAGCCAACCTATTCCAAGTCTTGACATCCTTGAGGCAGATTAAAGATGGACACAAATTGGTTGACAATCTTTCTTTCAAGAGATTGGGTCCATGTCTCCTTTCCTGGGAGATTGGTAGGCCCTGCAGCTGCTTTGACCGAGAGCATACGGTGCAGGTGAAGATGTGCACATTCCTGCACCCAAGTCTTCAAAGACTGGGAGCTACCTCTTCTATTTTTTGAAACACCCACTTCTGGAACCTAGCCATTGTGCTGCAGAAAGCCCCAGCAGTCCTGGGGAGGGGCCCATGTGGAGTAGAACTCAGATGCCTAGCTCACATCCCTGACTGAGATCCCAGCTGATAGCTGGCACCAACTTGGCAGCCACGTGAGGAAACCATTCTTGGAAGTGGATCCTCTAGTCCTTGTTGGACCACCTCAAATGATGCTTCATGGAGCAGACGTGGCCATCTCTGCCAAGCCCTGAACATAATTGCAGATTGTGGAGTAAAATAAGTAAGTATTCTTTTTTTTTTTTTTGAGACTGAGTCTTACTCTGTTGCCCAGGCTGGAGTGCAGTAGCACAATCTCAGCTCACTGCAACCTCCACTTTCCAGGCTCAAGCGATTCTTGTAGCTCAGCCTCCCAGGTAGCTGGAATTATAGGCATGCACCACCATGGCTGGCTAATTTTTGTATTTTTAGTAGAGATGGGGGGTCTCACCATATTGGCCAGGCTGGTCTCGAACTCCTGATCTGAAGTGATCTGCCCGTCTTGGCCTCCCAAAGTGCTGGGATTACAGGTGTGAGCCATCACGCCCTGCTGAAATGAGTATTATACTTAAGCTGCTAGGTCTTGGAGTCATTTCTTAGAGAGAAAAGATAATGCAACAAACCTTATTTGTTATATGGTGATAAACCTACTTATCTTGTATACACAGAGAGGATAAAATACAATAGCATATATAAAAGTGGTTTTCAAACTATAAAGCAATTCTATGCCAATGTAAGGTGTAAGTCTCTGCAAAAACCAGTAGAATAGAAGGATTCTGTAAATATTACAGATCTGAAGTTGTCATATTGCTCTAATTTCTGTGGATCCCACTTCCTGAAGTTGGAAACAGTACCAGTTCCTTTTTTTCCCTGTGGTAAAATATGCATAGCAAAATTTACCATCTTAGTCATTTTAAAGGGTACAGTTCAGCGGCATTCAGTACATTCACACTTTTGTGCAGCCATCACCACCATCTACCTCCAGCCATCCAGTTCCTTTTCATAACAGGAAATACATCTTCATAACAAGTATGATTTTCCATTCTAAACTTGAAGTGAAGCTAAATCATCTCAGCATCGTGCATGAGAGTGATAATTTAAAGAGTGAGACCATGTGCACTAAAGAGAGGTTTTCTGAGAGACTCTAAGGAATGGCAGCCCACTGTCTGCAATCCAGTCTGAGAATGCTCTTCTCCTTCTCAGAGCTGGTCCCATTCCCTGAAAGCTTCAATTACTCATGTCAGCATGGAGATGGGGGAATATTTAGATAGAAATGAGCACTTATTAAAAAGGACCAAGAGAGCAAGTTTCAAAGCTAGAACACTCCAGCAAAACCATTTCATATATAAGCAGGCCCTCTGGAGTTAGCACACATATCTGCACCTGGACCCCACCTGGACATAATTAGTCTCCCTGAGCTCAGAGCAGAGCAAACACTGAAGAAAATGATGTCAAAAAATGGAGCAATCTGTCATGATCCATGCTGCACAATTAAAGCAGTGTGCGTTCTGTAAGAATTATATAACACAGATGACACAGTATTTAGCTAGCCAGAACTGGAAAACCATCTGGTTAGGTTCTGTTTTACAATGATGATGTCTGTTTCTTGAACTGTGCTGTATGCCTTGGGATGGGTATCACAGAAAGAAAAGATGAAATGCTCTTGGTTGATCTGTAGGAAGATCTTTCACCTACTTGAAAATGAACACATTCTATGGTCAAAGCTTTTAAAGTCCGAAAAAGCAGAATCCTCAGTGCTTAAGAATCAAATTGTAAAGCAGCCAAGGACTGAATAGACTCGCAAGTCACAGCTGCACAGTGGTTAGTGTGCCATGAAACAAATGGGAAATGTATTCTGCAGACAAATGTGAGCCATTCCTGTCTCTCTCCTCCTGGCCCCTAAATCCCTGGGCTAGCACCCCATCTCCTCTGCGGTGCGTTCATCTTATCAGACTCTACACCATTGTCCTCTTGCTACGAGCACACAGGTTGAAACTAGGTCAGTGTTCCCCTCACTAGATGATTTTAATATTAAGTCAGTGCTTATTGACCAACAATGGAGTGCCTAGAAATCCTAGTTTCTTGGGGTCACACAGCAATCACTAGAAATAATTTATGAATGAATCCAGAAAGATCGGTTCATGAGGCCGGGTGTGGTGGCTCACGTCTGTAATCTCAGCACTTTGAGAGGCCAAGGCAGGTGGATCACCTGACGTTGGGAGTTCAAGACCAGCCTGGCCAACATGGTGAAACGCCATCTCTACTGAAAATATAAAAATTAGCCAGATGTAGTGGTGGGTGCCTGTAATCCCAGCTACCTAGGAGGCTGAGGCAGGAGAATCGCTTGAACCTGGGAGGTGGAGGTTGCAGTGAGCTGAGATAGCACCACTGCACTCCAGCCTGGGCGACAGAGTGAGACTCTGTCTCAAATAAACAAACAAAACAAAACAAAAAAAGGAAAGATAGGTTCACAGTCAACAGTAAAAGTAGACTGATGATTAAAGTTCACTAAGGTGAGGCAGAGGGAATGGGGGGTGTGAGGTTGAACTGCATTCATTGTGAAGCTCTCCTTCCCTTCCAGGGAGGGCGCCTCACGCCCACCTCCACCACAGCACTGTTAATTGCCTGCCCCTGGGGACTGCGTTCCTGAGGGCTCAGGTTCAGTTGCCCGGAGCATTGAATGGAACTGTAACTTCGCAGTCTCCAGCTAAGTGCTTCCACAGTCCTTATTTACAACTGTGGGAGAGAACTTTACCTCCAGTTCAGAGATAGTGGGATAGGTCAAAGAGAGAACACAAAGTTGATACAAGGCCAAATGATGGGACAGGACTTTAGGTGCTGGGACTTTCTGAGGGTGCTCTCCCTGGGAATCCCCCGGGAGTGAGGGAACCCAGAGAGGGACACGGGAAGGAGCTGAGCAAGTGAGGTTTCAGGTGGAGTCTACCTTGGCCTGCCGAGCGTAGAGGGCTGCAGAGAGGGTCTCTGGAACCCAAATCGGACTGAAAAGTTGTGCAACTTGGGCAAAGGAGTCAGGATTTTGTACCCCAGAATTAGCCATTATCAAAAGGGGATGGGGCACTCCCAGGGGGCCATGTCACCTCCCAGGCTTATAGGTCAAGAAGCCATGAGTTAGAGAAGACCACAGGTGAGAGCCTTCGCCAAGGGGCTCTGGGTGGGGCATCGAGTGAGTCCACCAAGGCCTTGCTGCCAGGGAGTGGGGACACCTGATGTGAGCCCAGATGTGCTGACGTCACGATGCCCTCCCTGACCCTCCGCCCTCCCCAAGTCTCATTGTCCTGCTGTCTTCACCAATCCTGCCTCTCCCAGCCCATGTCCCAGTAACTGACCCATCAATCCACGTTTGCTCAACAACTTAGTGGGGAGACAAATAAATCTGTGCTAAATAAGAGGGCAAATTTTGTGGGAATTTAGGAGAAAGAGAAATTACTTCTAACTAGGAGTTGGGGGTGTGTGGGTCAGAAACGAGGGATGGCCTCTCACAGAAGAGTTGCTTTTGAAAGTTGAGCAGGTGAGGAATGGGCAAAAGAGAATTTCAGGCTGGGAAAAGGCACATGGGCAGGAGATAGGGTAGCATATTTGGGAAATGATGAATAAACTTCGAGGCTTAGTTTCAGATATTTGGAAGTACCCCCTGGGAGATGGGCCTGCAGACATTGCCTGGGTCAGATCATGGAAACTTTCATCGTATTAAGGGATTGAAAGGGATCATTCTTCTTCCCCCCCTTTTTTTTTTCTTTTTTTTGAGACAGAGTCTCGCCCTGTTGCCCAGGCTGGAGTGCAAGCTCCACCTCTCTGGGTTCAAGCGATACTCCTGCCTCAACCTTCTGAGTAGCTGGGATTACAGGTGCCTGTCACCATGCCCGGCTAATTTTTGTATTTTCAGTGGACATGGGGTTTCACCATGTTGGCCAGGCTGGTCTCCAACTCCCGACCTCAGGTAATCTGCCTGCTTTGGCCTCTCAAAGTGCTGGGATTACAGGTGTGAGCCTCCGCACCTGGCATAAAAGGTCATTCTTTTAAAAAATATAATTTTATTCTTAAGCTTTTCTGTATTATCAAATTCTCTGCAAGTTGAAAAAAAGAGAAATGTACATTTGCATTGTAATTGGGTGAAGGTAGATGGTTGACTCTTATAGGTGTTGGTGCATAACGGTTAAGAAGGCTCCTTCTGTACCAGAAGTGAGGCCCAAGTAGGAGCTTATTCTGAGTCAGTGGAAATTGTGCAGACCTTCCAGAAGGGAATGATGTAATTGGAAAACATTTTTGGATATTGTATGGCAGTCATTTGAAGAAAAACTGGAGAGATGGGGGATGGAAGCCATTTTTTCAAGCAAGACATCACAGAGGGTGAGGCCCAGTGACAGAGATGACAGATATTCAAAGATGGAATGAAAGGTGTTTGGTGACTGGATATAAGCAAAGAAACAGGAAGAATCGAATTTGGATCTGACATTTCCTGGATGCAAGATCAGGAGGATGTTGGCACCATGGCTTAGTGGGGGAAACTGGGGACCGATTCTGGAGGTATACCAGCATGGTGAGTTTGGTTTTAGATGGGTTGGGTTTGACATAGGGCTAGCAATTCTAAGTGCAGATGTCTAAAAAAGATGGAAGTGACTCAGCTCTGAAGTTCTGAAATGATCAGCCGTAAGTGCGGCATGAGGAAGACCTAGGAACAGACAGATTGGGGAGAAGACACAGAGCCAAGCAGGACCTGGCCTGCAGCCCAAACCCTGTGGAATCCCTGCATTCAAGGACCAGGTTGAAGAGAAACCATTGACAGGAACTGAGATGGAGTAGTGTTCTGGAAGTCAAGTGAGGAGGAGGATTGAGGAAGAGGTTGGTCAAAATTCTGTAAGTGAAGTATGGAGAGTGACTAGCGTTGCCAGGTAAATTACAGAAAGCCCAGTTCAATTTAAATTTCAGATGAACAATGAAATTTTGTTTTAGTGTAAGTGGCATGCAGTATTTGGGACATGCTTATGCTGAGGATACCCTAATATTGCATGGGACATACTTATGAATAAAATATTGACAAACTAAATAAAATAATGAATAAAAATTGTTTATCTTAAAGTCAAATTTAACTAGGCATCCTGCATTTTTGTTTGTTGAATCTGACAATCCTAACTATGACTTGAATTGAAAGATGTCATTAGTGAACTCGGAAGAGCATTCCAATGAGCTCGGTTCTCCTAGCCTCCTTTGTACTTATGAGCAAGATGACAGGAGCCTTACAACAGGGACCTGACTCGATTACTAGTCAACTCTGAGTGCTGTTGCCAGTATGTCTGTGTACATTTCTTTCTCTATTTTTGTTGCATCTTTGCCCCCAACGCCATCACAGCCATTCTGAGTTCATGGCTTCATTGGTCTTCCTTCTTGGTTTCTAGACCTCATTCAGCCCCGCACAGTGCTCTTTTGTTCCATGTTCCCTGTTCCAGGGGGGTTGCCCAGTGGAAACACCAGACTGCAAAGCTTTAAGAAGTCTCTATGAGATGAACAACTGGAAAAGGTTTTTGTGAAGAATTTGTGTGGTGAAGAGCTGGAATAGCAGCGTGAGGGAGAGAAGCCAGGTGAGAAAAGTCAGGATGTTTGTGTCTTTGGAGGGAAGAGATAGAGGAGAAAGGATGACGAAGCTGGTGGGGGCCTAACACCTGAGAAGGGTGGAGGCAATGAGAAGAAAGGAGTTTTGAAGGAGAGGGGGTACCTCCTCCAGACAGCAGGAGAGGAGGCAGGGAGAGCAGGAAGATAAAGACACATTTTGATGGGGAAGAGAGAGGGTTTTTTTTTGAGACAGAGTCTTGCTCTCTTACCCAGGCGGGAGTGCAGTGACTTGATCTCGGCTCACTGCAACCTCTGCCTCCCAGGTTCAAGCGATTCTCCTGCCTCAGCCTCTTGAGTAGCTGAGGTTACAGGCGCCCACCACCACGCCCGACTAATTTTGTATTTTTAGTAGAGACAGAGTTTCACCATGTTGGCCAGTCTGGTCTCGAACTCCTGACCCCAAGAGATCCGCCCTCCTCGGCCTCTCAGAGTGCTGGGATTACAGGCCTGAGCCACTGTGCCCAACAGGGAAGAGGAAGATTTGAGGAGCCCACGTGAATTGCTTTTCTCAGTGAAGACGAAATCAACATTATTGGCTGTGATATTGGTTTGGTGTGGGGTTGGGAGTTTGAAAAAGTGCACATATTTTTGATTCTTACTTGCTCCATTTCAGAGGTTGAATGTCTCCCCCATGATATTTGTCTTCAACTTTGGGAAACTTCCTTACACATATAAAATGTATTAACTGTTAGGTACTCATACTTTATTGCCGCCTGTGGGTGACACCCCAGTGCACTTGATGTTGTCCCTTGACAGGAACCAATGAGCATATTTGCAAGTGGGAAGGATCTGTGTGACATTAGGGTCCCCAGTGTCCTCTCTGAATGTTTCAGGGCATAATATGAGACCACTGAAAAATATCGTTATTAAAGCAGACCTAGATTAAGTTCCTTGAAATGTGGTGGTGTCAGCTTATTTTCATATCCAAAACTGGGCCGGGCACAGTGGCTCACACCTGTAATCCCAGCACTTTGGGAGGCCAAGGTGGGCAGATCACCTGAGGTCAGGAGTTTGAGAACAGCCTGGCCAACATGGTAAAACCCAGTATCTACAAAAAAATTCAAAAATTAGCTGGGCAAAGTGGCTCATGTCTGAAGTTCCAGCTACTCAGGGGGCTGAGGTGGGAGGATCACTTGAGCTGGAGGGTGCAGGTTGTAGTGACACCAACATCGCGCCACTGCACTCCAGCCTTTTCTTTTTTTTTTTTAAAAGGTTAAAGTACAAGATTTTGTGTCATATATATTTTACTACAATTTTTAAAAATACTGTAATATACCAAACCCATTGAATTTTACACTTTAAATGGGGGAATTGAGTGGTTTGTGAATTATATCTCAATAAAGTTGTTGCTCATACCTTAGGGACACTTTTCCTTAACTCTATATGCAGGCCACAGGCACCATGAAAAACCAGTTGAACTGGAAAAATAATCAAGTGTGAATGATTGGGGGAGGGAGATAAATACAGCTGAAGAGATTCAGACAATTAACTCAGAACCTCAACATGCTTAAGGGGCTGAAGGCCATGAGCTATGGCAGAGGGAGACTGCATGGTTCAGAATTGCATGAGCCCAGGAGCTGTGCACAGGGTTATTGTACTGGAAGGCTATTTATGCTAGACTAAAGCTCTTCAGAGACAAGTCACCATGTGTAGCAAATTAAATAGGTTTTGATTTGAGGCTAAGGATGGCCACATTTTGGGTATCAACCTGACCTTTCGCTAGCCTGGAAAACAGCAATGTGAATCTGAGTTGAATCAGATGGGCCATTCCATCCTGCTCCTCTGAGTGAGGGTGTGTTTGGAACGATGGGCGATTGATTTTTTTGAAATGTGCATTTGGAGTTCCAGGAGTGGCTATCCAGAGTGCCCACAATGTCACTGGAGAAGACAAAACCATTCATCCATTCAGCAGCCGCACAAAGCAGCCTACACCAAGAAAACAACAATGCATCCCCCAAACAGATCCAACAGCTGCTCATCAATCTGGTGCAAGCTGCAGGTTGCCTGACTAAATTACTGTCGAATAGGCAGACGAGTACAATTTGTCAGTCAGCATTGAGTTTAAATGAGCAGAGATGCACATAAAGCCAGCAATGCAATTGTAATTAAGAATTATAGGCATTAAGTTTCAACGAGTGCTTTCTTAAGGTAGCAGTGACCCAGCTCTAAGGAGCATATGAGAAATCCAGAGCAGAATTAATCTCAGGGAATTGTCTACCCTCTACATTTTAAGCAATTCTTCATGTATGAAAGCGATGTGTAAATGATGGAGAATCTATGAGAGCTCAGGCTCTAGTTTTCCTATTTGCTTAAAAAAAATTTATGCAGCCGGGCATGGTGATTCACACCTGTAATCCCAGCACTTTGGGAGGCCGAGGCAGGCAGACCACTTGAGGTTAGGAGTTCGAGACCAGCCTGGCCAACATGGGGAAACCCTGTCTCTACTAAAATACAAAAATTAGCTGGGCGTGGTGGTGCATGCCTGTAGTCCCAGCTACTCGAGAGGCTAAGGTGGGAGGATCGCTTGAACCCAGGAGGCAAAGGCTGCAATGAGCCAAGATTGCACCACTGCACTCCAGCCTGGGTGACAGGGTGAGACTCTGTCTCAAAAAAAATTATATCAGGCATATTAAAGAGTGAATAATAATAACAATAATAATAATAAAGTGAAGTGATGCTTCTGAACACACCACCCAGATTAAGAAAAATAACATTTTTTTTTTTTTTTTTTTAGATGAAGTCTCGCTCTGTCACCCAGGCTGGAGTACAGTGGTGTGATCTCGGCTCACTGTAAGCTCCACCTCCTGAGTTCACACCATTCTCCTGCCTTAGCCTCCCAAGTAGCTGGGACTACAGGCTCCCACCACCACACCCAGCTAATTTTTTGTATTTTTTTTTTTTTAGTAGAGACAGAGTTTCACCGTGTTAGCCAGGATGGTCTTGATCTCCTGACCTTGTGATCCACCCGCCTCGGCCTCCCAAAGTGCTGGGATTACAGGTGTGAGCCACTGTGCCCAGCCATATTGATTTGTTTTTAATGATAGTTGCAATACTTGTGAGAAGTCATATCCACTTGGATGCTGACTTGAATGGAATTTCATAACTGTTGGGTGCTGACCATGAGTTGGTGTGGGGACATACAAAGTTGAACAAGACGTAGGCTTGCCTCATAGTGTCTACAGCCTGGAAGAGGGAAGAAAGTGACAACATAAATAGTTCTGCATCTCATGAATTCATGGGAAGAGGAGAGGTGTCATAAGACCGGTATGCAGTGCTGCAGAGGTTTGGAGAGGTTGGATCAGGTTGGGGTGTGGAGGGCAGGGAGGGAAGGAGTTCAGAGAACCTTTCCTGAAGAAGGTAGCATCTGAGCAGCCATCAAAGATGAGCAGAAGCTGCGTAAGCTGAGAGGGTGGGAAAGAGGGCATTTCCAGTGGAGGGACTTAGCACAAGCAAAGACAACAAACCCTCAGGCCTGTAAAGGAAACAATGAATTAATTTGTCTAGAATGCCCGTCTAGAATGTGACAGTAGTGGAATATGAGATTCAACAACTGTCCTAGCTCTTTTCGAAAATTTTGCTTTCAACATAGTTACTTAATAGCTCCAGTGTAGAAACAACCCAAATGGTCATTAACAGGAGACTGGATAAACAAATTGTGGCATATCCAGACAATAGAATGCTACTGAACAATTAACAAAACTATAGACACAACATCAACAAACCTAAAAATAAGTATGTGTCATGAATGAAACCAGAAAAAAGAATAAATACTTCATGATTTCATTTACAAGAAGATTCTAGATAAGGCACAAACTAAGCTACAGTTAATCAGTAGTTTCCAGGGGATTCGTTATCAGTAGTGCAGAGAGAAGAGGATTATAAGAGAAATGAGGTAATGCGTTGGGTGATGGATATGTTTATTATCATAGCTATAGAGATGGTTTGAAATATATGTACATGAAAAATGTATCAAACTGTATACTTGCAACATGAGTTTTATTGCATGTCAATTATACTGCAATAAAGTGTTTAAAAAGGGTTCTACATAAATATACAAATCCACTTATTTCAGAAAACAAGAAGTTTTGGCAACCGTATGCTGATTCTGCCATCTCCAGCCTGATTCCTTGGGAGAGGTTAACCTCCCACAGTGGTGGCAAAAGTCAGCAGGCAGTGAAGGCTATTTCCACCTGAGTCACCAGAAAGAATGGCTAGGTCATAAGCCACATGGCTGGACTCTATCTACCTCCCTGTAATCTCCACTCTTTCACCTGTGCAGCAATGGTTTAGAGATGAACAGACCATAAAGACTATAGAAATCCAATAATCTTTAATGCATTTGCTCTGTCAGTGACATTTGCCATAGGAGAGAGAGAGATTTGGAAGTTATAATTTGTACACCCTGATTCTGCACAGCCTTAGTCTCTGACAATGTGTGAATGCATATTTGGAAGGGACACATTCTCCCAGTTTACTGCAATATCCTCACTCCCTATTAATTACACCCAGTGATTAGGCCCACGATGCCTTTTAAACTTCCCCAGCAAGCCTTGTACAACAATCCAAATCAGGCCAAAAGTAGGAGGAGAGCTATTTTCTTTCTGCCTGCTTTCCCTCTGAGCATACAAATTTGGAGGCTACATAACAACCTCTCCCCTCTTCATGCTGGCAGAGCCTAATTATTTCTCAACCTACCCCTAAACAAAGAATAGATCACCAAAATACTTCAGATGAAACGTAGAGCAGACAGGTCCCGGGCTGGGAATCCAGGAGACTGATGCAACAAATGAAACAAAGAGCATTAAGAGACTAGCAATGTCCGTGAAGAAGGGAACCTAATAAGTAAGCTGCCACAGCTCAAATCCTCCTGGCCAAAGCCAGGTCATGTCCCTCTGTAACCAGCCAGTGAGAAGGGAATGAGGTCCCTAAATGGGTTCAGGGGATTCATGATTCTCTCTGGTGACTGGAGAGAGCTCCTGGAGGTCTCACTTTCTTGAGCACAGCGGGGTGACTGACGGACCCTGCCGGGTGGTCAAGGTGAGATGGCTTCTGGCACAGGTATTGGATGTGACATAATCCTTGTGAAGGGCCTAGACAGTTAAGGAAGTGCACCCTACCTCCTGAAAGCTCCCTTCGTACCTGGCACTAAAAGGTATTATCACCAGTTCAGATATTTTGATATATATGGTTCGCTTCTGTCTGATGACTCCCTGCAACAAAGCTACCCTCCAAGCTACCCTCTAGGGTGAGTCATTACACAGAACAAGGAGATAACACATCCCCTGCTTTCCTAAGGAAATTGTCTCAATGTGAATTTTCTTGTGCTGAATGAACAAAGATTTTTTGTTTTTTTGGTTTTTTTGGTTTGTTTTTAGACAGTCTCAGTCTGTCACCCAGGCTGGAGTGCAGTGGCATGATCTTGGCTTACTGCAACCTCCGCCTCTGGGGTTCAAGTGATTCTTGTGCCTCAGCATCCCGAGTAGCTGGGATTACAGGCACCTGCCACCACGCCCAGATAATTTTGTTTTTTTTTTTGTATTTTTTGTAGAGACAGGGTTTTGCCATGTTGGCCAGGCTGGTCTTGAACTCCTGACCTCAAGTGATCCTCCTGCCTCGGCCTCCCAAAGTGCTGGGATTACAGACATGAGCCACTGTGCCTGGCCCGAATGAGTAAAGGTTTTGCTAAAAAATTTCCCACACTGCCTCAGCATAAGGCCTTACTTCAGTGTCAACCTTCTGGTGCTGAATGAGGCACTCCTTGGCTGAAATCTTCCCATATTCTGTGCATTCATAAGGCTTTTGCAGGGTGAACTTTCTGGTGCTGAGCAAGATTAGAGGAACAGCCAAAGGCTCTGTCACATTGTCCCCACTCATAAAGCCTTTCTGTGTTCTGAACTTTCTGGTGCCCTGCAAGGTGGACATTTCTGCTGTAGGATTTCCTACACCTGCTGTACACGTAAGGGCTTGCTACAGAGTGAAGTCTCTGGTGGTGAACAAGGTTGGAGCTTTGGCTAAAGGATTTCCCACACTCTTTGTACTCATGAGGACTTTCTCCAGTATGGGTTCTTTGGTGTTGACCAAGTCGATATTTGGAGCTCAAAGATTTCTTACACTATGTAAATTAGTACAACCACTATGGAGAACAGTTTGGAGGTTCCTCAAAAAACTAAAAATAGAGCTACCATATGACCTATCAATCTGACTTCTAGTTATATACCCCAAAGAAAAGAAATCAGTACATTGAAGAGATATCGGCCCTCCCATCTTTGTTGCAGCACTATTCACAGTAGCCAAGATTTGGAAGCAACCCGAATGTCCATCAACAGACAAATGGATAAAGAAAATGTGGTGCATATGCACAATGGAGTAGTATTCAGCCATAAAAAAGAATGAGATCTTGTCAATTGCAACAACATGGATGGAACTGGAGGTCATTAAGGTTAAGTGAAATAAGCCAACGCAGAAATAAAACATTGCATGTTCTCACCTATTTGTGAGAGCTAAAAATTAAAACAATTGAACTCATGGAGATAGAGAGTAGAAGGATGGTAACCAGAGGCTGGGAAGGGTAGTGAAGGCGAGTGGGGTGGGAGAAGTAGGGTGTTTATTTTTTTAATTTTTATTTATTTTATTTTTTATTTTTTTGAGACAGAGTTTCACTCTTGTTGCCCAGGCTGGAGTGCAATTGCGCGATCTTGGCTCACCGCAACCTCTGCCTCCCAGGTTCAAACGATTCTCCTGCCTCAGTCTCCCTAGTAGCTGGGATTACAGGCATGTGCCACCATGCCCAGCTAATTTTTTTTTTTTTTTTTGTATTTTTAGTAGAGACGGGGTTTCTCCACGTTGGCCAGGCTGGTCTTGAACTCCCGACCTCAGGTGATCCACCTGCCTTGGCCTCTCAAAGTGCTGGGATTACAGGCATGAGCCACCACGCCCGGCCTGGTGTTTAATGTGTCCAAAAAATAGAAAGAATGAATAAAGTCTAATATATGACGGCAAAAGAGTGTGACTATAGTCAATAATAATCAAATGGTACATTTAAAAATAACTACAAGCGTATAATTGGATTGTTTGTAACATAAAGGATAAATACTTGAGGAGATGGATATCCCATTTACCCTGATGTGATTATTACACATTGTATGCCTGTATCAAAATATCCATATACCCCGTGAATAAATATATATACCTACTATGCACGTACAAAAATTAAAGTAATAAAAAAAGGATTCCCCATATTTGCTACACTCATATGGCTTTTCTCCAGTGTGAACGTTTGTGTTGAACAAGGTAAGCGTTTCTGCTGTAGGTCTTCCTACACTGGCTGCACTCAAGGCCCTTCTGCCGTGTGAGCTTACTTGTGCTGAATGAGATTGGAAATTCCTGCGCAGGTTTTCTCACATTCAGTGCACACAGAAGGCTTTTCTCCAGTGTGAATTACCTGGTGCTGACCAGGAGTGTCTTTATGACTGAACGCTTCTCCATAGTCAATGCATTTGAAATGTCCTTGTTGAGTATGAAACATGTCCCCATATATGGCACTCCTGCATGGCTTCTCATTGTGAATTGCTTGGTGCTGGAAGAGGCCAGAGCTGACCAGGTAGCCTTTTCCAACCTTGCTGCATGGAAATGGCATCTCTTGAGTGTGAACTCTGTGGCTCTTCAACAAGATGGCCCTGCCCTTGTCTTTTTCAGGAAGGTCTCTCTCCACTGTGGCCCTTCTGGGGCTGATGAAGGTTGGCACTGAAATTAAAGCTTCTCCCTCATGGCCCACACATGTACAGTTTCTGTGTAGGGTCTGTTCCATGGTGCTCAGCTGGCTGTAGCATGTCTTTTGGGACCCAGCCACTCACATCACAATGGAGGGCTTTCTGAGTGGAAGCACCTGCCTTTGGAGACTGACTTGCTTAGAAGTTAGCTCCTCAACCTCTATTCCATGCCCACACTCCTCTGCAAATGGTTTTAGCTAGTCCTTGGATGTTGGTGTCATTAGGTGTCTCCAGTCTCAGGAAAAACGAACTGCAACAGAGGCATTGGTGTTAGGGATGTTTAAGGGTATGAATACCTCACATAACACATTAAATGCAGGTCAACGGGGTCTGCAATGCCCAGATGGGGTCATGCCTGTACTGTCAGGCACCCAGGACTACTGGACCCACTCGACTTAGGCAACTCCATGGGATCTGAAAGATGCAAGTCTTGGGGGAAAGATAGTGCTGGAGAATGGCCATCCCCTTCCCAGGGCAACCCTGAGAGGCCACAATTACAAAGTTCTTGTGCATCACATGGCAGTACAGGAGTCTCTGAGCCTCATCGAGGAGTCTCCACTCTTCCTTCACCCCCACAATCTGTTCTCCACTCTGAATTCTGGGAGGTTCTGTTATGTTAATAAATGAGTCAGATTACTTCCCTCATCTTTGCATTTGGGGCTTCCCAAATCCAAAGCCCCACAACTCAGAATAGAGGCCCAAATGCTTGCCCTGCAGTTCCGAGCCTGAGTCCTTCTCCACTACCCTCCTGTTCCACAAGACAGAAAGGAGACTGTGGTCCAGGAACACTCCCAACTGTCTCACCCCCAAGCATTTGCAGACACTGGTTCCTGAATCTAGGGACAACCTTTGACCCCATGGTGTTCTGGTTGCCAGAAATATGAACTGATCACAATAAGCCTTAGACTGGGAGGTCACTCTCTATATTAGTTTGTTCTCACACTGCTAATAAAGACATACCTGAGACTGGATAATTTATAAAGGAAAGACGTTTAATTGACTCACAGTTCAGCAGGGCTGGGGAGGCCTCAGGAAACTTACAATCATGGTGGAAGGGGAAGCAAGCATGTCCTTCTTCACATGGTGGCAGGAAGGAGAAGAATGACTGCCCAGCAAAGGTGGAAGCCCCTTATAAAACTGTCAGATCTCGTGAGAACTAACTCACTATAACGAGAACAGGATGAGGGGAACCACCCCCATAATGCAATTATCTCCACCTGGTCCTGCTCATGACATGTGGGGATTATGGGAACTACAATTCAAGACGAGATTTGGGTGGGGACACAGCCAAGCCATATCACTCTCCCTTATATAGGAATGGAGAGATCATGTGGCTAGGGTTCTGGGCAGATGTGGGTCTGGGGCACAATCCACTCACTTGTGAGTCCATCTGCAATGCCACCGGTTGGACTCTATGAAATGAGTGGGACTCAGAGGTGAAAACAGGGTGGATCCCTTGGGCTCATTCCAGTGACTACTCCCACCCTTCCTGGGCAAGTGACCTCCACTGAGTGTTGTTCCCTGAGCCTCTGTCCTCCCTGTGTAAAATGAGCAAAAGGATTAGGGATCCTGTTTCTGGATACCATGGAAACAGAGGATGGGTGCAGAGGCCCTGGGATGCATGGGCCTGGCTGGGATCATGGCTCCTACTAAGGCACAGAGGGGGTCCTGCTCTCTTCCTGATTCTACTGAGCTCATTTTATGTATTTGTGTATTTATTTTTATTTTTTTTGAGAAAGGGTCTCATCCAGGCTGGAGTGCAGTGGCATCATCATGGCTCACTGCAGCCTTGACCTTCCAGGCTCAAGCTACCCTCCTGCCTCAGCCTCCCAAGTAGCTGGGACAAAAGGCATGCATCACACCTGGCAAATTTTTTTTTAAATTTTTTGTAGAGATGGGCGGTGGTGGGGGGCAGTCTTAGTTGCTCCCTCATCTCTACAAAAAATAAAAAAATTAGCCATGCGTGGTCTCAGCCTATGTTGCTCAGGCTGGTCTTGAACTCCTGAGCTCAAGCAATCCTCCCACCTCAGCCTCCTACAGTGCTGGGATAACAGGCATGAGCCACTGGGCCTGGCCCTGAGCTCACTTCTTTTAAGATTCCCACTTCACTGGAAAACATTCCATCCACAAAGGGCTAACTTTCCTTATTACCTAAAGACTCAGGTCAAACACACCTAGACTCAATCCTATATAGGAGGGTGTGAGAGGGGAAAATGGTTGGTTTTGGCCATTCATTATCCATTCTGTCTTCCTAACAGTACCCCACATTTATTTGGGCAAATACCTCTTCGCCAATATGAGCCTATGCAATATGCTAAGGGGTTGGCTCCAGTTTTTAGCTTCTAGTCATAGTTGATGGGTTCATTTAAAGGCAAGTGATCTGGTTAGGCCCCATGAGAGCAAGACCCAGGGCTTTGGAGACTGTTAAGGAAGCTGAACAACTCCAGCTGGTTATAAAGCTGAGGGAAGGTAAAGGGTAGAGCTACTGCAGCCACCTTGTGATCATGGGAAGACCCTGGCTCAGAATGAAGTCAATACATTGAGGCGGGAATCAAAATTCAAAGTATTTAATAAGGATATGCCACAGGCACTAATTAGTCAGAGTGTACACAAGCTGGTATGCTGTCCTGGGACTCTGCCTGTAGGAACTCAGCTTTTGAAAAAAAAAGTTTTATTCGTGATGTATTATCTCAAATAAAAATACTATCATGTAATGATACACCTATCATTTTTATTTGTATGTAACCTTGCCATATTGCTCCTAAAATATTTACAATAATTTCTTACTATTATCTAAAACTAAGATTATCTTCAATTTTCCCCATTTGTTTCAAAAAATTTTAAAAAAATTGTTTGTTTGCTTGAATCAAGATTTAAACAATGTTGTGGTATTTTATTGCTAATAAAAAGGACTCCTTATTCTGGAAACTGTTAGAAACAACAGTTGTGGGTTCAAAGTTACGGGTTCAAATCTTTGCTCCTCCATTAGCTGTGATCTCAGACAATTCACCTAACCTTTTAACTTGCCTCAGTAATACCTAACTCAGAAAGCTGTTGGGAAGATTTTGTGAAATGGTGTATGCATAGACCAAAATCATCAGTCTGTGTGAGTAAATAAGGTTACTTTGCATGGTGGTTAATTTTTGTGTAAACTTGACTGGGCCATGGGATGTCCAGATATTTGGACAGACACTATTCTGGGTGGGTTTTTTTTTTTTTTTTTTGACAGAGTCTTGCTCTGTTGCCCAGGTTGGAGTGCAGTGGTGTGATCTCAGCTCATTGCAACCTCTGCCTCCCAGGTTCAAGCAATTCTCATGCCTCAGCCTCCCAAGTAGCTGCGATTACAGGCATGTACCACCACACCTGGTTAATTTTTGTATTTTTGGTAGAGACAGGGTTTCACCATGTTGGCCAGGATGGTCTCAAACTCCCAGCCTTATGTGATCTGTCTGCCTTGGCCTCCCAAAGTGCTAGGATTACAGGCATGAGCCACCACACCCAGCCCTGGGTACTTTTTTTTTTTTTTTGAGAGAGAATCTCACTCTGTCTCCCAGGCTGGAGTGCAGTGGCACGATCTTGGCTCACTGCAACCTCCACCTCCCAGGTTCAACTGATTCTCCTTCCTTAGTCTCCCAAGTAGCTGGGATTACAGGTGTGCACCACCATGCCCAGGTAATTTTTGTATTTTTAGTAGAGACGGGGTTTTGCCATGTTGGCCAGGTTGGTCTCAAACTCCTGATCTTAGGTGATCTGCCCGCCTTGACCTCTCAAAGTGCTGGGATTACAGGCATAAGCCACCATGCCTGGCCTAGGTATGTGTATGAGGGTGTTTTGGATGAGACTGACATATAAGTCAGTAGACTAAGTAAAGCAATTTATGCTTCCTGATGTGGGGTGGGCCTCATCTAATCAGTCAAAGGCCTGAATAGACCAAAAAAGCTGATCCTTTCCCAAGAAAGAGAGGTATCTCCCTGCCTGATGGCCTTTGAACTGGAAATCAGCTTTTTCCTGCTTTAAGACATGAAATGAAACATTGACTCTTCCTAGGTCTTAAGTGCACCAGCCTTTGGACTAGAACTGCATCATTGGCTCTCCTGGGTCTCCAACTTGCCTACTCACCCTGAAGATCATGGGACCTGCCAGTCCCCACAGTTGGGCGAGCCAATTCCTTGTAATAAATCTCTTTATTGGATATATATATATATATGTATATCATATATATATATATATCATATCTATATATCATATATATTATATATATAAATATATATATGATATATATATATAAATATATATATGATATATATATATATATATATATTTTATATATATATATATATATATATGATTTCTCTGGAGAACCCCTCGGACTTTGTAAGAAATGCCCACATTTCTTTGGCCAGTTTTCCCCATCTGTCTAATTCTAGGACATCAGCCCTCCACCCTTTCCTTAGTCTTCCACCATTATTTCTGAGCTTCCTAAGGGAGTTATCTCACACATGTGCTTGTGAAGTCTTCTCTAAGCCCTCCACTCATTGCTGTCTGCTTTCTGGCAAATTAAGACCTGACTGTAGGTGTTCCTGCTTTATTCCTGCTACCCAGAAGTCACAAAATCCCTGTTCCTGAAGACTTAGCATTTTCCTCTTGTATCTCACAAAGTCACTCAAGAAAACAGCACTTTTTGTTTCTGTCTACAGTGTTGGGCTCGAATCTGGTCTTATAGGCTAGGCTCAACGCTGAGCCTCTATGGCCGTGTTCATTTTGCATTCTCTTCATCTCTGCTTTCCTGAAGGCTCCATTCCTCCAGACAAAAAGATCCTTGAGGCTGCTTGGTTGTCTGCCAGACCCTTAATTCCCATTTCAGTTTAATTGTGACCCTGATTCAAATCCCTTACATAGTTGGAGCTCAATGTATATATTAGTTCTCTTTTCCTTAGGTTTAGAAGTGAGGTGAATTGCAACTGTAGAAGAGGCAGTATCAAGACAAGAATATAGTTATTCCTGCTCCTCTTAGGAGTATGTTCAAGAACTAGATCTGGTTATCCAGCTCAAGGAATATTTTATTTTCTGAATGTTCTGAGCATATTTTTGGATAGAATCCTCTAACTCTATGAATGTAATGTAACTGTTTTATGCCATTCTATTTCCAAAGTGAATCGTTAGTGATATTTAAAATATAAAGGTAGGCTTGACAATATGAAAACGTTTTCGTAGGTAAAAAGTGGTCAAATCTTGTCAATCTCATGTGGCTCAATCTAACACAGAATCATTTGTAAGTGGGCTATTTAATTCTGTCATTTCTATGAAGAAAACGAACTGGGTGGATTGGAAGCCAAATTTGTATCTAGATGCTAATTCAGGCCCTTGAGTCTTCCCTTCCCCTACTCCATAGCTCCCCCGACTTCCCATTTTCCTCATGCCATAACACTGCTTTCTGAAAACCATATACAGTCATCTAATCTAAGCTCGCTCTATCCACAGGGGTCTGAGTTCTCACAACCCACTTCACCTCTCCTTAATAGGTCAACCTTGGTCTTGGGAGGATAGTGATCTGATTGGCTCTTCTGGCTTTCTTGCACTGAGGATGTGAATGACTGATAGCTTTGTTTAATGTTTAGTGGTATTATTAGTGTTATTCACAAATAATTGGATTCTCCTCTTCTCCTAGACATATAGTTGGTCATTTCTCCGTTCTTTTTATTTTTTTGCTTTCCTTTTGAAGCTAGATGTAGTCATGTGCCTTGCTTTAGTCAATGAAATGTGAATGGAAATGATACATACCACTCCTGGGGGGAAGCTTTAGGTGTGCAATTTGTAATACTTCCTTTCACCACTAGGGGTGGTTGTGAAAGTGCATGCTAAGATGATGACTCTGTGGGCCTGGATTACTGAGTGACTAATCAGAGCAGAATCCCATGACAACTCATCACTCCTGTCTCAGCCAATGAGGCTCAATAGATGAGAGGGGATAGTCTAATCCACACAGGGATTCAGAAATCCAAGATCCTTCTACTGAGTGATTTCCTTAGGGCAGAGTTTGGGAAACTACAGCTCATGGGCCAAATCCAGCCTGTTTTATTGGAACACAGCCACACTCATTCATTTACATATTACCAAGGGCTGCTTTCCTGCTCCAACAGCACAGTTGAGCCGTCATGATAGAGATGGTATAGCTCCCAAAGCCTAAAATATTTACCATCCAGCCCTTTATAGAAATGTTTGCTGGATTTTGCCCTAGGGCCTTGGAGTTTCCCCCTGGGTACTCTGAATCCAGCGGGCAGGTGAAGGAAGAGAGAGAAGAAGGAGGATTGCATGAAAGGTTTTGGAGCCCAGTCCTGAAAGTGGCATTTGACAAAGACACTCTCCTTTGACCCAAACTTGAATCAGTCTCCTCTGAGTCCCTGCTTGACTAGGTCCAACCTTGGGCTTCCCTCTCTGTCCTTGTGGAATCTAGTTTAAACAAGAATCCTGCCAAGTCAGCTTAACCAAAGTCCGCCACCCTTGGTATCTGACCACCCTCAATATCTTATCATCCTGGCTTGCCTTCAACAAGAATTCTGTTGAGTTGCTCTAACAAGAATTTTCCGTACCTCTGATGTTTTCTCTTAGTAACTTTGCATTCCACTGGCTCCCATCCTGCTCCTTGGCTGTAAATTCCTACTTGCCCATCCTGTATTTAGAGTGGAGCCCAATCTCTCTCTCCCACTGCAATGGTCCCTATACCTATCTCAATGGTTCCCACCTTGAATAGAGTCTTCCTTACCATCTTGATCAAGTATCATGATTAATTTTTTTTCTTTAACAAGTATATCACTTTGATCCACATTCCAGTGGCCAGAATTCAGTCACCAGCCACATGTCATCACAAGGGAGGCTGAGATATATAGTCTAGCTGTGTATGTAGGAGGAAAAGGCAGAAGGTTTGCTGAACAATCATTGCCACATCTACCTACGTGTGTGCTTCAGCAGAAGTGTTCCTTCCAGTCAGCCCTGGTTGGGGCAATAACTGTTGAAAATTAGGAGCATTTCCTCTGCTGTCCCTCTAAGCCCCCTTGCTCTGATCAACAGTGGTTCTTCAATGCTCTGCTCACACAGTGATTATCCACACACATCAGTCTGCAGGGAGTAGTAGCGTTGGGTAGGGTCTAGCTGAACCACAGACTTCTCTCTGTTCTGGGGCATGGACCATTGTTAGAGCAAGTTCTCCATCAGGGTACAAGAAATTCTGGCCTGGAACTGGCAATGTTTTGATCTCATACTCCGAATGCAGAACATAATGGTAACGATCTCTGAAAATCAAATGAAATCTTGTGGGAGTAGGATAGGCACAATGAATAAAATTATATAGAACAATTTCATACTTGACATTTACTGAGAGAGGCTTAACTTTTCCTACATATTTTAGTCTGTTCAGCTGGTATTATTTATTCATATCTCTTTCCCCATTTGGTTCACAATTTATCTTTTGGGAGCCCAGAATTAAACTGTAAAAATGTATATATGCTAGACACTGTTTTATGTTCCATCAATGGTGAAGTCATCAAAATCTCTAACAGAATAAGATTCAGCCTATTATAGGGGTGATTTAGCTGAAATAAAATGTAATGCTTAAAACAGAGAAGCTGGAAAAAAATGAGATTTAGGAATATGGAATTGAATAATCAGTTGGTGAAATGACAGTGGTTTCTTTGTCAGTCTCCTAGTTGAGAGAATATTAGGACATCAAGATTATGAAAGACCAGACCCAAATAAGGATACACGATGGCTCAGCAGAACAAGACTGGCTTCTGATTCCAATGACAACAGATAGTTCCCTAACACTGACAGAATTGAAGAAAGAAATCCAGTGTTCTGTGTCAATTCCTTTGGTTGCACGATCATATGTTATGGTGGGGAAATAATTCATGTATACCAAATTAAAAAAAAAACAAATACAAACCTTAAAGAACAGGGCAGTTTTCTGACAAAGACCACTGTGACTAAACGTTTACTCAGATATTTCATAAGATGCGGGGAAGTTCATGCACAAATACATGGATGAGAATCCTATGAGAGACACTGTTTGGGGTGGGAAGCTTAAAAAGGAAAGTCCATAGAGAGAATGGGAAAAGCAAAGGTGAGAGTAATAGGTCCCTAGTGCTGCTATAATAAAGTAGCACAAATGGAGTGGCTTAAAACTACAGAAGTTTATTATATTGCAGTTCCAGAGGATAGAGGCCTGAAATGATGATGTCAGCATGGCTGTGTTCTCTCCAGATGATCTAGGGGAGGAGACCATAGGTGGTTGCTGGCAACCCTTGGCATTTTTTGCTTGCAGACACATCACTCCAATCTCTGCCTCACTTGTCACATGGTCCTGTGTGTGTGTGTGCATGCACATGCATCTATTCTCTTCTTAGAAGGACCCTGGTCATCTTTGATTAGGGTTCATCCAAATCCAGTATGATTACATCCACAAAAACTCTATTTCCGGATAGGGTCACGTTCACAGGTACTGGGGGTTAGGGACTCACCATATCTTTTTGGAGGACACAGTTCAACCTGCAACAGTCAGTCTCTGAAGTCTTCTATGATGGTGTAGTGAGGTTGGCAGAACAGCCCATAGGGAGGGAGGCGCTGCCCAGCACCACTATACAACGTGCAAAACAAGGGCAAAGATGGATCGGCAGTAGAAGTGATAATGGCAATAACAATGAACTTAGCAAATACTTAGGATGTGCCAGTTTTTTAAGAACTTTACAAGTGTTATCTTACTTAATTCTCAGGCTGATGATGTAGGTACTTTAGCCCCATTTTACAGATAAGGAAGTTCAGGTGATGCAGGATTTTTCTCGACCCCTTCTCAGGACTCACGGCAGAAGTGCTCCCTCTACTTGGCCCCACCACCCTCAACCCTTTGTGTGGGAGGGAGCATGTGAACAAGCAACTGCCGGATCCAGCCAGCCATCCCAGGGGCCAACACAGGAACAAGCTCCATGTGGGGCCCACAGGCAGACTAGCAATGTCGCCTCGAGGGCAATGCAGCAGCACCCAGGTGAGGGTGCCTGTGACCCCAAAGCCCCACAGGGGATGTTAAAGTGCTCCTTTAGTTCCACTGTCCATGGACAGTGGTTTGTTAGCAGCTCGGTTGGCCCCTTGCCTCGTCATGTAGGGCAGCTGCCCTCCCCACTGCAAGCACAAAGGTGTCACAGCTTTTCTGATTACCTGCACTGGGTAGGTCTCGAGCTCTTGTCCAGTGTCCATGAAGAATGGGGTCACATGGAGGGTTGAAGTGGGGTGAAAATGGAGAATTTTATTGAGTGATGAAAATGGTTCTCAGTGGAGAGGGGAGCTGGAGAGGGAACAGAAAGGGCAGGTCATTTTCCCCAAAGTCAGGTCGTCTCTCCTTTACCAACTGAGTCTGGGGTCTTTATAGGTACAGGATGGGGAGTGCCTGCTGATTGGTTTCTGAGGATGCAAAAAAGGTTAAAGAGAAAACACCCCTCAAAGCTGGGCACAATAGTATAGAAAACCAATTAGGAAAGGGTAGGTATATGTAAAACAGGTGAAAGGTGGGGACCAATCAGAGGAAAGTGCGCCAAACAAGAGGACAAGTTCTCAATCCAGTCTGAGGATTTAACTTGTAGCTTGGCCTTCAGGCTTTAAACTGTCTTCAGCTTGGAGGTGGGGTTTCACTGGGACCCAATGCCTGGGCATTTGGCTGCCTCCTGTCGCTATCAGAGGTATAGAGAGCCAAAGGTGGAATTGAGAAAAAGCTCACAAAAATAACAGGAAGGGGAGCTCAGGCATCGTGGGAGATCTCAGGTGAGGCCTGAGCAGATCCAGCTGCTCACCTACAACAGCTTGGGGTACTAGGAAAGCTGCCTTGACGGAAGCTTTCCTCCCTTTTGAAATCACCTACGTACTTGTGCTTCTGGTGTGGGGATGGGCTGCTGCTGTTCCACGCTGCCATCACCACCAGGACCCAATATCTCTTCCTGAAGTCCGCGATGCAGGATTTTCACTCCACTGCTTGCGAACAGCCCCACAACCAGTGCCCTCCCTCACCCACCATCTTAGGGCCTCCTCCAGGGCAGTGCACTCCTGTTGCCACAGTACTTCCTGCCAGAGAGAATTACAAACTTCTCCAAGAGGCTTCTATTCTTTCTCCACCTTCTTTAAGGGAAGGGGTAAGGAGTGAGCACTCACTTTAGTGTTTAAGGCCCTAAATGATCAGATGTTTCTCAAAATACTCCTTAATTGAGAAGAAGGAAGAGAGCCTCAAGTTGAAAGTGTATTTCCATTGGAAGGGTTTTAATTTTCATCTCTCCTGAGGTGCCTGGGAAGCAAAGAGGATCACAGTTTTCCATGCAGAAGCCAAGGACAGGAATCTAGCTTTTTGCTTTACTGTGTGTTTATGCGTGTGCATGCATACGGGGCTTGGAAGAGGGAGGGAGCATTCAGTCAATCTCATTTGTCTTTGATGTCACCTGACCCCCTGGCCCCCTCCACCCCCCCAGTTTGTTTTTCTTTAATCTTTTAATTTTGACTTGCAGAAAAGTGGTAACAATAGTAGAAGAAATTCCCATGTTCTTTTAAATGTAGATTTATCAGTTATTTGTATTTTTTCCTGTTTGCTTTATATCGTTCCTGCTCTCTCTCTCACTCTCTGTACGAAAACGAAATTTCTAAACTATTGAGAGTAAGTTAGAGACATCATGTCCCTTTACCCCAGAATACTTGAGATGGACATTGGCTTACTTAGGAATGAAACAATGATCAAAGTGAGGAAATTGAACATTGATACAATATTATTGTCTAATCCACTATTCGTATTTAAATTTCATCCATTGTTCCAATCAGTAAGGTATCTCAAAATTATAGCTATTTTTTTCTTGGTCTAAGATCTAATGCAGCATCACATGTTGCATATAATTGTTGTATTTCTTAGGTTGTCTTTAATCAGGAAAAATTCCCTATCCTTTCTTTGTCTTCCTTTGCCTTGATATTTTTGAAGGTGACAGGCCACTTAGTTTGTAGAATGTTCTTCAGTATGGTTTTGTCCGCTTATATCCAGGTTATAGATTTTTGGCAGAAGTACCAGAGAAGTAATATGCTTCTCTACACATCATATCAGGCTATCTTATTTCAAATAATGAGCCTGATAATTTGGTAGATGATGTCTCATTAGTGGTGATGATTTTGATGACTTGGGTAGGTTTTCCCACTCTAAACCTATGTTTTTTTCCCTTTATATATATTATAAATTGTTAGTTTTTCTTTATAGGGTTGGGGTCTTGCTTGCTGTCTTGCCCAGGCTGGAGTGCAGTGACCTGATTATAACTCACTGCAGCCTTGAACTTCTGAACTCAAGTGATCCTCCCACCTCAGCCTCCCAAGTAGCTGGAATTACAGGTGTGAGCCACAGCACCTGACTCTTCCCTTTATAATTAATTAGACATTTGTTGGTAGATATTTTGAGACCTTATAAATGTGCTATTTTTCTTCAAACTATGACCACTGTTTTTTGCATCATTGATGCTTTTATAACTCCATCATTCCTTCTGTATTTATTAGTTGGCCTTCTACTATTTAAAAGAAGAGCCTTTTCTCTCTCATCAGTATGACATTTTTAGAGTTTTATTTTATTTAAAGGGTTTTCATCCATTATTATCATTATTTATTTTGACGCTCAAATTATCCCAGATTTGGCCAGGGTGAGTCCCTTCAAGTTGGTCTCTGTGTTCTTTTGACATGTCCTCATCATTAAGTACTTCCTTACTTTCTGGAACATGAAAATATTCCAGGCCCATCTTTTACTTTCTCTGACTGAGTCTGGGAATCAGATTTTCTTCAAGGAGCCCTAGTTCCTTGTAGTGGAGAATGCTGTTCAGAATCAAGATCTGGGCTCCAATCTTGTGTCTGAGTTTAGCCATGAAATCAGTCTACTTCTGGTTAATGTGAATGTTTGAATTCTTTCTCTTCTTAAAGGAGTCCAACCATCGTCCTGGCCTTTCAGGAGTTATGCATAAATCTTCTGGAGGCCTGTTGGTCATGGGGTTTCTCTGACCTTCTGCTGCCCCCAATTCATTCCCTCTTCTCTAGGAAAGACAGCCTTCCTGGGGCATCAGCACAAACTCTGTAAAGTCCCCAGTGCTTCCTGCCTGTGTGGGCTTCAAAGGCTGCAGGATATCCCAGTGGCAGAGTAAAGGAGGAATTAATGCAAACAAAACCTCAAGCCATATGACAGAATCTCAAACTGTTGAGCAAAAATGGATGCAGAGAAGCTGCTAGAGAAGGTGTTATTAGGATAGTTTCTCTCCCTGTTTTGAAGTCACAGTCTTGAATTGAAAAGCAAATTCTCTTGTGCAAAATACCTAATATTTCTTAAGGACTGACTATGTCCCAGACTGTGAGCTGTGCATGTGACACAAAGGATCTCATTTAATCCATGCAGCGACATTCCACAGAGGATCTCCTGCATCCCCAGGGAGGCCCAGAGAAATGAAGTCGAAAATGATGGAATTGGGATATGTATCCCGGTAGACTGACTCCTGAAACTGTTATACTGCTGGACTCGCAGTCCCACGCAGAGGGCATGATGAGGAAAAGGTGGGCACCAATCTTTCCAGCACTGAGAGGGAGATGAAATGAAATCACTTCTGGTAGGATCCTATTAGAAGACAGAAAACCATTGTGTGTGCAATGTATGATGAAGCCCTAGAAAGATGTTTCTCTGAGTCAGTCATTAGTAAATAAGGGATCCAGGGTTTGTGAGCAAGAGCATCCACATTTTAATTGTTATTAACCATTTTCGATACTATAGTAAAAATACATCCCCATCTTGGGAAAATTGAAAACTATGAAAAAGTAAAGAGGAAAAGAGATGTTCTGTAATCCCACTGCACTGAGATAATTATTAACATTTTAACATGCTTCCTATGTGTATTTTTGCGTAGTTGAGATTATAGCATATAAAATTATCTGTGTTGATTTTTTTCAGTACATTTTATCACATAACCACATCCCCAGGTTGTTAAAAGCTGTTCATAAACATCATTTTTAATAGCTGCATAATATTTCATTTCATGCATGTAATGTTATTTCTTTATTCCTTTAATATTGGGTATTTATGTTGTTGCTACTTCCTCATTATTAAAACAAAACAAAAACAACTAAAAACTATTGTGGTGAATGTATATGTACTTTCTGTATTTTGGTTTATTTTCTTAAAATTGAGTCTTAGAAACAATCTTCCTGCATTGAAGTATGGATGTTCTATTTTTGTTATTTAAAAATAATTTAATAATTTGAATAATTCTAATTACTATTATATTTATGGGAAAAGTTTTAAATGTTTAGTGAGAAAGACTTAGAGCAATGCGTTATTTACATATGGATAAGAAGACATGGCAGGATCTCCAGAGCTTTTCCTGGGGTGTATGGTGGGGAGCTACGTAAAGATAGTCCACATAAACCCCACTAAATAGAAGCTGCTCCTAAATATTTCCAAACAGGAGCCCAAAATAGATGAACAGTCTCCAACTCATCTTTAGAGTAGTGGGACTGCTTCTTCAGATCAGATCAGTGACGTTCATAGACACTGCTTCTATCTGAGTGGAATAGTACTGTTCAATGTCTCTCAGGATGTGGATGTTGGTCATTCTTTACAAAGTTAATGGCCACACCCTTCCAGCCATAGCGACCTGATCTCCAAATTCTGTGTGAGTACAATTCTGTTTTTTGGGCAGGTCATAGTTAATGATGAGGGACATCTGACCTCCCGGCCCAGATATCTGTAGATATGAGCCCTGTGCTGGTGCCGGATGGGAACTCCTTACTGACGGACTATGGCCCTTTCTGAGGTGTGTCTCTGTGCGTCGAGGACATGGTGACAGCAGCATCTCTCATTTTCTCCATCAGCCAGTCAACTTTCCTTTTGGTGTTACAGAAGATGACCACCTGAATGACAGTTAGCATTTTGTAGAGATCACACAGGATATCGAATTTCCACTCTTCTCTTTCCACTGCCGCAAAAAGCTGTTTGATGCCTTCCAGAGTCAATTCACCAAGATGTGGATTGGGTCCATCATCTACTTGTCGGTCATCTCTAGGATTTCGCGAGGCAGTGTAGCACTGATGAGAACTACTTGTGTGACTGGAGGCAAGTACCTGAACATGTCTCAAATCTGATCTTTGAAACTTAAGTTTACTTGTTTATTATAAAGGATATTGCAAAGGATACAGATGAAGAGATGTGTAGGGCAAGGTAGTGGAGAAGGTGCTGGGAGCTTCCAAGCCCTCCTGAGTGGGCCACTCTCCAGGAACCTCCGTGTGTTAAGCTATCAGGAAGCTCCCTAATTATTTTCAATAAGTAATACAAACATGTATAAAACACAAATTCAAAAGATACATAAGGTTATACAGTGAAACCAAGTCTTCCCACTCTAGCTTCCAGCCACCAAGAGTCCAGCTTCAGTTTCTTGCTTTTCCTTTCAGAGAAATCCTTTGCATTATGAGCACATGCATCTGGCAGATCATTCTGTGTCACAGCATAAAGACATGCTTTATTATTTATTATTTTTATGTCACCCAGGCTGGATGGAGTGCAGTAACTATTCAAAGGCGTGATCATAGCACACTAGAGTCCCCAACTCCTGGGTGCAAGTAATGCTCCTGACTCAGCCTCCTGAGTAGCTGGGACTAGCATTTTTCTTTTTAATTTCTGTGCACTGTTTGAGTGTACATCTCCTACGGATGGACACTTAGTTGTTCCTAATTTTTTCCTGCAATAAACAATGCTGTACTGAATCATGCTATGTGAATCTCACTGCCACAGGATAAGATCTTAGGAGTGGAATTGATACGTTAAAAGGTACAAACATCTAACATTTTGATATATATTACAAAATTTATCTCCATACAGATTATATCAGTTTATATTTCTATCAGTGATATGAGAAGAGAGAGCCTGTTTTCTTATACTCCCATCTACAAAGTATATTATCAAATGTATTGAAGTTTGCCAGTTTAGAAGGTTAAAGTGTTATTTCATTATAATTTTAATTTCTTTTATTTTGAGTGAAGTCAAGCATTTTTTTGGAAGTCACTAATTATTTCCTTTCCGGAGCAGGCTGTCTTCTTTTGGGTTGTTTGTTTTTTTCCTTATTAATTTGTAGGACATTCTTTACATAGTGAGGAAATTTTAGCTCTTTGGTTGTGATATAATCTGCAAGTGTGTGTTTTTTGGCCTAGATTATCTTTTCAATTGTTTATGTTATTTGTTTGTTTATTTGTGTGTTTTTGCCATTCAGAAATATTTTATATGTATGGTTCCAGCTTTCAAAATTTTTATTTTCAGGGTTCTGAGTTTTGTCACATACATAGAACGTCTTTTCCCACTTGGAGAGTTTAAATATATTTTTCTATTTTCCCTTGGTATTTTTATGGGTTTATATTTTACACTTAGATTTTCGCTCAATCTAAAATTTGTTTTTGTGTAAAGCGTGAGATAGGGATACAACTGAATATTTTTTCACATAGCTAACCTGTACTATTTATTGTATAAACTACCTTTCCCCTGTTATTTTAAAATGCCAGCATTAAATGTTACATTAGGCCTGGTCCAGTGGCTCATGCCAGTAATCCCAGCACTTTGGGAGGCTGAGGCAGGCGGATCATTTGAGGTCAGGAGTTTGAGACCAGCCTGGCCAACACGGTGAAACCCCGTCTCTACTAAAAATACAAAAATTAGCCAGGTGTGTTGGCACATTCCTGTAATTGCAGCTACTTGAGAGGCTGAGGCACGAGAATTGCTTGCACCTGGGAGGCAGAGGTTACAGTGAGCTGAGACTGTGAGGCTGCACTCTAGCCTGGGTGACAGAGTGAAACTGTCTTAAAAAACAAAACAAAAACAAAAACCCATATATTAAATTTATATTGTGTATTTGGGTCTATTTATCAATTTTTCTGTTATGTTCTATTGGTATTTTTTTCATGAATGGTGGTGTACTTTAAAATTATTCTAGCTTTATAATATATGTCAACACCCAGCATTGCTCTTTTTCATTATTACTATTTTTCTTGCTTTTCCTTTCAGATAAATTCTTTACATTTTTCTGAACAGTCTTGACTACTTTTTTTTTCCCCATAGGAACATTAGAATGGCTTTACCTATGTTTTTTTCTTAATTTATGTGTTTTCACTAGAGATTTTTTTTTTTTTTTTTTTTTTTTTTTTTTTTTTGAGACAGTCTCATTCTGTTGCCCAGGCTGGAGTGCAGTGGTGCCGTCTTGGCTCACTGCAACCTCCACCTCCCAGGTTCAAGCAATTCTCCTGCCTCAGCCTCCTGGGTAGCTGGGATTACAGGGGCACGCCACCACACCTGGCTAGTTTTTTTTGGTATTTTTAGTAGAGATGGGGTTTCACTATATTGGCCAGGCTGGTTTCAAACTCCTGACCTCAAGTGCTTCGCCTGCCTCAGCCTCACAAAGTGCTGGCATTACAGGTGTGAGCCACCATGCTCAGCTTACTAGAGTTGTGTTGAATTCTCTGATTAATTTGGGGAGAGATGACATCTTTATAATTTGATTTTCCTTGTTTCGGAGAATGGTTGTCTTTCCATTTATTTACTGTCTGTTTGCCCCTTAGAAGCATTTAAAATTTTACTTCATGTAGATTTTTCATACTTTTGGCTAAGTTCATTCCTAGATATATTATCCCCGCCCCCCCACTTTTTTTTTTTTTTTTTTGCTGTTTCAAATCAAGTCTTTTTCTTCCATTTTACAATATAACCGGTAGTTGCCTGAACAGTAAATATATGATGGCTATTAATTTTATGTAACAATTTTGTTTCTGGTCACACTTATGCTTGTTCTTAGTTTTAGTAATAGCTTTGTGTTATTAAAACGGTTGACTTGGATTTTCTTGAGAAAGTATTAAATTATTTTGAATGATGCTAATTTTACCTCTTTTCTTTCTCTCTTTTTTTTGAGACAGGGTCTCATTGTGTCACCCAGGCTGGAGTGCAGTGGCTTGATCTCTGCTCACTGCAGCCTCTGCCTCCCAGGCTCAAGTGTTCCTCCCACCTCAGCCTCTTGAGTAGCTGGAACTACAGGGGCACACCACCTTGCCCGGCTGATTTTTTTGTATTTTTTATAGAGATGGGGTTTTGCCATGTTGCCCACAGTGGTCTCCAACTCCTGAGCTCAAGCAATCCACCCAACTTGGCCTCCCAAAGTGCTGAGATTACAGGTGTGAGCCACCGTGCCCAGCCTCTTTTCTCGTTTTTATGCCTCGTTTCTTTTTCTTGTTTTGTTATATTGGCTGATATCCCCATTATAATGTTATATAGTAGTTGATAAAATGGGCATCTTTGTTTTGTTTCTCATTTTTTGAGACTATGTACAGTTTTTTTCTCAGTAAGCATAATGGGAGATTGAAATAGATGTATTTTATCATGCTAAGGAAGTTTACCCATCTTTTCCTATTTTGTTAAGGTAAAGAAATTAAATCGAAATTTAAAAAAAAAGAAATTTTCAAATGCTTTTCTTTTTTCTTTTTTTGAGATGAAGTCTCACTCTGTCACCCAGGCCACAGTATAGTGGCGTGATGTCGGCTCACTGAAACCTCCGCCTCCTGGGTTCAAGCGATTCTCCTGCCTCAACCACCTGAGTAGCTGGGATTACAGGTGCACACCACTATGCCCAGCTAATTTTGTGTATTTTTAGTAGAGACGGGGTTTCACCATGTCAGGCTGGTCTTGAACTCCTGACCTCATGATTCGCCCACCTTGGCCTCCCAAAGTGCTGGGATTACAGGATTGAGCCACCACAGCCAGCCTGAAATGCCTTTTCAACATTTATGGAGACAGTTGTATAGATTTTCGCTCTTGATCCATTAATATCAATGGGTTTCTTAGTATTTTTGGAATAATCCCAATGGTATGGGTATTTCAAAGACTCTGATCCTTATTGCTACTGCTGCGTAGTATAGAAAGATTGTACTTGTTTGCTGCCCCATCATAGCTGTATCAGAACACCTAGCAAATGTAGCATGGGGAAGGCAATCAGTGCTCTTCTGCAGTAAAAAGTTATTATTAAAGAGATGAGGAAGACAAAAAAATTTAAAAAAAGAAATAAAAAAACCAGAAAGGGATGAGAAGTGGGCAGATCTTCAATCTTAGTCCATTTCTGTGGGAAAACCATCTGGGTAAAAGCACCTTGCATCTTTGCAGGATTCAGTTATAGCAACAGGAAGGTACAAAACCCACGCACATGGAACCACTGTGCCTTCTAGCTTATGAAACACTCTTTCTGGGTACCTGTGGGAAGAATCAGGTATGTTATTCAGGAATGCTGAGAAGCAAAATTCAACTAACATGGACCCAAAAGGAAATGAGTTGGCTCATGTAACTTGGAAATCTAAGAGGGTGGATCTGACTTTGGGTAGAGCTGAATCTATGAGTTCAAACACTATTATCAAGACTGTTCTTTATTTTTTGGCTCTTGGCTACCTTTGTTAACTTCATGCTTAGAAAGCCATTCTTCACATCCAGGCAAAACAGCCACCAGCTGTGCCAGGCTTAGGCTTACCTCATTCTTCATTCTTCTTGAACTAAGAAGAGACCTTATATCTTTTCCCTCCTACTATCAAAATAATTTTTTTTTTTCTTTTGAGACAGAGTAGAGCCAGGCTGGTCTCAAACTCCTGAGCTCAAGCTATCTGCCTGCCTCAGCCTCTCAAAGTGCTGGGATTACAGGCGTGAGCCACTGCACCTGGCCTAAAATAATTCTTAAAAAAAACCTATGGCTTTGCTATGCCACAGGTCCACCTGCTTTTCAATTGCTTTGCTCAGGAAATGGAGACATCCTGATTTTGATTTTTCTGCCTGGGTCATGTGTTTGCCTCTGCAGTGAGAAAGCAAAGTAGACAACAAGCAGTGGATGAAGTGATAGAACCAGGAAATTCAAGGAGCTTCCTGGCATTAGATCAAATCTTCACCATGGGTCTTGATAGAAGTAAATATTTCCTCTACAAGTTATGCAAAGAAACACCATGTTTTTCTTTTTTTTTTGAGACAGAGTCTCACTCTGTCACCCAGGCTGGAGTGCAGTGTCGAGATCTCAGCTCACTGCAACATTTGCCTCCTGGGTTCAAGCAATTCTCCTGCCTCAGCCTCCCAAGTAACTGGGATTACAGGCACGCCCCAACATGCCTGGCTAATTTTTGTATTTTTAGTAGAGACCAGCTTTTGCCATGTTGGCCAGACTGGTCTTGAACTCCTGACCTCAAGTGATCTGCTCACCTCCAACACTATGATACTTTGAATTTAGCTGAACAGGCTCTAAAATTTAGATATTCTTATCTTTTCTCAGCCAAATCATGGGAAGTGAGCATATTGCCTATATAGACTCTCTTGAATATTATTTGAAAGCCCATTAAATTAAATAAACAAACCCTTGGCAACACGGGATTGCCATGAATTTGACTTTTATCTTAATGTGTCAGGAAATAGTTGATGATGTTTCCTCAACAATGACAAAGAAAATAAATTGAAATTAATTCTTTTTAGTTGATTAACTTCATGGCAATATGCATATACTTCAGAGGTTCAAGATTTAGGGAAAATAAGCATCCGGTGAAGAAGAAATTGAAGAGAAAGACTTGGAAGAGGAGAACTCACAAATACAAGCGAGAGATGTTTTGACAGTAATGGGATATCAAGAACTGAATTGGCCCTGAAATTGTGTTCATTAAGTGTTGTGTGTTTCTTTGAGGTTTATTAAGACCCTGGAGAGGAAACGAACAAATTTCAACACAGAGAAATAAAAATGCTCATTTAGGAGTATAACATGTCTCCCCTGAGTTTTTTTAAATGTTATTTTTGACACACTTTTTTGGCATTTTGACACGCCGTTGTTACAGATCCAGTCACAGCACAGTACTTCCATTAGACAAAAACAACAGCATTTTTATTTCTCTAAGCGAAAAAGAGTTTGAAGTGAGATTTAAACTGACTTTCAAGAACTCTTCAGTGCAGTGAAAGAGTTGAGAAGATAAGACTGAGATGATGTTTGTGTGAAGAGAGGCAGGTAGGCCCCTAGCTCCTTCTCTAGGAACCCAGTCACTGTCAGCTGAGTTACTGTGCGGGACAAAATCCCAATAGCAGCACAGCCTTGACCTTGTTCTCAGGTGGTTTGGAAAGAAAACCTCACACAGGTACTGTGCATGTGCCAGGAGATGGAGGGAGTTTGGCTTTTTGCCAGGCAAGAAACTGAGTGTAGCATCTCATGGTTGTTGTCCAGACAACTGTAATCCAAAGTCTCTGATAAAAGCCAGGAATAGGGGTGTCAGCCTGTTGTCCCAGCTACTCAGGAGGCTGAGGCGGGAGGATTGATTGAGCCCAGGAGGTTGAGGCTGCCGTGAGTTGTGATTGTGGCACCATGCTCCAGCCGGGGTGACAGAGCAAAACCCTGTCAAAAACAAACAAACCAACCAACCAAACAAACAAACATTCCCTAATAAGACTTACGACAGATGTTGAGGAAATTTGGAAAGCAGAGAAGCCGTTTCTTCAGTGTTTCAGGGATACCTGATCTTTGAAGCCAACTCTCACCCTGCTCCTTAATTTCTTCTCTTCTTTTTCTTTCTCCTTTCCCTTTAATTTCTGCTCACCTGTAGGTAAAATAGAGTATGAGGCACTGAAAGTTACTAAGAGATCCATAGTATGTGTCAGTCCTGGTGAGGAATCACTGAGGCCCTTGAGCCCACTTCTGCTTCTCACACAGTTACACCTGGAAAATGTCCTTGACTTTCTTGAGCCTCCATTTCCCAATTTATAAAATGGGGATAAAGATATCTACCTGGTGAGGTTATTGTGAGGCTTTCTGCTCCTGAAACAATGTTTAGAATGAAGTAGTTGTTCAATTGATGTTAGTTCCTCCTTTCTTTTTCCCTTATTTAGGAGAAATGAGACATAAGCATATGAAAAAGTAATTAGCCTTCATAGAATATTTGCATATACAACAGTTTTTGATCTAGATCCTGTTTACCAAGGCAAACTGTGGCTTTGGAAGATTAAATGAATGATTTTCTATAGTGACATATACCCCAGTCTACTCACTAGTGGCAGAGCAAGTAATCCTTTAGAAATATATGTAAGCAGGCTGGGCACGGTGGCTCACGCCTGTTATCCCAGCACTTTGGGAGGCTGAGGCAGGTGGATCACTTGAGGCCAGAAGTTGGAGACCAGCCTGGCCAACATCGTGAAACCCCATCTCTACTAAAAATACAAAAAAAAATTAGCCGGGACTGGTGGCAGGTGCCTGTAATCCCAGCTACTTGGGAGGCTGAGGCAGGAGAATCTCTTGAACCCGGGAGGCAGAGGTTGCAGTGAGCCAAGATTGTGCCATTGCACTCCAGCCTGGGTGACAAGAGTAACTCCATCTCAAAAAAAAAAAAAAAAAAAAGAAATGTATGTATGCTGGCTGAAGAAAAAAATACACATAAAAATAAATAGATGGGATTAAATAAACAAGAATGGACTAATATAGCAGGCTCCTGCAGTCAGACGATCTGGGCTCAAATCCTGGCTTGACTTCACACTCCTGGGTGAGCTGTTTAACCTTTTGAGCCTCATTCTTCTCATCTGTGAATGGGGATGACCATGGGGGCTGATAAGAGGAGAATTAACTGGAGCAATGACTATAAGCCAAGTAGACAGGGTCTGGCATGGCACGGACACTTAGTGTTAGCTGTTATTAACAATACAGAATGTAATTATCGGTCAAGTTGGCTGTTTGCATGTTTGTAAGGGAACAAGGATAAAGCAAAAGATCCTAACACAATTCAGGGTATTTTTCCACACAAGTCCTGACTGTTCCAGAAGGTGTTAGGGCATTTGGGAGATTGCCGTTAGAAAGGGATTTAACCAATGGCTGACATCCCTGCTTCCTCCCCCAACTTCACCCCCACACTGTAGATCAGTGCCAGCTCTGTGCATGAAGCATTACTCATACTGTCTCTTTACACAGCAGTTAACCTTACTTGTCACTGCTTCCGGTGGGAGATCAAGAGCATTGAAATTATGGAGGTGGCACCATAAATCATGGTCACTTCTTGACATGGCCAGACAAAGCAGCTGGAAAGAGCCTTGCTGCAATGTCAGCTCAAAGTTGAAATGTAAAGTTTTAACATATTAATTTTCTCTCTCTTTTTATTGTCATCCTGATTTTTCCTTGTTCCCTCATGACTCAAAGGAGCGCATGGGAGATTGAACTGGCAGCTTGGTGGGTTAATCACCATGCACGGTTTTTCTTTCTTTCTTTTTCTTTTTTCCCGCCCTCCAAGTGGGAACATGGTGATTTAAGAATGAAATAATTGAGCAAATCTAACTTGATATAGTGAAAGAGCTGTTTTCACCTGTGAAATCTCAAGTTTCAGCATCTCATTTTAAACATAAAAGCTCTTAGAATGTAAGCTCCAGGAAGGATGTATCCAAGACCTTGCACCCTGCCTAGGACATGCAGGCACTTATCAGATATTTGTGAAATTCATGGATGACAGCTCTGGCTTTCTGTCTTTCTCATTGCTTTAGTTCCTCCTATTCTTTTACCAAGACTTCCTCACCTGACCCCTCAAGTGCCCCCAGGTATCAATTAGTGAAATACCTGTGGAAGAGTTGTTAATATGGTTTGGCTCTGTGTCCCCACTCAAATCTCATCTTGAATTGTAATTCCCACGTGTCAAGGTAGGGACCTGTAATCCCTACATGTCTAGGGAGGCAGGTAATTGGATCATGGCATCGGTTTCCCCTATGCTGTTCTCGTAATAGTGAGTGGGTTCTCAAGAGATCTGATGGTTTTATAAGTGTTTGGAAGTTCATCCTTTGCACTTCGCTCTCCTACTGCCTTGTGGAGAAGGTGCCTGCTTCCCCTTCTGCCATGATTGTTAAGTTTCCTGAGGCTTCCCCAGCCATGCAAAACTGTAAGTCAATTAAACCTCTTTCCTTCATAAGCTACCCAGTCTCAGGAAAGTTCTTTATAGCAGTGTGAAAATGGACTAATGTAGTTGACTTTCTGGATTCAGTTCTTTTCCTACCCTACTTGGCTGCCATGACCTAGGACCTTAACTATAAACTTGTCCTTTCTGAGGGCTTAGGATCCTGACCTGTCTCTATTTAGTAGCCTGTTTTCTTGTTTCCTCATGTTAGGCAATTGGATTTTATGAAAGCTATACATCTCTTTCCAGATTAATGCACTTCCAGATGAGGCGCATGTAGCTTGGTCCATGATTTTTTTGGACCTTTTGGGGACACACTCATGAATCCAAGTCAAAGACCATGCCTTTTGTAATTGCTTGTTTAATTATCCGTAGCCGCCACCAAGCTCTCCTCTCCTTGAGGGCGGGGAATAGGTTTTCCTCAACTCCTATCCATTTCTCAACCCACTACAATTACGCTGTCATCTCAAAACTACTCTTCAGAAGTGGGTAGAAGTGCTCTCCAGGCCGCCAACTGCCCGAGCCATCCCTGATTCCTGTCGTTGGTCATTATTGCTCACTCTTTTCTTCTCTCCTTTTCTTGGCTCTCACGACACCATTCTGCCCTTATTCTGCTAGCTCTTGGACGCTTCCTTCTTCGTTTCTTCTCTGGCTTCTCTTTGTCTTCTCTACCCTTGAATGCTCATCTTCCTAAGGGCTGTAGTCCCACTCCCCCTTTCCTCACATTCTACATCCCCTTTCTGAGGAAGCACATCTCAGTTCTTGGTTTCCATCACTATGTGTCCATTGCCAATACCCGGGGCATGTCCCAGCCCAGACCTCACTCCTGAACACCCCCTCATCCCTCTACAGTCACTTGTGGGATGGCTCCACTGGCTTGTCTTTAGAACCTTATGCTCAACATGTCCATTGGGAGAGAACACATGTTCTTCACTCCTGATGTTTTCTTCTGTGGGGAGTCATGTGCATTAGTACAACACTTTCAGCCTCTTTGTACTCCCCCTCCACTTTGGAGAGGAGAAAACTCCCTGACTGGTGAGCTGCTCTTGGAGAACATGTGGTCTTGGTTCCTCTTGACCTTCAGGAGGCTTAGTGGGAAAGTCCTTGCACTACCATGGGTAGTGCAACCAGGTAAAGGGCAACCAGTCCTCCCAGGGTGGGGAGGACAAGCAGCAGTCTAATTCGGGGCTCAGCCTGAGCGAATCCACTGGCCTGCAGGTATACACTGTGTTCTATAGTATCAACCTTATTTTAAATAATGGGGATGTTTTAATTTCCTATTTGCTTTACTGTTTTATTTCTTTAGTGGTTCAGAAGTCAGGGCTTAGAAAAAGCACATTACTTGGCTGGGGATGGGGTGGGAGTAGGGGTGGAGAGGACTTTCAAGTGCTTGTATTACCCTAAACTGAACTAATTATGTTCTCGTGCTTTTTCTCTGGAATCTGCCTCTCTTCTGGTTTCTATTTTTCTCAATGCCAGACCTCTTTTTTCTTCCAGTGATCTTTCTAGAACTTAGCTACCTGCCAGAAAATTTTTCTGAAAATGCCCTTAATTTGTGTTAATGGAAAAACAGGGATATTTCACTCCCCATTCTGTCTCAGGAATACAAAGGGTCACACAGGCTCTGTTTAATGCTTATGGAGGGAAGAAAAGAAAGACTTCTCGGTCATAGCTGTCACCTGGAATTAACTGAGCAAAATTTCTCTAGCTACGATGAAGCAGTCCAAAAGAAGTAGAAAATAGAGATCCTGCTCTCATGAAGTTTATCATTTAAGGAGGAGGATTGTGTCAACAAGAGATACCTAAGATCACAAATAATGCTAAAATACTGAGATACACAGGAGATCTATGATAACAATTTCAAATTAAATGAGAGGCCGGGCTCGGTGACTCATGTCTGTAATCCCAGCACTTTGGGAGGCTGAGGCAGCTGGATCACCTGAGCTCAGGAGTTCGAGACCATCCTGGCCAACATGATGAAACCCTATCTCTGCTAAAAATACAAAAATTAGCCTGGCATGGTGGCAGGCACCTGTAGTCCTGGCTACTAGGGAGGCTGAGGCAGGAGAATCACTTGAACCTGGGAGATGGAGGTTGCAGTGAGCTGAGATTGCGCCACTGCACTCCAGCCTGTGTGACAGAGCAAGACTTCATCTCAAAAAAAAAAAAAAAAAAAAAAAGAAAAAAAAAGAGTGCTGAAGTGATTGGATGGGGTTGGCTCCCAGCACATAGAACTACAGTTATTACCATTTATGGAAAGGATTAGTTTATTGTTGGAATAGGTCAAGAGACCTGACTCACTTTTGCCTTTTACATCCAAATAAATTGTTTTGTACTCCAAGACCTCTTAATTTAAACACTGTCCTGCTTCTGTGCAGTTTTAGATGCGCTGGTTGGCTTATTGTATAAATATGGGCTTAGTTTCTATTTTGTTTTATTCTTTCCTAAACTTTATATACATCCTGACATAATTCTTGCAGGTGTAAATTCATTCTGTAAGCAACAAGAAATATCACATTCTATGTTTTCTTTAAACTAGTGTAAATCTGTTGCAGAGCCCCTATCCACAGGGCTGTCTAGAAATTCAATATTGGTCATTGCTCAGGCTCCCTGGATCCTACCCCTGAATGGTGCAAAGGATTTGGGCATTAGAGCCTGAGCATCAGGGATGACCATCTGGTCATTGGCCACTAGCCTGTTCCCGTGACCACAGAAATTCTTAGTGTCCCTGCCTTCAGATCGGGAGGCTCTGCTACTTGTATGCCATGTCTTTGGGCCCAGGAATCCCGAAGGAGGCCGAGGCATCATTGTACTTAGGTCTGTCCTCTCTAGTTGTCTCCCAGAGCAACACCTTCAAGGTTTTATCACCTCCCTGGGTACTCCCTGAAACGGGTGTGGATGTGAGCTTCCCACAGGACTTATATGCCTCTCTCTTCATTCCCCAAAATATGTTTCTCTGTGTTATGGGCTGAACTTTGGGCTCCTCCAAATTCGTATGTTGAAGTGCTACAGCACCTTAGAATGTGACTGTTTTTGCATATAGGGCCTTTAAAGAGGTAATTAAGTAAACATGAGGTCATCCATGTGGGCCCTAATCCAATAAGCTTGGTGTCTTTGTAAGAAGGAGAGATTAGAACACAGGGAGAGACACCAGACAGATGCAGCCCAGAGAGATGAGCATGGAACACACGGCAAGAGTGCGGCCACCTCGCAAGCCAAAGAGAGGCTTCAGAAGAAACCAACCCTGCGGACACCTTGACCTCAGACTTCCAGCCTCTAAAACTGTGAGAAAATAAATCTCTGATGTTTAAGCCGCCCAGTCTGTGGCACTTAGTTATAGCAGTCCTAGAAAATTGATATACTCTGTATCTTAAAACAAAACAAAACAAAACAAAACAACTCAGGCTTTTACAAAAAAGTGGCTCTAAGTAGAATTTAAGTAGCTTATATTTTCTCAAATTTCTGTGGCAAGAACAGTAAGGACTTTGCTATTTGGAGGGGGATGGTGCAGCGGAGGCCAAGAGGAATATTCCTTGAGAACCCAGGCAAATTGTCCTTCCATAGGCTGGTTTCTGTTTGTCCACTGGTCCTGCCTGGTTTTCTTCTTATGACAGAACAGATCTCCTTGCCTTATCGACCTAGCTACCTACTTACCTACCTCCACCCCATCCTCTTGAAGCACTTATTTGCCTGGTGCAAAATACCAGATATGTAACTCTCCATTAACTGATTTATATTGGCAGGATTGGAAGATTTGAGGGCAATGACACACTAGAGCCAAAAAGGACTTCTGACCACACTTGTGTCCCAGGAGGTGAGGGGGGTTTTAAAGGATTTGTCCTGAACATGATTAGTCAAAGATTGTTTTATAGAAACATCCTCAATATTTATTGAGGCTCTGGCCGATCTGTGAACCAAGTGAGCCAATTGATTGTTGAGCCCAGTTTCCACATTCATATTAAAAGTCAATTGGAAAAGACAGGATTTCCAAGCAGTTTATAACCTGCTTTATTTCCCTTCCTTTCTACCACCCCGTGATTTTGGTAACTTTATTATTCTGATTGGAAAAAATTGTTGTCTAATGATATTAAAATGTGCAGCTACCGATAAACTGTGACCAGTTCTTGGCTTTTTGCAAGAGCTGGGAATATTAGGTGTCATTAAATATTTTATCTTCCTTCCTTCATGCTATGACTTTAATGCTGTGTTCAAAGATCATTACTCAGTAATGCTGGCAAGGCTCCCCTCCTTTGAAGACATTCTTTACAAGAGCATGTAATATTCATTATTACTCCCAGTTGCCTGTTTTTTCCAGGATATGTCCCCTCCCCTCAAAAAAAGGTTTCACTGAGGGTGAATTATTCTAGGTAGGACTTAAGTACTGTAGGAAGCTACGAGTAAAACAATCTAGACTTTGCACAATTTTCCGTGAACATTGGCAGGGTGTATTTTAGAGCAAAATGTGTTTTTATGGCACTGCAGGTCCTGTTTCATGTGAAATCTTTTTCAGTCTGGGGGCTGGTGCTCCAAGGTTATACACAACTTTCAAAGACTGGGATTTTAGGGTGGCTAGACCTTTATCTATACGATGGGAGAGTTAGCAAGCATGCTACAGAAAGGAGACCAAAAAGCATGTAATAAAACTGTAAGGCACAAGGAGTAAGAAGGAAAAACGTTTGCAGCTCTATGAGTCACTGGATGGTGTCTCCAAGTTTTCCTCCCTAGTGATTATTTTTAACAATGAGAACCATCCATGACTTACTTGGGAGGGCTTAGGCTTTCCCTTGATAAAGGTTAAGAAGATGAAAAAAAAGAATTCAGATGCTGTTGAGGTCCCTCCTTAGGAGGCAGCACCAGAGAGATTACTCTCAGGTCTTGACATCCAACCACGCTGCTCTTGAACAGTTTGCTTTCAGTCTCACAACGGATGGTCTTTCTGTCATCTCTTTGGCCATTAGGCAGCTTAAATGAACACTCCAGGGTCACTTCTTGTACCCGGACAGGGCCCTATGTTATGTTTGTCTGCATTCTGATCTTACCTCTGGTTTTTACTAACTTTCTATTCTCATTTGCCTTTGCCCTGATTCCTTCAACTATTTTATTTTTTTGTGATGTATATACTTTTGTAAGTTGCCTGAAATCCTTTGTGGATTGAAGTGAGGGTGAATATAGGCAAAGGAAGAAAATGAATTATGGAGTTTCCATTGCACCTGACACTTCTGTGTAATAGGATATTGGAAGTTTGGGCACGATGAGGGATGTCTCTTTCCAAAGTATTTTGTGTTTTGTTCTTCTAGGCATTTGTAGGTATTTTTGGACCTTAAAATTGGAACACATGTTCTGAGATAGGGTCTACCACAACAGCAACAGGATAGAATATTTGGAACAGGTCTGCTAAATAGAGGATGAATGGCCTTATTATGAATAGATTAAATAATACATAAAGAGCAAAGAAGAATTCAGGGAAGTAAGAGAAACAATATACATTTCTGCAGTTTAAAAGAGTTTAAGTTTTATTTTACAAGCTACAGATAAAGTAATTATAAAATTCATAACACTAAACTGCTACCCATATATTTTTTTAACCAAGGTTGAAACATGTCTTTTGGATTGGAGGAATTTATTTATTTTTAAAAAAAGGCCATAATTTGTCTGGGTGAGGTGGCTCGCGCCTGTAATCCCAGCACTTTGGGTGGCTGAAGCAGGCGGATCACCTGAGGTCCGGAGTTCAAGACCAGCCTGGCCAACATGATGAAACCCTGTCTCTACTAAAAATACAAAAATTAGCTGGGTGTGTTGGCACGTGGCTGTAGTCCCAGCTACTTGGGAGGCTGAGGTAAGAGAATTACTTGAACCTGGGAGGTGGAGGTTGCAGTGAGCCAAGATCACACCACTGCACTCCAGCCTGGGAGACAGATCAAGACTCCATCTCAAAACAAACAAACAAACAAAACCAAAAAACCCCGAAACAACAATAATTTACTACTTTTCCACGCGAATAGATAGTACATTTTGAGATGTATTCTGTATCTATTCCTCAAACTATCAGATCTGAAATCCGAAATCCTTTATGATCGTGCTTGTTCTCCTTTCAAGAACAAATTGAGGTGGGATAAATGCAACACCCCTGGATGCGATTGGTTGGATTTAACTCATGCCAGGACAGAGAGGCTGGTTTTGGCTTGCTGTTGGCAACTGGGCATTTCAGCTCTAATTTTGATTTTCATGAAGCACAAGTCACTTTTCTCTTGGATTTTGTTTTTTGACACAGAGTAGAGGTAAAGGAGTGCTTTTCACCACCTTCCCATGCACACGGGAGACTCAGTGTGGTTCGATCTGCATTCCAATGCACTGTCTCAGCCTTCTCCTGAGGGTTCTGGAGTTAATGAACTAAGTCAAAATCTCTGAGCAAAATGATTTCTGTCTCTGGAGGTAGAGGATGCCATGTGGGATGCTGCCCAGATAGGAAACAATGATCCTGTGTCCCAACAGCAGAAAGGTTTGCTCAGGCTCTGAGTGAGAGCAGGTGTGAAAATCTTAGTGCTAAAATGTAAAAGGCTTTGTGTGCACTCTGTTGAAATGCAGCTCTCCATCCTAAGTAACATTTTAGGCAGCATATTGGCAATACAAAACATTTGAATAAAACCACTGATGGTATTAGTCACCATCCACCCCTTTCCCTGAGTCTTTAGGGATGTGCGTGCATGAAGTGCAAGCTAAAATAACATTAATCTAATCACCTCTGGAGATTGAGAGGCGTGTGCTCATATAAATGTCAAGTTGGGACATAATTTAGCTGATCTCTGGGGTTTATCGCTATTGCCAGACTTCCTCTTTATTTGATCTGGTGAAGCAAATTAAATGTGTCTCTTTAGTTCTAAACCAGGTAAGGAAAGGAGACTAGAATTTGTGAGTTTCTCATTTGGATACAATAATCATGCAGCCAGTCCTGATTTATGGAGGCAGAAAGGTCCACTGTGTGTGTGCAGGAGCCGCAGAAAGGAACCAAGGGCCAATTATCTTGGCCTACCTGTTATCTTCTAGTTGGACGTTGTCTCCTTGACAACACTACTAGATGTACTAAAGGCTGTGAAGCAGAGGTTAATTGCAAAACAAAAATAAAGCTGTACTTAAATATTAGAGGAGAAAATTCTCTTTGTGTACACCTGGCCCTGGTCATTATTCTCAGCCCTGTGAGAACCAAACCTCCAGGTAGTGCATTTGAGATGCTTAGATAAGGAGAGCTCATCCAGAAACACCCTGACCTCTGGTAAAGACGATAGCTCTTTGCCACAATTTAGGAATATCAGGGCTCGATCTTGATAGAATAGTGTAGGCATCATTTTTAGCTGGGGTGATTTTGCTCCCAGAGGACATTTGGCAATGTCTGCAGATATTTTTGGTTGTCACATTGAGGGGATTGTATCTAGTGAGTAGAGACCAGGGATGATGCTAAAAACCCTGCAACGCACAGGACAATTTCCCCACAACAAAGATTTATTTAGCCTAATAGATCAATAGTGCAAAGGCTGAGAAACTTAGGTCTGGTGGAACATTTATATATATATTTTTTAAACATACAGCATTTACTGAACTAAATGGATAAAAAAGAGATCTGTCTCATTTTTCTAAACAAATGCAAGTTATATGATAATGGGTTATTAACATTCTAGATGCACCGCAGAGACAAATGTTCAGCTGTGCAGTCTTTTCACTAGATTACTAAACAGCAAAGCAAAAACGTTATCCTAAAATTGCAGAACATACATATCCTTCTAATGGCATGAAAGAAATAAAAAAAAGCATACAGAGGTCCTTTTCACAATATGAAATAGACATATCCAAAATTTCAGTTTGCAGCACTCTTAATCCTATGTCCCCTAAACTACATTTTAGGTATAGTTACAAATATCTGTTCCAATCATGTCAATATTCATAAGAACATATTTCAACTTCCCCTATATGTAGACCCAGAAGGGAACATTTTTAGTGTGATGCGATATTGCATAAAGCAGTTGATGCCTTGGAAGTGGATCACTCCATAAAGTAGTGCTTTAAATATTTTTATTCAGTACACCAAGTTTCTGTTGACAGGTCCCTACACTCCTTTGCCTCTGCTGAGGCATGCACGTTTCTTCTCCAGCCCCTGCCTCTGTAGCAACTGCTTGCTGCATAAACAATCTCTATGTAGCATGGCAAAGACTTAAAATAACCACCAACGCCTTCTAGTCATAGTTATAGAGAAATGAGTCCCCTTCATATGTAACCAACTTGTATAACTGACTTCCAAAATAGAATAGCTGTTTTGTTTTTCATTTATTTTGATCCTGCATTTTGGTTTTAAGAGGAGTTATTTTTATTTAGCAATAACTGCTCTGTGGTATAAACTAGATGTGAATGTATGTGACTGTTGACTTTATTCTTTGATCAGTGTTGATACTTTTTAGTTATTTATTTTTTGATCGTAGCACTTGCTAGCTTATTTTAGTTTGAAAGGCTAAGCTGGTGTGAAGTCAGCCTGGGACCAGTGTTGCTTGGCATCTTACGTGGAGAACAGCTTAACTGCATTTGCTCTTATCCTAGTGATGTGCAATAGAGCTCCCATTCCCATGAGACTTGGGGCCAATTAAGCAACTCAAACAGGGCGGCAGCATAGCATAGTGATTAGTTGTACTGCTTTTAGAATTGTGGCTCCAACACATGGTTAATTGTGTGGATACTGAGCAAGTTACTTACTCTATCTGAGCCTGAATCTCTTCATAATAGAATGAGAGATCATAATTCTGCATGGGTGGTCATGGGGATTAGTAAGCGCTCAATAAATGGTAGCTTTAAGACAATGAGAGATGCTATGTCATTCATTGGGGACCTCTCTTCCCCGACCTTCCTTCCTTATCTTGATGAGAAATCTTGGTCAGGAGTGAGAGCTGGGTTCTGAGTCTTTCATAGCCTGGTCATCCCTTCCTATATCCGTTGAGGAAGTGGTCAGCTTAGTCTTGTTCCACTAATCTGTGTGATCTGCAAATTCTCGTGGCTGCTTTTTGCCAAAAGGCAGAAATCCCAGGCCTTTCTTGCTACCAAAGTGCTGGTGTTTCTTCACACCTCAGTTACCCCAGGACCTGAATGCTCTCTTGGTGAGCTTAAATCATCACTTTCTTCTGCCAGCCTTTTGGGCTCCAAGGTTTCACCTCTGCTTATTCTGCTCACACCAGGGCCGTCCCAGGGCCTGATCATCTTTCTCATCATCGTCACGTGGTAGGCCTTTTTTCTAGCGTTATCAAGAATCTGGTGATCTTGAAAGATCTGCCTGACACCGGATTCTCTCTTGCATTTCACTCTGCACTTCGAAGGCCAGTTCTCTATCCAATCCTTCATTATTTTGTGGGTAAATGGCATGGGTTGGCCCATGTTTGGATGTGATTGATAATTGGAAGCAGCTTCTCTTGTTTTCCCTTCTTTTTTCTTTTTAGAGACAGGGTTTCAGTCAAGCGATCCTCCTGCCTCAGCCTCCCAAGTAGCTGATATGAGCTGCGTGTGTACACAGGTGTGTGCCACTGTGTCTGGCTAATTTTTAAAAATTTTTCATAGTGACAGGGTCTCACTATGTTGCCCAGGCTGGTCTTGAACTCCTGTGCTCAACTCCTGGGTTCTTCTGCCTTGATCTCACAAAACTCTGGGATTACAAGCATGAGCCATGGTGTCCAGCAAAGAAAGCTGCTTCTCTAGTAGAGAGCTTTGGCTACCATATTACCTATGCTGATCTGTTGGACCTCAGCCTCTTTCTCTTTGGTGATTGGAAAGATAGTGTGTGTCCTATTTCCTTCATAACAAGAAGACATAGCCCTGTGTGACAGAAGTTTATCAGATTATGAGTTTTTTGGATAGGAACAATGTTTTCTTCATTGTTTTATACTCACAACCAATCACATAGAAGGTGTGAAATAGATGTTTGCTAAATGATTGATGATATCTGGGAAATGTAGATGAATGAGTCCCTTATCTTATTTTTTACTTGTTTGGGATGCTGAGTGTTTTTTGGTGAAGGTATGGGGTAGATAGGGTGTATGAGGGAATGGCAGGAGAGAAGTATATTGTGGTCAGAGCACTATGGCCTGTGCCATATAAGGCAAATAGAATCTATATGACATAAAAGGCAAGTAGAATCTATGTGACAATGAGAAACCAAGGCAGAGGTTTTAGATGCAAAAAGATGTCGTATGTCTAATTATTTTAAAAGTTGTCTTGAAATCCTCAAAAAAAAACCTCAGAGAAAATTCACTTTAGTGGACTTTCATTCAAATCAGTTATATTCTGTATAGTGCATATTATGTGTTATATAAGGAATGAAATGAAATGAAGTAACAGGGTGTGCCTGGCATCTGTAACTAAGCATGCAGATGGCCCCTTTCTTTTGTCTCAGATTATACATTTCTCTTTTCTCTGATACTTGGGCTTTTGGACCTTGAAAGGAATTACATGTGAGAACCGAGGACTCACTTGGTTCAAGGATGCTGAGCTTGGGAAGTTGTGGGGATTATGTAACACATCAGAGGGCTAATAGGAGAACCCGTAGGGCAGGAAGATTGTATTGTACTCCTAACCAATCATTTCAGCAATTCTCGACTCTTACAAATCTTTATTCTAATCTAGACTGCAGCCCATCTGCACAGAAGATGCAGTAAAACCATTAAATAAATTCACACTCACACTCTTTCATTTGTTATTGGCTGTAACATTGATGTTACCATATTTCATGTAGGGAGAAAAGTATAATAATTGTACTAACTATTTGTATACATGTGCTCTTTCAAGAATTAACAGTTTTCTGGTAATGGCCAAGAATTATCTTCTTAATACAAATGTATTTCTGTTGTTATAAGACTTTCTGCTCTTTCATATAATTATAGCTTTAAGAAGAAATTGACTTGGATTTCTCTGTGTTTTTGTATAATTAGAATTCAGACATATTGCTTTTGCCAAGAATATCATGTTTTATTGCATTTTTTGCAAGGTTATACGATGATGAATTGGAAATGATCATTTTGTCCATTTTTTACAGGTTATGTAAAAATGCCATTTGATGTGGTTTAAAGAGTCTTTTAACCTTTTTTTCCCCCCCAAGGTGGATCTAGAGGACAGTGATTATTTGGACAATACCTTAAAGTATTTTGCTTTGTTTGCTAGCGCTGTATCAATATAATCAACATATTTAGTAACAAGAGACTCTAAAAAATAAAATATCTTTCTAGGTAACTGACCCCTAAAATGATATTAAGGAAAATATATTGAATAATATTTTCTTTAATGTCATTTTAGGGGTCAGTTATGAATATTTTATTTAAAATGAGATAAATGATCTAAGTTACAGCTTATGCAAAACCATCTAGAGCATTGGGCAAAAGGCCCTTTAGATCAGCCTCGGATAAGTCTGGCTGTCAAACCATGAGTTTAGGGACTGTTGCTTGTCACAAGCTCCTGTTCCATTCTCCCAGGCCACTGCTTAGTGGGTCAGCTGCAAACACCACAAACTCAGTTGGCAAATTAGATAACTCAACATATAGATTTTCAGTGTGCAAACTATAGAGAGATGGGATTTATACCAATTTAGCTCCCAACACTGCTTAACCCACACAATTACCTTGTGCTGTTCCAGCCTACTTTATTCTGAGACATTTAGATCATTCAGAAACTTTATCCTTCTTGCTGGTCTCCAGATGTGACCTCAAGGTGCAACCTCCAGATCCAAACTAGGCAGGACAGACCCACCATATCCTTAACTGGCAGATCCTTTGGGGTATAATGCCTAGGAAATCATTCATTCATTCATTCATTCATTCATTCAAAGAGTCAAAAATATCCTAGCCCTTGCTATATGCTGACATTGTGCTAAGTGCTGGGGGAAAAAAAGCAAATAAGCCCAGGGCCTTACCCTAATACAGTTCTCTGTCTGAGAGCCTTCAGCTGGGCTCATTCTTTCAGCTTTCTGTTCTTTGTTCCTGGTTTGACTTATGGAACACCGTCTCTCTCACTTTCCTCCTGTACACATTTATGGCCATCCTCACACACTGTGCTTCCCGTGGCAACTCATTGCTGACTCCAATTTGGCAGGTAGTTTATTACCTGTTCCATTTTATAGATGAGGCAGTAGCGAGCTCTTTTTTCTATGCTTGAGTGAAGCCTGTCTGCAGACATGAATGCTACAAGCTGAGAGGCAGAGGCCAGTGTTATCCTGCATTTGAATACACAATATTCAGGCTTTTCTTGATGTTCAGAGGAGCCCAAAACTGAGTTGTTCAAAATATAATTTTTCTGGTATAATTATTTCTAGGTTGGGGGAAAATCATAAACCTCATCCAGGTGTAACTTAATTGACCACTGGATGTCACCATTGCACCATATAAATACTGTGGATGGCTGCTGGGTGCTAGGATTCGGGAGCATTTGAAGGTCTGTCTCTGCATTTTTAGCACTCTTGCTTTGTCCAATTTGCATTATAGTCACCCCAGAGCTTCTGCAAAACAAAATGGGATTATAAATAAGCAACTCAACAAAGAAATAAAATTCATCTTACCAAGGAGTAACCATGGTTAATGATCTGATTTAGGCGACAAAGGGATGCTTGGGCACTTGCAAATCATCCTCAGCAAACCTGAGTGAAAGCCATCATTTTTTCCCTTTGTCTGGAAGTCTAGATTGTCAAGAGTCTGCGTCACACAAAGACTCAGCACAGTACTCAAGGAACTGAAGAGTCACACTTTAGAGGTCACCTCTTCCAACATTCTGCCCAATGCAGGAAGCCCCTTAACCCCCTGTCCCCATAGGACCCAGATGAATGGCTGCCTGCTTCTAAGCATCCCTGGAGAGCAAGCTCACAGATTCACCAAGCGGCACGTTCTGCCCCAGGAGTGCTGGAATAGAGCTGGACGGGATAGGGAGGTCTCTGTTCAACTCACACGTTTGCTTTTCCTTCATGGCTGCTGTGTGATGTTATATACTCATTAGTAGAGGATGTTGTGGGAGTTTGGAGGAAGGGGCTTGGCTCAGCCCAGAGGGCATGAGAAGGAGCAGCCTTGGAAGGTTCAGTTTCTAGAGCAGCCTAAATGGGGCCTCAGGGGAGGCCCTGGACCTTTTGGCCTCCCCTAGATTATATAATGGAATGGTTGCTTACTCTGGCTGGATACAGACCCTGTGCTCTTCATGTAGATGCTCCTGGTAAGCATAGAAGGAGCTCACGGAATTCAGCAGGGGTGAAATTTAATTAATATGATTGTCTCCCCCAGGGCTGTGGATAAGGTGGAAATCTCATAATAGAATCTTGGTTTTGTACTGGAGTCTGGTCTATAACTACAGGACCACTGCTATAGAAAGATGGCTTTTTTTTTTTTTTTTTTTTTTTTTTTTTTTTTTTGTGAAGTCTCCCTCTGTCGTCTAGGCTGAACTGTAGTGGCATGATCTTGGCTCACTGCAACCTCCGCCTCCCGGGTTCAAGTGATTTTTCTGCCTCAGCCTGCAGAGTATCTGGGACTACCGGCGCCTGCCACTGCACCGGCTAATTTTTGTATTTTTAGTAGAGATGGGGTTTCACCATATTGGCCAGGCTGGTCTCGAACTCCTGACCTCCGGTGATCCGCCCACCTCGGCCTCCTAAAGTGCTGGGACTACAGGTTTGAGCCATGGCGCCCAGTGGAAAAATGGCATTTTAAAGCCAGAGGAAAGCATGACCTGTTCTGCTATCACGCCCACTTCCATTCTTTTAGTGCAGACTGGGGCGGAAATATGTCTCCTTCTCTGCTCATTCTTTCACTTGGAAACCCAAGCAAGAGAGCTCAGAGCCCCATCTGGAGTCAGGAAAGATGGAAGAGGTGAAGAACTCCCTGCATTTTTATAAGGCCCCAAGGCCCTCGGAGACAAGATGCTTTTTATCCTTCACTAATGGGCACTTGGCTTTTTCTTTGGCTCATTTCTGGTTCAGAATTTTAGTGAAATGACAAAGATCAGATGTTAGCTCTGGAATCCAACAGATGTAGACTTAATTCTTGGCTGGGCCTTCTTCTAGCTGTGTGACTCCAGGCAAATCACTTAGCTTCCTTAAACTTCAGTTTTTCCTTTTGCAGAATGAAGACAGTGCTGATCATACTATCAACCCTGAAGGACTGTGCTGAGGATTGAATGAGAATATATTCAGGCCACGGAGCACAGTGTGTATATATTACACACGCTCCAAAAAGGCTAGCTGCTACTATGAAGTTGGATAAATTGACTCAGGAAAGGGCAGAATGAACTTGATATTGTGACTGTACATTTCAGAGAAGCCCCAAAGAGCAAATAATCAGATCACAGCATTCACTCCCGGAATAAGCATATTCAAAAACCCTTTCTTTGTCAAGAACTATATGTGGAGGGAGACTCATTCTGTTTCAGAAAGCTGACAGTTAAGTGGCCAAGATACACCAAAAGACAATCCTAATAGATGTGGTGGATGCAACAGCAGAAATATGGCCACAGGTGTCACATTACCAGGTATAGCTACTAAATTTCCATGGATACAAATGTAGTGTAAAGACACATCTAATTAATTTTCAAAAATTTGCTGGATTCTGTTATTGCAAAACCCGGGAATTTGGATAGTGGTGGTTGCGTAAACATGGCGTCATACATAGTTTCTTGAGCCATTGCCAGATGTGCAGCTATTATGGAACAACACCCCTGAAAGGTGCTTTGAACAAATGGAGCTTTCATGTTCCTTCACCATACAAATGTCTATGTTCAGAGCAATACAATGAAGATTGCCAGAAAGGCAATTGCCCCAAGCACATTCATATTTCCAGCTGACTATACTTTTTCCATCTGAATGTACTTCCTGTTGTTCTTGTGGGGCTTTTATATAAATCACTTCAATGTTTAAACCAGTTTAAACTTTATATGAGTATATACTGTGTAGATTAAAAAAATAGGCAGAATCAACTTTCTTTTACTCAGCTAATGATTGTAGTGGTGCTATTTAGATTGCACACTACCAACATTATCCCTCAGGCTAAATCTTCCTTAACAAATGTTGGATGTTGAACTATCACTTTTATCTACCCCACCTAAAATGATAGTTGCAGCCAAGACTTCAGAATTTATTTACCAGCAGTAAATTTTTACAACTATTCATTTAACCAGCATTATTGAGTATGTACAATGTACACAATGTATCAGACACGAAATCACAAATGGAATCCCTCTTTTCACTTAGCAAAGGTCAATGCCATATTGTTTCAACCAACCTGTTTGCTTACCGCAATGTAGAATACCATCTGCACAGAGACAGAGGCCTTCAGTGCAGGTTTCTTAGAAGAACGATTGTGGAAACATGTAAGTTTTACAACAAAAAGCCATTGAAATGATCCATGCTCTAATGATATGCACCAGAAGGATCTCATCAAAAAATCATAATGAGAAAAAGATTTTGAGCTCCCAACAAGTATATAGTGAAGAAGGAATACTTACTTGCTGGGCACAGTCCACAGGACTTGTTGAGGAGGACAGATTTTATTCTGTGAAAGGCCCTTTTATGGGCATGGAGACATGTCTGATACACAAAGCCGAATTGAGGTGAAGTGGCTAGAGAGGGAGCTGAATTTCTCTGCATGACAGAGAGATTGAGAAAGGTGGCGTTTCCAAAATCGATCTGGGATGGAGGAAGCATAAGGGGGGCAATTGGGATGGGGTAGATAGGAGAGAAAATGAGGAGATAGAGGAGAGGTTTATAACACCGTGTCTTGAGGGGACAAGGGAAATTCCCAGTGGGGGCAGGTCAAAGACTTATGAGAATAAGGAAGTCTACAGGTGTAAAGACCCCTTCCTTCAGCTCTCCACATGAATACCAGTTCCTTATATACATAGGTGGAGTTTTGAAGAAATGAAGGTACAGTGTCCCCACCAGAAGAGTATTACAATACAAGCAGAGTGGCCTAAGCAAGACATGGGGAGAATCATGAGCCGTTCTCCATCAGGAGAAGCTCTTGCTGACCTATACGCAGAAAACCCTCCTTGCCCCAGGTTTATCAATTTCACTGAACACTTGAGGTCAGCTTTGTACCTCCTCAATCCGTAAAATGTGGGTTTGAATCACTTTAACCTAGAGGTTAAGGGAAAGATGAACTCACTCAGCTGATATTTGGAGGACACAAAAAATGACAAAGGTACTTGTATTAGAAAAGGTTCTCCAGGGAAATACAACTCAATAGGATGTGTGTGTGTGTGTGTGTGTGTGTGTGTGTGTTTGTATTCTATTGGGTTCTATTTCTCTATGATATCTATATCATATATGATATAGATATAGAACCCTATATTCTATTGGGTTCTCTTTCTCCATGATATATGATATATGATATATATGATATATATGATATATGATATATATGATATATATCATAGAGAAATAGAACCCAATAGAATATATATAGAGTATATATATAGCCTCTATACATATATAGATATACATTATATATCCTATATGTGTGTATGTATATATATATATCCATCCTTTATGTGTGTTTGTATATATATTCGTGTGTGTGTGTATATATATATATATCATACATATATAAAGAAATTTACTCTAAGGAATTGGGTTATTTGGTTATGAAGGTTGAGAAGACCCAAGATTTGCAATCAGCAAGCTGGAGACCCAGGAGAACTGATGGTGTCAGTTTCAGAGTCCCAGTCTGAAGTCAGGAGCAGACCAATGTCTCAGCCCAAAGACAGTCAGGCAGAGACAGTGAGTTCTTTTACTCCACCTTTTTGTTTTATTCAGGCCTCAGTGGATTGAATGAGGCCCACTATATTGGAGAGGGCCATCTGCTTTGCTTGGCCAACTGATTCAAATGTTAATCTCATCCAGAGACACTGCCACAGACACACCCAGAATAATGTTTGACCAAATGACTGGTCACCCCCTGGCCCCATTACTGTACCCCTCCATGGTAGCTTGCCTATTTAGATGCAGAGTGAGTTATAACCACCACTTACTACAATAGCATAGAGAAATCACATGTTGGTGCAGAAATTGACCAATAAAACACTTCTGCTTACTAAATATCAATGCCCGTGGCTTTACTTCTATGGAAGCTTGGCAAAATGAAAGTCATTAAGTAAAAATTCATAAAATAGGAGAGCATTACTTTTATGTGAAATTATCTATTGTAAAATATTTCTTCAAAATTTTCTTTATTATGAATCTTATACAACCATAACTTTAAAATATTTAAATAATTACACAATATTTTATTTTTAATTTTAATTGTTGTTTTTGAGACAGAGTCTCGCTCTATTACTTAGGCTGCAATGCAGTGGTGTGATCTCGGCTGACTGCAACCTCTGGGTTGCCTCCTGGGTTCAAGTGATTCTCATGCCTCAGCCTCTTGGGTAGCTGGGATTACAGGTGTGCGCACCCACACCTGGCTAATTATTTTAGAGATGGGGCTTCACCATGCTGGCCAGGCTGGTCTCGAACTTCTGAACTCAAGTGATCTGCCCACCTCAGCCTCCCAAAGTGTTGGGATTACAGTTATAAACCACCACTCCCAGCTAAGTAATTACACAATATTTTTAAAAAGTTTCATTAAACTCTTATCTATAAAGTATCTCATTGAGGGATATATTTATGTCAAGGTTAAAGGTGTGAAATGAAGCAAGGCATTATTACTTTAAAAAAAAAAAAAAAACAACGCAAAGCACCTGACCTGATATTCTACAAGTATTAGCAAAGACCCCACACTGGGAATTTCAAGATTCATTTTTGAATGAATAGAGAATTTAAAATAGAAAAAAAAAATCACCTCAATAGTGGTTATAATATCTAATAAGCAAGTTGTTTGTTTTGAGACAGTCTTGCCCTGTCACCCAGGCTGGAGTGCAGTGGTGTGATCTCAGCTCAGTGCAACCTCTGTCTTCCAGGGTCAAGTGATTCTCATGCTTCGGCCTCCTGAGTAGCTGGGACTACAGGCGCACACCACCACGCCTGTCTAATTTTTATATTGTTAGGGGAGGCGGGGTTTTGCCATGTTGGCCAGGCTGGTATCAAACTCCTGACCTCAAGTGATCCATCCTCCCGCCTTGGCCTCCCAAAGTTCTGGGATTACAGGCATGAGGCACTGCTCCCGGCACCTAATAAACAAGTTGTTTAGGTTCTTCTGTTTTATATGAAAGAAGGTGCACATGATTAAAAGGGTCTTGAAAAAAAAGCTAAAATGTCCGAGTAATGTACTTGAAGAAGTAGCATGTCTATATTTGCTAAGATTTCGATGCTTGTCACCTCCAAACCTCTTGTTGAAATCTGATCCCCAATGTGGCAATATTGGGAGGTGTTTGGGTCATGAGGCAGAGCCCTTATGAATGGATTAATGCTTTCCCTTGCGGGTTCTTGCTCTATTAGCTCTGGGAGAGCTGGCTGTTAAAAAGAGCCCAGCACCACCACCCAGCATTTTTCTCTCTTGCCATGTGATCTCTTGGCACATATCTGCTCCCCCATCTGTTTCCCACCATGAGTTGAAGCAGCCTGAGGCCCTCACCAGATGCAGTTGCCTAATCTTGAACTTTCCAGCCTGCGGAATTGTGAGCCATATAAACCTCTTTATAAATGACCCAGTTTCAGGTATTCTGTTACAGCAACACGAAATGGACTAAGACAACACAACTGTTGTTATTTTGTAAGAAGGGAAATGTTTTTTAGTTGGACTTATAACACATAGACACACGTACACTTGCACCTTGAAACATCTGTGATGGCTACTTTTCAAAAGCACATATTCTTATTTTCCTATCACCTGTGATGACAAATTGCTCTTCTGGAAACAGGTGGCCTGTGTAGTTCACTATGGTGGACAGTGGGTGTGGACCAGGGGACAGATTCAGAATGTTATCTCCCAACGTTTTCCCTTTGAGGGTTACGACTATTTAATCAACTTGTGAAGGCCCCAAAACTTCTGAAGCAGGTGTTTTGGACTCACTTTCTTTTGGGAAAAAAGTGGCAGAGGAAAATAATGAGAGAGTTTGAGAAGTTACACAAGGGCAGAGTAGGCGGAATTTGTGCTCAGTTGTTTCTGGTTTCTTTTTTCTTCTTTAAAAAAATTCCTGTTAAAATGAATGTCACAATAGTTATTTTTGTAATCTGTTTAAACATTATTCTATTCTGTATTCACATTTAATGCAGAGAAGCATTTCAGCAGATCCTGAAAATCTCTTTAGAACTTGACTTCCATTGTTTGAATAACAGCTTGAGAATGCAGACACACCAGTAATTTGGACATAATCCTGTGTATTTGTCAAAATGTTCTTTGAAAAAATTATACACGTAAACAGAACATTCTAAGTAGAACTGTCTCTTTAACAACATTTTCCATGACTCTTGTCAATTTACTATACTAAATGTTTTCTGATACATTATTTACTGTGGTAAGTTTGAATGTATGGCATTTGTCCCTCTAGATAGAAGTACCTCCTAAAGCAGGTAGAGAACAAGTTCATGAAAGAGGAATCACCATGGTCATTACCAAATACAATTGTTTATGCATTAATATGTAAAGCATGAGATGTAAATCGGATACATATCTATTTATCAGATATGTAAATCTTTATACTTATATATAACATGTATGATCAACTATATAAATATTACATAATATGTATAATATATACATGATTAATATGCATGAATGATAAATACACAATGAATATGCATGACTAATATGCATATTATGTGTACATAAATCTGAGAACATCCAATAAGATGTGTGTGTGCATGCACACATGCACACACACGGGGGCTGACATCTCCTTTGGAAATGAATAGGGGATCCATTATTTATCCTGTGACCTGATGTAAGGAATATTGACTCCAATTAAAATCCTGAAAGGTAGAATGTGGTTCTGCCCCTCCTCCTCTCCCATTTCTGAATCCTTTGCCCCATTTCCATGCTCCAGATGCACCAGGTGCTCAGGTCTTTCAGGCCATTGCTATTCAGAAAAGGAAGGATCTAATGTGGGGAAATTTTAACTTCACGTACCCAAACTGCAACATACATGGAAGAGACCAGAGTGGCTTTGCATGCCACTTCTAGGCCTGGCCTTTACTCCACCTCCAGACCCCCACTCTCCTTCTGCTGGCTCACTGCCTAAGAGTGGGGTTACCTTGGAAGTGTTAAAGCTGGCAGAGTCATAGATGGGAAAGAGCCGGGGTTTCTGAATTACCACTTAGAGGAGAGCCACCAGCTGAGCAGAAGCACTCATTTTGGACTTTACACAAGTAGGAAATAAACTTCCATCCTATTTGAGCCACTGTACAATTTGGGTGGGTTTCCTACAGCAACTAAAGTTACCCTGAGTGGTATAGGGTTCATAGCTTTCCTTAGATAACCAGAAAAGTTCGTAACTATAGAAGGTTAGGAACCCCGGAATCATATTCTAGAAGCATAGACATTGTCAAATGTTATTGCTGGAAGCATTCTTGAGATTTTTTGGCTACAGTCCATGGCATGCCAGTTTTGATGGGCGAGGGGATGAGGGTGCAGTAGGAAGTAGAGGAGGGACATGTGTGGTGGGTGATACAGCAGAGTCCACTCTAGGAGATCCTTCCAGCCTGCTCTCACCTAAAGCCCCGATCCTGGTGAAGGCATTCGGATCTGGCCCAAGCACCTCATATTGTACTGAAGCACAGGGTGGTGATGGGTTTTTTTTTTCCTTGGTCTCAGGCAATTGGCATCCCTGATGCATTAATTCAAGCTGTAGTGCTAGTGACTTATATGTTATTCCTCCTGGAAGATTTTTTGTTTTAAAGACCTAAGAAAAGGAAATTTCTTAACTCAAAATTCTGTTTTAAGCAATATGTCTTTTCTGTGGTGGTGTTTCAGGTGTTTTGGAACCTGGATGAAGAAGAGTTTTTAAAGAGATTTCAGGAAGGCTGGATGCGGTGGCTCTCACCTGTAATTCCCAGAACTTTGGGAGGCCAAGGTGGGCAGATTGCTTCTTGAGCCCATTCGAGACCAGCCTGGGGAACATGACAAAACTCTGACTCTACAAAAAATGCCCAAACTAGCTGGGTGTGGTGGCACATGACTGTAGTCCCAGCTACTTGGAAGGCTGAGGTGGGAGGATCACTTGAGCCTGGAAGGTTGAGGCTGCAGTGAGCTGTAATTTTGCCACTGCACTCCATCCTAGGTGACTGAGCAAGATTCTGTCTCAAACAACAACAAGAAAACAAAGTAAATGAAAAAAAAAAAAAAAAAGAAGAAGCAAAAAAGAGAGAGATTTCAGAGAAACTCCCTGTAATCACAATATTAGTTAGCTGCCTATTCTACCTTTGTGTAAAGCCATTCATGAAAATGAAAATTCACATAGCAGAGAAGTGAATACTCCATGTATCTTTACGCAAATAGAGATGGTCTGATACATTGGGGCTATTGTATTGGAACAAAAGGGCCAAATAGCTTTGAGACTAAGATAAGGGAATTGTAAATATGCCCAAGCAGGCTTTGAGGGGCCCTCAATAGGGGATCAGATTATTTTTCACCAGCTAAGAATAAAGTGATCTTGGCTATAATATTTTTAGGCCAAAATGTTAATTAGCCATTCAATTAGTTCACATTTTCTTTGGAGGATTTAATAACCAGTTGTGCAACTGAATCTCCAGAAAATTGCATTAGCAGAATGTTTTCATATTCTGCTATAAATTAAACAGTACGGAGGGGCACCTTTATTTTCTTTCATTTCCTTCTTAAACATAAACATTGGTAGATGTTAGGATTTATGTGACTTATTACCTCATTTCCTGCCTAGTCCTTTCCTGCCAGTTTCCTTGTTCAGTTTTCATAACCTTTTTTTGATGCCGGAGCCACTGGATATGTTCAGGCTGCTTTTACCTCCAGATTTGAGACGGTACCTAGAGTACAATTGTTTCAGGTGTTGCTCTGATTAACACCTTCCTCACAGGGCATTTAATCCTGAAAAAGCTGTGGCAATTTGGAAGATCAGGGTCCTGATGTTAACTAGCCGTAGGAGAGAGAGAAATGATGTTCCCAGGCACCATTATCTCTAGAAGGTACCAAAGCTGCAAAAAAAAAACATGTAAATTCAGTCATAAGGGTTCAATGAGTTAATGAAGGGTTAAACGGGCAAAGATTTAAACAGAGGGTATTGTCTCAGAAAAGAGCAGCACCATTTTTCAGGTTGGTAATTGAGGAGCTAAGCTTTTAGAAGCTCAAAGAACAACAGTTAAAAACACTGAGAGCCCCACCGGCCGTTCTGACCTTTATCTCCAGGGTCCAACTCCAGACAAGGGTCTTAATTAGCTGCAGAAAAATCTAGAGCTTTGGCAACAAACCAGCAGACATTAAAAAAAAAAAACAACCAGTAAATAAAAGATCCATTTTTTTTTTGGTCATGAAACTTAAATAGGAGCAACATTTATGTAACCTTTTGGTGTTCTTGTTTCCCAGTTTCTCAGTGTTTTTCTTTTCACATTTCCATTTCACCTAATTTCTTTGCTTACATTTTCCCCCAAACTGAGTTTTTTTGATCTCCCTATACCATCTTACACTTGATTTTTTTTCCCCATAACCTTCATCTTATTCTCTTTTGTTTTTCTTATGTGTTTACATCCCTCAGATCCTTTAGATGCATTTTGGGGCATTTTCTATATATTATTTATAAAATGAATGCAGGCCTATTCTATAAACAATTTCAAACAATGCAAAATGCATAAAGTTGTAAAGGGCCTCTCCTGCATCTAGATTTTGTCTATGCATTTTACATATATCTATGTATTTGTGAATCTAATAATATATATACACACTTAAGAATTTTTATGCAAAGTCTTTTAACCTCTCTTTCATATTTTCCTTCTTGTTGACTCTGTCTGCTGCATTCTTGGTAATTTATTCATCTTGCTTTTCTAATTTCCATATTTTCTCTTCAGCTGTTTTTAAGCTGCACTTTTACCTATCTACTGATTTTTTTTTCAATTCCAATTCTACCTTTTGGAAACTCTACCTAGATCTTATATAAATATTTTTGTAATCTTTGATAATATCTTAATCATCATAATTTTGAAAACATTAAAAATGTTCATTAAACACATACAACACCTTTAATTTCTAGTCACCGTCTTACTATTCCAATATCTGCAAGTTCGTGGGCCTGATTCTATGGTTGCTATTTCTGCTAGCTTTCACTGGTGGTAGCTTGTTTTCTTGTGTGTCTAGTGATTATGAACTCATGTTCCTTGCAATTTAATTGTTCTTTGAGGTCTAAACTGTGTTTTTCCAGAGTCGATTTGTGAATTCACCAACTAAGATTCTTCGAAGTAAATTTGTACCTGGAATTTTTTGGGTCCCAGCAGTAATGAATTGCAGCTCCAAATATGCATGAAAATGGGCTTATGGTTAGAAATTATTGGGGTGAGAATTTTCTTTTTCATGCTCTAACCAGACACAAGGGTGAGATATGCAAGTATTCCCACCAGCCCCCTCTCAGGAACCTTTTTAAAAAATACACCCATCGTGACCTACATGGTGAAACCTCGTCTCTACTAAAAATACAAAAATTAGCCAGGTGTGGTGGCGTGCGCCTGTAATCCCAGCTACCCAGGAGGCTGAGGCAGGAGAATCGCTTGAACCCGGGAGGTGGAGGTTGCAGTGAGCCGAGATCGTGCCACTGCACTCCAGCCTGGGCAACAAGAGTGAAAATCATTCTCAAAACAAACAAACAAACAAACAAACAACCTTCCCCAAAATACACCCATCAGGGGTACCACTTTTTCAGAGTCTTGACTTTATGCTATGAACTCTGTCTTGTCGGACCCCAGATATTATTTCCTTTCTCACCACCTGTGAGTGGATAACCTCCCCAAGATTTAAATACCCGGGAACTGACACGTACCCACTAGGCAAACAGTGGTCTCAAGTTTGGTTATCTCTTTAGATTTGGGATTTCCCATCATATACAGCTTTAAGAATTTCCCCTTCTTTCTCTCCAGCTTAGCCATGCATTTAAAAGATGCTTTTTATTACAGCAAAATTTAAAACTTTTGTGCACCAAATGACACCATCAGCAGAATGAAAAGGCAATTCATGGAATGGGAGAAAATATTTGTAAATCATATATCTGAAAAGTGATTAATATTAAGAATATATAAAGAATTCCTAGAATTCAAGAACAAAAAACCCCAATATCACTCAAAAATGGACAAAGGACTTGAATAAATATTTCTGCAAAGAAGATATATAAATGGCCAATAAGCATATGAAAAGATACCCAACATCAATAATCATTAGGAAATGCAAATCAAAACCATTGTGAGATACCACTTCATACCCATTAAGATGGCTAATAAAAAAACCCCAATAAATCACAAGTGTTGGTGAGGGTGTGGAGAAATTAGAAACCACTGTTGGCTAGAATGTAAAATGATGCAGCTGCTGTGGGAAATCTAATGGTGGTTCCTCAAAAAACAAAAAATTACCATATGATCCCGCAATTCTGCTTCTGGTTATATAACCAAAATAATTGAAAGCAAGGACTCCAGCAGCTATTGGTACACCCATGTTCATAGCAGCATTGTTCACAACAGCCAAAAGGTGGAAGCAACCCAGGTGTCCATCAACAGATGAATGGATAAATAAAATGAGGTCTATATTTACACAGTGAAATATTATTCAGCTTTGAGAAAGCAGAAAATTCTGATGTATGCTACAACACGGATGAGCCTTGAAAACACTATGCTAAGTGACATAAACCAGTCACAAAAGGACAAATATGGTTTGATTCCACATATGTGAGGTACCTAGAGTAATCAAAGTCACAGAGATGGAAAGTAAAGTGGTCATTGCCAGGGAAAGAGGAGGTAGGGTATTGGGAGTTATTGTTTAATGCGCACAGAGTTTCAATCTTGGATGATGAAAACAATTCTGGAGACAGGTGGTGGTGATGGTTGCACAACAGTGTAAATGTACTTAATGTCACTGAACAGCACGTGAACAAAATAGTTAAAATGGTAAATTTTATTTTACATGTATAAAAGAAAATCAGTGTTTTTGTTTGTTTGATTCTTTATTTATTTGTTTTTTTGAGACAGAGTCTTGCTCTGTCGCCCAGGCTGGAGAGCAGTGGCACGATCTTGGCTCACTACAACCTCTGCCTCCTGGGTTCAAGCGATTCTCATCCCTCAGCCTCCTGAGTAGCTGAGACTACAGGCGCCTGCCACCACGCCCAACTAATTTTTGTATTTTTTGGTGGAGATGGGGTTTCACTGTGTTGGTCAGGCTGGTCTCAAACTCCTTGCCTCAAGTGATCCACCTGCCTTGGCCTTTCAAAGTTCTGGGATTACAGGCATGAGCCACTGTGCCCAGCCTCACTTTTTAGTGTTCTGTTCTGAGACATCTAGGATTCCACAATGCTGGGATTAGAAATCCCCATGGGACTGATTTTTCTTTCACATCATGATGTCTACTGGGCAGTGAACTTTAGCTACATATGAATACCCCCCCAGATTCCAAGATTGTGGAAACCAAGACGACAGCCTGGGAATTCAATGTCCTGCATCACTGATCAGCCTGTGTTGTTCCTTTTCTTCAGTGACTATCCTAAATTAGTTATTTATTTTACTTTGCATTATTTACAGGTTCTATTATGATCTTTGATAGTAGCAACAATCCAATTCTTCTTTGAGGAACAGATCCACATTTCATGTCAGAAGAGCATGGATAAACTTATGTGTCAGAATAATTTGACTTGAAATCTTATCACTGTGTGTGTGTGTGTATGGGTGGGTGCTTTATTCGTTCATTCAGTCATTGGTTTGTTCCACAAATATTTACTGTTATGTATTAGACACTGTCTAGGCATTGGGGACACAGAGGTGAATAAGACAAATTTTCTTATTTGCAATCAGCAAATAAACATCAGCAAATAAACAAGGTAGTATCAGGTAATAAGTCTGCAAAGAATACAAAACAGGATAATGAGACAGAGTGTGACGTAAGAAGGGGCTGTGTTGGCTAGGAGGTGCTCGGGAAAGGAGTCCCTGGGGATGATATTGAAACAGGAATGTTCCCTGATCCCCCTTGCAGGACGTAGGACAGGGGTGTGACTCACCTATTTGGCTGCTGCTGCTCAAAACCCCATAGAGGAGGGGAGCGTGCAGACGGACAGGTGAAGGAGCTCAAGTGGGCGTGTGTTACAGTGTTACAGCTGTGCGCGATGTCTTGAGGGTTAACCAGCTTAATGGACCCTCTGCCTTTCTGCAAGGGTAAAGGGCCGGTATGACAGCTTTCTCTATCCCGAGCTCTTTCTAGCATCCTGGAAAAATTGGGTCACACACGAACTTGAAGGATGAATGCAGGAGTTTTATTGAGTGGTGTGGGTGGTTCTCATCAGGATGGATAGGGACCGGAAGTTGGGACTGGAGTGGGAAGATAATATTCCCCTGGTGCCTGGCCATCCAGCTGCCGAACTCCTCTCTAGCTGCCCCCAGCCGAATTCCTCTGGGTGTTCAGACGTTCCTCCTCCTCTCTCTTTCTCTGCCACGTCGCTCTGCCTTCCGTCTGCTTGTCTCCTCATCTCCTTGCCTGCTGGTCTGCTCTGGAGCCTGGGGTTCAGGGTTTATACGGGCACAGGATAGGGGGCATGGCAGGCCAAAAGGCAACTTTTTGGGACTGAAAACAGGAATGCCTGTTTTCATTTAGGGCCGTGGGTATCCAGGCTTCGGGGTGGGGCCTTTGCCTGGGAACGACCCTCTTCTAACCAGTATTTCCCTCTCTCCTGGCTGTATCAATATTTAGGTTGAGAGCTGACATTGACGACAAGGAAACTGCAAATATCTGGGGAAAGAGCTTTTCACAAAATGGGGAACATCAAGGGCCGTGAATCTGAGTTAGAATTAATTATCTAAATCCTATCAGAGACAACGAAAATCCAAGCAGGTAAGGACTAGATTGGTGAATATTACCCTTACAGTATGTGACTTCTTAAAAAATGTATTTCTGAAATGAAAATAGCCAGACATTCATTTAAATCAGTAGCAACTACCTTTCAACACTGAAATTAGGCAGCATCTCTGCCCCTCCCACCCCCCCACCATTTCAGCAATGGGAGAATATTGTTTTCACAACTTGCTCTATTATGCATATATTTGATAGGTAAACTATGAGGGTGATAACAGTTTTGCTTAGGACTTCATAGTAATGACTAAGAAAAACAACAACATAGCTTTGTGTGTGGATGATACAGCATTATAGCCTCTTCGCATAATTCAGGCTTTTTGAATTGTTGAAGGGCTTGAACGTCCCAGTTTGGGTATATCCATCAACTTTTCCATTTAATTGCAAAGTGTCACCTCTTTGTATGCTTTATAGACAAAAGTCACAGGTATAATCATACAGATAGCGTATAGAAGTGTCAATCAACTTGCCAGTTCAGCTTTTCTTTCATTGGGGAACAATAATAAACCTCGAATACGTTTGCAGTTTGGATTTCTGATTTATATACCACCCAATAGTGCCCCATTTAATCTGTTCACCTGTGGTTACTTTGTTCTGAATTTCATGGCTCTGTTGTTTTAAACCCTCTCTTGCATACATTTTCAGAGAGAGGCTGATGATTGTAAACTGTTGGTTTTTGGGAAGTTGGAATGCTGCCACTGTCTGAATTGCCTGAATAAAGAAAAGTAGGTCCTGTAATTATTTTATTTTCTCCCCAGCATGTGATTTGTGATTGATGACACATGCATAGGGGGCTTTCGCCATTAGGCTGGCTGATCCAGCCTACAATGACATTAATGTCACTGTCACTGTGCTCGAAGCTACAGTTTGTTAGGCAACTCTGGCATGGGGAAATGAGCATGGACTTTTTAATGTGTTTGAAATAGCTACATGCTGACAGATGTTCCCACGTGCTTGCTGATGTCATGACTGGGGCTCCTAGAAAGCCCGGGAAATTAAAAGAAAGAAGAAAATGTTAGTTGAGCCTCCAGAAGGAGAAATGATAGAGGCATACAATAGAAAATTTTGCAAAAAAGAAAATCCACGAATCTCTACAAATTTCCTTCAGGTTTTACTCCTGCCCCTCCCACCCTGCCCACCCCATAGAGAAGCATTCAAGACACAAACTATTTAAATCTGAAGAAATACAGTATTAAGAGAGCTATCCTTCCATGGTGCTCATTTGAAAAGCAAAACAAACAAACATACAAAAAACCCAAAGTAAATTAAGGTGGTCTTTTCCTTTTTTTCATTAAAAAATGCATATCACAGTGTTTACTTGGTAGACCAATTATTTTAAAAACCAGGTTTCAAGGAAAAAGTCACTTTCTGGCAGAGGCCTTACATGACAAGTTTCGTTCCGCAGTGGATTAAAATGGTTGCAAAGAGATGCTAACGTAACTTCAACTACGGCAGTGTGAACACACCACTGTAATAATTCATTTAGAATGATGACACCTGAGACCTAATTTAAAAGTCCTAGATGAATACTAGTCTCACATTCAACCCTGAGGGCTGCGGCAAACATAGGTAAGAAAGTCTAAGAACCATAGTGAGTCTAATTGAATTGGACTTAAACGGACCATTGAGATGGCCTCACTGAGCTCAGGGGAATTCACGTTGTCTATACTGTATCAGAATCACAGCTTGAACTGAATAACTGGTTACATTCAATCATGTTACTGTATCTCATGCTTGAGGTAAAGGGGAAACCTTTTGCTATCAGCAAGACTGGATGGAAAACAATTTCAAATCACTTTAAACCCAGTTGGCAACTACTTTGCCAATTATGGAATCCAGTGGGAAAGGTGTGTTCGAGGGCTCAGGACTAAATGATTTATGTCAGGCATCTGGGCCTCCCGAGGAATGCGGGAGAGTGTGTGGAGGAGGGGCGTGTGGCTAATTATTTCTCCTAAGAATACTTTAGTGAGGTAATTTGTGCCTGCAGATGAGTCACACCGCAGGCTGGATAAAAGGCAAGGTAAGCACAGACATTCCTAAGATCTCATTTAGAGAGGGATAAAGAGGGAGCCTAAAAATTCAAATACACTTTCTCATCTCTTCACTCTGAAACATTTGGAGATAAAAAATAGAAAGAGCAAACTTAGTTCTCGGCTCTAACAGGCAAGTTGCGATCAAAGTCTGTAATTTGTACTGCAGGTATTGCATTGGCTGCCTTCTAACACAGACTTACTGGCACAGGTGACATGCTATAATGCATCAGATGGATGAGCGTGAATCTGGGGTCCTTTATAATGACCCTGAGAAATGCCTTTTTTTTTGGTCCCAATTTATTTTAGATGACTGTGGCTGCAGAGATAAGAATTTCTATCCTACTCAATGCCTTCTAAAGAAGGATGTCACCATTCTCTGGGATTCATGTATGAAGGTCTCCAGCTGAGAGATGATCCTGAAAGTTATCCCAAGAGTAATGAGTTCTCCTATCCCACCTCAAACAAATAAAAAGGATCATAGAATTCCACTATAGAAACTTACAGTAGAGGCGGATAGGTTTCTTGAGTAGTCTTTTCAGATCCTTTCATTATTGAACACATTTTAAAGGTATTTTGAGTAATCTAGAGGAGATTATGAGTGCTGTAATGATACTAAATCCAGCACCGGGGGGTCTATTTGAAACCTCACGCGAGTGTGTCTGTACAAGGCTGGCACTCTTGCTTTCTCGTCTTTCCTCTCTTCCAGCAGCTGCCTGCCATCATTACAGCTAATAGAGTGGGTTAAACTTTTGGGCTAGCTAGCGGCTCTGAGTATCTCTCTAATGGTTTCCATTGTGTGCATCCCTGGAAAACACTTCTGACCAATGAACCCCTAACTGCAAATGACACAGGCAAGCTTCATTGAAAATGACACCACTGGAGGGAACCTTGCACTCATTTGGGATGCTTCCTCACTGGGGAAGGAAGGCCATTTCAGCAATTACACCAAAGGGATGTTGTCATGTGGCATTTTTGTTTCTAAGGCACAGAACAAAGCAGTGAGGGTAGTTTGCACTCCTACATGCTAACTATATGTTTAGCTGTGCGATGCCAAAATGAGAATCCCTGCATGTCCAGAGGGGAGAGAGAAATTGCAGTCTTCCCAGTTCATCCTCATACAGGATAGGGAATGTGGATGTCAGACAATCTAAACTAAATCAGGATCCATGTCTGGAATCAGTCTTGTTTAAATGCAGAGCTTGTGACAAATGAGAATTAAGTACTACCAGAAAGGGAGTGTGGCACGGGAGGGTCTAAGACTGGTCATTGAGAGTGCTGCATTCGAAATCTTGGTTGCAACCAAATGTGTTGCTTTGGGTGAGTTTCTTCACTTTCTGAGTTTCTTTCAGTTTCCTCTGTAACATGAGGTAGGTAGACCAGATGGTTTAATCCAATCCAACAATTGTTCAGCGAGTGCTCGGTTTGTGTCAAGATTTGTGCTAGGCAATGGGGAGAGACTATGGAAATGAAACATGTACTGCCGGCGTCCTTTTGGATTTTAAAGTTTAAGAAGTAAGACTAATATTAAAAGATGATTTTAAAATGATACATTTAGCAAGTGGGAAGCATACAGTGCTATGGAATGAAGAGACAAATTCTGAGCAGTCAGAGACGGCTTCTTGAGGAAAGTTGTTCAGGTGGAGCCTGAAGGATAAGGAGGTTTGGGTTGAGCATGAAGGCTAAGGAGGAGCCAGCCAGAAAAAGATGGGAGTGGGATGAGGCAGAGGAGCGTTTCAGATGAACTAAGCATCTGTGAAGGCTCTGCACTAGAAAGAGGTCGGGACTGGATTGCAGAACATAAAAGGAAGAGTGAAAACGTGGGTCAGGAGGAGGCTTGCACACAATGTAGTAAGCACGCATTTCGTCCTTGTACTGAGGGCAGTGGAAACCACTGAAGGAAGTTCCGCTGTAGAGTGGGGGTGAGGAGGCAGATACCTGAGGTTCCCTCCAGACCCAGCATTCTGGGGCTTTCCACATGGTTGTTTTGACCTCTCTAGGACCCACTAGAGGGATTTAATACTCAGGTACAGTCCAGAGAAGAGTACACAAGGCAGTGACCCCAGAAACTCACCTCCAATCTACAGCTGGTTGAAGCCTGGCATATAAAGGTGGATTTGCCCATGCACGTTGGATTTGGTGCCTTTGGCCTCAGCCTCAAGAGATGAAGTCAGTCTTGCCCAGACTCTGGCTCATGCTCTTTAGTTCTCTGTTAGACTCACCAGGAGCTTGTCAAAGAAATGAGAGGCTGTGTTACATACCCAAGTCTCCTTGCCAAGGGAGAAAATGGGAAATGGAGCCCCTCAGAACTTTGGCCTCTTCTTGATCACCTCTCTTAGGGCAAGACTTTCTTTCATTTTTTTTTTTTTTTTTTTTTTTTTGAGATGGAATCTCTCTCTGTCGCCCAGGCTGGAATACAGTGGCGCTATCTCAGCTCACTGCAACCTCCGCCTCCCGGGTTCAAGCAATTCTCCTGCCTCAGCCTCCCAAGTAGCTGGGATTACAGGTGCCTGCCACCACGTCCTGCTAATATTTTTCTATTTTTAGTAGACATGGGGTTTCACCATGTTGACCAGGCTGGTTTCAAACTCCTGACCTCAAGTGATCCACCCACCTTCGCCTCCCAAAGTGCTGGGATTACAGGCGTGACCCACCGCTCCTCTGCCAGGACTTTCTTTTTTAAAATATATTTTTATTTCAATAGTTTTGGGGGTATAATTGTTTTTTGGCTACATGGATGAATTGTAGAGTGGTGAAATCTGAGATTTTAGTGTACCCACCCTGAGTAGTATACATTGTACCCAATGTGTAGTTGTTTTAATCCCTTACCCTAACCCTACTGTCCCCCTTCTGAGTCTCCGTAGTCCATTATGCCGGTCTATATGCCTTTGTGTACCCATAGTTTAGCTCCCATTTATAAGTTAGAACATAAGTTATTTGGGATTCCATTCCTGAGTTACTTCACTTAGAATAATGACCTCTAGTTCTATGCAAGTTGCTGCAAAAGACATTCATTTTTTTATGGCTGAGTAGTATTCCATGGTGTATGTATACCACATTTTCTTTATCCACTCATTGGTTGATGGGTGTGTAGGTTGGTCCCTTCTCTTTGCAATTGTAAATTGTAGGGCAAGACTTTCTGAGACTTCCATTTGCTGTTACTGTATCCAACCCTGGGGGTGCAAAGGTATTTGGCAGCAACTGGAACTCATTCACAGGGAGTCCTCATAGCACCTAGCGTTAGGTGGCACTTAGTAGTGATGATAATCACTTGTGGAGTCTACTAAGATGTTTTGAATCCCTTCTCCCTTTCAAAAATCTTGACAACCCTGTGAGACAGATATGCTCACCTTACTGATGAGGACGGAGGCTTGGCAAAGTAGTTATGTTGTTCATATCACACAGCTAGCAAGTGGAAGAGTCAATATCGTACACTCTCGGATTCAGAACTTTAAATAACCCCATGCTACCTTCCAGGGAAAGCTTCTGCTATGTGTTTGGGGTGTTAGGTAAGAGAAAGGTGAATTTTAATCTCCCAACATGCTCACTCCTTTTTCCTGCTTTGTGGAGGATGTAAGTGAATAACCCCAGTGCTGTGGTGCACTTGTTAATCTTGTAGCAAGACAGGTGGAATGTGGGTCTGCAGGAGGCCTTGGTATGCTGGGAATAACTATGTGCCTTCACCTGTCCCTACACAGGTCATACCTACCAGCTTGCTTTGCTTCTGACATGTCTGGGCAGTATGAATTGTCCTCTGCTCCTCTGGAGAGATGGGCCCTGTGGCTGCTTTGGGAAGAACATTAGTTTTGTGTTCATTTAGATACGGCACTCCTTGTATTTGGATTCTATGCATTTTTTGTTCCCTGGTCTCCAAAGTTAATAGCAGAGGTGGTAATAACAAAAACCCATACTTGTGTAGGAAGGAAGGTGCATAGGGAAGAATGGCTTTAGCAAGAGTCAGACAAAGTTTCCATTTTCCAGTTTTTGTATGTATTCTCCTTTGGAAGGTACAGGCCCTGCTTAAGCGTTCTAGAAATAAAACAAAAATGGGGGGAAATCTTCTCAATATTCCCTGTTTCACAAAGAATTATTGTTGCCATTTTCCTTTCAAGCAAATATATGAAAGTGAGTTGAAAGGAAATATCCAGTGTTAAAGCTTCTTTCAAGTTTTCAGTTCTTTGTGGGTTTTGTGCTAATGTTTTTCTGATAGAATAGAGCCCAAGAATGAAAGATAGAAGAGGAGCTGTCCATTCAGACGCTAAGTGATCAATTCTTGTGATATAGTAAGAGATTTAGATTTTTAAAAATCTGTCCAACAGGCTGGGTGCAGTGACTCACGCCTGTAATCCCAGCACTTTGGGAGGCTGAGGTGGATGGATCACCTGAGGTCAGGAGTTCAAGACCAGCCTGGCCAACATGGTGAAACCCCGTTTCTACTAAAAATACAAAAATTAGCCGAGCCTGGTGGCACGTGTCTGTAGTCCCATGGGAGGACGAGGGAGGAGAATTGCTTGAACCCGGGAGGTGGAGGTTGCAATGAGCTGAGATCACGCCATTGCTCTCCAGCCTGGGCAACAAGAGCAAAACTCTGTCTCAAAAAAAAAAAATGTCTAACAAAAATTAAATGTTTAATTTTTTGATAGAATTAGTAGGATAACCATTTTTAGTGATAAATTATTTTAAAACTAGAAAAATTAATTTAGAAAAAAAAAGACATCCAGAGAATAATCCAGGGTTCAAGCAGCAATTTTGTGATAGGCCAATGTTGGATCAACAGTCAAATCTGATAGTGCGTTCCCCTGAATGTTCTAACCAGAATGACATTACTTGGAGGAATTAGTATTTTGAGTTATGTAAAAGAAAGCCCAGCTTATTTTGAGCTATGATAAGAGGCTCAGTTCTGTAAAACCAGAGAAGCATGGGACACGTTTCTGCTTTGGATTGTACATGTAATTATTTTCTTTGTATTAATGAATGGGATTGCCTCTATTCCTAGTGAGAAAATGCCAATTTCAGAGACATTCAAAGTCTACCAGTTTCTCCCACAGAAGTTTGCAACAGGGATTATTTTGTTTAGGAATACATATATTCCTTTTTGAGATGTCCGTTTGCTTTTACTAACAAAGATTAAATGTTTAATCTTTAATGTTTACTATATATATGGACTTTTTGTTTAGATATATATGGCATATATATATTTCTGTTTAAAGTTTGCTGAGAGGTTAATTTGCCATTCTAATTCACTATTCCTTAGTAAAAATTGGTTTGTCAGATAATTTGAATGGCACATCATAAAGCAGAGAGAGGGGACTTGAAGGAGTGAGACAGTGAGTTTGGGTGGGGGAAGATGGAAGGGAAGATGCCTGGGACAGAGCTTCCTTCCTTCCCTCTGTCCCTCCTCCTCACTCCTTTCTTCCTCTCTGTCTCCTTCCCCTCCAGTCATGCTTTCATCCGGTATTTATGAAATAAGTACCAGATATGCTATTGGGCACTGAGAATACAAAGATAACTAAGTGAAAGTCTGAGCCCTCCATGCAGCTGCAGCCAGCCACTGTAGATGAGGAGAGAGAAAGACCATGTCACCAGCTGAGTGCTATGGCAGCCAGCAGAATCGGCCACCTCACCTGGCCTTCCTGGGAGAGGGCTGCCTGTTCACATCATGAAGATCAAGTGCAAAGAGCCTGGCATGCTTTGGCCGTCTCCTGGGAATGGCAGCCCAATAAGTGGGGTGAGTAGTGGAAGGAACTCCAAGGTTACATGTGCCCCCACTCAAAAATGCCCACTGACCTGGAAACAGGCCACCCTACAAGTGGCCGGTGTGACTCTGCCTCTCCCCAGCTGTGTGGCCTCAACCACATCTCATTACCTCTTGGGCCTCATTGTGCCCATCTGTGCCTTGCAGGCCTTGGCTCAGACGCCCTGTCCTGGCATTTCCCATTTCCGCCTCAACACTTTAGAGTGGACACAGTGGAGTGAGTGTGTCTCCACTCTCACACTGCCTCAGAATCTAGTGTTCCGATAACTTTTCTGGGAGGAGTTTGAAAATCTTGCTTGTTGAAACCCAGTTTCACAATTTCCTTGCTTCACTTTGCAAAGAGCCAGGGCATTTTATTTGCTACCCACTGCTTAATCGTGGTAACTCACGGCACAGTTGAGGTCTTATTGAGGAAGAAAAGGCTTTGATCACCTTTAACAACTCTTGGAAATCACTCTAAGTGCCTCTGTTAATTCTCACCTCTTTTAATGGTGTTGATGTGTTCAGTCACCTCTGTCCCACCCACTTACGCACCCTGCCTAAGGTTCCCCAGGCACAGATGTTCACTGACTTAATTGTCTTAGAAGCTGTTGTTAAAATAATGTCTGTGATATCAATAGTGTTGGGTGTCCGAGTGCAGCTTGTAGGGAAGGAACAGTGCTGTGAGCCCAGGACTCAGGCCCTCATTCTGGGCCTGGAGCTTCCTTCCCCACCCCCTGCAGTGGAGACAGTGGAGTGAGAACTCAGCTCTGTTTCTTTGCCTAAGGGTATCAGTGAGCCGACCTGGCTGGGGGCTGGGTTGCGGAAGAGAGGGACCATGCCTCCTATACTCTTGTGCTTCTTTCAGGAGTATAAGAGAGACTTTCCCACTTGATCTCAAGCCAGAGGAGATCCTTGTTAAGCCACAACACGGCCTCTGTTCTTGTGTACAGCCCCACTCTGGGTCTGCTTTATATAGTGTCTCCTTTTTCTTTCTCTCAAGGAGTGAGATTCTGCCAGATTGGGGTTTTTTAAAATAGAGTGCCTTAGGCCAGGCATGGTGGCTCATGCTTGCAAATCCAGCACTTTTGGAGGCCACGGCAGGAGGATCATATGAAGCCAGGGGTTCCAGGCCAGTCTGGGCAATATAATGGGACCCCGTTTCTATAAAAAGTAAAAAAAAAATGTTAGCCAGGTGTGGTGGTGTGTGCCTGTAGTCCCAGCTACTTGGGAAGCTGAGTGAGGAGCATTGCTTGGGCCCAGGAGTTTGAGGTTACAGTGAGCTATGATCGCGCCACCACACTCCTGCCTGGGTGACAGAGCAAGATCCTATGTCTAAATTTATACATATTTACTCCCAGTTCCTAAGAAGAGGGGGCACACCATGCTGGTGGGAAGTGGGGTCGGAGGTGGGGGCACATGGGGAAGGACCAGGGTGCGTCAGGAGATAGATGGAGAGGGAGGAGCTGTTCACAGAGAGGTTATTGTGGTTTCTGTGGAAGGAATGGGCAAGAGAGGGTAAGCAGATTTTGGATAATTTTAGGCTAGCTTGAAGAATTTCAATGGGCTCTGGGTCATAGGGGCTGTCCCTAGTTGCCTGGTACCTGGCTGTGGGGTGATTAAGGCAGGGGGTAGTGGCCCAGAGTGTGAGAGCTGGTAGAAGAGGTGGTGGCGGCTTTGGCTCTGGATTGGTTGGTTTGCATTTGAAAAGCAGCTCTCAGGAGGGTTGTTTACTCTCTCTAGGAACTGGCTAATCCTGGGAGAGGCAGTCTGTCTAAAGTCAGCAAGACCCCAGATGTCAAAGCATCCGAATACAGAAAATATGTGGTTAATACAAGGGGACATTATCACCTAAGACCAGACCACAGTCCTTGAGGCCACCTATCTTCCCTTTCTTTCTTTCTTTTTTCTTTTTTTCTTTTTTTTTTTTTGAGACAGAGTCTCTCTCTGTCGCCCAGGCTGGAGTGCAATGGTGTCATCTCAGCTCACTGCAATCTCTGCCTCCAGGTTTCAAGCGATTCTCCTGCCTCAGCCTCCTGAGTAGCTAGGATTACAGGCATGCACCACCATACCTGGCTAATTTTGTATTTTTAGTAGAGATGGGGTTTTGCCATGTTGGCCAGGCTGTTCTTGAACTCCTGACCTCAGATGATCCGCCCGCCTCAGCCTCCCAAAGTGGTGGGATTACAGGCATGAGCCACCGCGCCTGGCCATATCTTCTCTTTCCTTCCCCCTCCATGCACAATCTGTCATCAGGGAACATTGACCCTACTTCAAATACACATACTGAATCTGTCCGCTTTCGTCCAGCTACCCTGCTCCCACCTGGTCCAAGTCACTAGTGTCTGTCATCTGGGTTACAGCAATACCTCCCAGCTGGTCTCTCTGCTGCTACTCTCAGCCTTTCTTGTCAACCTTTACTCAGCAGCCAGAGGGATTTTACAAATCAGATCTTACCACTCTGTACACCATCTTGCTTAAAAGCATCCAGTGGCTTCCCACTGCATTTAGAATGGACGAACAGGCTCGGCTTGCTCTGCCCCCTGCCTCCTGCCTTTTCTGACCCCCTGTGCCCCACAGCCTGCAGCACATCAGGCACCCCCACCTTCTGTTCTTGCTCCCATGGCTGGATCCTTATGCTTCAGGTCTCAACCTAAATGGCCATCCTCATACAGACCAATCACTTCATCTAAATGCTATCAAATCACCCCTTCCAACATTTTTCAGCCACCTGTTCATCACTAATTGTTGTAATTAATTGACTGGTTTTGTCCCTGTTTACAGTCTGCATAGTTTAATTGACCAGTATAAAGGTTAAAAGCATAGTTCCAGGGTCAGAGTGTCATGACTGAAGTCTGACTGTATTGTTTATTAACTCTGTGACTTTGGGGAGCTACTTATCCTCCTTGAGCCTCAGTGTTTCCATCAGTAAAATGGGCATAATAAGAGTACCCCTCCCCTCATAGGACTGCTGTGAGAATAACATGAGATAATCCATGTAAAGTGCATAACACATGATGTGTTACAAAGATGAGCTGTTATCATTATTGAGACGCAACCTCCACGAGGAAAGAGAATGTTTTGTCTTATTCACTGTTGCCTCCCCAACCTTTCAAACTGCCTGGCACATGGAGGTGCCCAATAAATACCTGTTGAATAAAAGAGTGGCCCTCTTTGATAGTGTCTGGCTTGGGTACAACATTGCTGCATTATCCCAGTAGGATAAACTTCCCCTCTGAGTGAGAGGTCCTGGTCAAGGCCCCATTCCAGCACGTGGGAGGCTTGGCCTCCCATTTTTGATGTGCCCCTTGCATCTGTGTTCTCGTAGGAAGGTCACTTGACACCCTCTCTGGGTGGCAGCTTTCAGAAGAGCAAAGGAGGGACTGGAGCCGATAACCTCTAAGAACCTTTCCAGCATGACATGTCTTTTCCCCTTTTTTTTGGAAAAAGAGTTTTATTGAGATATAGTTCACATACTATAAAATTCATCCATTTAAAGTGTACAGTTCACTGTTTTTACCATATTCGTAGTGTATATAATGAGCAGCATAATGTTAGAATATTTTCAACACCCCAAAAAGGAACTTCATGCTCATTAGCAGTGACACCCCATTCCCTCTGCACAGTACCCTTTCTCCAGCCCCAGGCAACCATGAATCTACCTTTTGTCTCTATCGATTTGCCTATGTGAGACATTTTATACAAATGGGGTCATACTATACATGGACTTTTGTGACTGGCTTCTTTCACTTAGCACAATGTGTTCAGGATTCAGCCATGTTGTAGCATATATCAATAATTTATTCCTTTTCACATATCAGTAATTCATTCCTTTTGATTGTGGAATAGTACTCTATTGTATTGTACAATAATTTATTCACCTATCCACCAGTTGATGGGTATTTGGGTTGTTTTCTCTTATAGGTCGTTATCAATAATGTTGCTAGGAACATAATTCATGTGTACGGTTTTGTGTGGATGTGTATTTCCATTTCTCTTCGAAATGAACCTAAGGATGGAATTGTTGCAGCCTATTGTAACTCTATGCTTAACATTCTGAGAAATTGCCAAGCCGTTTTCGACATGGTAGCACTGTTTCACATTCTCACCAGCAATTTATGAGGGTTTCAATTTCTCTACATCCTCACTGTTATGGTTTGAATATTTGTGTTTCCTCCAAAATTCATGTCGAAACTTAATTCCCAATGTGACGATATTAGAAGGTGGGGACCTCTGGAGGTGATGAGGTCATGGGGGCTCCACCCTCATAAATTGGATTAGTGCCTTATAAACAAGGCGTTCACCCCTTTTGCCCTTCTGCTTTTGGCCATGCTGTGGGGAGAAGATGTACTGATGGCTTTCACCAGGCACCAAATCTAGTGGTGTCTTGCTCTTGGACTCCAGAACTGTGAGAAATAAATTTCTGTTCTTTACATATGATACCTAGTCTTGGGTATTTTATTATAGCAGCATACATGGAGTAAGACACTCACCAACATTTCTTACTGTCTTTTTAATCATAGCCTTCCTAGTGAGTGTGCAGTTGTGCCTCACATTGTGGTTTTGATTTGCCTGTCTCTGATGGCTAATGATGTTGAGAATCTTTCTGTATACTTATTGGTCAGTTGTTTAACTTCTTTGGAGAAATGTCTGTTTAAAATTTTTGCCTATCATTTTAATTGGGTTATTTATCTTATTGGGTTGTAAGGATTCTTTGTATATTCTGGATGTAAGTCCCTTATCAGATATATATTATAATCTGCAAAATTTTTCTCCCATTCTGTGGGTTGTCTTTTTACTTTTGATGGCATTATTTGAAACACACGTATTTGTAATTTTGATAAAGTCTGACTTACCTGTTTTTTATTTTATTGCTTTTGTTATAAAATGTTTGTAAAGATCTTAGTATTTTAGTTTGTTTTAGAAAAAAATGAATATGTTTGCAAAACAAAAGAAATAACAACAGAACAGGAAGAAAAGAGCCTCTTTTGGCTGGGCACAGTGGCTCATACCTATAATCCCAGCACTTTGGGAAGCCAAGGCAGGCAGATCACTTGAGGTCAGGAGTTTGAGACCAGCCCGGCCAACATTGTGAAACCTCGTCTCTACCAAAAATACAAAAATTAGCTGGATGTGGTGGCAGGTGCCTGTAATCTTAGCTACTTGGGAGGGTGAGGAGGAGAATTGCTTGAACCCAGGAAGGGGAGGTTGTAGTGAGCTGAGATGGTGCCACTGCCCTCCAGCCTGGGTCATAGGACAAGACTCCTCAAAAAAAAAAAAAAAAAAAAAGAGCCTCTTTCCAACCCCTGACTTCTAGTCCCTCAGTCTTCTCCCAACACACATTTGTATCTAATTCTTAAACACACACATGCACACACACAGATAGAAGCATCATATGTATATGGCTCAAACTGTTCTTTCTCGTTTTTTTTTTCACATAACAAAGTATCTTTGAGGTATTTAGCTCTATATTCATACATTAACACTTACTGTTCTAGAAAATGGTGATATTGTGTTTAGTTGGATGTGGGTACCAACACTGATTTAACCACTCCATTATGATGGACATTTTGGTTGTTTTGTCTTTTGCTACTGATCATAATGCTGCACTGAATAGACTTTTAGATTAGTTTTCACACTAATGTACCAAGAGTATCTCAGGGTGAATTTCTATAGCTGAATTTGTGGAGTCAAGGAGGGAGAGAGTACTCATCTGTAGACTCTACATGCATCAATAGTTTATTATTGAATTTTTGATCTTTGCTAGGATGAAAGGCTAAAAACTTGTATTTTATTATAGTTTTATTTATTTACTTTATTATGCGTTCAGTATCTTTTCATATTTCTTCTGTGAATGTTCTTTGCATGTTCTTCCCCCTTTCTCTTTTTCTATAGAATTTTTGCTTTTCTTATTAATTTGTTCATTATGTATGAAGATTAGATATTAAAGACATTAGAGATTAGTCCTTCATCTTGCAACTATTTTTTCATTTTCTTTTTAATAACCATATTAATTATAGATGTGCATAGGATTTTATTATTTTTTTCTCTGCTAAATTTTATTTTTTATGTAATCAAATTTTCATTTTTTTCTTTAATGAGCCTAGGCTTTGTGTCTTACTTAGAAAGGCCTACCAACTCTAAGTTGCTACAAAAGTCCACATGATTTTCTAGTATTCTTTAATATAATTTAATTTTAGACATCAACATTCTTCACATCTCTGGGATATATTTTACACATATACTGAGGCACTACATTCCACAATCCACTCCCCACCAAATAGTTATTGCAATGAGATGTTCCAACATTATTTTAAAAAATACTCTAATTATACCTTATATTTCCTTATCCATTTTGGTCCATTTCTGGATACTCTCTTTTTTTACATCGCCCTTTCTGTCTCTCCTTAGAGAAAGCAGAAAGCTATTTTAATCATTATAGCTTTATAATAGATTTTAATCTCTGATGCAGCCAGTTTCCTTAATTATTCTTCTTTATTAGAATTGACATGATCATTCTTACAGGTTTATTTATCTACCTAAGAGCAAAATTTGTATATGTTGCAAATTTTAAATTACCTTTATGTGTATATATTTTTTGTTCCAATTACAAATAGATTTTTTCTCATACTTTATTTGTTAATTGGCTGAAGCTATTGATTTATGTATATTAATTTTGTTATGTGAATTTACTTTAAAAATGATTTCTAATGTTTTTAAATTTCTTTTTTGGATATTCTAATCAGACAATCATATCATCTGCCAGTAATGGTTACTTGCTGCTTCTTTATCAATTGTTTATGTATGTAAGTTCTTACTCCTATCTAACTGTTTTGGCTAATGTCGAGAGCAATGTTAATTAATAGTAGTTATAGGCCATGTGCAGTGGCTCACACCTGTAATCCCAGGACTTTGGGAGACTGAGCTGGGAGAGCTTGAGGTCAGGAGATCCAGACCAGCCTGGGCAATATAGTGACACTGTCTCTACAAAAAAATAAGAAAATTAGCTGGGCATGGTGGCTTGTGCCTGTAGTCTCAGCTACTTGGGAGACTGAGGCAGGAGGATCAGTGGATCCCAGAAGTTCAAGGCTGCGGTGAGCCACTGCAATCTGGCCTGGTCAACAGAGTGAGATATTATCTCTAAAAAAAATAGTAGTGATAATTTTCATTTGCTCCTCCTTTACAAGGATTGTTTTTCTGTTTTTCCCTATTATGTGTGATATTGCTTTCTGGCTGGAGATAAAACTATTCTCTACTATACTAGACTACATTATGCTATACTGGGCTGTCCCTGACATTTATAGGAGCTGGGACAGGAGTCCAAATGGAGGCCAGCAAAAGAAATTTGTAAATATTTTGAAGTTGTTAATCAAGCTAAAACTGCTAAGTGACAATTGTTTATCATGAAAAATATTCTTCATCAAGCTCTGAAGCCCAGATTCAAGTGTAGATGTCAGCACTTTTTAGGTCCTGTGCTGGAATGTAGCAGTGTGAAGAATTCAGGGCATTTTAGCCTGCTTTCTTTCTCATATCATGCCTAGCTCTGACCCAAATTCTGGGACCTAATGCTTAGCTCATGTGCTAGGATTCCACAGCCAAACTTCCAAGCTCTGTTTTCACTCACTTGTAAACAGCCACCCTTTGGTCATTGCCAGCACCTGGGGTTTGCACATTTTGGGAGTGTATTGTCTTCCCACTGGAATGTGAACCCAGGGAAGAGAATGTGCTGCCCCAGAATTTGGCTTTAGAGACACTTGTGCAGGGAATTCTGTTGTCCTGGGTAACCTGAGGCTTGTCCAGCAGTGGGGGTAGGCTCTAAAGCATGGGGCTCAGAGCCCAAGATATGAACACACAGCAGATATTAATCACTTTAAGGAAGTGATCTAACCATCCTATTCTTATTAGGAAACCTCATCAGTAATGGTTGCTGAATGTTTTCAAATGTATCCTCAAATTGATATGATTGTATAATTTTTTCTTTTGTTCCATCAAAATGATTTATTATATTAATAGATTTCCTAACATTGAACCATCCTTGCATTACTGGCATAAATCTCATTTGGCTATTTAGACTTTCTAAAGCCATGTTTCAAAGGAATTTAATTGAAATATAACAAAGCTACCTCAAAATATAAAACAACAAAGGTATAACATATGTGAGAAGGTTATTTCAGTCTATTAGGAAGAAATATGCCGTGGAGAATCTTGTTATATTTGCAGTGAGAGAGGCAGCAAGCATTAGGAGATGAAACCATTACAGGTTTTCATCTCTTGCTTACAAGGGCTCTGGGAACAAGCACCTCCTCCTTGTAAAAACCCACTTGTGAAAATTAAGTAAGTAATTACTTTTGGATGAAGGGGATATATATTACTTGCTAATGAAACATCTACTTGGTCACAGTTATGTTTTGAGCAAGAGAACAAACTGGCTCCAATCTTACCCTGTATTATATTCTCAGTCTTACTAGGAACCCACAAAAAATTCTAAAAGTCAGTTCTGGCCTAGTAACTTGTGACTTGCCATAGAATCTTTGTAGCTCCATTTATTGTACAAGAAAAATATAATCAGCCTCAAGTCAGTGTAAAAGCTTAATCACCACTTCATTTAACCTTTTCATTTACATGGTTGTTGCTGTTCTTGTCTTCAGTGATGTTCCAAACTATTAGTTTATTCAACATTTTCTTATCTATGTTTCCCCCATTGTTTTGGGAAGAATTAGGTTTCTGAGGATGATGAGAAGTTAGGATGAAGCTGTTTGCTGATTTACCTGGGAACACACTGTCTGGCATTTGGCTGATACCTAATAAATACTCATTGAACAGAAACATTTAAAAAATATTTTTTCCTGTAAATATTTACTACATTTTTCCTACTTTAAACACAATGCCCCATAGCAACTGAAAATTCTGTAAGCTTTATCTTTCTCAAGGAAATTAAAGAAGAGTTCACCTCTCCCCTGGAGTGAGGAGAGGGTGTAAGCATGATTTTCTGGTGCCTGGTTCAGAATTACCTGGGTAGCTTTAAACAGTTGGATTCCTAAGCCACACCCTAAGTGTACTACTACATAAGATCTCTGGGGGTGGGAGAGGGGACAACTGTATTTTAGAGAGTTTCCTCAAGTAAGTCTTTCTGCACATCCAAGTTTTTGGCTGGGGGTTCCCAGATTTAACCTTCAGGCTTAGGGGCACATACCAGTTACAAACTGGCTGTGGCAGCTCCATGGCTCTAGGAGAAAACACCAGCCTAGCTTTCTAGCACTTCTTTTGTCTGTTTTCTTTAAGCAGTGAGGAACTGGTGAAGGGAACACAAAATCTTATATAGACACTAGTGAACTTCCTTCTATTTTATAACAAATAATCATGACATAGTAGATAGATAAATTGTTTACAATCAGTAGTTGTGTCTTAGTGTCTAGCTAAGAGTATAGGTTCTGCAGGTGATAGCTGAATAGGATCCGGCTCTTTGCCTAAATTCATCCTCACTCCTATGTTAACGTAGTAAACACACAGGGAATGGTGCCAGGGAAGGGCAGGTACTGTTTGTTCCCTGGCAGCAACATTCTACTGACATCCTACTTTTCATGCTTGGAGCTTAGTTTATATGTATCCAGGTTGTTGGATTTCCAGGAAAGAATGAATCTGAAGCCATGTGTAATTTATAAATACTAGAATATTAAAAGATCATTCTAGGATGGTAAAATGTTTAAATACTGTAACATATGTAGACATAATTGAGTAATCAAAATTTTCAAAGTACTTGCTTCATTCTAAATGCAGAACCATCATTTCATCCTGTAATGGGAGAATTACTGCATTTATACTTCTCAGTTTTAACAGCTGAGCTGTTGCTTATGTTTATTTTCTAATGGGATGATGTTTAAAAGGCAAAGAGAGGACCTTGCTTTAATTGTTACAATAAATTTATCTTTACTATCAATTGAAAAATAATTTACTCTAAATGATATGATTTCTTAACATTTGTTATTGGAAGGAAGAAATAAACAGGAAGTAAATGAAATTAAGCTGTGGAGACAAGTAGGTTTCTGTGCAGAGATGATGCTATTTTTGTAAATAACTTTTCTTTTTCAAGAAATTAATACATACTACTGAAGAAATTTTGGAAAATATAGAAAAATATAGAAACATATAAAGCATAAAATGAAAATTGTTCTATTTCAGTTGTCTAACATACTAACTTGTTTTCGAGGGAAAGGAGAAAGTGGGAAAAATATAGCTTGCATTTTTAAGGTACCTGCTGGGCATTATGTTATTCAGATTTATATATGTCATCTCATTTAATTCACCCAACAACATTATGTGATAGGAATTATCGTCTCCATTTTCTTTTCTTTTCTTTTTTTTTATTTTTTTTGAAACAGTCTTACTCTGTCACCCAGGCCGGAGTGCAGTGGCACAATCTTGGCTCACTGCAATCTCTGTCTCCTGGGTTCAAGCGATCCTCCTGCCTCAGCCCCCTAGTGGCTGGGACTACAGGTGCGTTCCACCATGCCTGGCTAATTTCTGTATTTTTAGTAGAGATGGGGTTTTGCCATTTTGGCCAGGCCGGTCTCGAACTCCTGAGCTCAGGTGATCCACCTGCCTCGGCCTTCCAAAGTGCTGGGATTACAGGTGTGAGCCACCACGCTCAGCCATATCATCTCCATTTTCTAGACTATGAAATTTGAAGCTCTGAGACATGAATTAACTTGCTTGGGTTGAACCAGCTACTCATTGCAGAGCTAGTTTGTCTCCCTTTAATGTCTATGTGCTTTTTGCTAATCAGAGTGATTTGTTTTCAGGTCTATTCTGCTTAGCTTTGGCACTAAAATAGATTTTCCTTTTCATGAATATGAAAGTAGTTACTCAAAAATTGCACTTTGGTGTGTTAACTCTGATGGGTGAGTATGGTCCAAACAGGAGAATCCAGGATTTTTCACTGACAGTGACTTGAAAGATACTTCAAGGTAGGACTACTTAGCGGGAAGAGAGAGGCTTGCACCAACCACTTTATAAGGAAAAGGATGTAGAGTTATCTGACTTGACTCTGTTCATTGCAGAACAGAATCAGTGCAGGGGTCAAATGCAGAGTTAGAGATGCAGGCAGAACCTGCCATTGTGTGCGTGTGTTTTAAAAATAATTCCAGGATGGGGGAGGAGCCAAGATGGCTGAATAGGAACAGCTCCGGTCTATAGCTCCCAGCATGAGTGATGCAGAAGACGGGTGATTTCTGCATTTCCAACTGAGGTACTGGGTTCATCTCACTGAGGAGTGCCAGACAGTAGGTGCAGGATGGTGGGTGCAGCGCACTGTGCGCGAGCCAAAGCAGGGAGAGCATCGCCTCACCCGGGAAGTGCAAGGGGTCAGGGAGTTCCCTTTCCTAGTCAAAGAAAGTGGTGACAGATGGCACCTGGAAAATCGGATCACTCCCACCTTAATACTGTGCTTTTCCAATGGGCTTAAAAAATGGCACACCAGGAGATTATATCCCGCACCTGGCTCGGAGGGTCCTACGCCCACGGAGTCTAGCTCATTGCTAGCACAGCAGTCTGAGATCAAACTGCAAGGTGGCAGCGAGACTGGGGGAGGGGCGCCCGCCATTGCTGAGTTAGTTGTTTGATTAGGTAAACAAAGCGGCCAGGAAGCTTGAACTCGGTGGAGCCCACCACAGCTCAAGGAGGCCTGCCTGCCTCTGTAGGCTCCACCTCTGGGGGCAGGGCACAGACAAACAAAAAAACAGCAGTAACCTCTGCAGACTTAAATGTCCCTCTCTGACAGCTTTGAAGAGAGTAGTGGTTCTCCCAGTACGCAGCTTGAGATCTGAGAATGGGCAGACTGCCTCCTCAAGTGGGTCCCTGACCCCTGAGTAGCCTAACTGGGAGGCACCCCCCAGTAGGGGCAGACTGATACCTCACACAGCCGGGTACTTGTCTGAGACAAAACTTCCAGAGGAACAATCAGGCAGCAGCATCTGTGGTTCACCAATATCCGCTGTTCTGCAGCCACTGCTGCTGATACACAGGCAAACAGGGTCTGGAGTGGACCTCTAGCAAACTCCAGCAGAACTGCAGCTGAGGGTCCTGTCTGTTAGAAGGAAAACTAACAAACAGAAAGGACATCCACACTAAAAACCCATCTGTACGTCACCATCATCAAAGACCAAAGGTAGATAAAACCACAAGGATGGGAAAAAAAAAGCAGAAAAACTGGAAACTCTAAAAATCAGAGCACCTCTCCTCATCCAAAGGAACGCACCTCCTCACCAGCAATGGAACAAAGCTGGACGGAGAATAACTTTGATGAGTTGAGAGAAGAAGGCTTCAGATGATCAAACTACTCCGAGCTACAGGAGGAAATTCGAACCAATGGCAAATAAGTCAAAAGCTTTGAAAAAAAATTAGACAAATGGATAACTAGAAAAACCAATGCAGAGAAGTCCTTAAAGGACATGATGGAGCTGAAAACCAAGGCATGAGAGCTATGTGACGAATACAGAAGCCTCAGTAGCCGATGTGATCAACTGGAAGAAAGGGTGTCAGTGATGGAAGATGAAATGAATGAAATGAAGCGAGAAGAGAAGTTTAGAGAAAAAAGAATAAAAAGAAATGAACAAAGCCTCCAAGAAATATGGGATGATGTGAAAAGACCAAATCTACATCTGACTGGTGTACTTGAAAGTGACAGGGAGAATCAAACCAAGTTGGAAAACACTCTGCAGGATATTATCCAGGAGAACTTCCCCAATCTAGCAAGGCAGGCCAACATTCAAATTCAGGAAATACAGAGAATGCCACAAAGATACTCCTCGAGAAGAGCAACTCCAAGACACATAATTGTCAGATTCACCAAAGTTGAAATGAAAGAAAAAATGTTAAGGGCAGCCAGAGAGAAAGGTCGGGTTACCCACAAAGGGAAGCCCATCAGACTAACAGCTGATCTCTCTGCAGAAACTCTACAAGCCAGAAGAGAGTGGGGACCAATATTCAACATTCTTAAAGAAAAGAATTTTCAACCCAGAATTTCATATCCAGCCAAACTAAGCTTCATAAGTGAAGGAGAAGTAAAATACTTTACAGACAAGCAAATGCTGAGAGATTTTGTCACCACTAGGCCTGCCCTAAAAGAGCTCCTGAAGGAAGCACTACACATGGAAAGGAACAACTGGTACCAGCCACTGCAAAAATATGCCAAATTGTAAAGACCATCAAGGCTAGGAAGAAACTGCATCAACTATCGAGTAAAATAACCGGCTAACATCATAATGACAGGATCAAATTCACACATAATAATATTAACTTTAAATGTAAATGGGCTAAATGCTCCAATTAAAAGACACAGACTGGCAAATTGGATAAAGAGTCAAGACCCATCAGTGTGCTGTATTCAGGAAACCCATCTCACATGCAGAGACAAGCATAGGCTCAAAATTAAGGGATGGAGGAAGATCTACCAAGCAAATGGAAAACAAAAAAAGGCAGGGATTGCAATCCTAGTCTCTGATAAAATAGACTTTAAACCAACAAAGATCAAAAGAGACAAAGAAGGCCATTACATAATGCTAAAGGGATCAATTCAACAAGAAGAGCTAACTGTCCTAAATATATATGCACCCAATACAGGAGCACCCAGATTCATAAAGCAAGTCCTGAGTGACCTATAAAGAGACTTAGACTCCCACACAATAATAATGGGAGACTTTAACACCCCACTGTCAACATTAGACAGATCAACGAGACAGAAAGTTAACAAGGATACCCAGGAATTGAACTTAGCTCTACACCAAGTGGACCTGATAGACATCTACAGAAATCTCCACCCCAAATCAACAGAATATACATTCTTTTCAGCACCACACCACACCTACTCCAAAACTGACCACATAGGTGGAAGTAAAGCACTCCTCAGCAACTGTAAAAGAACAGAAATTATAACAAACTGTCTCTCAGACCACAGTGCAATCAAACTAGAACTCAGGATCAAGAAACTCACTCAAAACCACTCAACTACATGGAAACTGAACAACCTGCTCCTGAATGACTACTGGGTAAATAATGAAATGAAGGCAGAAATAAAGATGTTTTTTGAAACCAGTGAGAACAAAGACACAACATACCAGAATCTCTGGGACACATTCAAAGCAGTATGTAGAGGGAAATTTATAGCATTAAATGCCCACAAAAGAAAGCAGGAAAGATCTAAAATTGACACCCTAACATCACAATTAAAAGAGCTATAAAAGCAAGAGCAAACACATTCAAAAGCTAGCAGAAGGCAAGAAATAACTAAGATCAGAGCAGAACTGAAGGAAATAGAGACACAAAAAACCCTTCAAAAAATTAATGAATCCAGGAGCTGGTTTTTTGAAAAGATCAACAAAATTGATAGACCGCTAGCAAGACTAATAAAAAAGAAAAGAGAGAAGAATCAAATAGACGCAATAAAAAATGAGAAAGGGGATATCATCACCGATGCCACAGAAATACAAACTACCATCAGAGAACACTATAAACACCTCTACACAAATAAACTAGAAAATCTAGAAGAAATGGATGAATTCCTCGACACATACATCCTCCCAAGACTAAACCAGGAAGAATTTGAATCTCTGAATAGACCAATAACAGGCTCTGAAATTGAGGCAATAATCAATAGCTTACCAACCAAAAAAAGTCCAGGACCAGATGGATTCACAGCCGATTCCTCCTGAAACTATTCCAATCAATAGAAAAAGAGGGAATCCTTTCAAACTCATTTCATGAGGCCAGCATCATCCTGATACAAAAGCCTGGCAGAGACACAACAAAAAAAGAGAATTTTAGACCAATATCCCTGATGAACATCGATGCAAAAATCCTCAATAAAATACTGGCAAACCGAATCCAGCAGCACACCAAAAAGCTTATACACCATGATCAAGTGGGCTTCATCCCTGGGGTGCAAGGCTGGTTCAACATATGCAAATCAATAAATGTAATCCAGCATATAAACAGAACCAAAGACAAAAACCACATGATTATCTCAATAGATGCAGAAAAGGCCTTTGACAAAATTCAACAATGCTTCATGCTAAAAACTCTCAGTAAATTAGGTATTGATGGGACATGTCTCACCCATAGCCAATATCATACTGACTGGGCAAAAACTGGAAGCCTTCCCTTTGAAAACTGGCACAAGACAGGGATGCCCTCTCTCACCACTCCTATTCAACATAGTGTTGGAAGTTCTGGTCAGGGCAATCAGGCAAGAGAAAGAAATAAAGTGTATTCAATTAGGAAAAGAGAAAGTCATATTGTCCCTGTTTGCAGATGACATGATTGTATATTTAGAAAACCCCATCATCTCAGCCCAAAATCTCCTTAAGCTGATAAGCAACTTCAGCAAAGTCTCAGGATGCAAAGTCTCAGGATACAAAGTCAATGTGCAAAAATCACAAGCATTCCTATACACCAATAACAGGCAAACAGAGAGCCAAATCATGAGTGAACTCCCATTCACAATTGCTTCAAAGAGAATAAAATACCTAGGAATCCAACTTACAAGGGATGTGAAGGACCTCTTCAAGGAGAACTACAAACCACTGCTCAACGAAATAAAAGAGGACACAAACAAATGGAAGAACATTCCATGCTCATGGATAGGAAAAATCAATGTTGTAAAAATGGCCATATTGCCCAAGGTAATTTATAGATTCAATGCCATCCCCATCAAGCTACCAATGACTTTCTTCACAGAATTGGAAAAGCTACTTTAAAGTTCATAGGAACCAAAAAAGAGCCTGCATTGCCAAGTCAATCCTAAGCCAAAAGAAGAAAGCTGGAGGCATCAAGCTACCTGACTTCAAACTATACTACAAGGCTACAGTAACCAAAACAGCATGGTACTGGTACCAAAACAGAGCTATAGACCAATGGAACAGAACAGAGCCCTCAGAAATAATGCCGCATATCTACAACTATCTGATTTTTGACAAACCTGACAAAAATAAGCAATAGGGAAAGGATTCCCTATTTAATAAATGGTGCTGAGAAAACTGGCTAGCCATATGTAGAAAGCTGAAACTGGCTCCCTTCCTTACACCTTATACAAAAATTAATCCAATTCAAGATGGATTAAAGACTTAAATGTTAGACCTAAAACCATAAAAACCCTAGAAGAAAACCTAGGCAATACCATTCAGGACATAGGCATGGGCAAGGACTTCATGTCTAAAACACCAAAAGCAATGGCAACAAAAGCCAAAATTGACAAATGGGATCTAATTAAACTAAAGAGCTTCCACACAGCAAAAGAGATGACCATCAGAGCGATCAGGCAACCTACAGAATGGGAGAAAATTTTTGCAACCTACTCATCTGACAAAGGGCTAATATCCAGAATCTACAATGAACTCAAACAAATTTACAAGAAAAAAACAAACAATCCCATCAAAAAGTGGGCGAAGGATATGAACAGACACTTTTCAAAAGAAGACATTTATGCAGCCAATAAACACATGAAAAAATGCTCATCATCACTGGCCATCAGAGAAATGCAAATCAAAACCACAATGAGATACCATCTCACACCAGTTAGAATGGCAATCATTAAAAAGTCAGGAACCAACAGGTACTGGAGAGGATGTGGAGAAATAGGAACACTTTTACGCTGTTGGTGGGACTGTAAACTAGTTCAACCATTGTGGAAGTCAGTGTGGCGATTCCTCAGGTATCTAGAACTAGAAATACCATTTGACCCAGCCATCCCATTACTAGGTATATACCCAAAGGATTATAAATCATGCTGCTATAAAGACACATGCACACGTATGTTTACTGCGGCACTATTCACAATAGCAAAGACTTGGAACCAACCCAAATGTCCAACAATGATAGACTGGATTAAGAAAATGTGGCACATATACACCATGGAATACTATGCAGCCATAAAATATGATGAGTTCATGTCCTTTGTATGGACATGGATGAAACTGGAACCATCATTCTCAGCAAACTATCGCAAGGACAGAAAACCAAACACGGCATGTTCTCACTCATAGGTGGGAATTGAACAATGAGAACACATGGACACAGGAAGGGGAACATCACACACCAGGGACTGTTGTGGGGGCGGGGAGCCGGGAGGGATAGCATTAGGAGATATACCTAATGCTAAATGACGAGTTAATGGGTGCAGCACACCAACATGGCACATGTATACATATGTAACAAACCTGCACGTGTGCACATATACCCTAAAAGTTAAAGTATAATGATAATAAAATTAAAAAAAAAATTCCAGATGGGAAGCTAAAATGATAAATATTGTTTTCCGAAAATTAGTTTAAAAACCCATTTTCTTCTGCTCCCAAGCTGGTCCCAGGCAAAACTGCAGTTTTACATTTCCAGAGACATGCTGAAGTTAGGAGCAAGGCCATGTGGTGTGGTGGGGGTGGGAAGTGTGGGTCAGGGTGGGAGGCGGGTTCCTGGCACAGGTGTTTCCAATCTGTATGCTCTCATGCACATCGCCTGTGGGAGAGGAGCTATGTGGGAAAGCCCAACATGAGAAGGCACAAAAGAATTGCCTGGCTTGGCCAATACAGACAACATTGCCTCTTACTAAGCTCCTTGAATGCCTTGCCTCTTTCTCCTGGGTTTGCACAGGAAGGCGGGCTCCGGGCAGGATGAATAGCTGAGGCAGGCCCGACTGTCTTGTGCAACTAGTGCCTCCCAAAATGATGCCCACCGGCTGTGAAGCCCCATCAACCTTGAACGTTTGGTGGGAGGTGATGGTGAGAGATGTCTGCCTCCCCGCCAATGCCAGGATCCTTCTTATAGATGGAGATGAAGCCGGGGTACCCCTGGAATTCCTTGGCCTCTTTCCTGGACTATGTGGCAGAATGTAGGCTCACAAGGCCAGATGGCAAAGAGGGTGAAAGTTACTTTCAGGCACCCAGCCTTTATTTTTCTTGTATTTCTTTCTCTTTTCTCAATGCCTGAATGCCCTTACCACTTATTCTGATCAAAGCCTGTTTCTACTTCCCTTATATCAATCTTTCCCCAAGATGGGTATTCATGCTTCTGTGGAAAAGGAATTATTTGTAGTTGGTATTTGAACAAATATTGTTTATTTGAATACTTATATAGAATTTAAGGTATTTACCAAATAGAAAAGATTAAATACATTCCAGATTTTTAATAGATACTATTGCGTGAGTTGTTGTTTTAGGTACAATAAACAATAAGCTGCTATAACAAAGAGGTCCCCGAGATACAGCATCTTAAATAAGAGTTTGTTTGTCTCTAATGTAGTTGTCTGGAGCTTGGGTCCCTGAACTTGTTTAGGAACCTGTATTCTTTCTGTTGTGTCATTTCATTTAATTCTATGGCATTGTCATCCTCTCGGAGATTGAAGCTGCTACATGACCTTACTATTTCTAACTTGTTAGAAGGGAGAAAGAGAAGAACTTCATGGTAAGGGATTTCTTTTAAATAAGTAGAGGTTTCATATATTGCTTCTGTTGACATTCTGTTCTTGCCTTGCTGTACCCTGCTGCAAGGGTTACTGGGTGGCCGTGTCCACAGCTAGAACTCAGTGGTGTGGGGGTGCTCTCTTGCCCCTTAAAGGGGAAGAATGAAAACTAGGGGTCAGATGGCAATCTCTGCCACAGATTAAACATGAATTTTGAGAAAACTAATAGATAACAAATAGTACAAATTGTACACAGATGGTGTAGAGCAAAATTGCAAAGGAGATAAGGAAATGACTGAGGCTCAGGAAATACTGCACATGAATGATGGATAAAGTTTAAAATCTTCCCTTGGTCAACAAAACAGAAGACTAAGTGAAATGTAGTGGAAAGCAGGTTGGGCTTGGATCAAGCAATTAAGTTCTAGCTTTCCCCACTTCTCTGGGCTGTGTATTCTGGGTCTGTCACTAACCTAATTTTAAATTTGGGTTAATCATAATTTATTCTTGTAGCATAATCTGCAAGAAAAGGTATTGGATGAATGCTGAGGCTCCTTTCATACTTAAAGTTCTTGTGAATTTCTCATTGTAGAGCTTCATCTTCAACAACTTATAAGACAGGATATTTTTGGATGGATTAGAGGTGTAGGCATCCCTGAACCCCAGAAATGTCTAATCTAGGTGGATTGTTTCTCTCTCTCTCTCTTTCTCTCTCTCACACACACATGCACACATGCACGTGCACACACAGTAGTGAAGTGGGCTTAGCACTTGTGAATTGATGCCCACAAAACCGCATACTCAGCCCACTCTTCTCTGCCCAATTCCCAGTTCCAATGTGATACCAAAGGGGTGGCCCTCCTGGGACAGTTACTATAATTGCTGACAACATATGATCTATAATCTTCTCCTAGGCTTAGTTACAGAGGAATTCTGGGCTCTGTTTTTATTCTCCTCTTGGGAGATGTGTGACAATTTTCCTTTTGCTGGTCAGCAATTAGAGGCTCCTGACAATGTGGTCGGCCAAAACGTGCTCCCCAGAGGGAAGGAGAATCTCCTATATTTGGCAGTAAAGTTTCTCTTGATCTAGGCTTCCAGTGGTTTCTGATTCTCCTTTCTTTCCTGTTTTTCGGGATTTTTTTTTTTTCAAATAGAGATTGAATAGTGAAAAGTTGGGATTTTTGTAAAACCTTGAAAGCAATACACAGGAAACAAGTTGTTACATTCAAGAAACATGATAAACTCATACTATGCTGGGCACTATTCTAGGTATAGGGAGATAAGGAGAAAAGACATCGTCGCTGCCCTAAGTTGCTCATGAATCTTTCCGTGACAGTTTAGGGATAACCTGCCTTGAGACAGCAAAATTGACCAGTGACATTTTTCAAAGTGTTTTATGGCACTCTTGACTTCCAGAGAAACTCGACGAGGATCTGGGGGCTACTCTACAAGTGAAATTAAAATTTTAAATATCTTTATGAACTTGTGAATGTTTTTCTAAATTATAAGGATGACAAAGAAAGAATTTCCTAACCGAATTCCTTTCCACTCTTCTTGCTCATCAAACTTCAATCAACAACGAGTGAGGATCACATAGGAAATTGAGTATAAATGTTGCCATCCATATGATACATTTTCATTCAACTTTCTTTATCATTCAGAGGAAAAAAAGGAAAGAAGAATGTCCATGACATTCACAGTTTTATCCTCAAGCTTTTTTTAATCATAGTTTTATTTTATTATTTTTCTGATAATTACAATAACAAGAATACATGTAAATGAGGTAGAGTTTTTCAGTGGTTATGAATGTGGACTCTGCAGCCAGATTATCTGGGTTTGAATCCTAACCTTGTGATTTACTAGTCATGTGGCCTGGGGGAAGTTACATAAAGTCTCTGTGCCTCAGTTTTTCCATCTGTAAAATTGGGTCAATCATTATACCTACCTCCTTGCATTATTGTGAGGAAAATAAGTCTATATTTTTAAAGCATTTAGAACAATGCCTGGCATGTATTAAATAATTAGAAATGTTTACTAAACAAATAAATGAATTTAAAATTCAAATTCCCTTAACACAAATTATTGACTGTAAGCTGGTATTCATTTCTATGTGTTATGTGTGTATATCTGTTTATACTTAACTTTTTATCTCTTGATCAAGTTAGTGCAATTTAATGATTTTAATACATAAATGTGACTAAAAGTTTTGCAAAACCCCTGGACTAGGTGCTTTCTAAAAATGTATTTCAGGTCAATAATTAGATCATTCTCTGAATGTAGTAAAATTCCATGGGATCTTTGTGTGTGTGTGTGTGTGTGTGTGTGTGTGTGTGTCTGTGATTTTAATGAGCGGAGAGTTTAATAGGCAAGAAGGGAGAAGACAGAAGGAAGAAGCTCCCCCGTACAGAGACAGAGGGAGGGGGGCTGCAAAGCTGAAAGAGGAGGTCCCCTGATGGGATCTTTTAAAAATAGGTCGGAGGCATTCTGTTTATAAATCTTACTCATGACTGTGAAGCAGGTTGTTTTCCTTGTCCACTATTTCTCTCTCTCTCTCTGATAGAACGCAGCTAGCATTTCCATATGGAAATGCATAAACTTTGTTGGAGAATTCATGAATGCCTGAAAGATTAAACGTTCCAAAAGGGGAGGAAAAAACTCTACCACTATAGTACATGGTAGAGAGTGACAAGCCAGCCTGGCCAACATGGTGAAACCCCGTCTCTACTAAAAAAAAAAATACAAAAACAATTAGCCAGGTGTGGTGGCACGTGCCTGTAATCCCAGCTACTTGGGAGGCAGAGGCAGGAGAATCGCTTGAACCCAGGCGGTGGAGGCTGCAGTGAGCCGAGATCATGCCACTACACTCCAGCCTGGGCAACAGAGTGAGACTCCGTCTCAAAAAAAAAAAGAAAAAAAGAAGTAAAAGAGAGTGACAAGGACTGCAGAGACACCAGTGAAAAAGGCTGTAGTATTTGAGAAGAGAGAGAAATTATTTCCAAACGAAGAGCTTCATTGAAAGGTGGTATTTAAGGTAGGGTTTTAATGGAGAATTGTATGTATGTGGATATGCCAGGAAGGAACATGGCGAAATCAATTCTGGACTCACCGAGTTGGAGATGCCTGTAAGACATTCAAGTGGAGGGGCCATGAGGGGCCTGAGAGAAGTTAGGGCAGGCATAAGCTGTCGGTGTCACCTGCCTAGAGGTAGCAGGTGAGGCCTGAGAGTGGAGGAGAATAGATAGGAGGCTGTTTAAGGCTTCTCTCCAGCTTGTAGTATCCTCCCCTTCCTTCTTCTCCATCTCAATCCTGGCATCCATCTTCTCTCACTATTCTCAGATTCTTCCAGTGCAGATGTCATAGATTTCTTAACTTATTTTCATGAAGGTGTCAGTGATGCAATGCTGTATCTTTGCATGTTGAAAAAGAATGCTAGCAGAGGGCAGTGCTTAACTCAAAGTTTAGCAAACACAACTTAATGCTAGAATTTTAGACCATGTAGTATTTTGTTCAGTGGAGAGTTTGGGGGTACAGGGTAGAGTCCGTACCTTCCTGTTGTAGTTCAGAATACACCTAGGAAAGAATCAATACAGTCATCCCTCGTTATCCATGGGATTGATTCCAGGAAGCCTGCAGATAGATGCCAGAATTCATGGATGCTCAAGCCCCAATATAAAATGGTGTCGTATTTGCATATCACCTACACACATCCTCCCATATACTTTAAGTCATCTTTAGATTACTTATAATACCTAATACAACATAAATGCTATGTAAATGGTTGTTACACTGTATTGTTTGGGGAATAATGACAAGAAAAAAGTCTGTACATGTCCAGACAGCTGCAGCCATCCATTTTGTTTTGAATATTTTCCATCCACGGTTGGTTGAGCCCATGGTTTCACACTGTATCCGTGGAGGCCGGCTGTATCTCGTTTCTGTGAATGATGTGCTGGTTGGGAATGTTAATTCCATCCACAGTAGAGAAGACAAAATTCCCTTCTGTCTTGCTATCTGGCTTCCACCCAGAAGCACTTTTCTGCTGTTTTCAGAGTCACCTTTCCCCCACTGTGAAGCTCCATGGCCAGGTCTTTACGAAAACTGTAGCTACACAGCACTGGCCTGCTTTCCAAGTCCAACAGGAAAAATCTGCTGATGAACATGCCTGCAGAAGTAGAATTTCGGACCCCAAATCACAAAGTCCCCCCTATTTTGCTTTTATCCCTTTTCCCATGCTGCCTTTGCTTCTCTTTTTAAATTTACTTAAAAAAAAATAACTTTTTTTTTTTTTTTTTTTTTAAAGACTGAGTCTCTGTTGCCCAGGCTGGAGTGCAGTGGCACGATATCAGCTCACTGCAACCTCCGCTTCCCAGGTTCAAGCGAGTCTCCTGCCTCAGCCTCCTGAATAGCTGGTATAATTTTTGTATTTTTAGTAGAGACGATGTCTCACCATGTTGACCAGGCTGGTCTCAAACTCCCGACCTCTGGTGATCTGCCCACCTTGGCCTCCCAAAGTGCTGGGATTACAGGTGTGAGCCACAGCACCTGGCCAGCTTTTTAATTTTTAATTTTTATGGATATATAGTAGATGTATATATTTATGGGGTATATGGGATATTTTGACACAGGCATTCAATGTATAATAATCACATCAGAGTAAATGGAGTATCTATCACCTCAAACATTTATTCTTTGTGTTACGAACAATCCAATTGTACTCTTTTAGTTATTTTTAAATATACAATTAAATTATTTTTGACTGTAGTCACCCTGTTATGCTATCAAATACTAGATCTTATTCATTCCTTCTAACTATTTTTTTTGTACCCATTAACTATTCTGCCCCACCGCCCCACTGCCCTTCCCAGCCTCTGGTAACCATCCTTCTACTCTGCCTGCGTGAGTTCAACTGTTTTAATTTTTAGCTCCCACAAATAATTGAGAACATGTGAAGTTTGTCTTTCTGTGCCTGGCTTATTTCACTTAATATAATGAGCCCCAGTTCCATCCAAGTTGTTGCCTTTCCCTTCCTTTTTCTCTGGCATTCACTTATTCATTCCCTGTCTGTCTGTGACTATAGCATACAAAGAACTGACGGATATTTAAGACAGGGTTTCTGCTTAAGGAGTTTATAATGTATCAGATATGGTGGTTATTAATGTTTTATCAAAGAGTTCTGGTTCTTTCCTTTTCTACATACGTGATAGGATCATTTAGTATCCAGGTTGTCCTGGAAATAATGTTCAGAACATGTAAGTAACTTGTCTACTGTCACACTGCTCGAGTTCATCTGATGCTACAATCTGCTGTTTCTATTGCGCCATACTGTGTTTAGAGCGGATGGGTATGTGGACAGGTCAGGTTTTGGGAAAGGGCGTTCCAGGTTGAGAGGTGGGGCAGGAAAAGTGCCAGATATGTCTTTGAATCTGTTAGGCAGTTCAACTCATCAAATAACAGAAAAGGCTGTGTGCCAGGAGGCGGCAGGAGGTGAGGCTGAGGTGTAGACGGCCTCAAATGCCAGGATGAGGAATTTGGAATTGCTTCCATTTCTACCGGTATGTTTTCACAAATAGGTCATATCACATTCGTATTTGTATTTTTGACTTTCTGAAGAATTTTTCCTCTCTGTTAAAGAAGAGCGAGATAAAATGGTCTAAAGTGGCAGAGTGAGGGGTTTAGGTGAGACAGTCACTCACCTGCTAAGGACTATGCATGATTCTAGGTGCTGGGGGCACCACATTAGACAACACAACACCTGTCCTCTTAGAGTAGGGATTCCAGAGATACCAGGAAAATGGTGATTAATCCTGGAATAGCTCATGGGAGGGAATTTAGCATGCCCCTCTCTGGAGGACAGATGCTCATATATCTTGAGGAGTGTAATAATGAGGTTGTCTCACTGTAGAAAACAGAGAAGGAGATGGGATTGAGAAGGCAATTTTTGTAAGTGGAAGGTTGGAAGAAAAGGCTTTACAATTCCAAGAATGTAATGAATGCATATTCTATTGATATTAAGGAGGGAGACTAAACTGGCGGGGGATTTTTTTTTTTTTTTTCTTTAAAGCTTCTTCTGCAAGAAACAGTGTGGAGTAACTGAAAATCACGCAATTAGATGAAGCAGGAGTTTTGGCATCTTGCTTGAAGCCTGCTGAGCTGGAAGGCCTGTGACTGAAGGTCAAGGAGAGTGTGCAAGCAAATATGGATTAATAAACACACTGGAGTGTCTTACTGAGATAGTAATATTTGGATTATAAAACACTTTTAAAAACTATTTGAGCCCATGATTAATTGGGGCTCACAAATTTCAAGCAGTGAAATGTGTTTTACTGCAATTGCTATTAAGAACTCCTATCAGCTATCCGATTCCTTGATTTCCCTAGTGAATTTTATAATCTAAATTAAACAGAGAATGGTATAAATTTTCCTTTTTTTTGGGTAGCTGATTAAAACCAATATCATCTCAATTTACTGTTACATAGTAGTTATATCTGACTCTATGGAACAATTTATTATGTATCTGATTACTTCCAATATTTTTATGAATTGATCATAAGCCAATTTGAAAACTTACTGATCTAAAATAAGTTCGGTAATAACAGAATATACTGCCTGAAAGAATTATTAATAAAATAAATCGGGATGCATAGAAATTGGCATCTCTTCCTGTATAAATTATATTGTCATGAGACTGTGAATCATTTCTTATCACATATTTCTAACTCCACGTTCTGCGGTAGTGGCTTCATCACCAATTCATAAGTATGCCAGAATAAGGGAAACTATTTTCTCAACAGATTTTTTTCTTAAACCATTTTCAAAAGAAACAGAACAGAAACAAGAGAACGAAGAGATTCATATTTTATACAATTGTAGAACTGCCTAAAAATGCTACTCTAGTTTGATGACAATAGCTTTAGTTTCTGAATAAGCATATATGCTATTTCAGGTGTAAAAGAAGTTTGCGAATGGAGATTTTCCCAATTTTTTCAAAAGAAAAACGCTTGCACACAAATAACACAGGCAACTCATCATGAAAGACTTGAGATGGAGAAAAAAATGACAAAGAATATTTTCATTCCCTATAAGCACAGCTGTCTATTCGCATTACAGAACAGAAACTGAATGGAGGAGGGAAAAGCAAAGAGTGCTTTGGGATGTTCATGCAGTCACAATCCCAGGAATAAAGTGAAACTTTCTCAGGACAAGCAGGGCTGTTTGTTCTGACCTCCTCTCCTCCCTCTCACAAGCACCACTGGGCTTTTCTCAACAGGGCTGGGAAGTGTGCTTTCCTTGGGGTGCAGGAGAGAGTGACATCTACTTCTCCTACATCTCCCAGGAATTTGCTGAAGGTCCAGGAAAGAATTTTTATTCTATATATGAGTCAGTTGGATTAACTTTATGGAGTGTCTGTGACAAACCACAGATAGTGGGAGAGGTGATGGGTTTGGCGGGGATGTGATGCTTAATTCTCCCTCTGTCCCTTAGTCTCACCTTCTAGAAAGTCCAGGATCCTTGTTCTGTTGCTGGTACCCAGAAAGGGCTGCTGCTTCCCATCTCCCACCTGCTGTGTAAATATACAACGGAACAATGGACTGTCCTGACCTTCACTGTGCTTTACTGGTTCTACTCAGTTTCTCCCTGGGAGTTGGGCTGTAACCCTGAAGACCACATGGGCACTTGAGCAGTCCAGATTCTGTTGTTTGACAGTGATCTGTCCAGATGGCAGCTATCCCTCCCCACTAGTTCTTGAAGATTTCTCCTTTTCTAGCATGATCCATGTGTTGTGTAACAATTATCACCTCTCTCTGTGCACATCTGTCTCCTTCACTTTCTTACGATGTCCATACATTGCTGTGTTCACTTGATCAAGGGATCTGAATTCATGATGGGGAGTGGCACCAGGCAGTGCATCTAAATAATGCAATTTTACCCAGCACTGGAAGGAGGCTGGGGTCAGCCAGAAGAATACTGAAAACAGGAATAAGTTTAGGAGGCCAAGGAATGTGTTCCCAGGTGGGCAGGAGGACAGCAAAGTTCCTGGTAATGGCATAGAAACCAGGAACCTATCTTTAAGAGGATAGGAAGTCTGTTGGGTTTGGAAGGCTGGCCAAGGAGGAGCAATCTCTACCCAGAACACGTAAAGATAGTATGCAACTGGACACAGGTCAACAGACGGCTTTGATATTTAGAGAACAGATGTTTAAAAGAGTCATGCAAGGAATGTTCACAGAAGAAAGCAGGTATTGTTATGGAAGTTGAGGGGGTAGAACATTTGCATAAGGCAGAGGACTGGAAGTGGGTTTTCTGTGGTGTGGACGTGACTTCTTTATACCCACATATGAGCCCCAAAATAAGAATAGATCCCTCCATCAAAAAACTGACTTCTTACTCATCTTTCATATTACAGGGTACTCTTTTGATTACTTTTTAAAATTCAATTTTTTTCTAAAAAAGTGTTATTTAGAGAACACGTAGCCTTAAGATGAGTAAAATGTGTAAAACTCTTAATAGAATTTTACATGCTTGCAGATATTATTTAATGGAATTTTATGTACATACATGACTTCATATATTTTATATTTATTTATATGATTTAATATATAATATATAATTTTATATATGAATAACAAAATGTAAGATATATTGATTTAAGATAATTTAGTGATCATTCTTAGAAGTATTCATTTATTTTAAAATAAGTATCAGCCCATCTATGTGCCAGACACTGTTCTAAGAAGGAGATAGAATTATAACAAAGGAGACAAGATTTCTGTCCCTGCAGGGAAGACGAGGTCTCTGAAGATGAGCTCTATGGAGAAAAATAAAGCAGGTAAAGGGAGTAGTTTTAGATACAAGCTTTGGATGATGTTGTAAAAGTCTTTAAAAGACCACTTTAAAAGCTATGCAGTCAAAGGTTATGTTGTGGAGTTCACAAATATACACCCACAATATGAATGAGACATTATACCAAATGTTATGCCTATTTTTATATCAAGGGACAATTGTGACTTATATTAACATTTCCTAAGATCACATGAAATGTGGACTAAAAAATGCTCAGCCAGGTTAGATAACTCAGGAGGGTGTTATGGTGAGAATATCAATGTAGAAGATATACATAAAGAGCTCAGATAGAATTGTTTGATGGTATGTGAATGGAAATGAGTCATGTTCCCACCAGTGTATTTTATATATTGTGATCTTCAAGTTTGTCGGGGACCATAAATCAATAAATTAAACATTGATATAGAAGTGTACATTTTCTATATCAATTACATCCCTAAAATTTTGTACATTGAAGTTGGTCCCAAACCTTTTCTTTTGGATCTTTTCACTGGGAAACCAGGCAGTCACTTTACTTTGGGGGTTGTATTTGGACATGGTAAATAGCCTGACCTGTGGCTGGGTGATGGATGTCAAGTGCACCTCTCAAACCTGCTGTACAGAATTTAGCAAGAAACAGATGCTTGAGAGCTGTTTGTTGAATGCTGGCTGAAGCTTCTGTCCCTAAGAACAGATTCCTAAGGCTGAATTGTGCATTACATCATCTGCTAGTAGACACTGATATGGTTTGGATCTGTGTCCCCACGCAAATCTGATGATCAATTGTAATCCCCAGTGTTGGAGGTGGGGCCTGGTGGGAGGTGATTGAATCATGGGAATGGTCTGGTGGGAGGTGATTGGCTCAGGGGAGTGGTCTGGTGGGAGGTGATTGGGTCGTGGGGATGTTTTCTCATAGTTTAACCGCATCCCCCTTGGTGCTGTCATCACGATAGTGAGTGAGTGAATTCTCCTCAGAGCTGGTTGTTCAAAAGTGTGTAGCACTCCCTTCTCTTGCTCTTGCTTCTGCTCTGGCCACGTGAGGTGTGTGCTATCATGATTGTAAGTTTCCTGAGGCCTCCCTAGAAGCAGAAGCCACTATGCCTCTTGTACAGCCTGGAGAACTGTGAGCCAATTAAACCTCTGTTCTTTATAAATTACTCAGTCTCAGGTATTTCTTTATAGCAATGTGAAAACAGACTCATACAAACACCTATGCTGGTTTCTGAGCAGTCAGACTGCAAGCCTGAGGACTGGACAGAACATTCTCTGCTTTGTGTGGATTTGAACATGTGAAGCAGAGAGTAGAACTGTATTACCTGAAGGAAGCCTTTGGCCTATTGCTCAAGCTGGGTAGATGATGTAAATGAGACTCGAGTCTTTATATACTTTACTTCCTGATAATACTTTCCTATAGGCAGGACATGCGTTACCCAAAATTAGGGTGGAGAGGCCCTGTAATGTGATTGAGGGATGTCAAAATGCCTCTCAGAGTTCATATATCTTCCTAGCCAGCTTGCCAAAGTGCCAACGATTTCCACCAATAGGTGTCTTAGAGCCAAGTTGGGGCCCACCCCTCTCCTGCCCTTCAGGCTTTGAACTCCATTGTGGCAGAGCTCTTATTAAAAAGGCCAACATGTTGGTTAAAGGGGAGGCACATGAACCCAGTAACACTTAGATGTTAGTTATTTTACCAGGTTAGCTGATGGTAACCTAGGGAAGGCCTACTGCAATGGGGCAATGAGTGAGTTAAATTTGAGTGTACCTGAATGGGGCCATCTCTGGAGAGCTCTAGGAAGCTAAGGGCAGATGGAGGACCCCAGAACGTTAGGAGGAAGCAGTGGGAAGCAGAATTTTAAGATGACTTCTAAGGACTTTCCTTTGTGTCATCACCTCCTGATGAGTGTGGGTGGAACCTGTGAATGAGATGAGATTCATTCCTGTCTATGTTCTGTTATATGGTAGAAGGAAGCTTACAAATGTAATGAAACTTCCGAATCTTTGTCTAGGTGGGCCTGACCTAATCACATGAGCCCTTTACATCTGGGTCTAGAGGTCAGAGATGAGGGAGGTTGGAGATTCAGAGCATAAGCAGATCCTGCGTGCCATAGCTGGCTTGATAGGTGGGAGGGGACACAGGGGAAGGGGTATGGATGGGCATTAAAGAGCTGAGGGCTGACACTCTGCTGATAGTCAGCAAGGAAACAGGGACCTCAGTCCTTCAATCACAAGGAACTGAATTCTGCCAACAATGGGAAAGAGTTTGAGTGTAGATTTTCCCCCAGAGCTTCCAGCCAAGGACTAGCCAGCGGGACACCTTGATTGCAGACTTGTGAGACTTTGAGCTGAGAATCTAGTGAGCTCAGGGTCTCACAAGGCTGCAATCAAGGTGTCCCGCTGGCTAGGTCCTTGGCTTGACATCTGAACCATGGAACTTCGGGTCAATAAATGGGTGTTGCATGTGAGGAGTCGGGGAGTGCATCAGGAAGAAAAGCTAATGGATGCTGGGCTTAAAACTTGGGTGCCGGGATGATCTGTGCAGTAAACCACCATGGCACACATTCACCTATGTAACAAATCTGCACATCTTGCACATGTACCCCTGAACTTGAAATAAAAGTTGAAGAAGAAAGAAGAATAAATAAATGGATATTGTTTCAAGCCACTAAATGTGTGGCCATTTTTTATGCAGCAATAGAAAATGAATACATTCTGTGAATGTCATTTTTTTGGATGTGCGTATTGCTGTTGAATTACTTTCCTCGTTATGAGACAGGTCAGTGGATGGGTAACTTTTAGAGAAGCTCCTTATATGTTATGGCTGGGGAACCTGAGAGCTGTGTGGTGCCCTTTTCCCTTTCACCTTTCTTCACAACAGCTGTATACCAGCTATAATGTTGTAAAATAGGCATGAGGTTTTTTTTTCCCCATTTGGTTTTGCATGCTGTAGGGATTCCAGCACTCCTGCTTCTTATAGCAAGGCCAAATATAGACACTAAATAGCATGTTTTGAAGCACCTCATATTGCACTTTTGTCAATGTCTTGCCCTGTTTGCAAAGATCACACTCTTCCTCATCCCAGCTCTCTCGCCCTGGGTTTGGATCTGGGACTTTCCATTCTCACCCTGAGAAAGCACCCCACTATAAAGACGACATCACCACTGTGTCAGAGCACAGTCCCTTCCCACACAGGTGTGAGCTGTGGTTTCTCTCCCATTATGGCCCCCATGTGACTCCTGCATGTTCCCGGGCCAATCTCTCCCCTGGGGGTCTTGCTCCAGACAGTCTCTTGAACCTGCATATTCCCCAACAGCAGTAGTAGAGTGGCAGTGGTCCGATAGTCTTTCCAGGCATGAGTGAGTGGGAGACACCCATGGGCCTGGCAGCACATTTGTTATCAAATCAATGCAGGCTCAGGTTGGGGGCACAGAGGTTAGGTGAGCACCCAAGGTGACCCTAGGGACTCAGCCCCTGAATTCTATGGAAGCCCTGGTGGACATTCAATCTATGTTATTGATGACAGTGACAGATCTGGGATTTAACTTCCCCAAAATGTGGATCCCAGTGTGGGTGAAACACAAAAACCATGCATTGAGATTGATGGTCAAGTGATTCAATCAATGAGGCCATTGAGGTCACTAAAAAATGGAGTTTTAGAAATCAGTTGATTTAGGGCTATTTTGGATCATGGCTCAGTCTTGGGCTCTCACAGCCACATCTTCCTCTTTGAGGAGAGAAATAAGAATAAGCCTGATTATCTGCTCCACTGTATTGTTGAGCACTGTGATGGTTAATACTGAGTGCAACTTGACTGGATTGAAGGATGCAAAAGTATTGATCCTGGGTGTGTCTGTAAGGGTGTTGTCAAAGAAGATTAACATTTGAGTCAGTGAGCTGGGAAAGGCAGAATCACCCTTAATCTGGGTGGGCAGCATCTAATCAGCTGCCAGTGTGGCTAGAATATAAAACAGGCAGAAAAACATGAAAAGACTAGACTGGCCTAGCCTCCCAGCCTACATCTTTCTCCTGTGCTGGATGTTTCCTGCCCTCGAACATCAGCCTCCAAATTCTTCAGTTTTGAGACTTGAACTGGCTCTCCTTGCTCCTCAGCTTGCAGACAGCCTACTGTGGGACCTTGTGATTGTGTGAGTTAATACACCCCCCTACTTATATATCTATCTATCCTATTAGTTCTGTCCCTCTAGAGAACCATGACTAATAAAAGCACCATTGTCCACAACTCAGGAAGCTGGTTCTTTTCTGAGGCTCTCATTCTAGGCCATTGTCCTTTATGTGATGGTTTTGTCATTATATTTATAAACACACACATGCACATGTGCACACACACACACACACATAGATTACACCTATTGGGAGTAATGACATCCATAAAATGTCCACTTCATTTTGTAGTTAAATCTACATCATACAGTACAAGCAATAATTAAAAGGACACAAGATTTACTCAGGCAGGGAGGAGGCATCTCTGTTTTTGTTTGTGTGTCTGCAGGTTGGTCTATTGAGGTTGTGCTCTGTTGGCGGTTCCACTTCTATGGCCAAGCTGAGCTTGGCTCTTGGCTGCAAGTTGGGCTGAGGTTTGCTTTGCTTCATGGGTCTTCATTCTGGGGCCTTGACAGAAGAGGCAGCAGTGATCTGATGGGTGATGCTCTTCTCAGGGCAATGCCAGAGAGGCAAGAGCACACGTGGAGCCATGCTGCCTCTAAGGCCAGGCTTGGAACTGGTGCCATCGTGTCTGCCTACATTTCATTAGATAAAGCAAGTTAGGGGCCTGCACTCCACGTGGAGGTGTGGGGAAGTATAATTCCACCTTGGAAGAGGAAGGAAGGGAGTAAATATTTTTGGTCATCAACCTACTTTACCTCAGGAGGTCAGCTGAATGTATGTGTATGTAATATATTCTGTCTTTTTAAACACAGAGGCACCCACCCACGTGGTGAGATCTCTGAAGTGCTAAGGACTTCAATGCTTGGACATTTAACATATATGGACCATGTTCAACTGTTTTAGCACAAGAGCTTTCCCTGTATTAATTTTTTCTGGTCTTTCTTCTGGCCTCTCCACATTAATTCAGGTCACTTGCTGTTAAAAAACGAAACAAGATAGTGTTTCAAAGAAAAATGTTCTGTATGAAATATTTAAACCTGGTTAAAACTACCAGCAAGATGGAGTTGAATGTTTTATTTGATAACTGGTGCTCAAATCTTGGTTCCCTTCAGGGAGGAAGGGAAGAGCAGGGGTGGTAAACCCAGGCCTGGTGCTTATGATTCAGTTGCCCAGAGGAATTTTCTACCCAAAGCCAGACACCCATGCTGAGATGTTGTGTTCTCTTGGTTTATTCAACAAGAGGAATGGAAGTTAGAGTTTCTAATACCCATCACTCTGAAAAAAGAATCAAGAGAAGAGGGGTGCAGGCAGGGATGTGTCACTGTTTTTTTAGGATCTTCCCTGTACTAGAGACTGTGGCTGCTGTTTTATATGTGAGGGTAGCTATGGCTCAGAGGGGTTAAGTAACTTATCTAAGTTCTCATGGTAGAAAGAAGTGAGCCAGGCAGGATTCAGCTTCCAAAAGCCTAGCCTCTTGGCATGACACTGTATTGGATGGAATGGCATTTCTTTCCATACCTCAGTGATGGGAAGCTCATTTATTATAGGACAGGTTACAGAGAGAGCTCAAGATTGTAGCAGTGACCTAACACTGACCTTTGGGCTCTTTACAACTTCTGCTGGTACTGAACAGCAATCTCTTGTCTCTGGCAGTTCTTTAAACTTTCCTCCTTAGTCTTCTCCAGGTGTGTTCCTTTAGTTCCTTTTCACATGACACAGTGTTCAGTTTTAATCACCCTTGGTTATCCTTTTTCAGATGAATTCCAGATTCTCGTAAGAGGCAAGGAATGAAAGAAAAAGCCAGAAGAATTATCAAAAAGACAGGCAAGCCCACCTGCTTTATCTTGGTGTGACAAGGGCAGGTGACTTTCAAGTTTGGGTTCTGGCCTGGAAGTATAGGCAGCCCCTTGTCCATTACACTCCATGGAAATTCACCCTTGGGCAGGGGCTGTGTTGTGTCCAGGGGTTATTGGGCTTCAGCCCTGGTTTTTGGTGCACAATAGAGTTGAAACCATAGAGTCAGCTATCACCTGCTTCTCTAAGGTTATTTATTAGCCAGGTATTTTATTACACCACTTAAAGAGGAGGCAGGAAGGAGAGGATAAGCTGAGAGAGGACCCAAAGTGCTCAAATTCCCCATATCTCGTTCCCTCCCTCTCTGATGGTAGATGACAGGAGGTCATCACCAATTCACCCTTGAACATCCCAAGGTTATAGAATAAGCTGTCTGCACTACTAACGAATCATGGTGTGGATTAAATAAACAGGTGTGGATAGCTGTGGATTGATGAATACACCTCGATAGGTGTGGATTTATGAATAAATATGAAGAATATGAAACACAAAGATAATTGAAAGGAAGATAAATAGTGTGCTTCAAGGAAATGCACTAAGGAAATGGACTTGAACACGGAAAAATCTCTGTGACTTGATTCTCAGTATAAAGCAACTCATATCTTGTTTGGGGAAGAACTTTTCCCATTCTTTTGGTGTTTTAACCAAATCCACATCTTTCCCTGGTGCTTTGTGGAGCAGATCTACTTAAGCGAGTAACTGCTTTGAGTGCGGACCTCTCTGTATTTACTACAGTGTCCAGGCTGGAAGAAGTTGAGTTCTAAATGCACTGTCACCACCTGAAAAAAGGGATTTTGGCAAAGCCCCATGTTATAGATTGAATTGTATACCTCCCCAGCTTCAAATGTCCTTATCCCCAGTACCTCAGAATGTGACCATTTGGAGATAAGTTCTCACAGAGGTGTGAAGTTTAAATGAGGCCATTAGACTGGGCCTTCATCCAATATGACTTGTGTTCCTATAAGAAGAGGGAATTTGGCCACAGACATGCATAGAGGGATGATGATGTGAAGAGACAGAGGGAGAGGATGGCCAATGACATGCCAAGGAGAGAGACCTGGAACAGATCGTGCCTTCACTGCCCTCAGAAGAAACCAACCCTTCTTGACACATTGATTTCAAACTTCTAGCTTCCAGACCTGGGAGATAATACATTTCTTTTGTTTAAGCCACCCAGTTGATGATGTTACAGTAGCCCTAGCAAACAAACATCCCCCATTCAGAAAGACATATTGTGTGCCGGATAAGAGGGGGAAGATGAAGAAAGGGAGAAAATAATAAGTTGGGGAGAGCTTGATGATTTCAAGGTATGTGTGCATAGTGGCTAAGTTTGGGAGGGGAGGAGGAATCATTGTTGGCGGGTCCCACATGAGGTCATTGCAGTGAGTGTTTATTGCAAATATATTAAAAAGTCAATTATCAGCCCAAACTTAATTCTAAAATTGAGGTCATTTTCATTCCTTAAAAAAATATTCAGTGGGAATGTTGCAGTCCACAAAGCGTGGGTATGCCAACAGGGAAGAAAGGTATCTTCTTGGTGGGAATTTGCATTTATTTCGTCCTCCCTCCCCACCGGCAGATACCCCCAACCCTGCATTCTTTCACAGGGATGTCTGGCCGAAGGGAGCCCTGGGCCCTCTGAAAGCAGCCACTGTGAATTCCTTTAGGTAGGGATTTGATCGGGCTGTTTTCATTCTGCTTTCTATTAAGATGAACTGCCAGTGTGTGTTATGTCCAGACAACCACCTTGTGGAAACCCAGAGAAAGCTGCAAAATAGAAACGAGGTAATCTCCTTGAAGTGGCTTGTCAGGGCCTTCTCAGGTCAGCGGGGAGGAGCCGAGCGCCACAGCGTCCTTGAGATCTGAGTGGGGTTGCAAGAGTGCCCGGTGCCTGCCTCCTCACGCCCTTGGAAATCACAAAGAGCCTTTATGTCCACTGCAGCCTGTGAATCGGCTTTCATCATTGGCACCAAAGACCCGCCACTCTCGGGTAATAAAGGACAGGAAGATCAATCCCGAGGGAGAAGACTCCAGTTCCAGAATGTCCCTTTGTCCAGAAACAGCTGTGTGGAATTCAAGACTATCCAAGGATGGAAAGATCACAGGATCTCTTTCTTTCATTGTCTACTTGTTCGTCTGGGCACCACACTGTGCTTCTGCCATCTACGGAGCTGCCCACCACCGTGAAGGCGCGAGGCCTTAGGTTAAAGATTTATTCTTTTCTGCAGAGGCTCAAGGCGGCTGTTAACTCTCTCCTTGCCTTTCTTTCATTAAAAAAATTTATATTAATATCATTTGGAAATCTACAGACATAAGAGTATATAAATCACATACGGACAATTTAAAGAGCAATAAAGCAAATGACACTTGTGTACCCATCTGTAACTTTAAGAAATAAATTCTCCTTCTTTCAGGGGCATTGTAGTAATAACAGTGGAACCTTATTTCTCTTTGGGATACTATCTTTTGACATAGCTGTGTTATCCTGTCAGGTTAGGAGGCTCAGAGCATATTAGGGTATAAGAATAATTTAACTTGAGTGTTGGCCTCTGTCCTTTCACCGGTGTACCAAATATTAGCCAACAAAGGCATAGCACTGCAGCAAATCACTTTGCTCGTGAAAGTAGCTCAATTAAAAAAAACCTGTTTCAAAGTTGGTAGACAGTAACCATGTAGATAAACCTCTATCCATCCATCTACTCATCAATTCATCTGTCTGTCCATCTACCCAATATCTGATTTATTTGTAACCCATTAATTTATCAATCAAATATTTATTGTGTGCCTACTGTATACAAAACACTCAACAGACCCAAAAGGAGTGGGTCTGTACTAAACACTCAACAGACCCAAAAGAGAATGTGGAAAAGGGTCAGGAGCAGAGCTGTCTTCTAGCCTGTTTTCCTTCTCCCAATTCAAGCATCCTTGACCCTTTTCTCAGTGATGTGGGAAATAAAATGATGCCTTTGTCCCAGGTGTCAATATTACAGGGACATTCTATGACTTCTTGGCTCTAATCAATTAGGGACGGTTTGCCTTCTAGATTCTCAGCTCTTCAACTTTCCCCTGAACCCTACTCTCAATTTAAGCTTAGGAGGCCAAGGAATGTGTTCCCAGGTGGGCAGGAGGACAGCAAAGTTTCTGGTAATGGCATAGAAATCAGGAACCTGTCTTTAAGAGGATAGGAAGCCTGTTGGGTTTGGAAATCTGGCCTTCCAAATTTCAAAAGGACCGTAGAACCTTAACCCACCTCGTGCCAGGATGTACTCTGGTGTTCTTCGGGGGTGGCATGAATGCCATATTTGAGAAGGAGCCCCGCTTTCAGCCGGGCCTGGTTGGGGAATTGTATAAACAAGTGTCGATCTACAGAGTGACAGCTCTGGGAAATGAGACATTCGGCAGATCTTCTGCCACTGTGGAACTTCGGGGTGGGAGCAGGTACATCTCATGGGACAAGGAGAGTGGGTTGGGTATAATAAACTCAGGTTTCCTTAATTTATTTGTTCTTCTCTAGGAAAAAAGAATGAGATCACATGTATTGATATATGTGTGATGTGCCTGACACTGAGCTAGGTTTGATAGAAGTTTGTCTTCACAAAACTCCCCTAGGGAGGTGTTCTTATCCCTATTTTACGGAGGAAGAAACTGAGGCCTTGAGAGAGTAAGTGGCTTGCCCAAGACTTCACAGTCCAGAAGAGATGAGGCTGATAGTTGAAGATGTCCTTTGTTTACAACACTGTTCAGCCTCTTCTGTTCAACATGAGTCAACCGCTAAAGGGCCAACAGCACTGCACCAGAATGTGCTGCAAGTCATCCCGGCCAACGCAACCCACACCTGCCACAGAGACACCTGCTGCCCCCTGGTACCGGAAACTCTCTACTGCTCCAGGAGGGAACAGGGCTGATTCAGGACACAATGGCAAATTGATCATTTTTCACTTTCTTATAGCCCCCGTCACTGCCCTCCTCTTCCTTTTCAATATTTCCACCTCTTTGGGGTATCCAATGCCCCTGGTGCAGAGAAGCAGCCTGACACAATGGGGTGTCTGTGGGTTTGGGATGGAACCCCGGCTCCGCAACCAACTGGGAGACCTCAGGTAAGCTTCAGTTGCCTCATCTGTAAAAATGGCAGCAATGGGGTCTACGTCGCATTGGTAGTCTAGCCATAGAAACTGGCATACACAGCAGAAACTCATCAAATGGGACTCACTTTTTCTTAGCTTGATCTGCCTACAGTATTGCTTCATGACCTTGACCTCTCGTCCTGTGTTCACAGCTGTGTCCAAGGCTTGTTCATCATACCTCTCCCCAATCTTGATTAGTTTTCATAAGGCATTTGTGACAATTAAAAGTGGAATGGGGCTGGGTGCAGTGGCTCAACCTGTAATCCCAGCACTTTGGGAGGCTGAGGCAGGCGGATCACTTGAGGTCAGGAGTTTGAGACCAGCCAGGCCAACACAGTGAAACCCCATCTCTACTAAAAATACAAAAATTAACCGGGTATGGTGGTGTACACCGATAGTGCCACCTACTTGGGAGGCTGAGGCAGGAGAATCACTTGAACTTGGGAAGTGGAGGTTGCAGTGAGCTGAGATGATGCTACTGCACTTCAGCCTTGGCAACAGAGTGAGACTCCATCTTAAAAAAAAAAAAAATAGGTAGCTCTTTCTGGTCATATCTTTGTATCTTTGCATTTGTTTTTCCAGAAATAGTAACTTAGCCCAAAGAATGAATCTCTGCTGGTGATACTTAAAGCAAAATGATGGTCCACTGAGGAAGATATTTCTGAGCAAATATTTACTGATTCCTAAAATCTTGGTGATGAACTCCATGATGCTCTTTAACATAATCCATTCTGTCTTCTGTAGCTGGCTCTACATGTGAGAATGTTGATGGAAGCTGGAGAAACATATTACCAAAGACATTACCATTTTAAACCTAGAACTCATTTAGTCTCTAAACTGTCTCTGTGATTGTATTGTTTGTATCTGTCATTGTATTACCAGGAATCCTTAGACCTAAGCCTCACTAATACAATCAAAACCATCAAACTAGGGAATTATCAAACTAGGGGCTCATTTCATGGTGAAATGTCATGTACTTAACAGGTGCTGATATCTTGTAGCTAACTTTTCACCTCACCTCCACCTGAATGGTTATTATGACCAAATTGCAGTGCATGACCAAATTAGCAATTACTGTATTTGGGCAAATATGACACATCTCATTTAACGTATATCTTAGTGTGAGACCAACCAACCTCTAAACACACAGAATCTAGATCAATTTCTTTTAAATGAGCACCTAGTAATTTTTGTCTAATCACTCTGGAAGAAATATAAATGTCTGCAATTGCTTTGGAAATTAACCCGACACATGTGCATGTCCCCACTCATACATACACACCAAGTGCCATCAAGGCTTTCAACCTCTGAATTTTCATGATAATCTTAAAATTGGCTAGGACTTTAGCCATTATTTAATCTGAAGAATGAAGAAAATGAGGTTTGGGGAGGGGAAGGAAAGCCTGAGTTTGCACCGCTAGTTAGTGATTCTCTTTGTCTAGTTTTTCTCCTGTGTCCAGTGACACATATATTCTTCCTCCTTTCCCCTCTTCCCTTGAGTTCCATGCCCTTTTCTAGACATCTTCTACTAACTACACAACTGGTTCCCCCACTTTCTTTGGGTCTCTGCTCTCCCTTTGCACCCAACATAAAGTGGCATCCTAACCCTCAGGACTCCTTAGTCTCCATAGCATTTACTCCCAGCTTCCAGCTTAGGGGTTTACTACCTGATGGCTCCAGCTAGAATGTAAGCCTCATGAAAGAAAGGACTTCGTTTTGTTCACTGAAAAGTCTGCATCACCAACAACCATGCGGGGTGCACAATAGGTGCTCAATAAATATCTGTTCAATGACTAGACGGGCATCAACTAGCGAGAGGCAGAGACTGCAGAAATGAAGGTGAGCAAAAGGCTTCTGCTATCATGGAGCATTTAGCCTAGTAAAGGAGTCTTGCGTTGGCAATCACGTGGGTGTGATACGTTCTATGAGAGGAATTACAAGAGGTCACAGAAGTGTACAACAAGGGGTTTTGACTTGGTCCTGGGTTGCTTATGGGAAAAGCCCATGCATACACTGTGTATGTGTCGTGATTACGGAATCAGACTTATAGAACACATTCATCCCTAGTATATTTGAATGATGTTTTGTCAAATACAAGTTGATTAGGTTTCTGCGTGACTACCTTAGTCTCCAAATAGGCTGTGTTTGGTGATTTAAGAGCTTAGTGGCGATGGGATTATCCTTTAGATAAGATTGTGTAGGGATACATATTCTAAGCATGGAATCCACCATTGATCCACTGGATTTTTTTGAATGAATTTATTCCCATTTATTCCAATGGGAAGGCAGCACTCAAGTTTTCGGTATCTCCCTGGGGAATTCATCTGGGAGCGCAGACTACCAAATGAACGAGTTTTGTCTACCAACGGTCTACCAGAGAGACCACATGATGTCGCTGTTGCTTAAATATATACGAAAACTCTTTTGTGAGGATTAATTTATAAAGAAAGTTTCAGGAAGATGGAAAAATGTTGTTCCAATAAGAGAAACACTTTTATACACATAAAAGGCATTTTGAAACGTAATAACAGCTGACTTATATCCCAAAGCCTCCTTTTAAATTTTTATTTACTATTATTTTTCCTTTACTCAGCAATATCAAAACTGTCTTGGTGTTAGCTGATAATTTCTTCTGAAGAATTTAGAGTGCCATTATGTCTAAATATCTTACATATTTAAAACTTGAGGAGTTTTAAAATATAAATGTTTCATTGAAACATTATAAAATTCAGAAGAATAAAAATGACATGTGTTTTGAAAGAGGGTTAGAATTACTTCATTTTCTGCACCTGAGACCCTCTCAAAAAATGATCACCTGTATACATAGATTACATCCACCTACATTCCTCAAATCAACATGATTTGCTTAATGTCAGTCTATCGCCTGCTTTTAAAAACTTTTTCTCTCCTTTTTCTTTTCTTTCTCTCCTACTTCCTTTTTATTTCTCAGAGAATTTTTGTTTCTTTTATCATTTCATGATTTATTTAGTTAGTTTTAGTTCATTCATTTCTCAAACATTTACTGCATACCTGTTGTGTGTAAGATCATATTCTAGGTATTGTAAAAGACAAAGTAGGTGACCATATCATTTCCACATATAAAACTCTTACAGTCTTGTAAGATTGAAGACAAATTCACAAAAATAACAGAATGAATCTTTATTGCATGTCAGACCCTCTACCAAGTTTTTAACATGTTATCTCACTTAAATCTCATGATATCTCTTGTTAACTTCATTTTACAGGTGGGAAGACTGAGATTTAGGAAGGATCAATAATTTGTCTAAGGTTAAACAGCTTGTGTATGCGGGGGCTGAGAATCGAATCTCAGTACATTTGGCCACAGAGCCTGAGATATGCTTTTTTAGACTTGCAGTATTATTAGGCAAAATAAGGCAAGTGTTAAATATAGAGGTTCAAAGTGCAATGGAAATTCATATCTGAGGAGGTTTTATGGAGGAAGTGGCATTTGAGATTGGCTTTCAAGGATGAATAGTATTTCACCTGGTAGAGATGAGAAGGGAGTCTCTACCAAACAAAGGTTTAGTTCTGGCTCATGGTATATTTATAAACTAAACCGACAAGGGTCTTGGTTCCACACATTGACTCAGGGACCCAAGCTGAAGGGCTACTGTCTTACAGTTGCACACTCTGGAACATAAACAGAAGAGAAAATGATTTGTGAAAGCTGTATTGCCTTTGCCTGAAATTGACTCATGTCACTCTGATCACATTTCACTGGTTAAAACCAGTCATATGGTCCTGGTTAACTGCAAGAGGGCTGGGAAATGTAGGGAACAGATGGAATATTAATGAACATGCTGTCTCTTCCCTATTATTGTGCTGCCTCCCTGGAAATGTGGAAAATATGCATTATTGTCCAGATTTAATCAGTGGATAGACTTGGGTACAGAAAGATTAAGTGACTCACTCAGGATCACGTGGTGACCTTGGTCATAGCTACCAAGAGCAGGTAGCATAGGCAGCTACTGACACGGCATTATTCCAGGAGCCTTCCTACCATCCTCCACCCCCATGTCTTATTTCCTCCAGTGATTGGTTGGAAAAGATGGAATTCCTACAATTTCAAATGATTTTCTTTGGCTTAAGTCCTCAGTACTTTGCAGATCAAAACAGCCTTTAGAGAAATGCCATACTGAGCCTGACACATTCAAGCCCCTTTCGGAATGATGGGATGTGGCTGGTGTTTTCTAGCACAAATAAATAAATAAAATAAGCAAGCAAATATAATTTAAAAATGACAGTCATTCTCACTTTAAGCCTGGTGTTTCCCAACCTCTTCCAGTGGAAGATCGACTTATAGGAGGGCATATTTCTCTCATTCACTGGTTATACCTCTGTGACTAGCCTATCGGCAGTACCTGGAAGACCATTTAAAGAATGAGACCATTGTTGTCTGTGGTGAAAGGAGAATTTGCCTGTTGCAAGTGACATACCATGCAACTCTCTTCCAAACCGCAAGGTGCTTACCCATGTGAAAAAAAAAAAAAAAAAGAAAGGAACAGCCAGATTTGGTTACTGTCAGAGCCACATGATTCAGAGATATCCTTGTTAATGACAGTTGCACAGCTGGATAATTAATCAAAGTATGAAGAGAATATAGCGCAGCCTAATGCACACAGCTCCATCCAGTCTCTGCGGGATCAGGCCATCATCTGTTTATTCTCCTTTGGAATGGCTTGAGAATATTCAATTATTCAATAGCTCCCCTCCTTGCTGTGATGGGATGTATGGTTTTTAATTGGCACCAGGGCCTTTCTGCTCCTGTGAACTTTGCTAGTCACTCTTGTGATTCTAGTCCCTGGAAGCATGAATGTTTATCTTTATCTAGAGCTGGGCTCATACAATGCACCTTGAAGTACTGGTCAGCTTTTAAAAAGCAGTTCTGCCAAGTGATTGGTGGCAAAATCATGGCAAAATCTGCATTTCAATTTTGTCCTTTTTCTTCTTACCCATGTTGTTCTTGCCATAGAACACTGGATAAAAAATCTATCTGTAGCATGAACTTTCTCTGCCATTATAGTTAATTTTGTAAATGTTGTCTTTTCCTTAGGAGAGATTTTGGGTTTTAATATTAGGTTGATGCATAAATATTTGCCCATTATGGTGTGTTTCTTTGAAGTGCTTTCTGGAATAGCAATTTAATATTTCTGATACATAAATGCAATGTTTTTTCAAACTTAAGAGAGAGATTATTATAATCGTACAGAGACATTTATTAAGACATAGATTACCGCCTATTTTAGGGCCTTTGAACATAAAGTTACAATGAAATCTCATTAAGTGGGCTGCTTCTACTGTTTTTACCTCTCTAAATATTTGCCCTGTTTAGTGGAATTTTTCTCCTTCAGATGCAAATTTTCCCAACCTTCCGTGTTAATTAACTCAAAATGTTCTTTCCCTGGCTTGGTCCCTGTATGGCTCTGCTAGTCAAGATTCCTAACACTCGCCTGCCAACACTTAGTGTTGCTTCACTGCCTGATCATTTCAAAAGTAATAACTTATCACAAGTCCAACTTCTCAGTTGGTTTTCCAAGCCCTATTTAACCTGACCTTCACAAAGGACCCTGCTTTTTATCTTGCCACCTCCCTACAGACATCTTTTCAGTTGATCTCCTTCTAGGTGCTTTGTAATCAAAGTGAGGTTTTCAGACAGCAGCCACAGTCCTACCTAGGGGCTTACTAACATACAGAAACTCAGGAGTCATCCAGCTGTGGGGGGAAGGAGAATCTGCATTTCCCAGGTCATTCCTGCCTACGTCAGTTTGAGAAGGCCTGCCCAAGACATAGAAGCTGCAATCTTGCTTCTATGTCTTTGCTTATACTGTTCCCTCCTGAATGCTGCCTCTTCTTCCATCCACTTCCGTAAGTTATTTTTATTTTATTTTATTTTAATTTAATGTAATTTAATTTTGTTTTATTATTTTTATTTTATTTTATTTTTTTGAGATGGAGTCTCACTCTGTCACCCAGGCTAGAGTGCAGTGGCGTGAGCTCAGCTCACTGCAACCTCCGCCTACCGGGTTCGAGAGATTCTCCTGCCTCAGCCTCCCGAGTAGCTGGGATTAATGTCACCCACCACCACACCCAGCTAATTTTTGTATTTTCAGTAGAGACAGCGTTTCACCATGTTGGCCAGGATGGGCTTGAACTCTAGACCTCAAGTGATCCACCTGGCTTGGCCTCCCAAAGTGCTGGGATTATAGGCATGAGCCACTGTGCCCAGCCCACTTACATAAATTTCATTCATCTTTTTGGGGCCAGCCAGTTGCACATATCTCACATATCTCACTTTCTTCCTTAAACTTGGTCATGATACATTTTAAATTGAGTCTTAGTTTGGAGGTAGTTTTTAAAGACAGACCATTAGACAAAAAACTACAGAGTCAAAAATACCCTTGCTTGGAGATTAAAGTTGTCTATCAAATAAAGCACAGATAAATTAGTGTATCTCATGCCGCCTGTCGATAAGTTCATCCATGGTCAAATTTTCCTCCCTTATCAGAACATTTTGCCATTTCTTTGGTTGAATACCAGATTCGCTGAATGGCTTGTTTTTAGGAACTATATGGTCTAAAGAAGTATATCTCCCGCACTTCCAAGTTGATATAGCTGAATTTTTGTTAATTTACATAAGAAGTAACTCCCCTGAAATCAGGCCTGATGTGTTCCCACTTGTGTATTTTTTTTTTGTTCTTTTTTTGAGATGAACTTTCACTCTTGCTACCCAGGCTGAAGTGCAATGTCGCAATCTCAGCTCACTGCAACCTCTGCCTCCCGGGTTCAAGTGATTCTCCTGCCTCAGCCTCCCGAGGACCTGGGATTACAGGCATGTGCCACCAGGCCTGGCGAATTTTGTATTTTTAGTGGGGACGGGGTTTCTCCATGTTGGTCAGGCTGGTCTTGAACTCCTGACCTCAGGTGATCCACCCGCCTGGGCCTCCCAAAGTGCTGGGGTTACAGGTGTGAGCCACCGAGCCCAGCCTCCCACTTGTGTTTTTATTGCCATGTCGAGTTGGATCTGGTCAGAGCAAATGAATTATTGGGACTATTTCAAAAATATGTTTTGGATTCTTTTGAATTAATGGTGAATCATTCCCTTTTCATTAAAGAAAGAATCTCAAACATTTAATACATATTTTTAAAGTAGAAAAAAAAGAAAAACATTTTCTAACTCCCCACAAGGCTTATTAAAATGGCAAAGAACAGGGAAACAAAACAAGACGAGAATGAAAAGGAGGAGAAGAGGAAGGAAGAGAAAGAACTTCCATACAAAGTTTAAATAGTAGAAAGATACATTTTAAGTAGGCTAATGTTGCCTGTTATGGACTGAATTGTGTCCCTCAATTCATATGATGAAGCCCTAACCCCCAGTGTGATTACAATTGGAGAGAGGGCCTTTAAGGAGGTAATTAGGTTAAATCAGGTTATAAGGGTGGGGCCCTAATCCGATAGGACTGGTGTCCTGATAGAAGAAGAGGAATAAACCATGGAGCTCTCTCTCTCTTTCTCTCTCCACAAGTGCACAGAGGACAAGACCCTGTGAACACACAGTAAGAAGGTAGCTATCTGCAAGGAAAAGAGGCTGCACCAGAAACCAACCTTGCTGGCACCTTGATCTTGGACTTCTAGCCTCCAGAATGTGAAAAAATAAATGTTTGAGCTTCCTAGTCTATGGTTTTTGTCATGGCAGCCTAAGATGACTAATATATTGCCTATTCAAGATCATTGTCCTAAGGACAGGATAGATTGATGTTTTAGCCTGAGGTCTCATTATTTTGGCTGTCACAAAGCTAGAACTAAAGTAATATGATTCCTTGTGTAGCTATTGGTCAGTCCATCTCAGCAATAGCTTCTGCTTGATGATGTGTGTGAGATGAGCAGAGTAAAATTGCTTGTGTATTCTTAGAAGTATTTAGATTCTAACCAAAAGCTGCAGCCTCCAAATATTTCCCAATGCATTTAGGATTTTCAAATGAATTACCTAAATTGTGAAAAAAGGTGAAACTGAAACTCAAGTTAGTTTGCTATGGTAAGGATGTTACTGCAGAAATCTGGTGGGAATTTTAAAAAGTTGTAGTGTTACTTCTTTAGCTAATAAAACATTCTTCGAGTAGATCAGAGCAGTAAAGGTGGGAATGTCTTTTTCTCTAATATAGGCTTCTCGTGAGGTGTTAAGTGCAAAGCTTACATTCTCTCTTTTTCCTTTAATGGAGAAAAAAAGACTGTAGGAGGTAGAAATCAAAGTGCTAAAATTGAAGCACGAGAGAAGTGGAAGATGTAGACATTACGGTGATTCTTCTGTAATGAGGAATCACATCCAACATTCAGGATTCATGAAGAGAACTAGTTAAGGAACTTGACGTGAGCTTGTTTGGTGCACGTGCCTCTTAATGTTTTGTATTTCATAATATTCTGCATCTAATATCCATGGCTCTCAAGTGTCTTGACAAATATTTCATTAATGTTATTTTATGGTAGGCTTGGGATACTTGGGGGTTACATAGAACTGGGGGTCTTGAATTTGGTCTCTCTAAATTATGTTATTTTTCTTCCTTGGTTTGAAGTGTGTCTATGTAGACATATTGCTGGGGAAAATAACTTGAGGCATATAAATACATTTGTTAAGTATAATATTTCACTCCCCCATGCTTCTTCCTTGGAAATTTTAAGACTCCAGCATTTATTGTTTCAATGGCATGAGTCTTACTGGGGTCACATGACCAAGTGGACAGAGTTTTGTGAAAGTCAGGAAGTTTGGGTTTCAATTCAATTTCCACTTCTAATCTTACGTGTCACCTTGGCTGGGCCATGGTGCCCAGATGTGTGGTCAAACATTATTCGAGATATTTGTGTGAGGGTGTTTTGGGATGAGATTAAAATTAAGATCGGTAGACTTTGAGTAAAGAAGGCTGGCCTTCCTAATGGGGTTGACCTCATGCTATGAGTTGAAGGCTTGAATAGAACAGAAGACTGACCCTCCTTCCAGTAAGAAGGAATTCTGCCAGTAGACAGCATTCGGGCTTGAGCTATAGCATTGGCTTTTTTCTGGGTCTTCAGCCTGATGTCCTTTGAACTTGAACTACAGCATCAACTCTTCCCTAGATCTCCAGCCTGCCAGCCCACCCCGAAGATTTTGGACTTGCCAGCCTTCATAATCACATGAGCCAATTCCTTAAAATGAATCTCTTTATATGTAAACAGAGAGAGAAAGAGAGAGAGAGGTGTATATATATACATGCACATTGTCTTGGTGCTGCTTCTCTGCAGAACCTGACTCTATGGAATCCTGGCTCTGGCCCTTCTCCTCTCTGAGGCCCACGTTTGCAATCTGTAAAGGGAGGAAGTAGAACTGCATTGCTTCTAAGGCCCCTTAGAAATTAAAAATTGCAGGATGCAAACACCTGGTAGTTTTGACATGTACGATTTTTACAAAGAGTAATAAAAGCAAATTCCAGAGAAGTACTAGATAAAAATGTGGAAACACTTCCTTATTCTCTGACTTTTGCTTAAAATTTAGAGCAGTTTGGTCAGTCTCTGCTATGGTAAAATACACGTCTCGGCATTGTCCCCAAACACAAAATATGGCTGGGTTCTGCAGCCAAGTCTGTTCTCCTCTGTCACAGTCTTGTCCTCCTTCCCAAACACCACCACCCTGCCGGCATTATCATCCCTGTTATGGGCACCAGCATCTTTCAGGTGAGTCTTGGACCTCCTAATTCCTGTGCCAGGCGCCAAGACAAGTGGAATGTCAGCTGACTCAGACCCCAGCTGTCATCCAGAGATGAGAGGCTGGGCACCAGCTATGCCATAACTACTGCTGTTTGCCTAGGGTGTGATCATTTCTTTGACTCTTAATCATTCTTCCTGACATCAAAACTAACACAGATGAGTGCACAATAGCACTAAAAAGAAAATAAAAGTCACCTATTATAGCACCTACAGATAATTACTATTCACATTTTATTGCATCATATTCCTTTTGAATCCAGGTAATAATACAATTTAGTCTCCCTTGTCCTCCCTCTTGAGGGTCATTTTGTGCTAATGTACTTTGAGGAAGGAAGGTTTCTTCATTTCTAGACCAGTTAGGGTCACCAAGTATGAGTGTGCAAGTTGTGCACTGCACAATCTGGAAGGCAATTCATGCTTTCACTGTTGAGCCATAAGGTCTGTAGTGACTCTGCCACAAGATTTTATGTTCAGTGGATTTCCCTGAGGGCTTGCAGTTAATGGAGGAGGCCTTAGATAATAGCCCTGCCCAGAACAGAGAACAAGTTACAGTGGAAGATTAGACATGCCCAATCTTAAATATTTCTGGGCCATCTTGAACAAGGGAATGTTCACAGGCTGCTTCTTCCTTTGGCCTAAAGTTCTCATCATATTCCTGAAACTTGCTCCTATCCACGGATCACTCCTCCTCAGCCAGGACTCTCAAATCTCTCCTGGGGAGGAAGTTCTAAAATCCTGGTTACTTTGTTGTACAGAACATTTAAATTCTTCTCTTAATCCTATCTTTTCAGACCATGCGCAGGGTGCCTTTCTTTCCATATCCAAAGGAAGTCTCAGAAACGTGTTATCTTAAAAGATCAGTTTTGTCCCTAGGAAGACTTCTGTACCCATTGACAGATGTGTAGATGGATGCTTAGATGAAGAGATGGTGATGCTCTTCATTTTCTTTATTGGTTTTTGCGTGTCTCTGGTTTTGCATTTTCACTGATGGCAGAAAGATAACAAACTTGGCCTGAAACACTGTTTGGGGGCTATGTTATGCCAAGTGTCAGGTTCCAGCCCAAGCCGAGGACCAAGGAGAGTAGATGGACAAATGGCAGGTAGCTGGAAAAAGCCTCCAGGAATCGTAGTTTCCACATGGCTTTTACTATCTCTTTGGGTGTGAGCAAGCCTGGGCATGAATGGTGGGCACAAGCAAGCCATGGGTGTAAGTCTAGGCGTGAGCTGTATGTGCAGCATCAGCAAGGTAATTATACCTTTTACAGACAATAGTGGCTCCAGCTCAAGCACGAGCTGAGTCAAGCTGTGCTGAAAGGCCACTTTGGCCTATTCCTGATTACAGGGCAGGAATATGTACCTTATGGGTACATAAATGTTGAGGTTTAAAGTTCTTACCGTGACTTTCTCTCTTCTCAAAGATTTGCCCCCCTTCTTCTCCACAATATGGCATCTAAATCTTCCTAGCGATTGAGGAAGATCCACGGACTCTGTTCAAAGATGATTATTGTCTTTCCTGGCTTGCTGCTGGGGTTAGCTCTGGGGTCCAAGCTGGCATCATGAAGGGCTACTTCTCTGGGCTTGATCAGGTGGTCCATCTCCTGTGTCAAGGGGTCCATCTCCTGCAGGCTCTGCCCCACAACAGATCCACTGAGTCCTGGCTATGGGTTGCCCAGAAGCTGGCTTGGGCTTCCCACTCCTCAGCCTCCACTCTGGGGACACCTTTCAGCCACCGTCTGCCTCCTCTGCTGGAAGCATGCAGGAACAGCTGGAACATTCCTTCCATGTCAGCCTGAAGCCAGAGCAACCCAAGGTCCTGTCTTCTGCTCTCACTCTGTGTGTCACACTGCTACTTCAGCATGCTGGCACTCCCTGTGTGGGCACCAGGGAGACTAGGGCTGCCAGAGTTAGCAAAAACAAACATGGGATTCCCAGTTAAATTAGAATTTCAGAGAAACAATAAATACAATTTTAGTATTATTTAGTAAGTAATATTTGGGACATACTTACACTAAAAAAGTATTTGTTGTTTATCTGAAAATAAAAATTAACTATGAATCCTGCATTTTATCTGACAACCCTACATGGGGCATGGGCACAACATCTCTTTATTTTATTTTTTTTTGCTTTCCCTCCTCATTACCTTTGGATGGACTGAGGGTCTGCAGTAGCCCTATAGTCTGATGAGTCCCTGTGGATTTTACCCCCCAATTTGAGATATTGCATTTTAAAGCTAAGCTTATTTATAAATTAGGATTACATTAGGAATAGAGATTTTTTAAATCTACTTCTTTCTCCTTTATCATAGCCATTTTTTTCAAGAACATGATTTTTAGTGGCTAATGGACACATATGGCTTGATTTTGACTGGATTTCTGATATGTTGAGTTAGAAGTATTTCTTGAGTAGCTCTTAAGTACCAAAGTATTGTTTTTTTTCTTGTCTTTCTTTTTTTCTTTTTCTTTTGAGACAGGGTCTCCTTCTGTCACCCAGCCTGGAGTGCAGCGGTGTAATCACGGCTCACTGCAGTTTTGATCTCCCAGGCTCAAGAGATCCTCCTGCCTTAGCCTCCCAAGCAGCTAGGACTATGGGCACATGCTACCATGTCCAGCTAATTTTTTAAAAAATTTCTTTTGTAGAGATGGGGACTCACTGTTTTGACCAGGTTGGTTTTGAACTCCTTGGCCTCAAGCAATCCTCCTAGCTTGGCCTCCCAAATTGTTGGGATTACAGGTGTGAGCCACCATGTCCAGGCAAAGTATTGTTTTGGTGCTGGGGATATAGTGGTGAACAAGTCAGAAATGTGTCTACTTTCATAAATTTACATGCCAGTCAGGAAGACATATACTAGACATACGAAGTTTTAAGTGTTCTCACCACAAAAAAGTATGTAAGTAATACATATGTGAATTCACTTGATTTAGTCATTCCACAATGTATACATATATCAAAGCACCATGTTGTACACCATAAATATAAACAATTTTTTGTCAGTTAATAAGACAAAATAGACATACTAAGTAAATAAAATTAACTCAACTCATGATGCCTGCTATGGGGATCACAAAAAAGTGAGTGACTGTATGGGGTGGAGTGATCCTGACTGGGCCAATAAGAATACTTCCCTGGACTAAGAAAAAGACCCCGGCCGTCTCTTTGACAGCAGTGGTTGTAAGATGTAAAATTTAAGACCTGACAGTGATCATGCTCACTGCTACCTGATGAAGACACCAGTGGTGAGAGAGAGAGAGTTATCATGCAGGTAGAAGTGGTAACGAGAGACAGGAGCCTTGGAGGCATTCGAGTCCTTGGGTTCAGATGTTCCTGATTTCTACCTTCATCCTTGCCTTTCCTGTTTGTTTGTTTGTTTGGCACTTCCTGGAACCCTATGAGCCAATAAATTATATTTTTGCTTTAAGCTAGTATGGTTTGAGTTCTATCATGAGCAGCCTAGAGTTCTAATACTAAAAGGGAGCCCACTAGAGATAATAATTTACAACAGATAGCCACACACAGGCCCACCGTTGGTTTCTCTGCTACAGGGGTCTCCAACCCCTGAGATGCGGATGCTATCAGTCTGCAGCCTGTTAAGAACCAGGTCGCACAGCAGGAGGTGAGCAGCAGGCAGGTGAGCATGACTGCCTGAGCTCCGCCTCCTGTCAGATCAGTGGCCACATTAGATTCTCATAGGAGCACTAACCCTATTGTGAACTGCACATGCGAGGGACTGCGTTGTGTGCTCCTTATGAGAATCTAATGCTTGACGATCTGAGGTGGAACAGTTTTATCCTGAAACCATACCCCACCCCACCCATGGAAAAATTGTCTTCCATGAAACTGGTGTCAAAAAGGTTGGGGATCACTGCTGTACTAGATCAGCTCTCTGCCTATCTCCTACTTGGCTAAAGACACTTGTCTTCATCTCCCTGAATGTTTCTACCTCTCTACATATCATTCTTAATCCAAAGGGATTCCCAGATTCAGAGAAATGAGTGTTTCCCTCCCTCCTGTATAAGGTTTACCTCCCTGGTTTCTCTATATTTTGGGCGTCAGATTGACCTCTTCCTAAAGTGCCTGCCCCCATGAATGTTCATTCCATTCAGAGAGGGTCACATGCCCAACCACAGGGATATCCTCTTGTCCCATGGCATTAACAGAACAAGCGCACAACAATCTGACATCAATTTCCCCAAAGTTGGATTATTCAGTGCAAAATGATGCCATATGGGAGACATCCATGTCAAGCCAACCTAAGCTCAATATCATTTCAGTTTTCTCCTTCTCATGAGTTAAAAAACCATGGCGTGCACAGCAATGTGTGCATGGGAGAGAGGGCCAGTTGAATTTGGAGGCACAGTTTTCCCATAGAAACATCTTTCCAAATGATGTTTAGGAGCTCAGGCTGGGCACAGAAGCCTGTATAGCTACAAACACAGCCTGCATAGTGCTAATTGCTCTAAGCTCACAAAGCTGCTGAACACCATCAAGCTCCTCAGAAGCCTGAGTCCACTGAGCTTTGAACCTGAGTCCAGAACCCCAAACTGAAGTCACTGAGCTCTTGTGAATCCTGAGTCCTAGAGCCTTTCTGAGCACCAGGGGTTTTCTCACTTCTGAAAACACCCGAGACTGGCGGTAGGGGGTGGAAGGATCCATTATAAGCCCCAACAACTGGGCCTCTGCAGCCTTGGATGGATTCTTTTCTTTCTGCTCTTCCACCTCCTAGGAGTTGAATCCATTGTTCCTCCACCTGGAGTAGGTTGAGAATCACTCCAGTTTCTGAGGCATTCCCAACTAAGACGATACACAGGGCAATAACCATTGTGACCTAACTATCTCCACTCTTGTCCAGTAGGGTTTGAATGAAGGTCACCTTCTTGGTACCTGGTAGCTCAGACAGAACTACTGGGTCCCTTGTGTAAATTACCGCCAGCCTGTCCTTCCCCGTTACTCCTGCTGCAATCCAACAACATGATCACGTCAAGATAAAGGGTTTATGTTGAGCCTGAGAATTTGGAAAGCTGATGACTGGACTTCATGGAGTCTACTATTGCTTATGTGAGGGATTTTTGATTTGGTGGGAAGACAGAAAGAGGTAGCGCCCACATCTGAAGTTAATGCAATGTGAAAGGGAGGGACATAGGCAGTGGTTACAGGTGGTGTGTTGATCCATAATCTGAAAAGAAATTGAAGGAAATTCAGTTCATTAATATGTAATAAAGGTATTACTGGGATTTCCACACTTCTTAAGATCTAGATGCTATGGCCTCAACTCTCATTTCACACTTGTAAAAAGTCTGATGTCTACCCGAGATTCCTGTGGCTTCCTAATCACCTTTGTCTTCAAGCTCCTACTACCCAAGTCTCTTTGCTGCCAACTAGACTCAGGATTTGGGCTTTAGCAGCAAGCCTGGGACACCCAGTTGCACTAATCTCTGCTTCCCACCCCAGCTCTAGGCCTCAGCTTCCATCCAGTGTCCCGTCCTGTGTGTCTACTGGATCTTCCTAGGATTTAGGCCCCATCCTGGACTTCTTCTCCTTGACACAGACCTTCATTTTCTATCTAAGCCTGTCCTGGTTTCCTCTTTGAGCTTGGCCCCTGTACTTCGTAATTGCTGGCTGAGAATCTGTAGAATACAGAGAACGTGCCACAAAGAATAGCATCAGCTTTCCAAATTCCCAGGCTCAGCATAAACCATCTTTCTTGACATAATCATGTTGTTGGATCAATTTTCAAAAATACAGTTAAAATAAAGAATAAAAAAATTCAAAACAAACAGTAAACCCACATGCTCTTGATGTAGGGCTAAGACCTCTTCTTCATGGTTTTGATCTTTGGAGTTTTTCCACAGTTTTCTATGAATAAATCACACCTGTGATGCAGTGTGTGTCCATTCCAGCCATTTTGGCCTTTTTCTTTTTCTTTCTTTCTTTTGTTTCCTTTTTGTTAGTGGAAAGATAATTTAAGACTTTCAAAGAAGTTTGGGGGCTTTTGCAACGCGGTGACAGCCAAACGGTGCGACAGGAGGAGCTGCAGCCGCGGCCGCAGCGCCCGGAACGTAGAAGCTTGAGGCGGATTCTGGCGTCGCCCAGGGAGCGACTAGACCAACATTCCGGTGTGGGCGGCGGTGTCGGCCGGCGGGTGTCCAGAGGAAGCCCGCTACGAGTGCCCTCACTCCCCGCCGCTCTCGATGAACCCGACGGAATAAGCCGCGCCTCCAGCAGGGGCTGCGCCTCCATGAATCCCTAGTTGTTTTTTTTTTTCTTTCTCTCCCCTCTCCTCACCCCTACTCCGAGCCCCGTCCGGCCTTCTCTCTTCGCCAGAGGCGGCCGCGTCCAGCGTCCAGGTGCGGACCCTCCATACCGGAGCGCAATGGCGTCCAACCCCGAATGGGGGGAGATTCTGCTCACGGAATTGCAGTGGGATTCCCGTAGTCTTCTGTTTTCTGAGAATGTGAGTGCTGTTCAAAAATTAGACTTTTCAGATACAATGGTGCAGCAGAAATTGCATGATATCAAGGATCGAATTAAGAGAGAAATAAGGAAAGAACTGAAAATCAAAGAAGGAGCTGAAAATCTGAGGAAAGTCACAACAGATAAAAAAAAGTTTGGCTTATGTAGACAACGTTTTGAAAAAAATCAAATAAAAAATTAGAAGAACTACGTCACAAGCTGCAGGAAGTAAGTGCACATATTATTGTATCAGATCCAGAAGATATTACAGATTGCCCAAGGACTCCAGATACTTCAAATAGTGACCCTCGTTGTTCTACTAGCAACAATAGATTGAAGGCTCTACAAAAACAATTGGATATAGAACTTAAAGTAAAACAAGGTCTAGAGAATATGATACAGATGTATTCAAATGGATCTTCAAAGGATCGGAAACTCCATGGTACAGCTCAGCAACTGCTCCAGGACAGCAAGACAAAAATAGAAGTCATACGAATGCAGATTCTTCTGGCAGTCCAGACTAATGAATTGGCTTTTGATAATGCAAAACCTGTGATAAGTCCTCTTGAACTTCGGGTGGAAGAATTAAGGCATCATTTTAGCATAGAGTCTGCAGTAGCAGAAGGTGCAAAGAATGTAATGAAATTACTTGACTCAGGAAAAGTAACAGACAGAAAAGCACTTTCAGAAGCTCAAGTAAGATTTAATGAATCGTCAGAAGTTGGACCTTTTAAAGTATTCATTAGAGCAAAGATTAAATGAACTCCCCAAGAATCATCCCAAAAGCAGTATTATTACTGAAGAACTTTCACTTGTTGCCGCATCACCAACACTAAGTCCACGTCAAAGTATGATATCTACACAAAATCAATATAGTACACCATCCAAACCAGCAGCATTAACAGGGACTTTGGAAGTTGGTCTCATGGGCTGCCAAGATATCCTAGAGAATGTCCCTGGACGGTCAAAAGCAACATCAATTGCACTGCCTGGTTGGAGTTCAAGTGAAACCAGATCATCTTTCATGAGCAGAACGAGTAAAAGTAAAAGTGGAAGTAGTCGAAATCTTCTAAAAACCGATGACTTGTCCAATGATGTCTGTGCTGTTTTGAAGCTCGATAATACTGTGGTTGGCCAATCTAGCTGGAAAGCCATTTCCAATCAGTCATGGGACCAGAAGTTTACACTGGAACTGGACAGGTCACGTGAACTGGAAATTTCAGTTTATTGGCGTGATTGGCGGTCTCTGTGTGCTGTAAGATTTCTGAGGTTAGAAGATTTTTTAGACAACCAACGGCATGGCATGTGTCTCTATTTGGAACCACAGGGTACTTTATTTGCAGAGGTTACCTTTTTAAATCCAGTTATTGAAAGAAGACCAAAACTTCAAAGACAAAAGAAAATTTTTTCAAAGCAACAAGGCAAAACATTTCTCAGAGCTCCTCAAATGAATATTAATATTGCCACTTGGGGAAGGCTAGTAAGAAGAGCTATTCATACAGTAAATCATTCTGGCACCTTCAGCCCTCAAGCTCCTGTGCCTACTACAGTGCCAGTGGTTGATGTACGCATCCCTGAACTAGCACCTCCAGCTAGTGATTCTACAGTAACCAAATTGGACTTTGATCTTGAGCCTGAACCTCCTCCAGCCCCACCACGAGCTTCTTCCCTTGGAGAAATAGATGAATCTTCTGAATTAAGAGTTTTGGATACACCAGGACAGGATTCAGAGACTGCTTTTGATATTGAGAATGACAGACATAGTATACTTCCAAAATCTCAATCTGAATACAAGCCTGATACTCCTCAGTCAGGCCTAGAATATAGTGGTATTCAAGAACTTGAGGACAGAAGATCTCAGCAAAGGTTTCAGTTTAATCTACAAGATTTCAGGTGTTGTGCTGTCTTGGGAAGAGGAAATTTTGGAAAGGTGCTTTTAGCTGAATATAAACACACAAATGAGATGTTTGCTATAAAATCCTTAAAGAAAGGAGATATTGTGGCTCAAGATGAAGTAGACAGACTGATGTCTGAAAAAAGAATTTTTGAAACTGTGAATAGTGTAAGGCATCCCTTTTTGGTGAACCTTTTTGCATGTTTCCAAACCAAAGAGCATGTTTGCTTTGTAATGGAATATGCTGCCGTTGGGGACCTAATGATGCACATTCATACTGACGTCTTTTCTGAACCAAGAGCTGTATTTTATGCTGCTTGTGTAGTTCTTGGGTTGCAGTATTTACATGAACACAAAATTGTTTATAGAGATTTGAAATTGGGTAACTTATTGCTAGATACAGAGGGCTGTGTGAAAATTGCTGATTTTGGTGTTTGCAGAGAAGGAATGGGATATGGAGATAGAACAAGCACATTTTGTGGCACTCCTGAATTTCTTGCCCCAGAAGTATTAACAGAAACTTCTTATACAAGGGCTGTAGATTGGTGGGGCCTTGGCGTGCTTATATATGTAATGCTTGTTGGTAAGTCTCCCTTTCATGGTTATGATAAAGAGGAAGTTTTTGACAATATTATAAATGATGAAGTAAGGTATCCAAGGTTCTTATCTACAGAAGCCATTTCTATAATGAGAAGGCTGTTAAGAAGAAATCCTGAGCGGCGCCTTGGGGCTAGCGAGAAAGATACAGAGGATGTAAAAAAGCACCCATTTTTCCAGCTAATTGATTGGAGCGCTCTGATGGACAAAAAAGTAAAGCCACCATTTATACATACCATAAGATGAGAAGATGTTAGTAATTTTGATGATGAATTTACCTCAGAAGCACCTATTCTGACTCCACCCCTAGAACCAAGGATACTTTCGGAAGAGGAGCAGGAAATGTTCAGAAATTTTGACTACATTGCTGATTGGGGTTAATTTGCTAGACACTGCAAAACCAAGCTGACTGACTCACAAGAAGACCTCTTAAAAATAGCAACCCTTCATTTGCTCTCTGTGCCACCAATAGCTTCTGAGTTTTGTTTTTTTTTTTAATTGAAACACGTGAAGATTTGTTTAAAAGTACCATTCTAATACTTCTTCAAAAGTGGCTTCTCATTGTACTTCAGCGTAAATATGAGCACCGGGAACAGTTTCATGGAGTTTAAGTTGAGTGAACATCGGCCATGAAAATCCATCACAAATACTTTTGGATCAATAGTCTATTTTAAAAAAGAAAGAAAAAAACCACCTTTTTATCGTCCCTAGCTTTGCCATATGCCCGCCTTAAGTGGAAGGAAAATTAATCACTTAACTATGTTTTACAAAAAGAAAAAAAGGGCTTGGAATGCTATTACTGTTCACATAAAGTATGATTCTGTTCAAATAAGGCAAATGCTCCTTTTTTTTAAAAAAAAGACATTACTGTAATATCAAAAAACATGGCAGTTTGTATACAATTTGGGGCTTGATTTTTTTTAAAAAACAGAATGAATTGATGTCTTATTTTATAAATGTTCTATATTTATTAGGAGAAAACTTTATATTGCCTTTTTTATCAACCATGTAACAGAGGCTTATAGCTTTCCAACAGAGCTGCTTGCCAAACAATTTTTTTTGTTTATTAAATAGTGCTGAAACAAACAAGATCGGCATTTACTTAAGATGTTAAGAATGATGACTTTTAATCAGCTGAACCGAGATATTGTTACCTGTATGCATTCCCAAAGTCTAGATGCTCAGTATGTTTAGTCATATCTTCCAGAATCAGTGAACCGATTGCCCCTTTTTTGATAGTACTCTACATCTGCCAACCTAGTTCACCTTGGTTTTGTGTCTGCTATAGAAGGGAAGTATAACTTGATTAAACCGTAGGGATTATCATTGTATACATGCTGTGAACATGTATATGTGCAAGTTTTAATGTATTCTATGTTGTAGGCTTATTATTTAATTTTACCACTTCATCACTTTTGTACAGTGGCCAAGCAGACACCTCAAACTCCAGCATTTACATTAAGTGCATTTGTACATTTTAGGCCACTGGATCCAGACTTTATATTGGCAGTTATTGAGGGCAAAAGCAATATATTGTAACAGAATGTATAAATATTTTTGATAAAACAGTCTATATTTTATAAAAAAAGAATTATAACACTAAAGCTGTACCTCAAAAGTCTCAAAAATAATTTGATGAAATATTTTGTACAACTCTTCAAAGGATCCGTCTGTGGCTTTTTATACTCTTCTAGGGTTGTCTTTTTGCAAACCATGACTTTCCACTTGCCTGTAGTTTTTTGTTTGTTTTGGTTTGGTTTGATTTTATATTTTTTTTCTCCTAATCTATGACTTTATTGTTTTTTCTTAGTTTAGTAGTAGCATCTTTGATCCTGTGCTTAGCATGTTAGGGTCATTATACCTCAGGAATAGCAAGCTGTTAAGTAACCATACTGAATTAACTATTTAATCACAGTGAGCTCATCTCTGAAAAATTGTTCAGGTGTAAATCTTATGAGAAACACGAAAAAGCACACTGATTTATGGAGAGTTGAGCTAAAAACATTTATAAATATTTGCTGGGATGTTTTAGCATCTTTTCATTGTACTCTGAGAACAATTAAAATTGTCCAGAGATCATTTATATTACCTTCCAAATTGCTTATTACCCAAGATCCTTTGGGAGAAAATCTTATAGAAAGGGGGAACAATATGTGGTTTAAAGTTATTTTAAAATGCCAGTTAATTTCCTTGGCAAAGGACAATAGAGGAACTTAGCTTAATTGTCTGGCTTTAATTTAAACAGTGTTAATACAACATTAAAAAAAAACACTATATACTTTTGAGGTACAGTCTGCTCACTTTTTCGGTTCTCAAATAGCAAAGAAAGTAATGTCTAAAATAGGCTTTTAGCATTAAAAACTGACAGCATTTTGTAACTACACAGTGTACAGAATTTTTTTTAATTGAAGTCAAATCACTAAAAAAATTAGAAGGCAGGGTCTATTTACACAATTAAGCTGAAGAAAGCACTAATTTTTTGTAGTTTAAAATATATATATATATTAGTCAGATTTAAAATTTTAAGCTTTATAGAGTGTAAATATATTTTGCTATTACTGTATGTGTATGTGACTGCTCAAGCACTTTGTAAAGAAATTTGGATATTTTAGAATGGTACACTATGCATTCAAATGAAATGTGCCTTTCACTATGTCATTCTAAAAAAACAAGTGTTTTTTGCAGTCATAAATTATCACAAATGCACAAATTAAAGGCTATATAGATTGAAATTTGAAAAAAAAAGAAGTTTGGGTTCAGAATGTTTTTGATTTTTATTTTTTCGTCTTTTACAAGCAACTTTCCTTATGCTTATTTGACACCAAGTTTTTGGTTATTTGTATTAACATGTCTTTCCATAGAGTTCAATTTAGTCTTTACAGAAACACTAGTGCTACTTATTTCCCCACTTGTAAGTCACGTGCTATACATGTACATGATATAAACAGGTCTAGGGACAAACACACTGACTCTTGCTAGGTGTTTAGCTACTACAGTGTGTAGCCTCTTGGCCTTTGGGCTTCAGTATGCCATGGGCATTGTATAGAATGCTTTATAGAGAACAGTCAGCCAGGAAGGGGATGGTTTAAAGAGTTTTGGCTAGGTCTAACCCTAGCCTGGGTTTCCTATTGCTATGTTGCTCTCCTGATTTCCAGATGTCTGATGTCAATAACCCTGGAGGCCCCTCCATCTGATTTCCTCCCTTCTTGGCTTCTGCTGAATGGCATCCACAGGCCTGGCCATTTCCCAGCCTTCACTTCTCCATTTCCAGCTTCCCCTTCTCTGGAGGCTGCTGCTAAACTCAAGGCAGAGCCCTGTCTCTCTGGGCTGAGCACCTGCAGGGCCTGCTGTAGGAGGGTCGTGGTTTGGGGGTGCCACCCTCTTTCTCTTCACTGCAGTCTACTATTGCTTACACGAGTTGTTTCTGATTTGGTGGGAGGACAGAAAGAAGCAGAGTCAACATCTGAATTGAATGCAGTGTGAAAGGAAGGGATATGGGCAGCAGATACAGGTGGTGCATTGATCCATAACCTGCACTAATCAGTGAAAGCAGAAGCCTGGAGACAAAGGTGGTTAAGAATCCACAGGAATCCTGAGTAGACTTTGGACTTTTTACAAGCATGAAATGGGAGTGAGGCCATGGCGTCTAGATCTTAAGAAGTATGGAAATCCTAATATCTTGATTACATATATGATAAACTGAGTTGCTTTTCAAAACATACTCTTCTTCCTGGTGTTATCATTTTAACTCAGGCCTAGAGACTTTAATAAAAAAAATGTGAATTATGTTCTATCTCCTCATTTACTCTAAACTGTTATATCTTTTCTTCCCGGTTAACTAAGAATAACAACCCATCCAGAATTAAACCGCAATCAGTGACAAAGCAGTTAGAATCAAATTGTGTTAATGGGTTTCTTTTTCTTTATTAGTTCTTTAGCTTCCACGAAACTTCCCCCATAAGAAAAGCATTCATGTTTGAAGAAGGAACATGAAGTAGGCAAGCTTGCGGTTTGTGACCAGCCTGTGCTCCTGTCTTTGGAAGTGCCCCACAGTCCTGGCTTGAAGAGGGGGCTTCCTGGCTTGTGTCTGCCAGATGGCCCAGCTCCTCTAATCTGACTGGACAGGAGGTAGACCCCTGACTCACGCTGAGCCAATCAGATTCTTTTTCTCAAAATACTGAACTGTGACACTCAAAAGCTTCTCAGTAGTGATAATCCCTAGGATGGAAGGTCTTGGAAGTCCAGGAACCTGGATAGCTGTGACACTTCCCTCATGAGAACGAGAGAGATTATTGGCCTAGAGAGAAAGACAATCATGAAGACAGGCAGTAGAGATCAAGGAATAGCACTAGCAATAAAACAGAGGAGAATCTGTATGGTGGAGAGGGGAGCAGTGTGGAATTTTACAGAAAAGAATATTTTCTTGTCAAAATGAGGGAGGCAATAAAAGAAGAGTCAACTAGGTGAGCAATTAGGGTACAAACTAAAAATGTGTCTTTCTTAGGAGGCAAGCATGTGGATAAGGGCAGCATTATTATAAAATATTTAATAATACAAGGTAAAAATGTCATTCGATTATTTTTGAAATTGGATACCACATTAAAAAACATAAAAAAACAAACTTTAAACAAAGCCTTACATGCAAACTATAGAGTCACTAAGTGAATTCTAGAAAGGAGCATCTAGCACAGAGACCCTCCATTGCTGCAGAGACCAGGCCTCACTCGTGCCTATGACCTGTGGTTAAACTCCTTAGCATGGCTTCATGAGCTCCACCACTTGGACCAAACCTTCCCTTCCAGCCTCACTACCTACTGTCCCTTTCTGGGCACTGTGCACTCAGCTCATCCTGGTATACTTGCCATATTTTTTTCTTTTAAAAAACTGAGTCTCACTCTGTTGCTCAGGTTGGAGTGCAGTGGCACGGTCATAGCTCACCGCATCCTTGAATTCCTGGTCTTAAGAGATTCTCTCACCTCTCACCTCAGTCAAGCAATGAGAACACATGGACACAGGGAGGGAAACATCACACACTGGGGCCTGTTGGTGGGTTGAGGGTAAGGGAAGGGAGAGCATTAGGACAAATACCTAATGCATGTGGGGCTTAAAACCTAGATGAAGGGTTGATAGGTACAGCAAATCAGCATGGCACATGTATACCTACATAACAAACCTGCACATTCTGCACATGTATCCTGAAACTTAAAGCCAAAAAAAAAAAAAAGAGAGATTCTCCCACTTAGCCTCCTGAGTTGCTGGGACTACAGGTGCACACCACCATGCCTGGCTACTTTTTAAATTTTTTTGTAGAGAAGGGATTTCACTGTGTTGTCCAGGCTGGTCTTGAACTCCTGGGCTCAGGTGATCCTCCCATCTCAACCTCCAAAAGTGTTGGGAGCTACCAGGCCCAGTCATTGCCATTTCTTGAATATGCCATGCATTTTGTCCTAGAAGATGGTCTTGACATAGATGAAGTTCAAGGCTGTATTTCAGTGGTAACAGAAAAATACATTCTGAATTGGCTTGAGCCAAAGGCTAAAAGGCTGGCTTCTAGGGTGGGCTCGATTGGGAGACAGAAGAGATGAACTGAACAAGGAGATCCAAGTCTCGAGAATGACACCAGGCTAAAAGCACAAGTGTGCCCCATTGAACCTTAAGGTACTTTACTTTAGATAACAGCACATACATTTCTTTGCTTCATTTTTCTGTGTATAATCTGCATAATACTTGGGTGACATGTTTTAAAAAATACACAAGAATAGTTAATTTCTGGCTGCTGGCTTAATGTTTGCTTTGAGCCAAGACCAGAATATCTATGGTGCTCCTGTCTGTTAGTTTTCCTGGGTCATTTTTGTCACTGTCTGATCCTTTCCACCAGCTTGGCCTTTGCTTCTACCTAGGATGCTGGTGTTAATTACCTTTTCCCCACATCTGTTTACTCACTCTGAGTTCGTAAATGGTTCTAAATAGCTTCTCTTTCAAAGAACTCCTCCCACACCTGACCTGCTGTGAGATGGACAAGCTGGGCAGCTCCTCTCTTTCTTCTTTTATTCGAGAAGGTCTCAACAGCCATTTAAAAGGGAAGCTGCATATCCAATTTCTAATGTGCTCCGTAAGAGCTATCCTTTCTTGGTGAATATAACAACCTGAGTTCTCAGCCTTTCAACAAATCAAATGAGAACCTTAAACAGATCTCCCTGCAATGAGGATTAATAAGCACTGCTTCCCATTTCTAAGTAACCAGTTATTTGTCAAACACTAACATTTGTAATATTTTGTCCATCTAAAGGAATTTTCTTCCAGAAACATATTTTAAAAATCTACAGATTGTAAGACTGAGATTGATTTGAAAATGAACACATATTTTCAAAGCGAGATGAGGCTGAAAGAAAATGATTTACCCCAGAATCCATTGAATCCACAGTGAATCACGTAGTACCTTTTGTCAATTGTCCCATTGTTCTTCCTTTGTTTGTTTGTTTAGTACCTACCAAGTGCCTTCTGGGCATTAGGGATTCCTTTTGAAACTACTGGTGGTAAAAATAATAATAGCAATATAAAAAGCTAATATTTGTTGGGTTCTTATTATGTGCTAGGCACTGAACTAATCATTTTAGATGCATGATAGCAATTTATCCTCACAACTGTATATTACAGATGAGAAAGCCCCATTACCTGCACAGAGGTTATGTAATGTGATTCAGGGTCACATAGTTAGGACATGGAGGAGCTGGTGTCTGACTCCAGAACTCTTCCATTCCGCTAGTGTACACACATGGATAGGACCAATTCACTGCCTGAAACAGGCCCCAAACCCTTCAACACTGAGCCTGGCCCACCTGGCTGGGTCTCAGCCACAGCCTCAGCAGCATGTCACTTCCTCTAGCACCTGTGAAGTACTTAGGGAAGGGTGTATCTCCAGAACAACTTTCCTGCTTGTTCTGAGTTAGAGAGGTCATTAAACTCTGGGTCCTAACCCTGATTATGTAGTTAAAAATATATGTTGATGTCTTAGTCAATTTGGATAACTATCACAGAATACCACAGTCATGGTGGCTTACAAGCAACAGAAAAGTATTTCTCACAGTTCTGGAGGCTGGGAAGTCCAAGATCAAGGCACCAGCAGACTTGGTGTATAGTGAGGGATGTTTCCTGGCTCATATATGGCTCATGTCTCATTGTGTCTTCATGTGGTGGCAGGGTGAGGGAGCTCTTTGGTGTCTCTTTTATAAGGGCACTAATCCCATGCATGAAGGTTCCACCCTCATGACCTAATCACTTCCCAAAGGCCTCACCTCCAAATACTCTCACCTTGAGGATTAAGGTTCAACCTATGAATTTGATGGGGGGAGGAGGCACAAATATTCAGTCTCTTCTAGTTGAATTAACTGAAAAGTAGCAGTGACCCTATCTGTGTAAAAATTTCCAAGTGAATTTCTTTTTTTTTCTTTTTTTTATCAGAGTCTTGTTCTGTGGCCCAGGCCGGAGTACAGTGGTGCAATCTCAACTCACTGCAACCTCCACCTCCCAGGTTCAAGTGATTCCTCTGCCTCAGCCTCCCGAGTAGCTGGAATTACAGGTATGTGCCACCATGCCCAGCTAATTTTTGTATTTTTAGTAGAGACGGGGTTTCGCCATTTTGGCCAGGCTGGTCTTGAACTCCTCAAGTGACCATAAGTGATCCACTCACCTTGGCCTCCCAAAGTGCTGGGATTACAGGTGTGAGCCACTGCACCCAGCCAAATTTCATTTATTTTCTAAGCCACCTCCCCTTATTCTTGTCTTGTGAAATAATACCAGCTCTTACATACTTAGCATCTGAAGACAGAGACTATTAGTACCCTTAAAAAGCAGAAGGCTGCTAGCCATGGAGATCATTTTTTGTTTCTATTAAAATTCTCACTTTGCTCAGTTCATTGAATCTGGAGACAAAGATGAAGTCAGCCTATCAAGGTGATGGGTTGTCATCAAATACTGAAACCATGGCTGATTTTCCATATATTGAGCCAGATTTAGACATTCTTGTGTCTCCTCCTCGAAGTTAATAAGGCATTTCCACCTATTCATTTCTTCCTTAAAAATCTTTCATACTTAGAAAAAAAGTTAATGAGTCATGAGCAGAGTGCTCATCCCCAAAGAGCACTTGAGGACTACGCCTTGATAGAGAATATGCATTGACTTGGTGAGGGAGACACTTTGAGAGGACTGAATCTATTTTCAGTAAATCATAAATGAAATACCAGGTGACAGTTTGAGGATCATATTAATTTATTTAGAAAAGCAAAGCAAAGTCTGGATCTAAATTTGGAAATGAAACAATTAAACATATAGGATCATAAGGAAAAATTCTGACGAATTATCCAAAGAAAGCTGTAAAGGCTGGTAGGGAGGTTTCCTTAACTTTCTGTGCCTGGGATTGTTTAAGGGAGCTCACTTTTCTCATACAAAGACTCTCACTGTGGCAGGAACATTACTGCAGTCTTAGGCATCACATTCTTGTTCAGGTCAGAAGTAAGGGCTCCAGTGATGACTGTCTCTTTATTAGGAGAGCAAAACCCACATTGCCTTCCACTTATTGACCAGAAATCCTATGTCCCCCTGAGCTCCAAGGGATGCTTGGAAATGAGTGTGTAGCTTTTCAATCACTTTAATGGAGTTAGGAAGAAGTAGGTTGGGAATGGAGTTTCTGTATGCCGTGAAGAGTACCTGCCACATTTTCCTCCTTCATTCACTCTGCCTACTCATGCTAAGCTCAATGCTCAGCACAAGTCTCACCTCCTCCAGGAAGCCAAGCTCTACTTTTGCTCTAGCCTAACGAGTTTTCTTCAGACCCTGAACTCAGCTATTGTTTTCCTGTGTCTAGGTCTTCCCTCCTCAACCAACAGCAATATCCTGAAAGCAGAATCTGCTTATATGTCTTTGCATATCTTGCAGTGTTCACTACAGAGCTTTGCACATAGTACTAATAGATATTCAGCAAAAATTGTATTAGAATGATAGAGTGTGTCTTTTCTCACTGTAAAATACTAAGCAAAAATTAAAAAGTGTTAAAAATATAAACCAATTCCCCATCAAACCCTCATCCATCCTCTAAAACCCACCTGAAATACCACTTAGTCCATGAAGCCGTCCTTAATCCCCCTTGCCAGTCCTGAATTGTCTCTCCTTTGAATTTTTATGCTATGTAAAAAAAAAGATAGTCTAATGCTGTACTTATTTCCGTTCCCTTCTTGAAGAATTTACTCTAGAGTGGGCAGTTATATGTAACTTTGCCTCCTTGACCCCTGCTGAGTTGATTACAATGGACACTGGACCCATATTAGGGCCAATCATATCCTTTTTCTTGGGATATGTAATTGAAAACAGAGACCGGGTCATTAAGATGGTGCTGGGTTACTGGTACTAATAAGACCACATACAGTTGTATTAAGAGTGGGTGCCATGACAACCCACACTTCTCACAAATATTGATTGATTGAGGGCCTAATAAGTGCCCATCATTGTATGGGGCAATAGGGGAAAAAAGCAGCTCAAACACCTGTTCTCATGGATCCTCTATTCTAGTTGCAGGGCATCATTTTAGCTATAGTCAGGCAAAATTACAGAACAGCAGAAACTAGGAAGCTAAGAGCAAGACAATCTGCAGCAAAGAGAATTGAGCAGGTTGACAAGAGACTCTGCAGCCTCTGAAAGACAGACTTGGAGATTTGGAGATTTGAGCTCACATAGTTCCCATGGGGCCCAACTATGCTTCTACCACTACCTCTATTGCTATTGTTGTTGCTATTACTGGCTAACATCTATTAAGTACTTACTATGTTCCAAGCACTAGGCAAATTTCTTGACGTGCATCTAATAGTTTCAATACCCTTATGATCGAGACACTTATATTATTTCCATTTTATAAGTGAAGGCTCTGAGATGGTAGGTGAGTTACTTGAGAATGCCAGCCAGTAAATGACATAACAGGAATTTGAATTACAGGCTATACTGTTTGCAAATTGATCTCATCTTATTACTCTGTATTCCTAAAATATCCTTGTAATAAACTAGCTTTATTGGGTGTCTGCTCCTTCCAATCAACAGGTACATTAGATAGCTTGCTATGTTTAGCTTAGACTGCAGGCAGGTAGACAGAGTAGTTCTCTATTTTTCTATTATTCTTCAAATATAATTGTAGCAAAAATAAGCCCCATTTTGAAAATGTTCAAAGTTAGACATTTGTGCGAGTGTTTTGGTTTGAATATTCATTTCTTCAGTTGTATGACTAAAATTAGTGGTTTCGTCCTTTGTGGGCACCTGAGCCCTGGCCACAGGGGAAGGGTTGGGAGGGGGCTGACAGAGTTTAGACAAGGAGGGTGCAAATACATAGGCATATCAAGAAATGTCTGTAAACCCAGTAAATAATATATCTTGCACACATGTGAACCATGTGTTCTAAATGGAGAAGTAGTTAATATCTATAAAACAAGGATTCCTGTAAAATAATTACTGAACCCATACTAGCTTTTTGTCAGATATTTTCTGTATCAACAGACACTACAAATAAGGGATATATGAGTCTGCCCTTTTTCTAAAATTAAGAGTAAATCCTCATAATTAGAAGTTATTGCAGAATCACTACTGTAAACTATATTAAAAGGGTATCAAGTCTTTATAATGGGGAAGGCAGATATGCTGCTGTCATTCACTAATCCCATCCAAATAGCAGGCAGCTCTCACTGATAAGGACACACTTTCTGACAGGTTCCAATACAACCTCACACTCTCATTATGATGCTCAAGCAGCCACTATCAAACGATTGGAGTTAGCCTGTGAGAAGCTGCCTTTCTTGTTTAGAAAATGAAGAACTCATGTTGTTCAATGACCATCCCGTGATTTTTCCTAGGGTCCAGATAGAGCATCGAGAATCAACCAGTTAGTTTTACCAGACACATCTTGCTTATTTGGCTTTGTGTCAGTGTTCTTGAGTCACCAAATCTGGTGCCTTACTCATTTCAGTTTGTCAACTGGGTAAAACAAAACTTAACTCTGTAGATGGTATTAATAAACGAACGTTGTTGAGCTTCTGTAGAGAGCAGTAGTTGTGGAGTAAATGTTATGGCATAATTGAAATTATGTCTTTTAACTCCCTAAGCAACAGAACTCCCTCCCCACCTGCTTAAAAGTTGGAGTTATTATTCACATCCTGTTTAAAAATAGCACAGAATCTGCAGCAGGATGGGCGTGGAAGTTGTCTGCAGCTTTAATCACTAATGACCTCATCTTCAAATGGTCAGTGATAATAAACAAGAAGGAGGGATTTCCAAGGGAGCAGAGCATTAATAAGGTGAGATTTTAAAATTAATTTTTCAAGTTAATTAAAATGTCCAAAAGCACAATAAAACTACAGAAAATCTGGCAAGGGAATGGCAGCAGGAATGATTAATGCAAGTCAACTGCCTTCTGAGGGTAATAGTAATAATGATGAGATTATGGATATGGAAGAACCTGCTAAAAAGAAATGTGATGCATGTGGAATACAAACTGTGTCCCAGTTACTATTTTATGGTGCACAATGGATCTTATTAAGGAGGAATAGTGGCAGGAATTACCACTGAATTGCTCAATAAAAGTATTGTGTAATTAACAGTGTTGGAGCAGCAGCTGGAGTGATGCCTCCCATTGATGTTCCATATTCTCCATTTATTTCCAGTTTGCTAAGGGATGTAGGTTCTAACTAAGACTGTTTGTTTATTTGAGCATGAAACAGTAAAGATTTGTCGAGCAGTGCACTAAGCTAAGAGACATGAGGCTGTAAGGATGAGTAAGGCACTGTTTTGGCCCTCAGGGGGCTTATGTTCAAATAGGGGAGATGAGATAGGAATGTAATTAACTCTAATACAATGCAGATTGTGTTGAAACCTTCCATAGAGGTCAAAAGAGAGAGAAATTACTTCTAACAAAAGGGATTTAGCAGAAGTGCCTGGGAATCTATGGCATTTGAGAAGGGCTCTAGCTTTGATGTTGGCAAGATTTTTGACAGGTAGAGATAATAATAATTCTCTACTTGTGAGTTCTTAAATTTTTGAAAAAGCCATATGGTATACAAATAATGTCATCAAGCCAAATAGGAAATGATAGAAGTATATTTGTGGTGAAGGGGAGGTCAAAGGGGGGATATGTCTTTCAATAATATGTTGAGAGCACTATGTTGGCACACGAAATGGTAACATTTAATACCATACAAATATATCTTGTGCAAAGGGGGCTTTGAACATTTTGGAATCAAGCAATTATGGTTGAGCCAGACATGCTTGGCCTTACCCTTGCTTTAGGTAGCTACTCTGGCTGCATAGTTGACTTGGGGGACAAGAAGCAGGTCATATAAAGAATTTTGGGGTGCCGCAGCAATAGAACATGATGGAAATGATGGGAGCCTAAATTTTCAAGATGTGCTCCGTGAAAACAGAAAAGAGAAAACACTTGTCAGTAACATTGTGGATACGGAACTAACAAAACTTGAACGAAGAAGAGGGAGAGGTCAAAGATGACCACCAGCTTTTGAGTTTGGGCCACCAGGAGGATGGCCAGGTGAATGCCAACAATTTGGTGGATGAAAGGACTTTGGGCTAATAATGAAGATGTGTTGGTACAATAATGATTGAGGCACCAGGACAGGTACTTCTCCTGCCTTATCCAGCTGAGGTCAGCCTCCATGTTTTTGAGTATGAAGCTGAACTTGAGTTAATGCTTCTTAGATTCTATGATGATATTGAGTTTAGGCGGCATCAGAATGTGCTTGTGAGATGCTGTCATGGAAAGAGATGTTCTTTGGGCATGGTCAGAGGATTATTTAAACATCATCCACTTGTGCACCAATGTATTTCAGGGTCATTTAGAATGACAGCTGAGCTTTTCAGTCTCCAAAGTGGAGACAGGGTTGCTGTGAAGCTCAGTTCTGAGGTCCTGGAAGGAGTCTGGACCCCAGATCGTGGGATACAACTGACTTTTAGTTTGGTTTTTGTAAGGTTATCTTGAGGCCTCCTTTTGATTTTCTTGTAGCTCCAAAGAATTCATTCCAGACTTCCTTTCTCATTGAGTTTCTATTATTTCTGGCTATACTTTCTTTACCCGGCCGCTTTTGTTTCTGGCATTGGCGTTGATGAGCACAGAAGGTGTTAAAGCATAGAAGCCAGCTGACCCAGAGTATAATGAAGCACTAAGATGGAGAGGAAGAATTGCCAAGAAATTCAAGCTGGGGTAGGTTATAGTCTAAAGGCTCATTCCATACCAGGCTCATAAATCTAGTTCATTTTCAATTCCCTTGTTTCCTTAGTCCCTTGTAACAATTTACCAGTAAGACATAAAGTTTCTAGCTTTGTTACTTCTGAGATCCATCCCTGCCTCTCTAGCTCCAAGGTCACAGTCATAGTTTTGCTGTCAGTCTTCTTTCATGAGGACTTGTATAATCTCCTCACTGGTGCTCTGAAATCTATCTGGTCCTCTTCCAGCTATTCTGTGCACTGCAGCGCACAGTATCTTCATTTTCAGGATTCTCCAAAGCCTCTATGGCTCTCCGTTTTTCCTGAAATCAGATTTAAAACCCTGATCCTGGATGTTCAGGCTCTCCCTTGGTCATGGCCCTCCTCAGGCGTCCTTGCCCCCTGCTGCCACCCACTCGTGTTTTGCTCCTGTCGGTAAACAGCCTTGCTGTACACCACACACCATTTTGTGTCCAGAATTGGTGGGTTCTTGGTCTCACTGACTTCAAGAATGAAGCCACAGACCCTCACGGTGAGTGTTACAGTTCTAAAGGCGGCGTGTCCGGAGTTTGTTCCTTCTGATGTTCGGATGTGTTTGGAGTTTCTTCCTTCTGGTGGGTTCGTGGTCTCGCTGGCTCAGGAGTGAAGCTGCAGACCTTCGCGGTGAGTGTTACAGCTCATAAAAGCAGTGTGGACCCAGAGTGAGCAGTAGCAACATTTATTGTAAAGAGCTTCCACAGTGTGGAAGAGGACCCAAGCAGGTTGCCACTGCTGGCTCGGGCAGCCTGCTTTTATTCTCTTATCTGGCCCCACCCACGTCCTGCTGATTGGTAGAGCCAAGTGGTCTGTTTTGACAGGGCGCCGATTGGTGCGTTTACCATCCCTGAGCTAGACATAAAAGTCCTCCACGACCCCATCAGATCAGTTAGATACAGAGTATCCACCAAAAGGTTCTCCAAGGCCCCACCAGAGCAGCCAGACACAGAGTGTCGATTGGTACATCCACAAACCTCCAGCTAGACACAGGGTGCTGATTGGTGTGTTTACAATCCCTGAGCTAGACATAAAAGTTCTCCACATCTCCACCAGACTCAGGAGCCCAGCTGGCTTCACCCAGTGGATTCCGCACTGGGGCTGCAGGTGGAGCTGCCCGCCAGGCCGGCGGCGCGCGCTCGCGCTCCTCAGCCGTTGGGTGGTTGATGGGACTGAGCGCCCTGGAGCAGGAGTGGCGCTCGTTGGGGAGGCTCGGGCCGCACAGGAGCCCATGGAGTGGGTGGGAGGCTCAGGCATGGCGGGCTGCAGGTCCCGAGCCCTGCCCCGTGGGAAGGCAGCCAAGGCCCGGTGAGAAATCGAGGGCAGCGCTGGTGGGCTGGCACTGCTGGGGGACCCAGTACACCCTCCGCAGCCGCTGACCTGGGTGCTAAGCCCCTCATTGCCCGGGGCCGGCAGGGCCGACCGGCTGCTCCGAGTGCGGGCCCGCCAAGCCCACGCCCACCCGGAACTCCAGCTGGCCTGCGAGCGCTGCACGCAGCCCCGGTTCCCGCTGGCGCCTCTCCCTCCACACCTCCCTGCAAGCCGAGGGAGCTGGCTCCCTCCTTGGCCAGCCCAGAAAAGGGCTCCCACAGTGCAGCGGTGGGCTGAAGGGCTCCTCAAGTGCCGCCAAAGTGGGAGCCCAGGCAGAGGAGGTGCTGAGAGCAATTGAGGGCTGTGAGGACTGCCAGCACGCTGTCACCTCTCAATTTTATGGCAGCCACCTCTGAAAAGCTGTTGGCACCACGGCTTCCTAAAGTGCCGTTTTTCTCTGCTTTTCCCACATCTGTCTCAAATTTCTTTTAGAGGTCTTTCTTGTTAGGATCAGGCAAGCTACTTCTTGGCATGAGTGGGTGTGTCTCTGTCATCCTAAATGCAGGTGGACAGAATGCAGGTTACCAAACTCTTTCTTTTTTTAGCAGGCTGTGAGGCCAATCTTATCCTTTCTGGTAAGTTTGCCTGCTGATAACTTTTCCTTTCTGCGTTGAGCATCATCTTATTAGCTCTACTCTTCAGTTGTCTGAAAAAATTACTGCACTGTTAAGTCTCCTGCTAAACATAGACTGTAGAAATATGGCTTACAGAAGATCACAGTACTTTCCAAAGGGTACTTGGATTAAAAAAAATGCGTTCTAGTTTCACGTAAGTGTGGGAAATCTTGGATTAAGCAGAGCTAAACAGGTTTCTTTCTGGGGGACTACTTAGAGATTTTAATGATGTATCTTTTAGATCTCCAAGAAGGGATATTTCATGATCCATCAAAATTAGGCGTAACTCTCCTCTCTGAGGCAGGCTCTCTTTTGATTTCTTTTTTCTTATTGCAATGAAATGTAAATTTCAAGACATCCAGAGATAGAAACGAACTGAAAGAGACTGGATTTTTTTGTTTCCGATATGATGCAGTGCTAAATACCACCAGGGTATTATTGCCTCTGGCTGAAGGTGAATAAAGCCTTTGGCTCTCAGAAGTGTTCAGGGCCCAGAACTGGCTCAGTTCACTGTCTTTAGGGAAGGATGACAGAGAGGTGCCTTCTGCCTGCAGCCATGTCCCTGCCAGCACAAAAGGGCAACCGTTCTAAAAAGGGAAATGTGGTCTCAATGCTTCTCACTGCTTTCCTCAGGAAAGAAATTGCAGACCACAAGGGTGACAGCAAAACTCAACATTCTTACCTCATTTAGGACGCTTAGGAGTAGGTCCCCTCTCCCTTTATTCTTAAGACATCAAAAGAAAACAACTTTTAAAAGTCTCACGGGGAAACGGCACACTTTTCATGCTTTGCTTCTTTGTTGCTGATGCATAAGCTCTGCTCTGGTTAGTCCATGCTGGCTACATCCTAGCTCCGGCACGTCCCACACCCACGTCTTCCCTCCCAGCTCTGGACCCAGGAGATTCGCTGCTGTAGGGGGTGCCACGTGCACCTTGCACCCTTCTCTTCCATACCCACCTCCCTCCCTTTTTGGTCCTGCTCCGGAGCCCGGTCCTGCTCTGGAGCCCGGTCCTGCTCCGACCGACCCCACCTCCCATGAGCAGCCCCTCCCCGTGGCTCCAGACCCCAGTCGGGAGGAGGGGGAGGGGGAGGGGGAAGCTCTCTCCTCCCCCTGCCCTTGACCTAGGGTGGCCAAGGCTTCCCACGGCTGCTAATTTCCAGGTGCCTCAACCTCTCTTTGGGCGTTCCCTTCACTCCTCCCACGGCTCTGCAAATAGTCCCGTCAGTGGCTAAAGCCTCTGGAACCTTCCGAGTTGGGTCCTCTTTCTTGCTGGACCCTGACTGAGAGTGTATTTTCAGGAAACGTACACAGGTCCCTCACATGAAAATACCGGAGAGCGGTCACAGTGTGTCATTGCCACCTCCTTCCCCTGAAAGACAAGGAGCGCAGCTGGGCCGCAGCTGGGGAGCCTCCCTTGGGATCAGAGCAGGGGGCCCAGCAGGCCCTTTGCCCAGGCTCATGTAGCCAAGAAGCCCTTTTTGGTGGAGGGAATCTCAGGGCATTAGTATTACAAAGGACCCATTTCGAAAAGCCCTAGAGCAGAGTATATCTCAGGAGGGATGGAGCACATTCAGTGGTTTGCTGATAGCAGGTATTTAGGAGGCTGATCTGGGCCATGCTGGAACCACCTGGCCTGGCAGATGGCTGCAGTATATTTTAGAGAAGTCCCTAAGTGTGCCTCAGTACACACTGCTCTTCACCTCTGTTCTCTTCAACAATGTGTAAGCAAATCTTGGCTTGATTTGGCTGGGTGGGGGGAGGGATGCTATTGTAGCTATTGAAATATATCCCAGGGGATCCTTTTCCTATGCTAGGAACTCTGACCTGTTGCTTTCTGGTATTCCCAGGGAATTGCACTGTCCACTTAGAAGTGAGGGGACGTCATTGTCCTCTCTGATCACAGGAAGATGAGTCTCAGAGGAAGGCATAGAAATGCCAGAGCTCTCTTTCGAGAATAGTGAACTTACCGTAATTTTGGTAAGTGTTAGTGTGGTAGGCATGCTGGGATGAGGAAGGACTTGGCAAAAAAGGCTTGAACATCACTGAATTTGTTTGTCCTTTAGAAACAGAAAAGATAGGAGCGCACTTTACCCTTTCAGTAACCCTGTGGTCAGAGTGTAATGGTCAGAGGCCGAGTGGCCTCTTCAAGATGTCCGGGATGCACGTCCCTGTCCGTATCGTGCATCAGTAGCAGCGCTGGGTGAATACGGTGTCATGGAGCCCTGGGAACACAGTGGAGCCCTCATACCTTGTGGCCAGCTGTCTCTCTCTCCCTGCTTTCTGTAGAGCTGGCTACGTTGTAACTCTCCTGGAGTCCCCCATGAGGCCCTCGTCCTGTGACTCACTGTCTACTCGAACTCTGCTCAGATCACCTACTGAACTGGTCACCACCAGCTGGTGCTTAATTGCCTCCCTGGCTTTTGCTTGGCCTTGAATCACTCCTGGTTCTTACGTCAATCTGTTCTCTTCTCCAGAGGCACAGAGTGGAGGAACTTGCTTTGTCTTTATTTCTCTGCAAATAGAGGACCCCTCCATGGGCAAGGATGAATGGGTTACTCAGAGTTGAATTGTAGTGTCTTGTGGGGCTTTTCCAGGAAACTCCCCCAGATTGCAGGAAAGAAGGCCTCAATATCCTGCAGGACCTGAAGGGCATCCTACCTAACTCATAACAGGGACAGCTGCTGTCCATGCAGTTGTGCAGCATGGGGGACTTACACCTGATATCCTCCGAGAGGACCAGCAGGCCCATCCATCACAGACAATGCCTGGCTCGGCATTTTTTTTTTTTTTTTTTTTTTTTTGAGACAGAGTCTTGCTCTGTCACCAGGCTGGAGTGCAGTGGCATGATCCTGGCTCACTGCAACCTCTGCCTCCTGGGTTCAAGTGATTCTCCTGCCTCAGCTTCCCAAGTAGCTAGGACTACAGGCACATGCCACCATACCCAGCTAATTTTTGTATTTTTACTAGAGATGGGGTTTCTCCATGTTGGCCAGGACGGTCTCGATCTCTTGACCTCGTGATCAGCCTGCCTTGGCCTCCCAAAGTGTTGGGATTATAGGAGTGAGCCACCACACCTGGCCCAGCTTCTTTATAGGAAGCAGGATTCGAGGACTCTATCAAGGATAAAATCCATTTTCATCCCATTTCTGAAAGGGCTTTGGTAACCCCAAAAGCGGAAAATGACCTGCTGTAAACCCGATTCTGTTCTCCCACACAATCTTTTGCCTTCCCAACAAAGACCTGGGCAAGGACGAAACCATGGGGCAGGACTTCTGTCTCTTACAAATATGCCCAGTTATCTTTGAGAACCCCACTTAGGATGAACCTGAGCTTGGAAGCTGTCCCAGTCCTCACTCTGGGGTGATCATTTTGTCCTGGTTTGGGCAGGACTTCTTGGTTTTAGCACTGAAAGTAAGTCCCATGTCCCTTCAGGCCCAGGTAAAATGAGATAGCTGGTCACTCTCCCTCACACCCTCTTCCCTTCTGGGCCTGTCGTTGCACACTTCACATTGTGTATTCACTGCACCTTTCTGTGAGGCTGTGGGCTCCATGAAGAGAGGGGCCCTATCTTGTTCCTCTTCATCTCCCCTCATGCCTGGTATTAGAAAGTGCCCCATGAAAATTTGTTGAGCAGGAATTGCTACTCAAGGCTTAGATGCTGCATAAACAGCTCTACTCTTATTTTAAAATTTATTTTTTAAATGTTTACTTTATTTGACAAGTAGTTATTGTGTATATTTACAAGGTACAATGTGATGTTTTGATAGATGTATACACTGTGGAATGATTATATCAAGCTAATTAACATATCCATCACCTCACATACTTATTTTGTTTGTAGTGAGAACATTTGAAATCTACTCTTTGAGTGATTTTGAAATATACAGTACATTATTATTAACTATGGTCACTATGCTATGCAGCAGATCACTAAAACTTAGTCTTCCCATCTAACTAAAACTTTCTAACTTTTGATCCATATCTCTCCATTCCCCATCCCGCCAACCCTCATTCTATTCTCTATTTCATACTTAGCCATAGATTTTTTTTCAGATTCAGTATTTTCAGATTCAACATATAAATTAGATCATGCAGTATTTTTCTTTCTGTCCCTGGTTTATAGAATATGTGGAGAAGATTGCTCAGGGCTCTACATTTATTATGGGGCCCCTGCTTTGTACCTGAAAAATAAAACTGGGATCCCTAAACTTTGCAACGATTATTGGGGCCTCATTATCTGGGATTATTACCTGTAGCAGCTATAACATTCATAATAGATAATCTTTTGATAATCTTGTTAACATTTTAGTGTCTATCTTTCCAGACATTTTCCTATATATCGATACACATGGCCATGTAGACTTAAACACATATTACTACTATCCAGGCCAAACATCTCTTTATATACTTACTGCATATTTTAATTTTTTTCACTTCTAAAGTGTTTATGTAATTTGCATTTTTTTCTGGTTGGGTTTCAATATTTTCATATGGACTTATATGATCATTTTAGCATATTAGGGCTATTAAACATTTTGTTTTAAAATTTTAGCAGTATCTGTCTCAGAATTTAATTTCTTTTAGCCATTTTGTTTTCTCTTCAGAACTTTACATTTCAGTGGTGTGTAATACGCCAATATTACCTATTTAGTTTCTGCCTTTGGTTCAACATAATAAAAGGTCTTGGCCACCCCTAAAATGTATAAAAAAATCTATGGCTAAGTATGAATTCCCTTCTTTATGTTTTAATTTTTAATCCATCTGGAATTCATCTAGCTTAAAGAATTATGCAGTAAAGGAAAAAAAAAATTACTTATTTTCTCCCAGAAGGCCAGCTAATTGTTCCAACATCTTTTCCTCTTTAATTAGAAATGCCAGCTTTATTATATATATGTAGTGTTCCCATTATTGTAATTCTCTCAAATATTCTACAAGTGTAGTTTTGCTTTTTTCCCTTTACCAGTGAAATTTGAATGGCTTAATCTCTCAGGAGTGGGTCTCATTCCTTGTTTCTTTCTATAACATTAATCTATTTGTATCTGCTTTTTTTTTCTGTTGTGGTCAGTGAATACGGTCTGAATAACACTTATTCGTTGGAATTTATTGAGGTTTTCTCTGTAGTATAATATGGTTCCATTTTTGTAAATGTCACAAGAAGATATTGATACAATCTCTATATAGTATATACCTCTGTCTTCTCTCTCTCATCTGTAATTTCTATTACTGCTAGGTGTGGGTTGGAACTTTTTTAAAAGAGGGATTTGAAGTTTGGAACTTGGTTTGTTGGGGAGGAGACCCCTTTGACTTTTAGATTAAGTAATTGCTTGATTAACTGCACAGGGATATGCGGTCAAATTTTCAGACAATAATCACAGCTTCTTTGCTCTTTTTACAATTATTCTTTCTCTTTCAAGCATCCTGAGTCATTTTATTTTACGTGTTTTTCTTTTATACAGAATTCAGTTGAGTTTCAGTTTTTGATTCAGTATGAGGGGTTTTGTTTTGTTTTTGCATTGATGCTTTATTCTTTATGTATGATTGTTATGTTGGTTATGTTTGTTTTTATTTAATTTGCAATGGTGATAGATTGCATTATTGTTCTCAATTATTTATCCACTTCCCCACTTAGTTGTATTTTGTAGCAGGCAGGGTGTACTTTCCTTTCCTACCCTATTGACTTTGGGCTTTGCCATGGGGTTGTTTTGACCAATGCAGTGCAGATGGAAGGAACAGTGGCCAGTTTTGATCAGAGGTTTAAGAAACACCATGAGTTTGGCTTGTCCCTGGAGCTTCTGTCCCCTGGCACAAGAACCCCCTGAAGGTAGCTGCCCCTTCACCTTGGGACATGGAATGAGAAGACACAAGTAGCCCATCAGAGCTCAGCTGAGCCCAGCAGAAGTGCAGCCCACCTGAAGACCTGCAAGCAAGAGTAAATATTTGTTGGGGGAAGTTGTTGAGATTTGGGGTTGCTTACTACTTTAGTTATCATGTTTCCCTTCCTTTACCACACTCATTCTTTAAAACTACTTTCTTTCTTCCTTCTCCTCATCTATGCATCATTGAAAACCATTAGCGGCCCAGAATGAAATAGGCAAGCCAAGCAGGGATCAAGGCCTGTGGACAAGGAGGGGATGGGGCTGTTTTAAGCGATTTGCTATGTCTTGGAGGACTGAGAAATGCATTGAGGATAATGGGAGTCAGATCTCTTACTGTTGGGAATATGCAAATGGAGACAGCTAGAATCGGGGTTGCCAAATTTAGCAAATAAAAATACAGGAAACTATTTGGGACAGATTTATACTTTTAGTTATTTGTTATCTGAAATTCTAATTTAACTGGGCATCCTGCATTTTATCTGGTAATCTTGGATAAAATAAACCCTGTAGTGTTGGATTGAAATTGGAGGTACCAGCATGAACTTACAGATTTACACACACACACACACACACACACACACACACACACACACACACATAAAGACGTGTGACATATACATATGTAGGGGCCAAGAAACTTTCTCCTTGGCCCTCTGAAGTTTTGCTGAAAAATCAACTTGCACAAGGCAGATTAATTGGAGAAAAGGCATACAAATCTATTTAACATGTATACATGGGAGCCTCCACAATGAAAACCACTAGATATGGGGAAATTTTCCATTTTTATGCTTAGGTGAAAGTATGGACAGCTTTGTGGGAATATAATTGGAAAAAAAAAAGTATGATCTAAGGCTAATGGACTGAGTGGGGGACCCCAGCAAGATCTGTCTGTCTAGATTATTCCCGGCCTCTCTGAGCTGCTTTTTTTTTTTTCTGGGTATGGGGCAGGGCCCTCTGAAATGGAAGTCTTATGAGCTACAGTCAAACAAGGTATGTCAGATAATTTTTTATGGTCAGTTTTTATACAGAAAGACAAAGGGAAAGTTAGATTAATATTTTTAGGTTTTACGGTTGGTTTTCAGGAAGGGGTTCTGGTTTCTGTGACCTGCCTTGGAGAAGAGGGATTCTAGTTTCTATGGATAGCCTTGTGGGAGAATTGTTCTGAGAGACAGGAAGGTAGGAGAAGGTCAGTAAAAAGCTTTTGCTTCTGAGGCTGCTTCTGAGGCCTTCATTTTAGGATATTGTTTTCTGAGCCCCTACATTCCCCAGTCTGAAACTTCCCCAAAAAGTTTTACGGTCCAGATATGGGGTTGGTGGATTGTTTCATAATCCATTGAACCAGCCTCTCAGTCCTGAGGATAAGGTAGTCCAATTACATAGTTAATAGTTGTGTCTCATTGCAGGCAGCAGTGTTGCAGATGGGCTTCCACCACAGTCAGGCCTCTCTATGATTTGAGCAGTCAGTTATTTAATAAGAAGCATTCCTATGGAAACAAAAGAAAAACAAAGGCTAATGGTTAGAACAAACTATAAACTTAGTTTCTGAGTCCAGAGGGAAACCAGTTGAGAAGACTTTTAGATATTGGGCTTGAAGCATCTTCTGATGAAGTGAGAGCAGACAGTGGCAATCTGACAGATTTTTTTTCTGGTTTGCAGTTTGCATCAGGTGTTCCAGTGAACTTTCTGAGTAGTCTGTACACCAGCAGGCACAAAGGCTGCTCATACATGAAGTTGCTGTAATGATTTTTCAAAGTTTTTTTTTTATCAAGTTATCTAGTTTTAGCTTAAAAGGCTTTAGGAAAAAGCAGTTTTAATTTTAGTGATTTTAAGTAAAAAAAATTGTAAACATTAGTTTGGAGCCAGTAAAAAGTTCACTATTCAGTCCAAATTGTATGCAAATAATAAAAACTCAAAAACAGTGGACAAGGCTAGAATCTAGAATCTAATAACAGATCTAATAACTGATATATTAAAGTTTTCTTCTGAAACATAATTTTCCTCCAGTCCTCTGTTTCTACCAATGAAAAATCATAGTACAATTTATTTGAAAAGTAAGTCCTAGTCTTACTTTACTTGGCCTGATTGTTTGCATGAAGTGTGGCAAAAATAGTGATTGGCCACATATGGTCTTTTTAAATTGGGTTTTCTGGAACTTTTTATAAGGAATATCAGATAAGACTTTCGAAAGCCTCCTGAGGCTAACGAAGCCAAGGATTTGTCATCAAACTGTTCCTGTAATACTTGTATGAATTGGGTGAATTCCTCTTTGAGGTCCCAGAATTACTTGAGGTTTCTGATCCTATCATTCTTTACTTACCGCAGGCCAGGAACCTTGTAAAGAAACCATGTAGACAGGTTCCAGCCCAGTTTTTCCAAGGGGATTTTTATCAGTTCTATAAAGTCAACTTCAATTCCTTTTTTTTCTTATTTTTTTTTATTTTACTTTAAGTTCTGAGATACACACACAGAACATGCAGGTGATCTGTCCACCTTGGCCTCCCTAAGTATGGGATTACAGGTGTGAGCCACTGCACCTGGCCTCATTCTTTTCTTAACTTTTTATATACCTTTAGTTTTGTCATTTTTCCCTTCAATTTGCAACTTATAAAATCCTCTAAATTAGACAAAATTACTTTCCTTTTAACAAAAAATCACATTTATTGGGGGAAACTGCCCCCTATATTTCATTTTCTATTTTCCATAAGTGTTGGCCGGCTGAGAAATAAAGAGAAAGGGTACAAAGAGAGGAATTTTACAGCTGGGCCGCCGGGGGTGACATCACGTATCAGTTGGACCGTGATGCCCACCTGAGCCTCAAATCAGCAAGTTTTTTATTAAGGGTTTCAAAAGCGGAGGGGGTGTAAGAACAGGGAGTAGATCACATGCTTCAAAGGGCAAAAAGGAGAACTACTGATAAGGGTCCAATGAAGATCACAAGGCAAAGGGCAAAAGCAGAACTACTGATAAGGGTCTATGTTCAGTGGTGCACATATTGTCTTGATAAATATCTTAAACAACAGAAAACAGGGTTCGAGAGCAGAGAACCAGTTTGACCACAAATTTACCAGGGCGGAGTTTTTCCCATTCTAATAAGCCTGAGGGTACTGCAGGAGACCAGGGCATATCTTAGTCCTTATCTCAACTGCATAAGACAGACATTCCCAGAGCGGCCGTTTATAGACCTCCCCCCAGGAATGCATTCCTTTCCCAGGGTATTAATATTAATATTCCTTGCTAGGAAAAGAATTTAGCGGTATCTTCCCTACTTGCATGTCCATTTATAGGCTCTCTGCAAGAAGAAAAATATGGCTCTTTTTGCCCAACCCCTCAGGCAGTCAGACCTTATGGTTGTCTTCTCTTGTTCCCTAAAAATCGCAGTTGCTCTGTTCTTTTTCAAGGGGCACTGATTTCATATTGTTCAAACACACATGTTTTACAATCAATTTGTACAGTTAACACAATTATTGCAGTGGTCCTGAGGTGACATACATCCTCAGCTTACGAAGATAACAGGATTAAGAGATTAAAGTAAGACAGGCGTAAGAAATTATAAAAGTATTATTTGGGGACTGATAAATGTCCATGAAATCTTCACAATTTATGTTCCTCTGCCGTGGCTCCAGCTGGTCCCTTGGTTTGGGGTCCCTGACTTCCCACAACACACATTTTTTATGCCTTCTTGTAACTTTTTAAAAACCAAAAACATATTCTACTTTTTCTATACACTTTGTATACAGAATTATTTCTCCTGTATTCAGTAGTTTTAATTATATACAATGTTTGTATATAATTTTGTAATGTTTACTCTTAGTAACCCTTATTTTTAGTAAAAATCTAGGAGGTAGGCAATTTTAATTATGTGTCAGACGCAGAGCTCAGGACAATTCCTGGAGGATCTAATCTCTTCCAGTATGGACAAGAGGCACAGCCAGTCCAAGGAGGATGAGGCCCAGGTGTTTTTCTCAGGCCTCACCGTGGTCACTTGTCTAGACCCCAAAATTAGATGCTTCATGATAAAGACAAGCTCATAGTAATATATGTGTAGGGGTTTGGAGGAGACCAGTAGTCAGCTGTTACAGCTTTAACTCACAAAGTAAGCAAGTATCAAACTTACTACAGGAACAATAGTTTTTTGACCTTAAAACGCCTAGCAGAAACAGCCTAACCCTGTCTAACAAGTAGACTCATGCAAAATGTCTGAGTTGTAACAATCTCGTTTGCTGTGAGATGATGATAATGATGGTGGTGATAATTTTTGCCAATATAGAGTGAGCCCCCTAAGGTCTAGGTAGAAACCTTCCTTCCGTCAACCTAAAGAAATAAACAGGCAAAATTAACATAGAGAGTTTATTTGGGGCAAGGTTAAGGACTGCAGCCTGGGATATACCTCCAAGTTGCCTTGGAGAATGCTCCCTTCAGTTTTTGTTATAAGCAAGTTTTTTTTTGAGACAAGGTCTTGCTCTGTTGCCCAGGCTGGAGTGCAGTGGGATATCAGTTCACTGGAACCTCTGCCTTTCAGGTTCAAGCGATCCTCCCGCCTTAGCCTCCTGAGTAGCTGGGATTATAGGCATGCGCCACCATGAGGGGCTAATTTTTGTATTTTTAGTAGAGACAGGGTTTCACCGTGTTGTCCAGGTTGGTCTCGAATTCCTGACCTCAGTGGTCCACCCACCTTGGCCTCCCAAAGTGCTGGATTACAGTTGTGAGGTGCCTGGCCAGTTATAAGCAAGTTTTTAAAGGCAAAAGAGAACAAGGAGTGGGCTGATGCAGTTTTTTGACAGAAATTCTCACTGGTTTTCAGAAATAACAATGGTTAGTGCTAAATTGTAGCATAGAATTTAAGGCAGTCTTAGAAGCAGAATTAAATCTATAGAATTACAATGATGGCATAGAGCATAGGTTTGCAGAAATCACCCAGAACAAATAGGAAATGTTTGAGGCTGCAGTGGGCTATGATCATGCTACTGCACTCCAGCCTGCATGACAGAATGAGACCCCATCCCCCCAAAAAAGGAATGGAAAATAGTAATTAATTAAGAACTGTTTAGATACCTGGAGGGTACAAATGAAGGGAGAGTGGTATGAGAAGCTGCAGCAGGAAACTGGTCTTTTCAATAACTAAATCTTTTTATTCCTCAGAGGTAATTTTTTTTAATAGTGTCTAAGCAAGAAAGAAAAACAATTTGAGTATTTCTTTTTAACTTATAGTTATACATTGTTTAACTATAGGGTACGAGTTATGGTGCCCAGTTTATGGCATTTTATGGCTACCTGGTGTCAGTTAGCCCAGAGCCCACACAGCAAGAGGCTTCAAGAGGTACTTATTTATTTCAAGAGGTAATTATTTTAATTCTTTTCCTTATTGTTCTGGGTGATTTCTGCAAACCTATGCTCTATGCCATCATCATAATTCTATAGATTTAATTCTCCTTCTAAGACTGCCTTAAATTCTATGCTATAATTTCTATCAAATATTTTTCACTTAACTCTTCTAATTTCCTATTCATCCCAGTATATTTAATTCTACCATCTTTCATTTTATTTCTTTGATTACCTCGGGAATGCAAAGTAGCTGCCAACTAAAAGCTTCTTTGGTTTTCTAGACTTAAGAATTATCTAAACAGTTCTTAATTCATTACCATTTTCCATTCCTTTTTTGGGGGGCTGGGGGAGATGAGGCCTCATTCTGTCATGCAGGCTAGAATACAGTAGCATGATCATAGCCCACTGCAGCCTCAAACTTCTTGGCTCAAGTGATCCTCCTGTCTCTGCCTCCCGAGTGGCTGGGACTAAAGACATGTGTTACCATGCCCAGCTAAATATTCCTTCTTCTTCTTCTTTTTTTTTTTTTACAGAATCATTGTTTAGGTATCGTGTTGTTCATCTTTGAGTAGGGACATTTCTATCCCGGATGGCTATTTGTTCTGAATACTAGTTTCTGTAGCATTTTTCTCTACTCTTTATCAATTTAGCAATTGTTTGGATCCTCCATGTCCATCTTGATCTGGAGGCCTGGATGATCAGTGTTAATGTTCTGGCTTAGCTGCTGGGATCCCTGAGGAGGGTACAAATGAAGGGAGGGTGTTATGAGAAGCTGCAGCAGGAAACCGGTCTTTTCAATAACTAAATCTTTTTGTTCCTCAGCAGTAAATTTTTTGTTTTTTGTAATAGTGTCTAAGCAAGAAAGAAAAACAACTTGAGTATTTCTTTTAACTTTCATTTTAAGTTCAGGCGTATATATGCAGGTTTGTTATATAGGTAAACTTGTGTCATGGGGGTTTGTTGTACAGATTATTTCAGCACCCAGGTATTAAGCTTGGTATTCATTAGTTATTTTTCCTGATCCTCTCCCTCCTCCCATCCTCCACTCTCTGATAAGCCCCAGCGTGTGTGTTCCCCTCTATGTGTTCGTATGTTCTCATCATTTAGCTCCTACTTATAAGTGAGGACATATGGTATTTGGTTTTCTGTTCCTGTGTTAGTTTGCTAAGGATAATGGCTTCCAGCCCCATCCATGTTGCTGCAAAGGACATGATCTTGTTATTTTTATGACTGCATAGTATTCTATGGTGTATATGTACCACATTTTCTGTATGCTTTTTAGGTTGATTCTATGTCTTTGCTATTGTGAATAGTGCTGCAATGAACACGTGTGTGCCTGTGTCTTTATGATAGAACTATTTATATTCTTTTTAGTATATCGGTTAAATGATAGTTCTGTTTTTAGGTTTTTGAGGAATCACCACAGTTTTCCACAATGGTTGAACTAACTTACACTCCCACCAGCAGTGTAAAAGCGTTCCTTTTTCTCTGCAACCTTACCAGCATCTGTTGTTTCTTGACTTTTTAATAATCGCTATTCTGACTGGCATGAGATGGTATCTCATTGTGGTTTTGACTTGCATTTCTCTAATGATCAGGGATGTTGAGCTTTCTCTCATATGCACATTGGCTGCATGTTTGTGATCTTTTGAGAAGTGTCTGTTCATGTCCTTTGCCCACTTTTTAATGGCGTTATTATTATTTTTTATCAATTTGAGTATTTTCAACAGAGGGAATTTAATGCTATTAATTGGTTATATGAGTGGGAAATGAGCTGAGAAGGCCAACAGGGGACAGTGTGGAAACCCGCAGAGGAGCAGTAATGGGAAATCCCTACACCTTAGGCTGCAGGGGCAGGGAGGAGACAATGTTATTGGTGCCAGTGGCTGGCATCAGCTGAATGCTTGAGGCACTTTTTATGTGGCAGCTGGAGCCATGGAGAAAATAGTCTCTATTGAGATGCTACCTAAGGCACAGAAGAGGGGGCAAAATACCTAAATTTCTTCCTTCTCCTAGAAGAAATCCTGAGTTTCTTCCTAGAAGGAAGAAATCTCCCAGAAGTGCCTCCCATTGACCAAATCCTGACAGATACAGGGGCGGGAAAAATGTAGCCTGGAGTTGTCAGCCCTTTATATTAAGACCAGAGCAGAGGAGGAGTGAGGAATGGATCTGAGGTCAAGACTGGCAAAGGTTTTTCCTCCCATAGAGATTCTGCAGGTATGTAGAGTCTTTTGCAAGGTTATTTCCCAAACCATATTACCCACCCTGCCCCTCCCCCAACATGCACATATACACACATTTAGTGTAAGATCTACTTTTTTATATTACATCTTAAATGCTATGAACTTTTATCCATTTATTTTGTAGTAGTCATCTTTTTGGATTTTCGGAGTCCCAAGCACTTTTGGTTTTTTAGTTGATTCCTTTTGATCACAAGTAGGACTGATTTTCCTTTCTTTGTGATTTCTATAGCCAATCCTGTGAGCCTTCCTGCTCTTGGGAACTCTTTAAGTTACCACAGTCTCAGAAGAATTCTATGTTTCGTGTCCCAGCTGTCTCTGAATTCTAGAACAACCTGTTCAGTGCCCTTGGGGTCAAGGTGGCATGTGCCCACCAATCTAATAGTTATTTGGGTTAAATACTTGCACTGTCATCTCTTTTATGAGGAGAACTCTTTTGCCTTGCTTCTAACCCAGAAGTTCTGCTCCCAGTAAAACAGCCTATTCTTCTCCTCAGAATACCCAATTCTGTAGCAGTTGTGGGGTTTATACCAGTAATTTCCTCTGCTCATACCCATTCCTAGTACTTCATCTTATATAATTTCTACAATGGTTCTGCAAATATATGTCACATAGGAAACTAGTATTTCTTACATCCTACTCAGGGCTGACATCATTAATTGATTAGGTTGATTTATTTAGTTCATTTTTTAATTGATTGATTTAGTTGATCAAATAATTATGATTAATTGATTATGCTCATTTTCTGATGAAAACGACCTTAGAACAGTTTTTAAAATTATGCTTCAAGTCACTCCCAGTAGCATGTGAAAAGAACATGTATTTGACATACTGGACTTGGTAGAAAGGTCTAAACTTCAGTTCAAGTTTTTAGCAGACAATGGTTTGTTACAAGCCAATGAAAATGAGGAGTCCCTTCAAGCTCACTGAGACATTGACTGATTTTGCTTCGCAATTTTTTCCCTTCAGAAGAAATCTTACCAGGTAACAGTGATGCTGATAACAAGAAACAAAGAGAAAGAAACAAATAAAGAGAGAGTGAAACTGAGTTCCATTGTATGCTGTTTTAGATTGGGTTCCTTGGAAACAGACCCTGAGATGGAGAATTGCATGCAGATTGTTTACTGGGGGATACTCCTGAGAGGCATCTATTCAGAAGTGAGGAAGACAGCATTGGGTAGAGGGGGAGGCTGATCTGCGAAGCATTTCCAACTGAGGGCCAAGCTGATTCTCCACAGATCTCTGCAGGGGAATTTCTGGGGTGGGGGTGGAGGGTCTTGAGAATTGTCCCAAATTGAAGCAAAGGTTACGCCTTTATGCCCGTACATCAGCAACATTGGTTTGGGGTGTCCCCTTGTCGAGGGGAGAGCAGCCTTGGACAAGGCAGTGCCAGTTTCCAGTGGGATATTGTGTCGACAACTTTGCAGGGTGTTCTTTTTTTTTTTTCCTGTCACAGATGCTGTGATGGATCTTTGGTCCATGTCGCAGTGCTGGGATTGTACCTGCATAATGCTACTTTTAAAATCTAATGATTTGTCTTTTGTTTGGGAAGGGATGATCTAACATGTCTAGTCAGCTTGGTCCCTACAAACTCTTCATTAATATAAGAGATTCCTAAATCTTCATAGGGCTTTTCCTCTTTGGAGCTCATATCTCTTACCGAGATGCTACAAAGCACTTGTCATTTTTTACAAATCAAGTCCAATTAGCATAATGTCATTGATATTGTGAACCAATATGGTGTTTAGTGAAATGTCCAAGTCCCTTTGGACCATCTTATGACAGAGGCTGTGAGGGCAGTTAACAGAGAGTTAACTCCGTGTTAATGAAGCCCTGTGGGAAGACCATAATAGTGTATTGTTAACCATCCCATATGAACGTGAAGTGCTTTCTGATTCTTCTTTCAGATGGAAATGGAAACAAAAAGTTAGCCAACTACATAGTTATGGCTATGATGATGAAATTTTCTTAGTCTGTTTTGTGCTAGACAAAATACCATAGATTAGGTAATTTATAAAGAATAGAAATTTATTTTCTTACAGTACTGGAGGTTCAGAAGTCCAAAGTCAAGGTGCTATCAGGTTCAGTTGTCTCATAAAGGCTGTTCTCTACTTCCAAGATGGTGCCTTATTGCTGCATCCTCTGGAGGGAAGGAATGCTGTGTCTTCACAATGCAGACAGGCAAACTGGCCAAACACTGTGCCTCTTTTATGAGTGCCCTGATCCTATTCATGAAAGAAGAGCCCTCATGGCCTAATTACCACTTAAAGTCTCCACCTCTTAATATCATATCTGAATTTTGGAGGAGACACATTCAAACCATTTGTTCTGGTAAAGATATCACATTGGCATAGCAGCTGCAATTGAGACTTCTCTTTGGTTAAGGCTGTGACAGTTTTGGTGCTAAAGCAGGCCCATACTAACCTGTAAGAGCCAAGTGTTCAATTTTCAGGAACCTTGTGAGCTGGTTGTTAAACCTATAGTGGGAGCATTATACTCTGGAAATTGGCAAATGCTGTATAGCAATCATCCCTTGACCCCTGGAGAGCCCATTGTTAAATGTTTACCAGCACGTCATTGGTGGTAGTCCACTGTCGTTTATCATGTATCATGATTCTGCTCCATGTGCTTTTCCCTTTGCTGATTTTGCTTTGTTTTGCTGCAATAAATCACAGCTGTGAGTGTGACTGTATTCTGAGTCTTGTGAGTCCTCCTAGTGAATAATCAATAGAGTTTTTGTAGGGGCTAGAGTGGTGAATAAAATGAGGCTATCATGGCCATCACCAGTTTTGCATTCTGCAGAATTTTGAAGAGGGTGCTAAATTTTGCCATTTCCCCTAGGATATAGTATTGTCTTTATTTATTGCCTTGGATAGGGGACAGTGGGGACATTTCAGTGGCTTCTTTTGGCTTTCCACACTTCAATAGCTTTTGCACCACAGATCAAGAACTTGATGTAAGAGTTCTGTCATTTATCATGTGTATCCATTTCAATTACACATTTGGGCACAGGGAAATGTTCACTGGATGGATCCATGAACCCACTGGACCCATCGGGAGGTTGGAGCTGGGTCATTATTAGCCTTCACCTCACCCTATTATAGTGGGAATCACAATGGAGCTTTGTGTCCCTGGATATCACAGTCATTTCAGACCCTGGCTCCAATAATTCTTGTAAGTTTTGAGCACAGTACAGGGAAATGATCACTGGCTGGATTAATGGACCCAGTGTAGCCTTAGTGAACTGGACATGGGTCATGACTGGTCCCCATATTTCTCTATTCAAATGGAGGGGTATAATGATTCTTTGGGTCCCTGGGAATCGAAGTCAACTTACACTTAAATCCTTGTAAGTTTTGGGTGTTCCCATTTTTCCACTGGACAGTTATCTAAGGAAATGGCTGTTGATCTCTTTGGGAAAGAACTTGGAGAATTACTACTAAATACACTTCTGTGGTATTGCACGGTTTTTTGTCATGGGGACCTGGCTTCTTCTTCAGTCATTCTCGAACTGAGAACTGGCTCAAGTTCAGAAGCTTGTTAAACAATCATGACTTCTTATTCAGGCAGATGTTTGCAGGCTCTTGATCATCTGTTCTAAATTTCTTTTAGTTGGATAATTTGTGCAACACCTTTGATTGTCATGAATGTATTTCTTACCCCTTTTGTAAAAGATTGTCCTTGGGGCCCTCCTCTGGCACATTTCTGGCTGGTTGGGGGCTCTCTAGACTTAACTGGTATGTCCTCTTTAGCATACCCACTTCTCTGAGCTTTAAATGCCCCTTTCAGACCATTTGTCATATCGGTTTTGGTATTTCTAATTCATTGGGCCAAACAGATGGATGGGCCATGATATTTTTCAAGCTTTTGAGAGCCATCCTTGCAGTGTATTAGTACTCTCTCTGGAGTATTTGCCTAGACTTGAGTATCATGGGAGAATGTTCCCACACTGATTAATTCTCCTTTGTCTAACTTTGTGTCCTACAGTCCCACCTGTCAGCATCTATTCTCACGCACACTTTCCCAGCTTCTGCTGGCACATATTAGCCAGAGCTTACAGCTTCTTTGGTATATAGTCCCTGGCCTCTTAGCAAGCCCAGCACATCTCTGGTTAGGGTGTGCTGAAATTTAACCTTGTTATTTTTCTGTTGCTTAAGAGGAGCTGCAGGAGTAGGGGGAGGCAAACATTATTTTTTAAGGCATGGCATCAATCAGGGTCCAATCAGGAGACAGAAATCACACAGTAATTTGAACAGAGAAAATTTAACCTAAGAAGTATTAAGTAGTAAAATATATTTAACTACAAAAAGGCATAAAAGAGGGGTCTAAGGAAGATAAAAATAGCACACGTGGAAAGCAGCTACCATTGCCAGAGCTGAGGGAGAGACCAGGAACTTAGAAAAGATATCTTCTCCATCTTCCTCCATTGAGGCTGAGGTCCAAACTCCCTTGGAGAGGGTGTGGTTGCCATGGGAACGCACAGTGTGTTGGTGAAGAAGAAACTTAGTAGAAGGCACAGATGGAGCTGGTCTGCAGGAAACAGCCCACTGGGTGGTGGAGAAAATTGCTGGAGGGTGCAGGGAGGCTGGAATTGGTCCACAAGAGCTGGTAAGGTGAGCATTACCAGGCCTCCTGCATGCTGATATGCTGGCAGCCAGGACAAAGAAAAATGGCCCCATGGAACCAGTAAGAGAATCTCCTTCCTCTGGCTGTGACCTTGCAGTGTCATCCCAGTGCCCTTTGTTGATAAAGACATTATACCACCAGAAAAGAAAGGAATGATTACAAGCGCTAGCCCTAGGATCACAAAGCAGAGCAGAGGAGGATGGATTGGGACTGAGGGGCAATAAATTGATGACTGGCACAAGCACTGTGATAATTTGGAAAATGTGGCACCAAAGTCCGCTTGTACCTCTTTGCCATGCCCCCCATCAAGAGGTAGAGTCTATCTCTCTGCCTTGTTGAACCTGGGCTGATCATGTAACTTGCTTTGACTGACAGAGGATACTGGGAAGTGATATTGTGATACTTACAAACTGACACCTCAAAAAGCCATGCAACTTTTACTGTCTTCTTCATGGAGCCCAATAGCCATGCTGTGAACTTTGCCATGTAGAGAGGCCACATGTAGGAGAAATTAGTGGTCCTGCATTACAGCCCACCAACCCACTGCCAGATGTGTGAGGAGATTTGTGGGGACAGTTCAATCCTAGTCAGATGACTGACTGACTGCAAGCTCAGGAGAGAATCCCACAACAGCATACAAGGCACAGACAGACCATTTCAGTTCATCCCAGCCACAAATGCTAACTCACAGAATTGTGAGCAAATAGATGTTTGTTGTTTTAAGCCACTAAGTCCTGGGGGTGACTTGTTACATAAAATTTATAAGGCTGGGTAGGGTGGCTCGTGCTTGTAATCCCAGCTCTTTGGGAGGCCAAGGTGAGAGGATCACTTGAAGGTAGGAGTTAGAGACCAGCCTGGGTAATATAGACCCCATCTCAACAACAACAACAAAACAAATAAAAATAAAAATCAGACAGGTGTGGTGGCACATACCTCCCACAGCTACTCAGGAGGCTGAGGTGGGAGGATACCTTGAGCCCAGGAGTTTGGGTTACAGTAAGCTATGACTGCGCCACTGCCTTCCAGCCTGGTCAACAGAGCAAGATCCTGTCTCCAAAAAATAATAATAATAATAATAAAATAAAATTTAAAAATTATAACTGATATTGTAGAAAAGAGTTAACATAGCAGGCCTGGCTGTTACTCTTTGAAAGGCCTGCTGATAAGGTCAGCCTTTGACTAGTATTGTAACTTGGGTTTTGGGAGGGTTCCTACCATTCCTGGAATGGTAAGAGTGGCTCACTGTGCCTAAATTGTCTGTGCAAACAACATGGTTTATACTAAAACAATGTGGTTTATTTGTGGGAGTCTGGAATATTAGTACTTGCCAGGTAGAGACTGCCTACATGATCAGCCCCCAGTTAAAACTGTGGGTGCTGAGTCTCTAGTGAGCTTCTCTGATTGGCAACATTTTCCAAGTGTTGTCACAACTCATTGCTGAGAGAATTCGGTGCGTCCTGTGTGACTCCTCTGGGAGAGAACTCTTGGAAGCTTATGCCTGGTTTCCCTGGGATTTCACTCCATGTGCCTTTTCCCTTTGCTGATTTTGCTTTGTATCCTTTGCTGCGATAAATCACCAGCTGTGAATATGACTGTATTCTGAGACTTGTGAGTCCTTCTAGCAAATAATCAAATCTGGAGTGGTCTTGGGGACTCGACACACTAATATAGACACTTGCTTCAACGCAAATTGCAGGGCACTATTTCTACCAAAGTGGGGTGGGCCTCTTTTGCAGACCCAAAGGCCTCAGGAGAATCTGGGAGCTGAAATTCTCAATGGCGTTACTCAGATATCCCCATTCCAAATCTCAGGGTCCTATGATTTCCCTATTAGAGCTTGATCTCAGCATAGGAAACCTTCTAGGACGAGAATTCAGCTTTCTCTGAAGCTCTGCTATCTGTGAGCCTGATCATTCTCTCTGTACATCCACTGGCTACCTGAGATCAGCATTTCCTTAAATGTTGCCCAGAAGGCCCTCTGGCTTTCACAAGTTTGCTTGAATTGTTGAATGACCGTCCTGATTATAATCTCTCTTCAATCAATCAATCGTCTGGAGGAATTCCTTTTATTTTACATATCCCACATTCTTCTCAAGGGCCAGAGATATCTCACCAGTGGTTGCATCCACTTCCATCAGGGAAAATGTGAACAGTGGCAGCACTGCAGCATGCCAGGGCCTACCCCTTCTCCACCTTCCACCAGGGTGGGTCTCCATTCTCATGCAATTGGTGAGTGATCCAGCTCCAAGACCCTTATCACTTACTCCTATTACTACTACAACTTAATTGCACATGTGTAACACGTTTAGAGCTTAGTATATGATTCCACATAAAGGAACTCCTTTATTTCTGGAATTGCCTTGAAGGGAGGTATCGGAGTTGCTGTTCTCTCTGTTGTCAAATGAGGGAATTAAGCCTCACTGGAGTGACAGCCCAAAGTCAGGATTCTACTAAGTTGCAGAGTCAAAGTCAACCTAGATTTTTGACTCCATCGTTCTTTCCTACCACATTGTGCTGCTTCTCCAAAGAACTGGTGAGGAAATTTCTCGATCTGCAATTGCTTATTCAAATTCTTATGATCACCCTTAGTATTGATGTGGGTGGTAGCAATCTACACCAGATACAGTTGATCTAAAAGAATCAAGGGCACAGAAGAGGGTGAGAAGCTTGTCAACCTTTAATGTGCAAACAAGTCACCTGGGGATCAGAAATGTTAAAATGTAGATTCTGATTCTAGGAGTCTGTATTTCTGACAAGTCCCTCAGTTGATGCTGATGCTACTGCTCCTCAGCCTCACAGAGTAGCTAGGTTCTTAATAGCAAGGTTCTTGAAGAATCAAAGTAAGAAAAATTTAGGAATATTGATTTTTTATTTTCCAACTTTTCGATGTGTTAAAATGCAAAACATTTTTCTACATTAATTCAATCCATAAACACTCTTTAAAAACACACTAAAAAAGGGGGCAAAAATAAAGCTGCAGAATTTTTCAGATTTTAACCAGCCATAAGATAAAAATAACAATTTCTAAGAGCTTCATTCAGGCATTTGATTGACGAAGCTCATAAACAGTGAGTCAGTTAGGTACCCATCCTATGCGAGAATTCCCTTCCAGTTTTACAAGGACAAGGTAAAAAGATACAGCCAAATTTTGATCAATTCATGGAGACCACACTAAATCATTCTGGGGGATGACAAAGATTCTCTTGTGGACTAAACTCTAATCAACTAGGCCCTGAATCCAACTAGGCCCTGACCTTTGGACTTTCGTATTCACTGAATTCCATGCATTGTCCAGTTTCAGCAGGAACCCTGTTAAGTCAGTTTAGACAGACTGTCCTATCTATGATACCTGATCACCCTTGACATCTGATGGGGTTCTTCATCCTCCACCCACCAGCTCCTCAGGTGATGTCTGGCCACCCTGGCCTGCTGTCAGCAAGAATCCTGTTAGGTCAGTTTAGGCAGGGTCCCCCTTACCCTTGAGGTTTCCCCCTTTTATTATTTTTTTTTTTGAGACAGAGTCTTGCTCTGGTGCCCCAGCTGGAGTGCAGTGGTGGCGTGACCTCCGCCACCACAACCTCCACCTCCTGGGTTTAAGCGATTCTCCTGCCTCAGCCTCCTGACTCCTCCTTCGAGGTCTGGAGGCGTGTGCTTGTAGTGGCATGCCATGTAGCTATACCTGGCTAATTTTTGCATTTTTAGTAGAGACAAGGTTTTGCCATGCTGGCCAGGCTTGTCTCGAACTCCTGACCCTAAGTGATCTGCCTGCCCTGGCCTCCCAAAGTGCTGGGATTACAAGTGTGAGCCACCACATCCAACCCTGAGGTTTCCTCTTAGTAATTTCCCATGGACTGCTTCCCAGCCTGCCCCTTGACCTCCTTGCCTGTAAATTCCCTCTTTTCCTTGTATTCTGAGTTGAGCCCAATTTCTCTTCTCTACTACAAAAACCCACTGGAGTAGCCCCTTTGAATAGAGTTTGCCTCGCCGTTCTTTAACAAGTATCGTGAATAACTTTTTCCTTCACGGGGATCGTAGTTGTGTTGGGTGATCCAGGATCAGCTTCAAATTATAAGAACTTTCTCAGTAGACCTCAGAGAAGTTTCTGGCTGTCTGTGATAAACTTTGGAAACCTCTCAAAATGACACCCGTTCCCAGACGCTCACCTGGTTTTTGGTTTCTGTATTGTCAAGGTTAGCCACAATGTGGCTGACCTGCAACGTGTCTCCTCTCTAACCTTGTCCTTCCTTCTTGCCAGTGCCCAGCTTTCGGCTCCTGCTCCCACCATCTCTAGCTTTTCTTCAGGGACTGGAGTAGGGCATGGCCACAAAGAGGGTCATTTCAGGGTTAAAAATTGAGGCAAACGTTACAAAAAACCAAAGTGGTGATGACCTTGGAAACTGGGATTGGCTTCTTAATCCTGGGACATCTGGTGGCCTTAGCTCAAGCTCCACAAAGCCTCCCTGTGGCTTTTTCTGGAAAAAAAGAAAAAATCCAGCAGGCAATTAAACTCAATCCCCCACCCCTTCTCATGTTCTGTACCAAGCCAAATTGCCAGCCTGTCATAGAGTTCTTTTCTTGACTGCCTTGTGACCCAAATGACAAAATATTTCCACTCAAAGTTTTGGGAGCTTCAACTCCCCCCTATTTTTTTTTTCCTATAAATGGAACCCCAAAGGTTTGGGCTAGATATATTTTTTTCCCTTTTTAAAAATGGACTTTTTCCTTCCAGAAGCAATGATTCAGGGCTGAAAATTCAACTTATTTATTTATTTGTCTACCCATCCATCCCTTTATTTATTTATTTGTTGTATAAGGTAATAGCTTATGGTACTTACCCAGAGCCAGCTGTTTGCAGGATGCCGAGAGCAGGTGGTCTGGGAGGCCTCTGATGAATTGCAAAAGACACTCACCAGCTGCCGACACTGTGTGTAATGAGCAAACCTGCAAAAATCTTTATTTTCAGCTGGATTGTACCTTTAAGTAAGCAAGGGAGACAGCCAGTATAACTACAGACCATGACCAACAACCCACATAAACAGTGTGCAAACACAAGTGATTAATGTACCACTATTTCAAAACATCTAAAGCTAATGAGTCAGATTTACTAGGGTGCACAAGAGAGGGGGAGAGGGATGTGGAGGAGGAGAGAACAACTTAATGGGCCTTAATAGCCTTTAGTGGAAGCCTAAGAATTCTCCTGCCTGTGGTCCACAGTGCCATCTGAGCTGGTAAACAAACACCCTGCTGGCCCACGAAGGCCATTTTCTTTCTGGCCATTCAGGGAGAGGGGTGTTCCAGTTTCAGGAATAGAATTAGGGGAGCAAGCTGGTGTTCACCGCACCCTCCAGTGATCTCTGATGATATGCGGGGATAATGGGTTACAAAGACAGACATTAATAAGGTAAGATAAGAGGGGGGAGGTTTATTAATTTTTCAAGTAAGTTAGGATGCCCCAGGGCATGGTAAAAGTGTAAAGAATCTGGTGAGCGATGAGGGGCTCGCCTGATTAATGCAAGTCAGCTGTCCTCTGAGGGCCATAGCAATAATGATGAGATTATGGAATAACCTACTGAAGACAAATGAGATGCATGTGGAATAAAAACGAAGTGTCCTAGTTACTCTTTTGGAGTGCATGGTGGATTTTTATTAAGGAAGAACAGAGGTACAAACGACAGCCTGAGGAAGTGGGACTCTGCTTGTTCTGCTCAAGTGCTTTCTGCCTGGGCCTTCCAGGAATTCTGGACCTGCCCTGGAGAAGTGCTGTAAAGGCAGTGCATCCAGCATCAAACACCTTCCACGTAGGCAGATCGGAGGGAGAAGGGCTTGGTGCCTCCACCGGGCCCCCATGGCCTGTGGCTTTGCCTCCAAGCACTGCTGTGCACGGCCCTCCCCTTCCTGCTGCTGTTTCCTCCAGGATGTGCTGGGAGCTGGGCTGCCTTGTGGTTCAGACGTCCCCCATCTGTTTCTGCTCTGCCACTGCTGACCAATTAATTTGGAGCTGGAGACAAGGGAACTTGCATTATTTTTCTTTTCCTTTTCAGGATGCTCACTAGGTATTATGTCCTGTCTCCATGTGGTCCTCAACTTGCTGTGTACTTCTCTTCCCTGGCTTGCCATTTAGTCTGTATCTTCCCATGGAGGCAGAGGCAGCGTCCCCACTCAGCCCCTGCCTTTGACGTCCACGTGCAGACGGTGGCAGCAGGGACCCTTGAACTTCAACATGCAGAGTTATTTGAGGAGCTGGCTAAAAAGGCAGCTTTAGGTCTTAGCCTCCAAAGAGTTCAGCCTAGATACCAGGAATCTGCCTTTTTAGTAAGCACTTCACAGGTGGTTCTGATACTAGTGTGCTCAGTTGATAGTTTGGGAAACACTTTGAAAGAGTATGAGATGGACCATGGGTTGCCTCTGTTAGATTATTCTGAATGTCAAAGTGCCTAAAATTTCACTGTGGGTGATTCGCCTTTTTACATCAACTCACAAGACTTAAGGAGTTCAGAGTAAGATGTCAGTCTGCCACCCCCACCTCCCACCATGCAGTGGTAACCCCTCAAATCATTTTTAGAAATGACTCCCTTAGTGTGAGTCTGTTTATCACACTAGAGCAGACAGCTTAGAGATGATGGCCAGACTTCTATGGAAAGATTCATGGATCAAGTTGGAAAGGAGGAGGCAAATGAGCAGAGGACAGCCTGGAAGAGCAAGGACAGTTGGTGGGGAGGCAGAATATAGGCAATGGGTCCCCTGGGGCCAAAAGCAGAAGTGGGGGAGATGGAGAGGAGGAGGGGGCCGGGGGACAGTGGTGAAGCCAGTGGTTCTCAACTTTTTTTTTTTTTTTTTTTGGTGGCAAAGCATTTCTTTTCAAATGAAATCTAAGTGGAAATTCCAGTTGATAAAGCCAATTAAATAATGTATTAATATACATTTTATTTCAAATATATAACAATTATCTTTGTAATGATAAATTATATAGATGAAGCTGTTGGAATGAACACAAAAATTAGAAATTGGTGGCTACAGATAACAGTTCAGCCTTAGATCATCTGGAATCAGCAAATTTGCTCAGATAAATGCTGTAGATTACAAGTTTGTTGGCAGCTGGCTTTGCAATTTTAGGAGATTCTTTTAGACAAAATGACCTGGACTCTTGGATGAGGAGTAACAGGAAATTTATATTTTAAGGTTGGATCACTCATGATATTTAGTAAATGTTCAAATTCCTCTCATTGAAAGGTCACTGCAGAAAGCAACCAGGACATTGAAACAAGAGTTTAAATAATCTCTGACATGGTACAACCTAGCTTACTATTGCACGAATGCGATTACCCTACAGGAAAAGAAAGCCCCAAGCAAAGGCAGGAACCCTTGCTGGCATTGGATCAAGCCCTTCACTCATGTGCTGTAAGGTGTGCTTTTAGGCAATTTTACTTGAACCGCCAGGCACAGGCCAGAATTTATCCAAATATCAGTGCAGCCGTACCACATTCCTAGTCAAGGAGACAGTTCTTAGAAACTATAAGAACCTTTCTTCCCAGATATGTACAAAACGATTTACTTGATAGGCACAAGTCACAATGTGCTAAAGGTTGTAAGTTTTAAAAACATACAATTTATATTGAATTTATATTAAAAATGGAATGCACTTCCACATGTGTTAAATTTATGTGCCTACGCATTTCATGCATTGACATTTAAATATAATGTACATTTAATTTACACTAAAAATGTGTAAGTTTTTTTTCAGGTGGGGGGTTAGAGAATAGGAGATAGGTGTCATACATTCGAAATACATATTTAAATAATGAAATTAAAACAAAATATGTATAGAGCCCTTAGATGCTTTCTGAGGAATGCAGGATTTGGAAAATCAGAGGCTTGGGCCAAGACTGCACCTAAGACCCCATCACTAAGGATAAGGTGGGCAGCAGGGACTGGACATTAAGGAATGTCTCAGAGCATCTTTGGTAACACTGGATTTTTCTTTCATCTAGCTACTTGTGCAAGAAGCTACAATGAGAAAAAAAATAGCCAGAAATAGATGAAGGAAGGAGGTGCTGCAGAGAGAAAAACAAAGAGAGAAAAGGAGAATGAATTGTGCTGAGATAGAGATGCCTGGATGAAGAAGCTGGCCCTAGCACCCATAAAGCTGGAAAGAAAGTGGGGCCTTGGAAACTTCTGGAAGAATGCGAGGAAAGAAAAAGGCAAGGAAATGAGATGGAGAGGAGGAAGAGAAACTAGGAAGCACTTCAGAAGCATGTAAATTACAAGGAAATGAAGAACAGCCTTTATTGAAACAGTCTGCGAAGTCTGTGCTAGTGCCGAGAGCTTCATTTTACTGTCCTGGCAAGGAGGTAGGTGCTCAAAGGACTTTGTCTTAGAAGCCCACTGTGGCTCCCCCGGGCCTGGCACTTTAAGCCCCGTCCTTTTGCTCTCACTGTTCCTCTCTGCCTGCTCCCTGCGGTCTCTTCTCGGCTCTCTCCCACTTAGCCCACCCAGGCCTGGCCATCCGAGTAGAATAGACTTTCATTTTCCTTAGGTGTGCCGACTAACCCACTTCCTGCACAGGTGTGGCCCCTCTCCAGTGCCCAGCACCTCATCGCTATGGTAACGGGAGACAAGCTGATCATCCGTATTTTGCCTCAGAGAGTTGGGCTGTACAAGCTGCTTTCCTGGGTAGCTTGTCCTTTTGCAGTTAACTGAGATGCCTGGGGAGAAGAGTTTCCCCCAACAGGATGGCAGGCGATGCTTCCAGATGCGGTCACTTGGCACGTCTGAGCCGAGTGTCTCCATAAAAATATGATGTAATTAACAGAGCTGCAGCAGCTGGAACAATTCAGCACCTCACATTGATTTTCCATGTCTCCTATTTACTTTCACTTTTTAAACTGTCTGCAGTGACAGGAAATCAAAGAATTATAATGGTGTGTGTGAGGGCCCGATGCTGGGTCGGCATTTCCTTGTGAAATCCTGAGATTAATCAGTTTCCTATCATTCAATCATCCCTTTTCACTTCTAAAGGAAAACTGTCCTCCAAAATTCTACGAAATAGCGGTCTATTTTTGGATATTAAAAAAATCAATTGTATTATTTTAAAATTTGAGAGGAGTGTTTAAAAAAATGTCAGCCCGAAGCAATATTCACTTGTCTGTTTTCCCCTCCAAGTTTAATAGAAGTTGGCAAAGGCATTTGGGTGCGGTGAGACACAAGTACTATATTCACCCTTCCCAAGTTTTGTGAGCTTGGAAAAGTTACTTGGTGGAACCAAAGAGAGGAACTGCGTTCCAAGTTTTTTTGATCACTGAAATGAAGGAAAATAAGTTTCCCCATATGTAGTTATTCTTGAGCCTTCATCTGAAGCTGGGTTGGTTTTCTCATAGTTGGTCACTGTATTTCCAGCTCTGTCAGGTGAAAGTCAGAATCTTGGGTTAATTTCACTTTGGGTTCCTTAAAATGCTGGAGAAAATAGGCAGCTGCGGTTGTAGTGGGGAAACGGGCTTCTGTCTGAAGTCAGCTTGCTCTAGATTGTGTTTGAAGACATGGCTCAGATTTAAGTGGTCTTGCTTTTTTTCCAGACTCCCTTGCCTTGGCAGATTCTGTGTCTTGGCCATACTGTAAGAACTCACTTTGCTTTGTCTTTGTATTGATTCAAGCAATATAACCATTTCATAAATAATTACGAAAATAAAGGAGAAAATTGCTCATAATTCTTCTGCTCAAACACAATGATTGTTTTGGAGCAATTACTTTGGGTCATTTTCAAATACTGAGTTTTGATATGATTCTAAGCATAATGTACCAACAACTTTACATGTTGCTTTTTCACTTAATCTATGTCAGAAGTATTTCTCCATGTTATGATTAGCTTCCTAAATATCTTTTTAATTGCTGCCCAAACAGCTGGAACAATTCAGTCCCTCTTATTGACTTTCCATGTGTCCTATGGAAGTAGAGACACTGTATTACTATTTCTGTATTTTGGGACAATAGAGCAAATCCATTTTTCACTGTAATTAATCCCATGATAAGTATCTTTATAAATAAGCCTTTTCTATATATAAGATAATTTCTTTAGGATAAATTCCTAGAAATTACAGGGTCAAAGCGGATAAATATTTTATGACTCTTGATATTTCTTGTTGATCTTTAAAGCTATTATGTGACTTTATATTATCACCTAAAATGTTTGAGGAATTCATGCTTTACGAGCGTATTTTATTGACTAAATATGCAGTACTGAGAGAGCTTTATGTATGCAGTTTGATGATGCTGACAGATATCCCGGAGATAAACATTTTTTAATTTAAAGATGTTCTGTTTATGTTTAACATACAGAAGTTAATGTTAAACATGATGCCTATTTTGTTTAACATACGGAAGTGACTTTATTAAAGCCATTTCTTCTAAATGTGCAATAAACTATGAATTCTTTGCCTGGTTCTAATGTTCTATCTCATCAAACCTCATAAAATGAATTAGCATCATACCCCCTCAGTTTGCCTGTGAATTTTGAAGATGATATGAATTTCTCTTCCACGTGAAATAGAATTTGGTGGGTATCCCTTTGCTGGGAATAACTCCTCTGAAAAACAGAAAAAATACTGAGCGGAAAGAAAGTACATTTTCTGGGAAAAGAATAAGAATCCGGAGAGATGGAGTGAGAATTGTACCACAGAGTCCCAGCAGCAGATGTTTTGGGTGTTGAAACTCCCACCAGAACAGCTGCAGAAATGTAGAATCACATCTGGGTGTGTGATGCGGCTGCATCATTACCTACAGACAGCAAAACAGCCAGATGCTTCCAATTCATTTTAAGGACCAGGCTTCAGGTCTGAACCTGTGAGTGTCTCCACTTCCCAACCAACAACTTATCAATTGCCGAGATAGCTCATGAAAACGTCGCCTCGCGGGCACTTTAAGGACAAATCTCGGTTGCAGCAGGTAGAGGCAGAGTGCAGCTGCTGCACACCCGGCCCTGCAGCTCTAGCTCTGCTCTCAGGCTGGAGGATAAAGCCATCAAAGCCCTTCCACACGATGGTCCCGGCATGGCTTGTCACCGGTGTGTGAGGCTTCTGAGGGTGAATTCTGTTTAATCTCCACTCTAGTTGTTCAAATTCTCATCTCTTTCTCCCTTTTTTTCTCTTTCCTCTTTCACTGTCTCCTCTCTCACTTTGTGTGTGTGTGTGAAAGAGAATCTCTCCCTCTCTCACTCTTTCCTTCTCCCCAATCTCCCAAATATAAGCTTCTCCCTAGGACAGTTGAACAAATAACTGGGTGATCATTATGGTAGCAAATGGTTCTTAAGACTCAGACAAACACTGTGATTTTTGAGTGCACAGCTATTCTGTCATTCCTCTTGCCTTACACGGTTGTGGAAGTCAGTCAAAGTGGCCCTTGGTGACAGGGCTCCAGCCAGCAGACAGGCTGGTCGCAGACTTCAGCAGCCTCCTGGCTCTCTGACTGAGTACCAAGAGTGCAGGGCAGCTCACAGGCCCTGGGGGAAGGTCATTCAGTATATAACTCTTAGGCCTGGGAGAAAAGAGTTGTTCAGCCTGACCAACATGGAGAAACCCCATCTCAACTAAAAATACAAAATTAGCCAGGCATGGTGGTGCATTCCTGTAATCCTAGCTATTGGGAGGCCAAGGCAGGATAATAGCTTGAAACCAGGAGGCAGAGGTTGTGGTGAGCTGAGATCGCGCCATTGCACTCCAGCCTGGGCAAGGAGAGTGAAATTCCGTCTCTCAAAAAAAAAAAAAAAAAGAGTTGTACAATGTGAAAGCCTCATGAGAAAAAAGATACTCAAATGCATAAATCTCAACCCCCACTGATGATCAAGAGATAGGTTTCTCTCAGGAGTAGTAGCCTGTGTACCCCTCTTCCTCCCCATGGAGTGAGCAGAAGCTGACCAGAAACATTTGGTGAAAGAAAAGCTATCTTCAACCTCTTCAACCATCACACTCTTAATTTCCTGCAAGCGCCTCATATTTGTTATTAGAAGTATTTTTATTATGCCAAACAACAAAAACCATTCATACAGAGCTTGCAAATGGGGAGGCCAAGAAAGTTGTCTCATCAGCCCAACTGAGGCTTGGATCCATCTCTTCGATTGTCATTCAAAGTCCTGTGCAGAGCTCTCTCTTGAAGGAAGAATTTAAAATGTAATGGAGTAATAAAAGACGTTAAGGTCCACCAAAGAGTTATTTTTGGGGAGACAGAATAATTTTACAGAGGAAGAAATGGAAGCCGAAACAGGTGAAATAACTTGCCCAAAGTTTCAAAGTGGAGTCTGGCCCCAGATCCCAGGTTGTTGAGCACCAAGCTCCATTGTGTGTTCTTTGTCCTGCTGCCTCTTTGTTGGCCAATACCACACCAGGATCAAGTAGGATGCGGTTAACTCTAGAACTCTGGGCTTCTGGTAGTGAAGGTCATTAAACTTGAGTGACAAGTTTTGTTGAGTAAAAATGATCCTAGAGTTGAAGAAATGGACATGTTATTCATGTCCATTGTGACCTATGAGAGGTGTCTCCTGTTGAAACACTTCTTATTCAGTAATAATATTAAAGGAGTATTATTGAGGTGTGGACCAATTGCTGTGGGAGGGACTGTGAAGTACAAGATGTATATCCTGCCTTTAAGGCACTTGTAATCTGGTGAGATTAGCAGAGAGAGAGGAATCATTAAGTAATATTCAAGATGGTGGAAGCAGGGCTATGAAGGTTTGTCTATGCTGTGGAGTCCTAAAGGGGATAAATGTCTCGAAGCTTGGTGGGCAAGGAAACCCTTCAGCCAGTGAGGTTTGGGGTAAGTGTGCTAGGGTGGGGGTCAGGGTCTGAATTTAGAAAGGTGCAAAGGACTCCAAATATAGAGTAAAGGAGAAACAGTCCAGAGATTTGGAATTTGAGAAAAAGGGTGAAAATGAGAAATGATAAAGCATGCTCAGGGAGTGGCCTTTTTGTGTAGTGTGTGAAGTAGAAAAGGCTGAAAAGAAGACTCATAATTAGATTGCAGTAATCTTGATGACCCTAGCCCAAGAAAGTGGAAATGACAACACTGCTTGTCAGCTGGGGCACTGCTTTGATACTTAGTGGGCTTCCATAAACTCAGTGGCTGGTGTGTGGACCAAAAGGACTACAGCTTGAGTTTAAGGCCAACTTACAAACCCTGTGTGTTTTATGTTTTCACCACCTAGCCCGTCTTTTGGCAACTATATAGAAGATTGTCTTATATCCTGACTTTGTCTTTTGCTAAGTCTCTGTAGCTACCTTCCAACTCAAATGGAACAACCTCTTTTTCTAAGTCTCTGTAGCCACCTTCCAACTCAAATGGAACAACCAGAAGGGACACGCCAAAGGATGCCACATGATGACCTCTGCCACCAAACACCTGTTCCAGAAGGAGCCAGTAGAGGATTTTGACTAGTTCTTCACCACGAATTCATTAAAATCAGAAGAAAATACACACAAAAGGAAATCTGATTAGACCTGACTCGAGATACAGGTTGAACATTCAGTAGAGTGGCTTTTGTGGCACAAAGAGGAAGAAGCCCTTTGGGCAGAACCTGAAGTGTTGTGAAATGGTACCTAACCCTGTGGGGGAACCTGATGGAGTGGCAGTGGCTGAAGACTTCTGTCCACGAGGCAGCTGCTGCTCCTCTAGTAGTGTGATTTAGACATAGCTAAGTGTTCAGAGCTGGAATGGGCCCTACTCCATGTTTAGTGCAACTCCTCATCTCAGTAAATGTCTTGACACTTAGGTAAGGTTAGGGAAGTGATCTGCCTGAGATCTCTCACTTTTGTTAGGGAATGGCTGTGAGACCCCATTCCAAGCCCAGCTGTCTGCTTTGCTATCACTTCTGCTACCACTTGAGGGCGTAAGAACTTCCTCTTACTGAGTCAAGAAGCTCATGCCTGTAATCCCAACACTTTGGGAGGCAGAGTGGGAGGATCCCTTGAAGCCAGGAGTTCAAGACCAGCCTGGGCAACTAAGAGAGACCCTGTCTCTACAAAACAACAACAGCAACAGAAAAAAACAAAATATTATCTGGGCACGGTGGTGCATACCTGTAGTCCTAGCTACTTGGGAGGCTGAGATAGGAGGATCACTTGAGCCCAGGAGTTCAGGAGTTCAAGGCTGTGGTGAGCTGTGATCATGCCACTGCATTCCAGCCTGGGCAACAGAGTGAGAGCCTGTCTAAAAAAAAAAAAAAAAAAGAACTTCACTTGGGGGCCTGTCATTTTATTATTTCTCCTAGAGCATATTTTCCTAAGACTAAGGCAGTAATATCTTTCTTATGGGCAACGTATCTTCATTGCTGAAAGTCTTAAGAATTATCAGATAGTTTCATACAGTCAGGTAGTTACAGAGAACAAATATAATTTGAAAGAGTTGAGGTATAGTTTAAGAAGTAAAATTTAGATCCTGGATCCCTATGTCCACCCACAGGGCTGGTGCGTCCACCTGCATAACTCCAGGGAGCATGGGTCACGTGGAGTTTGATGGGGATAGTGTCCCCTGCAGTTAGGCAATGCAAGGCTGGCTCATGACTGTTGCAGATTCATTTCTGCCAGACTCTCCTAGGAGTCAGTACATTTTCCTTAGTTCCAATGTTATTTTTCTCTCAGTCTAAGCCAGAATCTTTCCTACATAACCTAAAAAGCAATTTCTTTCTGCTTGATTCCCCGATGCCCATCTTCTATTTCTTTCTGCCTGATTCCCCAATGCTCGTCTTGCATTTCTGGCAAAACAGCACCTGTGCCTGGCTCAGCCTGGGTCTCCCTTCATGGTTTCTGGTGTCGACAGCAGGCTTCCTGCTTATTCCTTCAAACCTTACCTCCTGTCCATTCTGCTGTCTGTCTCATTCTCTCTCTCTTATCTATTTCTTTATATTCATTTATTTAGTATTATTTGTATAATTATGAAAGTCATCTATGTGGACATAATTTTAACAATTTGGCCAGGTTTGGTGGCTCATGCTTTTAATTCCAGTGATTTGGGAGGCCAAGGCAGGAGACTGCTTGGGCCCAGGAGTTTGAGACTGAAGTGAGCTAGAATGATGCCACTGCACTCAAGCCTGGGTGGCAGAGCAAGATCCTATCTCTAAAACAAACAAATGAACAATCTCCTCCAACACAAATTCAGTGACTCAATTCATCAGTTAAAGGTTTAAAATCAAACCTAGCGGCACCCTTGTTCCACTTTTCTGCACCCTATTTTCTCTCCATTCATTGCCAGCTACTTCTAGCTCTCTTAGTTTTTTTCTTATGTACCTGCACATTCATAAATAATTTGCTAATGTTGCTAATGCTTGATTTATCTGTTTTAGATATTATCTATTTACTCTGTATTATGCTGGTGAAGCTTTTCTCTAATCATTCCCTTCCCCTCTCTCTTTCCTCTCAACATATTTATAGCACATTTTCATATTTATAGCCCATATTCCGGGTTTACATTATTGTGGCTATGTAAGTATTATTTACTACTGAGCCAAACAAGTACTATATTTACATCTAGTCTATTATACAATGTTTTTCCCAGAAGTTAATAACTGTCTTTTTTTTTCCATTTGCTTAGTGTTCTGTGAACCTATCACTAATTTTCCTTGCATCTTCTGACAGCTGTGTAAATACTTCTCAAACAGTTTTCCCCAAGTTCGAGATATTAAATAATCTAGAATTCTCCCACCTGGCCCCTACTCCCAGGTTGGAGGCTTTCCTCCTAGAGTTCTCCAGACTCCCAGAGTCTGCACTGGTTTCTCTTCAGGCTCATTGAACAGTTGTTTTGGGATTCCTCTCCTATGTTATTCTGGGGTTTGTTTTCCACTCTCTCCTTTCCTGGATTCCAATTTTGTTTCATTTGTCTTTGTCCATTTGTATTGCTATACAGGAATACCTGAGGCTGAGTAATTTATAAAGAAAAGAGGTTTATTTGGTTCACAGTTCTGCAGGCTGTATAAGAAGCATGGTGCCAGCATCTGCTTCTGGTGAGGACCTCAGGAAGCTTCCAGTCATGGTGGAAGATGAAGGGGAGCAGGCATTACGTGGCGAAGGGAAGAAAGAGCAATGGGGAGGAGGTGCCAGGCTCTTTTCAACAACGAATTTTCATGAGAACTAAGAGTGAGAACTCACTCATTCCTGCGAGAATGGCACCAAGCCATTCATGAGGGATCCACCTCCACAACCTGTACCTCCCACCAGGCCCTACCTCTACCAATGGGGATCAATTTTCAACATGACATTTGGAGGGTCAAATATCCACATCATAGCACCTTGTTAGCTGATTAAACATTTTAGGGAAACACTGATTCCAGTTAGTCTTGAGAAAGGGTGCATAAGAGGTATATTTCCTTAGTCTGTGTTTATCTGAAAGTTCATTGTTCTACCCTCATACTTGATTAAAAGTGTGTCTTGGTATAGATGTAAACTGAACATGCTTTTTTTCTCAGAATATCAATTGTTATATTGTCATCTGGCCTCAGTGTTGCTAGTAAGAGGCATGATGCCATTTTTATTCCTTATCCTTTGTGACAGGTTTTCTTCTCTGTCAACTTACAATCTGTCCTATTTCTGATATTCTGAAATTTCATAATATTTGCTTAGGTAGATTTTTGGTTGTTGTTTTAAATACATGATGCTGGGCCTTCTCTGGAAACTCATGTCTTTCAGTTCTGGAAAATTAAACCACTTATTAGATTATTTCCACCCCATAATTATCTCCTCTTTCCCTTCTTGGAATTTCAGATGTTGGATACATTGGCTTGGTCCCCTAATTTTCTTTTTCTTCATTCTCATCTTTTTCTTTGGCTTTTCAAGGAGAGTTACTCAGCCTTATCTTCCAAGTGTTCTATTGAACATTTTTTAACTTGGCTAGTTCCTTTTTTCACTCTGATTGTACTTTTTCATTGCATCTTATTCTTGTCTCATGAATGCAACACTTTCTCAAAACTTTCTGGTGATAATAATATCTATAGGGTTGTTTGTTTGTTTTTGTTGTTTATTTTTCTGCTCCCTCTATTGTCTCTATGTCTTCTCAGCCCTCCAAAAAAAGTTTATTTGTTTAGTTCTCTTTTTTCATAGTTGAGGTCTTCTACAAGTGTCTGGTGATCCTTAAATGTTTATTTATGATTAAGAAGTGGTACACTAAAAAGCTAAGAGGAGACTTTATGTGCACGGGGTGGCTTGCTCCTCAGTAAGCAGTATCAGGAGATGAGTGGGCTTACTTGATTGATGAAGAACGTTTCAGATGGAGTCTCTGTGGATCTTGTCCCTAGGGCCAGTCAGTCTTTTTGGAGAATTATCCTTCATTTTCATGCCTGGAAGGTATACATCTGGGCACTCGTGTTCTGGAAGCAGAGACAGAAAAGGCACTTGGAAGACAGACTTCCACCTAGTGCCTTGTTTTCAGCCTCACACCCTGTTGTTACCAGAACATGAAGATTCTCTGGTTGAAGTTCTCCAAAGAAGACATGTTTACCTGCCTGGAAAGGATGGAGCAGGGAATGGGTTGGGAGAGGCCAGAGGGAAAGAGCTAGTGTTTGGTGAGCTGGGGTGGAGTGAGGGAAGAAGCAGATACATACTGTGTACAAATACAGACTTTTAGTCAGTACCTCTGCTCCAAGCCCAGGCCTCCTGCCAGCTTCCACGGAACTTATAGTATGCAGATGTCCAGTCTGTCAAGGGTTCTGTGGGTGAACTTGTGTGTTCTTCTATTACAGCCTCTTCTCCTCTGCTGAGGTAATTACCATTTCCCCATCCCTTCCATGCTCCACAAATCTGACATTTCTTACCCACAGCTGTTACCTCTCCCGTTCTTGCTGACTTGTGGGTTTACATCTTTTTAATTCTTTTATTGTCATTTCAGTCAGGATTCAGGCGGGAGAACAGATAAACATGTATATTCTATTTACCATATCTGACCTAAGGTCTCTTGTTTTTTTTACATGGCTTTCTGAAATCACACACAGAGGCCCAGACGTAGAAAACATCAGGGGCTGTAGTTCATAGCCAGTTTGTAGTAAACAAGAATTCCTTTAAGTCTTGGAGGCTGCCTCAAAGGGAGAAGCCTCACCCAGCTGTGGGGTCTCCTGGCCTCCCCTGCACTGGCTCGACAGCACCAGGGCCAGAGGCACCTCAGGGAATTGTCTCTCCTTGAGCAGCTGCTGAAGCATCAGACACAGGGGAGTGGGAGACAGACCTCTGGGATAGCTTTTGTGCAATGTAATTGAGATCCGAAGCAGCATTTTTTCCTATTTAACCACAATGCTCTGACTCACTCCAAACTACCCCATCACACTTATTAAAGGGAAACATTAGTGAAGAAACAAACCTGGGGTTATGTTTCATGGAAAGCTTGTCAAACAAGTAAGGCTTTTCCTCCTTATCTGCCTGTTCAACTTGCAAGCGGACTGTTAGCAATTAACATTTTCCAAGTTTTCACAAGTGTCCTGTAGAGAACTGGACAGGAGCAATGCTTATTAAAAGAATGTGATAAATATAAACAATAGCAAAAGGCTTTGCAGTCAAGAAAGTGCCAAGCAGAAAATATTGTAAGACCAAAACAATCATGATAACTCCCTCCTCCAAACAAACAAAAGACATCACAGATAAAACTCCTTCTCTCTCTCCCTCTTTTTAACTAGGGAAGAAAATCTTGCTTCTGAGCAGCTGAATTTTGAAAATCCTTAAGAGATTTATTAGAAATTGATTTGTAACTGCAATTTATTTTTTTCTTTTATCACTGCAATGTTCATTAAATGTCATTGTTATACAATGCATCAACGGTGGATTAGAAACAGGCCTTCCATTTCTTTTTAGGCTGAGCTTGGCAAGAATTTACATGCTATCTGAAATATGAAAGTTTCTGTTGCAGCTGAATTGTGTCCTATACCTTCACCCCAACCCAATCTGATCAGTGTCCTTATAAGAAGAGGAAACTTGGACATGGAGACACCAGGACATGCATATATAGAAGAAAGTCCCTGTAAGGATACAGCAAGAAAGCAGAGATCTGCAAACCAAGGAGAGAGGCTTCAGGAGTAACCAATTTGCCTACACCTTGATCTTGAACTTCTAGCTTCCACAACTGTGAGAAAATAAATTTCTGTTGTTTAAGCGCCACGCAGTTGGTGATATTTTGTTGTGGCAGCCCTAGCATATTAATATAGTTCATTTTCCACCATATTTGATTTGAAATTTGGATATAACAAAGAAGATCATAAAAATAGTAAGAATAAGATGCTTCTAAAAGCCAACTTTTGCTAACAGTTGAAAAATCAGGTATTAGATCATGGTTAAGAAACTTGACACATATGGAATCACATTGGCCCCATCACCTGTGAGCTGAAGGTCTAAGGTATTGAGTTGAGCTGAGGTGGGGCTTGCAGAGTCGGAACATGGAGCCTTAGACTCTCTATCCCCCCAGGGCTTGTCCTCAGTCTGTCGTCTTTCAATCTGGCAGGGGGAGGACCCTGAAATAGAAGATCTTAGAGGGGAAGGGAAGAGTAGATTGAGGGGGTTTTCTGGTGGCAAGTGTTCCTGATGGGAAACGAATCAGGGGTCCATTGTGCCCTCTCAAACACCAATCAGCATGGACAGCAGCTGCCTGGGTTGTGGAATGCTGCAATGGACAGCTGGAGAAATGGCCTCTCACTCACATAGAAGATGCTTAATGGGCAGAGTGTCCTGGAGTCACCTGGGCCATCTTATTTCTCTCTTTCAGGCTGAGGAAGAAAGGAAAAAGTATGGCATTCATTTAACTAGATACTCAAAGTGCTTGTATCTGGGCTAGTAACTCAGCTGAGGAAACAGCTGAGCACTGGCCTGTTTGTAGCCCCATGCCTGGAGATTGCAGATTGTCACAATTCTCCAGAAGCCAGCGACAAAAGCCAGGGCATCATGTTTAGCCTGTACTCACCATCAGGAAACGTGTCACCCTCTCTGTGAGTGCAATGCTCATGCTGACCAAGGTCCTAGCTCCAAACAGTGAACCACTAAAATGAGTAAAATTGAGGGAGAGTTACAAAGACAGAGAGGAAAGGAGGGAGAGGGAGAGGGACAGAGAGGGAAAGATGGACATTTAGAGAGAAACAACGAGAGACACAGGGAAAGCAGGCAGAGAATAAACAGAACCAGACAGCCTGGGGGAAAGCAAGTCCCCGTGCCAGGGCTGAGAGGCTGGGAGATCCTCACCCACCCATTTCGGATCTGCACTCATCCCCACCTCTTAGCCTGTGTAACCTGTTGGAGCATCAAGGCTTAAGGAAGCCCGTGGAGCCTTGTAAATGTGATATTGTTTCTAATGGATACCCTGTGAATTCCCTGAAGTGGAACAAAAAGGATGTGGGACCCAAGTTAATATTTTTAGGTTTTATTTAAATAGGGGGTTATGCCTGGGATTCAGTCATGTGAGCTGGACATCTCATCCAGGTGGGAGAGTCAAATCAAGAACCGAATCCTGCGGGGGAGGGCAGCAAGACTGGGGGCAAGGCATGTTCATTCTTCCTAAATGAGTCTTTATTGCAAGAGCGCTGCTTTCTCTCTGGTGCTTGTTAAATACTGTATTTATGCTGTGTATTTGTATACAGTGGGATTAAGGGACCAAACTGAATTACTGAATTACTGATGATGGTTGCTTGAAGGGGTGTTTGACTGGGAGATTTACACAGCGTTCTTAATAATCTTTTTTATTTATTTATGGAATGTTATCATTCCAAATATACAGTTCTGCCATCCCTTAGGAAAGATGCTTTCTATTTGAGGGCCACCAGCTCTGCATGTTGATTTGAAAAGAGATAAAAGAGCATCTGGCCACCACAGCACAGGCTGCACTTCCCTCCCTCTTCATTATGCAGAGAGCTGATGCAATTTTTGCTTCTTTCCTATTTATACAAATAAAGACCACAATTTGGGAAATATGTCATGCTGGCATTAAACACCACCAATCTTGCTGGGTTGAAATGTACACGTTCCATTAACAACAATTATATTGTATAATTAAGGTTTTGGTCCCCAAAGTCTGACTTGGAAGCTTCCTCAAATACCGATGGGTTTATCGAAGATGTTAAATATACCCCTCCCGTTACCCTCCTCCACTTCCCCATTCCTTGCCCCGCTTCCAAAAGCACCACCAATACCTGAGCCAATGACTTGGTCTGCAGTAAAAGTGGGGATCAAGTGCCCTCTAGTGTAGCTGTGGCTGTGTGGATATGAAAATAGAAAAGCTTTGAAAAGGCGGACAAATGCCTGCAAGCAGAATCATCGAACATTCCTGTACATTTGATGGGGCTCCTGTGTACGAGTTCCACATGATCAACATGGGTGCAGGCAGGTGATTTGGACCCCTCAGGATGAGGCTGTCCATACAATCTTGCTATAATGGTACTCTCCATCATTCTTTTGTGGGCCTCTCTGTTCAAGTTTAGGTGGAAATTTCCCAAGGTGTATGCAATCTTGGCACACTCATGTGTAAACAGTCACAAGGAAAGGGCCAATGAGGTTCAAGCCCTGGCACCTGGGAGTGTCTCTTGACCTCCCCCAAACCCACTCCCTTTGCTCTCCCCACTGCTAACCCCCACCACAGTCTTGGCACATTTTACTCTTCTGGCAGCTGGAGAGAGCTCTGACCTATGGCTCATCAGCGAATGCTGGTGGTGGTGACAATAATGAATTTCTAATGGCAATTAACACAGTGACAGGGTTTATAAATTATAGATTATGACAACACTCCCTGCGATCTGGTTTTTTCCTTTGAAAACCACCTGGCTACCAATAACGGTCTCACCAGCCAAATCCTGTATTTGTGGGCCAAGACAGAAGAACAACAATGAAAAAAAGCTGGAAATCTTAGAGCAGACTCACTTCTTAACTAGGAGAATAAGTGTTGGCCCAAGTGCCCCAGGACTGAAGCAAATCAGACATAGGGGAGGAGGGAGAATGTTAGAATGAGGCACACCTGATTCAGCCGCTAAATAGTCTGGTTGGCTAAGAATCACAATCGAGGCATTTTGCTTTTCTAGTTTTCTTTGGTGAAGATCTGTGAGCATCCAAATGATGTGAAGAGCAATATGGCTAATCTGCACTGCTTCGTGAGTACATATATTCTGAAGAAAGTTGTAGTTGGGAAAGGTGGGGATGGGTCACTCCTCCATCGTTCCCAGACAGGACTGGTAGTGTGTGGGTGTGTCGACATGTTTCCTTGCTGACAGTGAAAATTGGGTAGATTTTCTTGCAGAATTGAATGATGGTGGAGGCATGATTCCTGGGTAGGCCTACACACATAACACATGATTCTGTATTTAGTTACTCTTTAAATCCCTAGGAGAAAATTGGCTCAGGATAGAAAAGGGAAGTATGTTGAAAATTTTGGTAGACTTCCTAGAAATGTGGAAGCATGCGCAATTTGTAGAGGTGAAAATGTTAAGGGGATTGAACAGATAATAAACTCGTACTAATACTAAGGTGAATAGGGCAAGACGGATTATTTTGGGAGACTCCTGTGGCAGAAACTATTGACTACTTATTCCAAATCAACCAGTTCCTTCTTCCTTCTTAGTAGGGTACTGAATTTGTTTAGAAACTGTTTGTAGGAGCTTCAGAGACCCCTCCCTAGCCCTAGAGGCAAATATTGATTACAGTAAGACAATTGTGGGATGTGCACGGGAAGCCTCTAGGAAATGTTTCTCTTGAAATCCATAAAGGGAAGCCTGGGAGGAATACTTCCTCTTTGCTGGATGTGGCATCTGCATGTACCATCTGGAATTGCTATAGCCAACTTACAAATACAGACGAAAGCTTTATCAACCTGCTGAGCACAGCAGAATGGAAAGATGCAAAGCACCCTGCTCTTGGGAACTGGCCACCTTCAGACTTCTTGCTACATCAGGTAACACAGTTCTCTCATTGTTTAAGCCACTTTCAGTTGGGGTTTCTGTTACTTGGAACCGAAAGCATCTTAACTGATACAACCACTATTTGAAACAGTGTATAACAAGAATATTGTCTTTGAAAAATCAACACCATCAGAAGACAGGTGCTGATAAAGCAATTAAATACAATGAGAAGGTCTTTAAGATCCCAGTTAGTTCTGACATATCATGCTGTAATCCGTGGATCTTTGTCATGGAAGAAAATAGAACAAGAAAAAGTTCATGGAAACTTTTGGGCTAAACTATTGAACCCACTTTGGGCAGCGTGAGTAAAATGTTCTATATGTGTGATTCACATACTTGTGAAATTTAGACTTGCATTTCTTACTTTCCAAAGCAGAGAGTGAAACAGATTGATATCTCTGCTTAAGCAAACCAATAATTATAATTGACAAGAAGAACTGTAAATTGTTTTCAATTGATGATTGAGTAATCATATTATATTTAAGAATTTTCACCCAAATGTCATCTTGAGTCAAGGTATGAGAATATGCCATGTGCCATAAAGATAGAGTTGATAATGTGTTTTTTGACTAATAATCATAAATAAGTAAGTATTTTTTCTGAAAGACTTAGGCTATGCTTTGTAAGAGTGTACCTTATATTTATTAGGCAATGCATGTCATTAATTGATATAATGTTTACAAGTAAATCCTCTTTAATATACTTCAACATTGACAGCCTTGGTAAGGAAGAACAAATAATGTAGTCTGTGTATATATACAAATAGGGTTTACTTTTTTAATAAAATAAAATTTAGGGAAGATTAATTAGATACATATTTATTTATAGGTGTATTGGTTGCAAGTAACAAGCAGTTCACAGAAAGCAACAATAATTGTAGGGAGACCTTATTCTCAGATTTTCCAAGTCTATTTCAATTTCGAATATTATTTACTATCGTGAGAACAATGCGTATTGATTTTTTGGTCTAGGAAATATAATCTGTCAGAGGACACATTTTGCATTAACTCTACCCTGCAGTAAGCCCTCACACTGTGTGTGGAGGGGAGGAAGGGAGCAAAAGGTAGATGCAGGGGAAACTTCCTGGCTCCATAACACAGAGGGAGCTGCCCCCCTGGGCTTTTCCAGCACCCAGCAGGGGCTACCTGCTCCCTGGGGGCACTGGCAATGAACGCTCTTCTCCTGTTTCTCCTCTGCAACACTACACTTCACCTTCTACTTCTGGGAAAAGGTTGCAAGTAAGCTCATCTTCCTCACTGATTACTGCTCACCTGAAACTTGGGCTCCACCAGTCATATATTGTTCTGTGAGTGTGATCAGTGCACAGGAAGAAATGAGTTTGCAGGGAGCTCTTGAAGCAGATAACTTGAAGTATAGCCCAAAGAATTGTGTTGGAATAGGTCCTCATTTCCATCTTGACTAGAAGGTTGGGGGGAAGGGGAGACATTTCACATTGAGAAGATGACATTTAACTTTAGGGAGGAATATCCAGAGAAGGAATGATTTTACAGGCAGACAGAGGTAGGTTTGAATACAGGTCTGATACTTGTTGTGTGACCTTGAACTTGAACATTGTTGAAATCTCGTGATGCCCATGCGGGGTTGTGGTCATCAGGATTGGCAAGATAGCATATGAGGAACTCAGCATAGCAGCTGGTTCACTGTCAATATCCAGCAACTCCTGGAAAAGAAATCAAGGCAACGAGTTAAATAACATGCTCTATAAGTGACATCTAAAAGTGACATAAAAATACGCCTTAAAAAAGTCATCAGTATAAGGAAAAGCTGTGCTCTGACAAAACATAACCTGAAACCTATTGGATAATAGAATGAATTAAAGGAGCTCAGCAAATCCAAGGATCTAATTGTCATACTGAGATTAAGCTTTTACTTCTGTGATGTGCTCTGAATTAGGAAGTTTCACTGATTACCTTCTTAAGAAGATAGCTTTTTGAAGGCCCATTTAAGATTTAGTAGCAACATTATTGAAGAGTTAGTGTCCTGTTCCCTTTTGGTGTTTTGGGGTGAACTACAAATCTTACATTGGGAGTCTTTCAAATAAAAAGTATTTTTAGGTGTTAAATTGGAGGCCTTTCCAGGCAAGGATGCCAAGTTTCTTACAGCAACAATGCAGAAACCAGGCCAGTCCTCTACCCTTTCTGCAATTTTCTATTTGGTCTAATGTAGCTCTGTGGAATTATGTTTTTCTGTATGATTATTTCCATGGCACTGATGAAGTTATACTTTTTTAAAAGTTGTTTTTGTTTTTTTCTGTGAGATTGAATCATTTCTGGAAAACAGGGTGCTTTAAATGAATAACTAAAGTTGTCTTTTGGGTTGTTTTTGTTGATTCTTAAGGAACCCTCAAGAATGGAGAGTTGAATGGTAGGGCTAGCACTTAAATAGAATAGCTGAAGCAGAGATGACAAACATCGTGTGCTGATAGCTTACCAGATCAGTGATGGAAGTGTAGAGCATAACTCTGCACTGAAGGCTGAAATCACCTCTGAGACACCAGCAAGACCCAGCATGGAGCCAAAGGAGGACTGATGGAGAGTGGCCCCACCATTGTGAATGCTGGCATTGGAGCTCATCACAACCTATATCAAAACAGGTGGGCTGAAATGTGAACTTTCCAGTACTCCAGCTGTTCCTGAGATTCCTAGAACAGGGACACTTCCTATTTGGCCATCTAGAGGCATATCTTGGGTCTAACTTATGAGCACTTGATTAAAAAAAAAAGTGAGGAGCATCAGAATTTGGCCACTAACCCAGACTAATGACTCACAGGGTTGGCTATTTGAAAGTCATGCCTGCTACTCCCTGATCTTATTCATTTCTTAAGTGACATTTGATTTTTGAATTTGGGCCACTTATTTTCAAATTTCTGAGGGTGGTAAATAGTATTGGGGGAAAAACACCTCAAATGTATTTTTAAATATAGATGAGCAGTGAGTATAAGGTGGAAGAAATCAATCAGCACAATTATATTTTGCAACAATTATAACAAGTCCCTACAGATAACAACCATAGTGAAATGATGAATAGTGCTTGTCCTCCTGTGACCTTCAGCAACACCTCCAGCAGCTCAGTGGTCAGTCATAGGCTGCAGCTGCTCCAGATTAAAAATGCACCATCCTGAGGGGCCAGAGTCACCTCTACAGTAGTCACCCTGTTCTTAAGGTTCTTAGCATATTTTCTCTGGGATTAAGAACCAACTAGTATCTTTTACTTGATAGTAGGGTGAGGTGGGGTTGACGCATGCAGGTGAGCTCAGGGACAACCAGCAAAATAGAGAGACATAAGGGCAAAAAGATTTTCTAGACTGGAGCTTCACCTGCTGCCCAAGCTGTTATCATTTTCTGTTGTGCATGGAGGCAACTGTTCCTCTGGTGAGAAATGCTTGAAATCACATCATTCTAATGCCACCCTTTAAGAGTTTTGAACCCATTCAAATGATTGCAAATACTTGAAACTTTCATCTCTATGTATATTCCTAATTATCTATTCCAAATAACATGTCAAATATTTCTTGGTATTGTTTAATATGACTGAAGAAAATATTAATGTTAAGGACTTAGAGCAAATGTAATCTCACTTTGTTTTCTTATAATGGGGGTAAGGTGAAATGACAATCTGAGGTTACTATTAATTTACTCTTTCAGCGAATACATGTGAAGCCCCTTTTGTGTTCCAAACATTGTTCTGGGGGCTACAGATAAAAATAGAAAAGCAATAGATAGGGCATTGTCTGCCTTTAAGGAGCTCACAGTTTGGAAGGGAAGTGGACCTAGCATCAAATAGTAACAATCAATTGTGGCATGTGGACAAAGGAGACAGGCACAAGGTGGTGACAAAGGGCTGAGTGGAGGACTCTGAATCCCAGCTCAGTACTGCTGCTGCTAGAAGGGGACTTATGAGTTCCCAGAACAAAGAACACTTTGTTGTTGTTCAGTCTTCATGGTTTAAAGAGCTTCATCAATGCAGTTATTTATGTTATTCTCATATACTGTTAGTTTCAAGCATTTATGAACAATCATTAATCTGCCTACCAAAGTTAAGAAATAACTTTATATCCACACATGCTTTTTAGTTCCCAATGGCCTGGCTTTCACATGCATTTTCTCATCAAAATCCAAAAACCTATGAAGCCGAAGGAAGGGGCTTAATGAACATTATCCCCATTTTTCAGATGAGAAAGCTGAGGTGAAGAAAAGTGAAGGGACTAGCTCTAAGTCATAAAGCTAATTAATTGGCAGATTGAGTCATGTGAATTGAGGTCTTTCGAACTGCTTGGACCATGAGTGCTTGTGTATATTCCAATGCTGAGAAGACTCATTCCTTGAATGAGTGTCATTCAATGTAGATTTCACATGTGGGTTTAATAGGAATACTGGGTTGGTCATTCCCTCCGTTTAGAGACTCTGGTTCTTTGAATCCTGCACTACGTCACTCTGCATGTTTCTTGTATACTTTCGATTATTCTTTCTCTGTCCCCTCTACCTGCCAGGTAAGTGTCGGTGCCCCATGGGGCTCACTCTGCTATGTGTCTTTCTCTCCCACACACACTCTGGACAATCACGTACATTTTCAGGGCATCAGCACCATGTCCCAAATCGGATTTTCTAACTCTGACCTCTCCCCAAGCATCGGAAAAATATACCAGCTGCCTGCAGGGCATCTCCCATGGATCCCCAGAAGTCCTCTACGTTCCTGCTGAGTGATCCTTCCCACCACTCAACACTGGAACCCTCAATATTATTCTTAGTTCACTCGATGTCAGCATCATCTGCCCAGACACCCAGACTCAAAAGCCACGTGTTTCTTCTCCCTCACATGTCACATCTAACTGGATCATCACATCTTCATTTGGTCCTCCAAATACATTTTTTGAAATCTGTTTCCTCTTTCTCATTCCTCTTGCCACTGTCCTATGTATTTTAATGGGTCCTCCAGTATGTCTGTGGGTTTCTTGAGAGCATATTGAGGAAAAGGGCAAGTGATATATTCATTCAAGCATTCATTCACTAATTAACTTCACAAAAAATTGAGACATATCTCACAGCTACTGAGAAAAACTGGGTTGAATCTTTTGAGAAAATTGAACTTGACCTGGAAACCTTATAGTCTTTTCTCATCCTGTCTAGGTTAATTAACCCTATATTACATAGCTCTCAGGCCTTAACAATTTCACACTGGATATCTAGCTGTTGTCTAGCCAGAGAGCAAAGATTAAATGACAGTTCTTATCAATCATTCCCAAAGTACCTCTCTCAAAACCATAAGATTCTGCCAAGTAAATGCTTGAGGCTTTGATTAAAAAGATGTTTTGGCCACAAGTCACATCTCCGATTTTATCAGAATTTTTCAAAAGTAACTGTAAAAATTCCAAACTCTGGGAGGGTCTCAGCAAAAATATTCGTGTATCTGTGGTAATTCTGGCAGTATTTTTTTTTTACTTCTTTGTGAACTTATGTGAAATGCTTACAATTTATAAAATTACGTCTTATTTAATGAGGTATTTAGGAATATATTCAGTATCACATTTATTGAATAGTCTTTAGTGAAGTAAATAGAGATAAGCAGAATTGGAATCAGTTTGGAAACAAGCAAAGAAATTCCTGCAGAAGAATAGATTTCCTTTAGCCAACTCCTTTGATGCATTTAAAATGTGATTCATTTCTCAAAATGCTGAAGTATAGACATGTTTCAGGAACACATACTAAGTGCCAAGTTAAGTATACCTATTATGTATTATAATGATGAGTAATTTATTTATGCTAAAGAATGGTCTGATTGTGAAGATTTATACTCTCATCTTGGTGGGCTTAGACCTTTGATATTTGGTTTATCCAAAGGTTATCAGGTCCCAGGAAAAATGAGTGTGGTGGATTAAAAATGACTACAAATTTCTTAACCTTCATCCCATTGAAAGATGAAGGCTAATTCTCTTCCTCTTGAGTCCAGAATGGCTCTGGCACCTGTTTTGACCTGTAGAATGTGGTAGAAGTCTCTGCCAGTCTTCTGAGGCTGGGGCCTCAAGAGAGCTGCAGCTTCCATTTTCACGGCTTGGGACATGCCCTCTTGGAAGCCAGCATCTATGCAAGATGTGTGATTAGCCTGAGATTAGTATGCTGTGAGGAAGCCCAAGCTAGCTATGTGGAGAGAGTGAGAGAGAAACTGGCCACCAGGGAACACTGAGGTGTCAGGCAGGTACATGAAGCCTTGTTGGAACTTCTAGCCCGGTTGGGCCACCATCCAGTGCCACAGGGAGCAGGACTATTCAGCCTATCCTTGTCTGAATTCCTGTCCCACAGAATTTTGAGCAAGTAAAATAGTTATTTTCTAAGCTTCTATGTTTTGGGGTAGTTTGTTACACAGCACTAGGTAATCGAAAGAATTGGCTCATACCACCCACTGTCTCCCCTGAAGGAAAGTTTACTTTGGAAACCAAATCGACTAATGAATCAGAGAATCAGGGCAGAAAGAAATGTTCTCAACGAGATCCAGGACTACATTTCTCAGGCTTCGCATTTGATCTGGGAATCGTCTCTTCTTGCCAGTCTCAGAAGGCATTGCCCTCAATTTTTCTCCTCATGAGTGCCATTTTCCCATGGTTATAAGGTGGTCTTGTTCTTCTGATTACTCTAAGTTTTACATCAGATTACAACCGTTTTGTGTCAGGCAACTAGTAGACACTCAACAAGGTCATTTGACGAGAATATAAGGAGCTCCTGCATTACCATGCTAGGCACTGTTGATGCAAAAACAAATATGACATGGTCCCTGCCCTCAAAAAGCTTATAATTTATTACGGAGAGAAAAGTCACGCTCAGGTAATTATAATTCAACCTTACGCCATGATGGTTTCCTGGGACGCATGAGTGATTATTTCTGGCTTGGTAGAAGATTTCCTAGTGAGAATGAGATCAGGTCTTGGCCTGGGAGGGTGAGTAGGAGCTTGGCAGGAAGGGAAGTTTCTCAGAGTCATCCTACCAGAGGGAGTACTGAGAATGAAAGTCTCTGAGCTTGGGAAACTACAAGGTATGAGGCCGGGGCATAGCAAGAATGAGGGCAGATGAGATTGGAAAGGTAGCCTGTGATCTGATTATGCCGGTTTTTTGGATACTCACTCCTTAGCCAATAAGTTAGAAGTTTGTCATGTTAAAATTGGTGAGCTTTGGAGGGTTGAGGTGAGAGGAGATCACATCTGTGTTCCTATGTCATGGGTTGTGGACCATCTTTCTCCTCTTATCACATGTACTGGGACTCTTTGTTAATATAAAGTTGATACTGTAGGAAAGGCACAAATGGATGAGTAACTCAAAGTATGACCCTAGAGGAAGGTGGCTTGATGACCCAAGAAGTAGCTTATCACTTTACCAGTTAAGAATAGAGAAAATTAAGATCTAGTGTTCAATAGGTCAGTAGGTGGCCATAGTTTGCAATACTCTATTGTATATTTTAAAATAGATAGAATAATTCAAATGTTTCTAGTGTAAAGAAAAGACAAATATTTAAGGTGGTAGATATCTCAATTACACTGATTTTATCTTAACAAATTGTATGAATGTATTAAGTTATCACATGTACCCCCAAAATGTATACATCTATCATGTATCAATAAAAAAATAGGGGAAATATATTTAGATCCTTTTGACTGTCCAACTCTTCGGAAGTGTAACATCTGCAGGGTGCAAGGAAATGTGACTTTGGAGAGATGTTTTTTCCTGGCCTCAGAGAACAGAGTAGGGTCAGTTCCCAAAGCACTCAGAAAGGTTTTTGTGGTGAGGGAAAACTGCAGTTTCTCTCAACCTGTGTTGTGTGCCAGAGATGATTACATATCCTCTCAATAACACATTAAGCATTGCTTCTTAGCAAGTGTCCCCTGTAGCCTGAATTTATCTCAAAAGAATTCTCTGAGGTCTTAGTAAGCCGCATTTATGAAAAATTTTGCAGAATGAGTATTGACAGGCAGGCTGCTGTCTTTGGCTGTTTTGTTGTGAAAGGTGCTGAGGACTAGAAAATGAGGTTATCAATCTGGGCTCAGCCACTGACCTGCTGAACTCTTAACCTCAGGGGTAAACCATTCATTCACATGGTTACAGAGTTTGATAGGTCTGTAGAGGGCCTCCTGTGTGTCAAGCACCATGCAAAGAATGGGTGGTGCTCACCTTGCTAGTGTGGAGTAAGCAGTGCAGTGAGGGACAAAGGGAGCACAAAGAGAAGGTCCTAGATGGTTGCTTATTGAACAGGTACAGCTGTAATGTTCCCTTTTGTGATTTTTTTGAGGTGAAATCTTGCTTTGTCACCCAGGCTGGAGTGCAGTGGTGTGATCTCAGCTCACTGCAACCTCCATCTCCCGGGTTCAAGTGATTCTCCGGCCTCCCTTTTGTGATATTTATCTTGAGTTTCCATATAAGGATTATACTGGCTTTGTAAAACGATTTGTGAAGTTTTCTTGTTTTTATGCCATGGGATATTTTTATTTGTTTTTATTGATGTATATTAGATATACATATTTTCTGGGTACATTTGATTATTTGATGCATTCGTTTAATCAGATCAGGGTAATTGGGATAGTCATCACCTTAAATAGTGACACTTTCTTTGTTAGGAACATTCAAATTATCCTTTTCTAGCTATTTTGAGATGTACAATTGGTTAATGTTAACTACAGTCACCCTATTGATCTATTGAACACCCGGTCTTATTTCTTCCATGTCACTAATCAACCTCTCTTCATCCCTCTTTTTCCTTAACCTTCCTGGCCTCTAGTAACTACCAATCTATTCTTTATCTCATGATCCATCTTTTTAGCTCCCTACATATGAATGAGAACATTTGCTATTTGTCTTTCTGTGCTTGGCTTGTACACTTAACATAGTGACCTCCAGTTCACGGAATATTTTGTGTAAACAGGGGAATGATCTATTTCTTGACTTTATGTGCATAGCTGGTGGAAACACTTTATGGGTCTGATCTCCTTCTTGGAGATAATTTGTTGATGGCCCTTTTTTCCCCTCTTGTTTCTTTCATGGTTATTTGTGTATTTTGGTTTTCTGTTTCTTCCCAAGGGAATTTTGACAATTTGTATTTCTTGAAAATAAGTCATTTCAAGATGTCATAGTATTCTGTTGTAATTGATTTCTTCTGTATTTGACACATCCTGTCTCACTCTTGACTTTTTCTAAGATCTTCTGTTTAATTAATTCATTACAAGATTTTCAAATTTATGTATTTTGGCATCCCTTAAATTTTGGAATTTCTTCTTCAATTGTGTTTTTTTTTCCTGTTTTTCTAATACATACATTTCCATTTTGTTCTTAATTATTAATTCCTTTGGTGTTCTCTCCTTGTTAGAATTTTCTAGTCTCTTGACTTGAATTCTTTGTAAACTCTTGCTTTTTTTCTTGTTTATGAAGGGACACATTTTAGTGGCTTTACACAATACTTCTTGCTCATCTTAAGGCCCAGTGTGGGTGTTTCTTGATCAGTGACTCTCCACCAGGCTTCAGGGACCCAGTCTCCTCCATCCGTTACTTCTGTCATTCTCTAGGGCCTTAGTTGTGTTTGCATCCCATGATGGATTGGGGGTTGAGAGTGCTCAGGCTCATTGGCTTCCTAAAATCCTGAGCCTAGAAGTGGCTCCCTCACTTCTGCTCTCATTCCATTGGCTGGAACTCAGTCACATGGCCACACCTCACTGCAAGGGAAGCTGGGAAATGTAGTTTAGTAATGTACCCAGGAAGAAGTAGAAATGAATTTTGGTGGACAACAGTTTTTTCCACATTTTTGAATAATCCTTCTTATCTTGCAATCTATGTCTTTCTGATATTAATATAGCTATATAAGCTTTCTTGTGAGGTTTGTCTGTCATATGATTTTCTATCCTTCTATTGTAACTTTTGTTGTTTCCTTCTGTTTTATGTGTGTTTTTTCTAAAAAGTATATGTTTAGATTAAACTTTTACAAACTGGTAACATCAGTTTTTTGTTTGTTTTTTGAGACAGAGTCTCACTCTGCCACCCAGGCTGGAGTGCAGTGGTGCAATCTTGGCTCACTGCAATGTCCACCTCCTGGGTTCAAGCAATTCTCCTCCCTCAGCCTCCCAAGTAGCTGGGATTGCAGGCACCCGCCACCACACCTGGCTAATTTTTTTTTTTTTTTTGGAGACAAGTTTCCCTATGTTGGCCAGGCTGGTCTTGAACTCCTGGGCTCAAGTGATCCACCTGTCTCAGACTCCCACCCGCCCAGTAACACCAGTTTTAATTTCAAGTTTTGCTTATATAAATTTACTGTGATCATTTAAATACTTAGACTTTTTCCTAGCATCTTTATGCTTTCTATGTTTTCTTGCATTTTTCATGCTTTTTCTACTTTTCTTAACTTTAATAATTGACTTAAAAAACTATCCCTCCCAATGATTTGTATATACTCTTGTCATAACTCTTGACATTTAATTGTGCCTACATAGCTTAACAAGTCTAAATGTATTAAATATTTTAAAACTTCCCCTCATGAAAACATAAGGACCTTAGACTACTTTCTTTCCAATTATCCTTCCTTTTGAATACCGTTGATCAATAGCAATGAAAAGGATTGTAAATGTGGTGCTTCAAGCCTGCCCCATGACTTATTCCACCAAGTTAGGAGTTTAGTGGGGTCTGAGTGTATTGTGCTTACTTTCTCTGATGTCATACTGCTTTCTGAGTAAGAGGTGATACAGGTCCCTTTTTAGTACATTCTTTGATCTGCTCCCTTCTATACTACATCTTGCAGAAATATCTGTGGATGGCTTCTTTCCCCACTCTCAAATCCTGCTGCAGGATTTTCCTTATCTTCATGTCCTTTTAATTATTATACTAACATGGAAGCTTTATTAGGGAAGAGATTGGGTCTGTTTCACACTCCAGCCTAATATACCATGATAAAGAGAAGAATACTTCATTGGAGCAAAATGTGAATATGATTTCTGTTTCAAATCTTGGCAAAAACAACAAATAAACTAATTTTTAAAAATGTCATCATGAAATATAAAAGATTGACCCAAAGAGCTGAGTTCTTTTTTTTTTTTTTTGAGACGGAGTCTCGCTCTGTCACCCAGGCTGGAGTGCAGTGGCGCGATCTCGGCTCACTGCAAGCTCCACCTCCCGGGTTCACGCCATTCTCCTGCCGCAGCCTCTCCGAGTAGCTGGGACTACAGGCACCCGCCACCACGCCCGGTTAATTTTTTGTATTTTTAGTAGAGACGGGGTTTCACTGTGGTCTCGATCTCCTGACCTCGTGATCCGCCCACCTCAGCCTCCCAAAGTGCTGGGATTACAGGCTTGAGCCACCGCGCCCGGCCCGAGAGCTGAGTTCTTATACTCTTTCCATTATGATATACAGTGCAATGTTATGTGATAAGCATGAGGTAATTGTTGAATACATCCAATGATGGCATTTCATAAGGAGGGTGTACTGCTTTATATATTTGAAACCTAATCAGAAAGTGTCTGCATTTAACATCAGAAGCTAGCATTTTCTTAAAGACAAAGGTCTTTAAAACAGTTTACTGCTTAGAGATCATAGCACACTGATGCAACTTAGTTCAGAGTGTATTTTGGCAACTCTGCAGCTGAGAAAGAATAGCGGATTTGGGAAAACAAGGCCTTAAGACTTGTCATTTTAAGGCTAAGTTTTAAGAGTGTTAAAGTTTAAAATCTTAAACTTTAGAGAAACGGAATCTTGAAATTACTGATTACTTCACAATGGCTATAATTATGGAGAAATTAGTCTGTAATAAAAGTTGGCATTGAGTGCAAAGACTACCATTTTTGAGCAAAGCATAGAAAGGTTCCAAGTGGGGCAGGGCAAGGAGTGGGAGGTGTGGACATTCCCAACAGCAGGCACTGCTGCTGCTGTTTCTTCCTGACAGTCAGCAGCAGAGAACTGTTCCAATAACTCCTCCAAATACCAACTGAGACCTCACTTTGTGAGGGCTGAGTATTCTAGGTATGCTATTTTAGGGCACTGATCTCTTTAGCTGTAGCTCAGCCCTGTGGATAGGTGATGGGAGTCAACTGCTTCTCCTTCAGTTTCCTAATCATGGCTTTATCACCCCTAAGATCACACTTAGTTCCCACTAGGATGATGGGCATGTTGGAACATGGTGGTGAATGTCAGAATACCACTTTGCACAGGTATTTTCAAATGATGCAGGACTCACAAAGGAAAAGCAAATAAAGAATTCATCTGTTTGCAGATAGGACAGGAAGTGTAATCCATCGTATTCTCCCATCCAGTTGTATCCCATGAGCCCAAATTCACTGGTTTTTCCATCCACCGTAACATTGGCAGAATAGTTGTCAAAGATAATGGGGATCTCTTCTCCGGGAAGTGCACTGGTGTATAACTGAACAGGAGGTAAGTTTTATCTACAAATCTGTCTTCTGCCACTGTACACATGACGGCCTGCATCTAGGCCACTAGCTGGGTATCCCTGGCTGGGCACAGATGCAAGAAGCAGCAGGTGCAGCGTTCAGGTTCAGCAGGTTTGGAATTTGAGGGTATTGGAAATGGTGGAATATTATATGGTATACTGTGATTTATCCAGTGTAACGCAAATTACTGTAGTAAGACTTGCATCTAAAGTAGTTTTCATGAAATGGGCTGTGGGTGGGTGTGCTCCCCGTGATAAATAGCAATTGAGTATAAGACCCAAGGTCTTTCTACCACCTTCAGCACAAGGTAATAGAAGGATCTAGAATGATAGTCATAGGACCAAGATTTAAATTTCACTTCCCTCGTGAATAAATCTGTGACTCTGGGCAGGTGTTTGTTAATCTTTCTGAGACTTAGCTTGAACATTTCTAAAATGGAGATAATAACACCAACCTACAAGGATTGTTGCAAAAATATAAATCAATGTGATTAAATGAAGAAAAAAAGGTAAAATGTATTGCAAACTGTAAAGTAACTTGAAAATGAAAGTAATTCACATAACAAGCATTTTGAGGAATTATTGTGCACATAAATTTTATGAAGAATGTTAAAAGACAAAATTAAAACTAATTAAAATATCTTAATTGGCTTTTATTCATGACTTTAGAATCAGGCAGCCCTCTGAACCAGAACAGGTTCAAATAACTCCAGTCTGTCATGAGTTTGGATAGTATTTATGGACAGAAAACGGAAATGAGGTACAGAAAATGGAAACGAGGTACAGAAAATGAAACTGTGGGAAAGAGACAGCTTGATTGGTTACAGCTCAGCATTTGCCTTATTTGAGCATAGTTTGAACAGTTGGCTGCCTGCAATTGACTGAAATTTGGCCGCTGTGATTGGTGGAGACTCAGCTATTTGTTGCAAAATTATACCCTTAAGCTAGGCTTCCAGTAAACTTATGTCCAAGTCAGGTTGCAATCTATGTGAGGACTCATGTACAGAGGCATCTTCAGGTCAAATTTAGTTTAATTTAACAAAGGTGACAGCAATTTACCAGGTATATCTCTAAGTGTTTCCTGTCGTTTTAGTCTACCTGTTGAGAAGTTTCTGTGGAAAAGCTTTTCTCTGAAATCCATTCTACATAGTAATATTTCCTTATCCCATTGGCTGGATTTTATTTTATTTTATTTTTCTTTTGACTTTTATTTTAGGTTGAGGGGTACATATGTTGGTTTGTTACACAGGCAAACTTGTGTCATGCGGGGTTGTTGTACAGATTATTTTGTCACCCAGGTACTAAGCATAGTACCTGATAGATATTTTTTTCTCACCCTCTCCCTCTTCCCACCCTCCACCCTCAAGTAGGCCTCAGTATCTGCTGTTCCCCTCTATGTGTCCATGTGCTGTCATCATTTAGCTCCCACTTATAAGGGAGAACATGCAGTATTTGGTTTTCTGTTCCTGCGTTAGTTTGCTAAGGTGTCCAGCTCCATACATGTTGCAGCAAAAAACATGATCTCATTCTTTTTCATGGCTGCATAGAATTCCATGGTATATATGTACCACATTTTCTTTATCCAGTCTACTGTTGATGGGCATTTAGGTTGATTCCATGTCTTTGTTATTGCGAATAGTGCTGCAGTGAACATACACATGCATGTGTCTTTATGGTAGAACAATTTATATTCCTCTGGATACATACCCAGTAATGGGATTGCTGGGTCTAATGGCAATTCTGTTTTTAGTTCTTTGAGGAATGGCCACATTGCTTACCATGATGGCTGAACTAATTTACACTCCCATCAGCAGTGTATAAGCATTCCCTTTTCTCTGGATTTTAGAAATAGGTAAGGATTTTAAAATATCAAAGAGCATAAGGATTTTTCAACACTTGCTCTTTGATTTTATTAATAAAGAGAGAACTGTGCCAAGAGTGCATGCTTAAGTGAGAAATAATGAGGGAAAATTGTTCAGAGGGCTTACTTGGTTAAGTGAAATTAAGCTAGCCTGTAATTTTTGTATTAAACTGCTGGTAGTTGGGAACCAATATTTGGAGCTACTCATTAAATAAATTACCTAGATTAAGGAGTTTTCCATGATTATAAACTCAGGGAAGGACGAATGTCTTTAAAACCTATAGTCTTTTAAAATAAAGACTAATGCAAAGTTGCTGAACAAGTAGCCCTAGACCCTGGCCACAAAGCCCACAGAGAATGCTGATCAGGGCCCTCCCATCACAGGAGAGAATGGGAATGGAGCTGCTGAGAGTCAGGATAGAACTGCTGCTTCTGTCTCTCTGGGTATGTGCAACCTTTGATTGGCATGTAAACTCCCTGAATCTGTTTCTGTATCTCTAAAGATGAGTCTGAACACTGATCTGGACAGGAGTATTGGAGGCTTCTGACTCAGGATACAGTTACAAACAAAGCTGATTCAACGAGGCGTGGTGAGTTCTTCTCAAATGTCCATGTGCACAGATCACCTGGGGATTTCGTTAAGCTGCAGATTCTGGCTCAGGAGCATCCAGAGTATGATCTCATGTGTGCATTTCTGATGATGCTGGCCTACAGATCACACTTTCAGTGGTGAGGGCTTTAACAATAAAGAAAATGTTAGCTCATTTAATTTAAAGACTCAGGGAAAGTATTGACTTCAAATAAGGCTTGTAACAGTTGTTCCATAATGTCATGAAAGTGCTGATTTCTTTTCACTTTTTCCTGTATTCTGTAAAGTTGGCTTCACCTTTCGGCTGGCTTTCCTCACGGGACCAAGATGGCTGCCTGCAGTCCCTGAGGCTTTGGTTCATACTTCCTTGGGTGTGACCAGCAGAAAATTTGTCTCCAGTATTACCAACAAAATTGCTAAGATTCATTTTGATTGTACAGATGAAATAAATTGATTTGTTTAACTACAAGTGGAGTGAAGGTGGAGTGAGATTTCTAGAGCCTATAGAAATCAGGGCTATGAGAAGGGGAGGGATGCTGGGGAGGAAACCAAGAAATGTCCCCTGTAGAGTCAAATAAGTTAAAAGCTTTGATCAAAATTAACAAATGTAACACACAAACAAAGAGAGAGAGAGAGAGAAAGGGAGAGAGAGAAAACATATAGTTTGCATACTTCTCCATCTGATTTGGGAAGCTTCTGAGTCAGGAAATGTTAGTTTTTGTTTATATCAAATATGTTTTGGAAATCATGACACCCTTTTAGGGATCCCTTTGACATATTTTGTTTATTAGTTTAAATAAGAATGTGGCTTTGTGTCAACAAGTTTCACTAACAAGGGTTGGATTGAATAGTATCTCTATAAAAAGATCAGAAAATCCAGAGCATAAGGAAACTTTTAAAGCTTTTGGATTTTGTTTTTATCTTATAGTTACAAATTTAACTTTGTTGTCCAGATAGAATTGGAGGGGGATAAAAAAAGTGTAGAATTGAAATAATTATAGCAAATGAGAATATAAAGACAGAGTATGCGGTCAAACTGGGCAAGAGGCTGTTCTTCCTAGTACAGAAGCAATGGTTTGTTGACTAGGATAAACACAAATCAAAGTTAGGAGAGTTACTGCAGTTAGCAGTGGTGAACTTCTAGTTAATCTTGCTATTCCTATGCACAAAACTTTGGCAATATTTCTGTTGCCCTTCACTCTGATAAAGGGCATATGCTTACCACCCAACCAGCCAGTCTTAGCAGCACAAATGAAAAACTGGGAGCTGTTTATGTTGGGTCCACCATTTGCTGTAGAAATGTGCCAGGGCTGAAATGAAGTCCTCATCAGGAAATTTCTATCCATGGATGAACTTATCCTAGTTCCATGCTGGCAGGGATGACATCGCTATCCTACCAAATAAACTCAAGAATAATTCCGAGAAGGCAAGAATCCTAACCATATTCTTTCTGTGCCCATGACGGTGTGGGCCTTGGCTGGTATAGATGTGACATAAACTGGGTAAGGCCCATGAAAAGCCTAAGAAATCTTTTAGTATTATGTTGTTAATAATTTGAACTTACCGAAAGAATAAAGACTTTTTATAATTTTATCTTAATTTAATTTAATTTAATTTTATTTTATTATTATACTTTAGGTTTTAGGGTACATGTGCACAATGTGCAGGTTTGTTACATATGTATCCATGTGCCGTGTTGGTTTGCTGCACCCATTAACTCATCATTTAGCATTAGGTATATCTCCTAATGCTGTCCCTCCCCCCTCCCCCTAACCCACAACAGTCCCCGGAGTGTGGTGTTCCCCTTCCTGTGTCCATGAGTTCTCCAAATTGAAATTGAGGGTAGTCTTGGAGACTACCTGAACGTGTAGTTGATGTCAGAAATGAGGGTGGTCTTGGAGACCATACCCCCTAAGTTCACAGTTGGTGTCAAGAGTGGGATTCTCTAGCGTGACCCTGACTCACTGAAACATGATTTGAGAAGAAGAATGAGAGGACTGAGGCTGAAGAACCTTTGACTCCTGAATGACTACCTGGTCACCTATGGTATGGAACTACAGGTGTGTGGCAATCAGTTATTAGAGGCAAAAGTTACCAGTGGAATTTAGAGATAGCTCCAACTTCCAAGGAGTTAGCTCACTGGATACACAAGAAAATGTAAAATAATAAGAAATAAGCTAAATATACAATTCATTGGCTTTGTTATCTATAATAGCTAAAATGAAACTAAAATAGTATTGGGGCAGGTCCTGACTCTATACCAAGGTCAGGTCTTGTCTGAGATATGGCCACATTGTTTCAGGGCTGCTACCAAAGGGAAAAGTTATGCTGGGACAATAATAGGTAGCACCTCTATGACCTCTGGTCATTAAGGAGGTGGCCAGTTTGGGCAAAGGCAAAACCAAGGAACTGGTGAAACCAAGGCATATAACGTAAAAGAGTTATTTCATTTTGTGCATTGGTATCATCAGATTCCCGAGGAACCTTTACAAAAATGGATTGTGAGTGAGTAACTTAGGGGATGTATCTTTGGTTTTGATTGCTGCAGAGTGAAAGAGCATGATTGGGTTGATATAAGATCTAGCTCACTATTGAACAATCATGGATGGCTATATGTGATCTAGACACACAGAAGGTTGTTCCTGAGAGGACAGCTAGCCTTGTGGACTGAATAAAAGTCACTATGAAGTTAGTTTACCCTGAGAAGGGGGGTCTGTCCAACTCCCCCTATACTTGCCAAATGGAAGACTCCAGATGAAGTAGCTAGTATGCCTTGTATGCAAGCCATGTTGGATTGGCTTTATGATAATCTGGATATTCATCTACAGAATATGCCCCTTACCCAAGACATGGTAAATGCTGTGATTAAGGTGGCTACCTTTGCATCGGTACCCCATATAACATTATAGCTGCAATATGAAGAATAGTCTGTGAAGCTTCATCACATTTATTGTCTCAGTTTCCTTATGGGTTTTACAGATGACAAAAAAATTAGAGTGATTCAGAAGAAAATGGGGAAAGACAAAAAGGAGAGTCAAGAGAGTCAATCTTGCAGGTTGGTAATCTTTAGATGGTTGTTAAGAAATGGGATGAATAAAGCAGATAGTAATGGGTTGAAACAGAGGTCTTAATGTAGCACTACTGGAGATTGGCTGGACCAATGGGCACCCCTGCTGGTTCCCCAACATTAAAAGACCCCAAACAAATCTGCTCTGTTTACTCCATTTTGGAGGAATTTGAAAAGCTGGAAGGGAAAGATGACAGTGAGAAACTTGATCTAGAATCACCTGGAGAGATGGTCTGGCACATTAATAAAGATGAAAATTGACAGAGGGGCCAGGATCCTCTGGCTCAATCCCCGACTGAGAACCCAAGGGCAAATGTACATGTATAGGTAAAATGACCTGTGGGGTCAAGGGAGAAAAGAATTTTCTAGGGTTTCTTGACATGGGATCCCAGTGCTCTAGGATTCCAAAACCTGTTGGTGAAGTCGTAATGGAATATACAGTTAAATGAGAGGATATGGGGATGCAATGTTTGATGGGATTGAGGTGAAGATTGGATTAAAATGGAAATGTTTGAATGGATATTATGTAAAGTGGTTACATTTCTGGTCCCTGGACATCCCTTCCAGAGGAGGAAAGTTTGAGTAAAAATAAACCACAAGTGGAGAGAACAAGTACTAGTAGTTGGGGATAAAGGAATGAATAAATGGGTTATTGGAATAAGGGAAATCCAATTTTACATTGGTGCCTTAAGAGAGGCTCAGAGGAAGAGAATAATATCATCTCTTAGCACAATTATACTAGATACCCAGACGGGTGAAGCTATATGTTTGTCACATTCGTCTTGCTTCTGGAACCTGACGAGGTGGAATAGAAGCCTGCAAACCTGAGTAGCGCTGCCCTGGGAGACATTCTGGTCATACAATATGATGAACTGGACTAATGGTTAATGAGTGAGTAGAGCTCTAGTAATAAGTCAATATCTCTGACTCTTATTTTTCAGGTTTTATCTACTACAAAGGATATCACTTGGGAAGGAATTTCTGGGAACTGCTCCCAAGAGAGCCATTGGACCATGTGGTAAATAACTCCTAGCTGATGGATTATTGGGTAAAGATAAACCTGGATGATCCCATGCTCAGAAAGGTTCCTGATTATAATGAATAAGGTGTAGCAGTGGCATGCCCAATATTCCATAGTATGCTATGCACAAATATACATCACCTTTGTTTTTGTGGATGGCAAGCTATTAAACAGAATAGGAAAGACCAGTGGGTTCCTGATGGGATTACAGCAGTAGGTACCATGTAGTGATTCTGACTTCCTCTGGGAATAGCCCCACCCTGAGGTGAAGAAGGATATAGCAGTCCTGGTATACAGAAACTAAATTATGTCTACCTGTGTCTTGTATGGTGGACTCAGCATTTTGGGTACAAAACGTGTATTTTAGTTGCACTCAGGCTGTCAGTACCCAATGGCAACAACATGAATGGTAGAACACAGCACTGGCCTATGAGACAGAAATGTGCTTTAGGGGAGACATCTTCTAGTTGAGGCTTCACTGGATGAGCTGAATTTGCTTTTAGTGAGGAGTGGCATTTGGATAAAAAGACTTATTAACTAGAATGAGCAGATTAAAGGGAATTCTCTTCCAGGAGGAATGCAAGAAATAACAGTCAGCCTAGACAGGTGATGAGGCTTTAGTGAAGTAGGACAGGCCAACTCACAAATAATGCTGGATAATGCTAGGACCCAGTGTTGGGAAAGCCTTGTACCCAGGCACAACAGGGTCTTTTGATTATTTTAATACTGACAGGGACTGAAGTAGCCATGGAGCAACAGCCCTCCATTCTAGCTGTCGAGGCCTGGGAGGCGCACGTATGGGAATCTTATGGCTCTTCACCTATGGGAGTCCTCTAGGAACACTTGCAATTTATGCTGATGCAATGTGACTGCCCTTGCTCTAGGATAGATCAAAATAAGACATATCCTAAAGTATAGTTATCAGAGGGAGGAACTGTTCTGAAATTACCATGTCCTCCCTGTAGCAGGGAGGTGAGCCCTGCTATGTGACAGCACACAATAAAAACTGGTCTTAATACAAGCCTGTGAACTGAGACAGGGTGAATGGCTTTGTCTGTAACTGACTTGGACCATAGAATAACCAATCATAACTAATTGTCATGGTGCCTATTCATAGTAATATATGGTATATGGGCAAGGTTGATTATCTCATGAAGGGATAGCAAATATATCTGTAATTCTTAGTGATTTGTTCTGTAATAAAGCTGAACTGTACCATGATCATACTGTGATATGGTATAACATTGGCACTGCTGATAAGATTCAATTACCTTATGTAAATAGGTCTTACGATAACACTGATATTGATGATCAACTGTATTGGGAGATTTAGTTAGAAACTCCTCAGAATTTATGACAGGAGGCATTGGACCACAATAGACAGTCTAACAGTGTAATTTATGATGGGGACTTTGGCTCACATGGTATCTGCTCTACAGGAAAGGCTCCAGAAGGGCTGGAGACTAAAGGTATCAGCTCGACCTCTGGAGGGGCTGGAAACTAAAGGTCAGCTATGTGTGCAGTTAGCCATGTCTGCAATAAAAACTCTGGACACCAGAGCTCAGGGTAGCTTCCCTGGCTGGTGGTATTCCATGCACAATGTCATATGTTATTTTCAGGAATATTAACACCATCCAGAATGCTATGGGGAGAGGGCAACTGGAAGCTCTGTGTGGACAAACCTCCTGGACTCTGCCCCACATATCTCTTCCCTTGGCTGATTTGAATTTGTATCCTTTCACTGTGACAAACCACAACCAGATTATTGCAGCTGTCAGCAAGTTCTTCTATTGAATTGTTGAAACTGAGGGTGGTCTTGGGAACCCCTGAACTCTACTGTTGGTGTCAGGAGTGAGGGAGGTCTTGTGGACTGTACTCCCTAACCTCACAGGTGCATTTTCCAACTTTATTTGGACATTCCCCAACAACATCATCCCCTTCTTCAAATATGTTTCTGCTACAAACATTATCCTTTAAATGGTTCCTTCGCTGCCATTATGACTATGGCATAATCCGTAGTAAAGCACCATTAAGATGTTAATATAGATGTATGTGTGAATTAAAAAGTGATGCTAAATGCATAGTAACCAATTTACTTCACATTAATAATTTAGCTATTTTTATTTGTTTCTAAACAAAAAGCAAAGAGGATCCAGTCCACAGAGCAGCTGCAACAGTGTGCACAATTTTTATTAAACCAAAATAAAATCTTTTAAAGTTCTTGGGCTATGGAAGTCACCTAAATTCACTTCTTTTTTCCTATGAAATTTCACTTTTTTTCCTTCCAACTCCAGTTAGAAGCTAACAGCTGACACGCCCTTCTCTCCTGCATTTTATCCTGGGGCAAAATGAGAAGACATCCTTCAGTGCCCTTAAGTACTATTCCTTTTAGTAGGAAATCAAACACACCCCCTAACTGGAGTACTATTTATTCTATTCCATCTGTTTCACATAAGAGCAGTAAAGTGATTGCAGGTGAAATGAAAAGAAAGAAAATGGCAAGACATTGTGCACAAATAACTTTCAAAGACTCGTAAATTGCACATCTTGAAGATCTTTATGCTTGAAAGTACTGGGCATCTGTGATTCACAAAACACTTTACAAACTAATATTCTTGGCCCCCATTTTGTAACTGGCAAAAAAAAGGAGGTAGGGAATAATAAGAATATTATTCAGAGTCATGGAGGAAGTCATGAACAGCGCCAGATACAGAGCCAGTTACCCTGGCAACATTCTTCTGTTTTTCCATTTCCGCATGCCTTGGTATTGGGTTTCAGTTGTGGTTATTTAACTTATAGGCTGATCATATATTCAGCTTTCACAATATGTCATGGACATTTTCCTCTGGATTTGGCTGTCTCTCTCCTAATTCTCCTTTCACTAAATTCACTGTGTCAGATGTACCACTTCAGGAAAATATGGTTGTATGACAATCTAAACATAGAAAGTAGACAAGACCACCTGGTGATGGTTCAAGTGCAAAAAGATTACTCACTTAAAAAAGAATTCATAAAATTCTTTTAATCATCTCTTCTAGGTCACCACAAGAGATTTAATTTAAAAAATTTACAAACAAGTTTGAGAAACATTTCTATTTCAAAAAGCAATGTCTTCAAACTTGCTGATACCCATTTCTTACTCAATTTTTATGTGAGATTACAAGAAAATAACTTAAAATATAAAATGATTATACAATAAATATAAGTATATAATAAAATAATTTTAAATATACAAAGTCAAAATTGGTATACATTTTTATGCTTATAATCCTTGCAGAAGTCTACAACAAATAGAAAACTTCAAACTATAAACTCCCAAAAAAATCTTTCCAAAAATTAAATTCAAAATACAATCTTTACCTTGATGTAGTGGATAATTTTTTTTTTAAGTGGAAGGAAGTACTCTTTGTAAAAATAACTATGGTGCTGACTGCCATAGCATAGGTATCTGTATCTGGCAAGTATTTATCAGTGAGTGCTGTGTGGTGGCTCAGTTTCATTATCATTTTCTCTAGTGGCATTCCTGAACAAACTTCCTTTGCATGTCTGTTGGTCTTTGAGTGGCATGAACACATCATATGCTGTTATGGTTTGGCTGTGTCCCCACCCAGATCTTATCTTGAATTCTCACGTGTTATAGGAGGGACCTGATGGGAGGTAACTGAATCATGGGGGCAGGTCTTTCCCATGTTGTTCTTATGATAGTGAATAAGCCTCATGAGATCTGATGGTTTTAAAAAGAGGTGTTCCCCTGCATAAACTCTCTCTATTTGCTTTTTGCCATCCATGTAAGATGTGACTTGCTCCTCCTTGCCTTCTGCCATGATTGTGAGGCCTCCCAAGCCATGTGGAATGTTAAGACCATTAAACCTCTTTTTCTTCCCAGTCTCCAGTATGTCTTTATCAGCAGCATGAAAACGGACTAATACATATGCTTACCAAGGACATCTCAATTTTTTTCTCGTTAGCTCATCAACAAGAATTAATTTACCAAGAAGAATTCTTTAATGCCAATGAGATTCTGAAATCTCATAGTTGTACTCAATTATAAATTACTTATTCACATGATCCAGATTCTACCTGGGTTTTTTTTTTTTAGATAATCATCAGAATGAAAACATGAAATTTAAAAAAGCAGAAATGACACTACAAAGATTGTTACATGTTCTCAGGATCCCCGAGCCCAGCTTGAGAAATGCGCTTTTAAAGATGCCCAGGCACATGCATTTTAGTTTAAGAATACTTGATCTACTAATGGTTCTCATCATGCAGTAATTTAAGTATTTCATTGTATTGTTATAAGAATTAATAAAATGTTATATGTGAAAATATTTTGCAAGTTATAAAGCATTGCAAATGTATGTAGTTAATTTTTTCTTCTTTCATTTCTTCCTCAAAGACTATGTAAGACATACACAGTCTTTTGATATATTTCCCTTTTAAAATTTTGTCGCCTTGGTCTTTTTCATTAGCGTATTGATCAGCTGTCATTCAGTACTTCAGAGGCAAACTTCATCTGACTATTTACCACATTGACAGATACTGATAAACCCTTCGTGATTTCCTGGCTATTTGGCAAAGTGTTTGAAATAATGATTGGAAAGGGGGCTTCTTGAAAACCTCCTTTTGGAGTCTTAGAGGTTTAACTGATTCCACTGAATCTGATAATTGTGCTGTCTGCAAAGAAATACATGGGAGCAGTACCCGGAACTCAGGTTATATGTGTTGGGAACAGAAACACTTCAATCCTGCTAATTGTATTTAAAGCAGATGGGGAAAGGGAGCCAAACATCAGAGTTTGTTATGCTGCAGACACTTAATACGCACTGTTCGGATTGCTGGCATTTTTTTCCCATTGTGTAGGGGGGAAACTGATATTCAGAAAACCTCAGTAATTTGACTAAAATCACAGAAGGAGCTGGAGCAAGATTTGATTCCCAGTCCTGATTTCCAAGTGAATATCATTTCCCATATGTCTGGCTGTGGAAGAGGGAGTGAGAATGCAGGAGATAGCAAACCAGGGTCTTGGGCTGAGAAAACGGAGCTTCCCAGGCTGGCATTTACCAAATCACGTGTGGCCTCAAATCCAGTTCTCCAAGACAGAATTTCCTGCTCCCTACACCCCTACCTCCCTTAGCTACATCCACTTTCTTCCATCATTGGCACCATCGTTCAGTGTCAGCTTCTTCCTGGAAAACTAGTTTGCCTTAAAAACTTGCTCAGAGACTGTTTTTCCCTCTCTGTCTCTCTTTCTAGAACTGACCTCTCTAATTCAACTCTTGAGTCCTTGAAATTGAGCACAGGTATGGGCTACCACAGTAACACCAATACAAATGCTAACATTTCCTGAGTGACTACAGTGGGCCAGGCACTGCGTTAACTGCTTTATATGTGTTATTTCGCTTAATCCTCACCACAACCCTCTGTCATTCCTACTATTAATGCCATTTTATAGATGAGAGAATGGAGGCACAGAAAGACCCAGCCATTTGTCCACAGTAACACAGCTAAAATAAGGCCATTGCAGACTACGACCCATTGTCATTCCATCCCCAGGGCTTTGTGTTGTCTTTCTGAGCAAACCTGGGTGAATTGTGACCATGGGTTCCTAGGTATGTGCTGCATTCTTCTGGTCTCCTGCCTCTGGTTGCAAAGTTCTGGTCCAGGAATCAAATGTTCAACTTTCCATGCAGCTCCCATAGTACAGAACAGTTCTGAGCAAACAGCAAGTGTTTAGTGAACAGAGTTGACTTTTACTACATGAAACACTAATGTTCAGTTACATACTTGTGAAGGCAGAGGGAAGTAGCATATTCCAAGTGTCGTGTTGATCCTCAGAGTATATTAAAAGGGAAACCAGACTTTGTCTCAGAGAAACTAAACTAGCATTAAATAATGTTATGGGCTACATTGTGTTTCCCCCTCCCTCATATGAATATGTTGAAATTCTAGCCCCCTGCCCCCATACCTCAGAATGTGACTGTATTTGGAGGTAAGGTCTTTAAAGAGGCAATTAAGGTAAAAGAAGTTCATTAGGCTGTGCCCTAATCCAATATGACGATGTCCTTATAAGAAGAGATTAAGACACAGACACCACAGAGGGAAGACCATGTAAAGACAGGGAGAAGGTGGCCGTCTGCAAGCCAAAGAGGAGAGAGGCCTCATGAGAAACCCACCTTGCCAACACCGTGGGGAATAAATTTCTGTTGTTTAAGCTACTTGGTCTGTGGTATTTTGTGATGGCAGTCCTGAAAAACTGGTATAGACACCATTTGGGCAAAAAGATAAGAGCCTGCCTCTTTTTGCTTGTGGTAAAGGGAGTTGGTGGGCATAGGGCTGCTGTTTGGGGCATACACACCATGACTCTGCAGGTACTCTTTCTGCTGGGACTGGCCAGAGAGGAGGATATGAATTGGGATTGGGATCAGTAGAGGATGGAGTTTCTGTGACAGTCTCACACCAACTTTTTAGAGCACACTTCCTTGTTCACCCAATAAATACTTACTGCCCACCTATTACGTGCCCACCACAGTGCTGGACCCTGGTGATAAATTGTCCAGAATAAAATTTCCAAAGGTTCTCCCCACAGTCTCTGTGGATTTCTTCCTGGCCGATGCTCACTGGGTCTCCTTGTTCACTTTCTCTGGGTGAAGCAGTTGTTATCAACCAGCATATTACGGCTTTCCATTCTTTTCCTTTATCTTCTTTTTGTTCTTGGTCTTAAGAATGGATAGCAGTTTAGAGTGCTGAGATATTATTTATGCCTTTGCTTTCAGTGCTAGAAGGATCTTGATGGAATTATCAGTGTTTCTCCTGCTTTCCTCCTAAGAAGGAAGCCAATTTTTGTTCTAAGTTTTGAGCCATTAGCCTTAGGGAGTTGCTAAGGGCTTTTGTGCCAGAACCAAAAAGAGAAGTTGTATGTGAAAGTGGTGTGACTTGGAGAGTGAGTTGATCTCTCTGAGCCTCAAATGTTCCCATCTGGAAAATAGGAATAATTATGATGCTATCTCATAGGTTTGTTAGGAGGAAAAAAAAGGTAATGCTTGGGAAGGTCTACCCATATGTGCATATATATGTAATAACCATTCCTTGGGTGTTGCTTTGGGGGTCCATACTGACCATAACTTGTTTGGAAGACCAGGATAAGGAAGAAATTGCGGGAAGCATTTAGGTGGATGAAGGAGTGCTTATTAGCGTGGGGCAGATTTCTGGAGATTAAGAGACATTTTTTGGGGTGGAAATGGGGTTGGGGGTAGGGTGAGGGAGGGAGTTCCACAAGTTGTAGAGAACTGTGCTCTGCTCAAAGCCATGTCCTTGCTTGGGGCAGGAGGACTATAGTCACCAAGTGATGATGGAGCCTTGAGTGGAGTCACAGGATTTGTGTGGTTCATCCTGCAGTTATAGAGGGGATCACGGGAGGACAGTCTTGCGGCTTTAGTACCAGAGCAGAGCACCTCTGCACAAGCATGTCTGAGTACCAAAAGGATGGTAGGAAAGATGGGAAAGTATGCACTGAAGGTCTGGGTCCTTCCCAGATTTTCTGTATCCGTTTTCAATTCCTGACTCCATTGAAGGACAAGAAAGCCCCAATAATGACCATTGTTGGGGACTTTGCCTGTTCTGAGACACTGGGCTGCAGAGATTTCACTTGATTTAGATAAATAAAAACATGGTACTTTTTGTACCTAAGCATTGCATCCCAAGTTTATATTGATTGCAAGTATTTATTGGTTTTCATTGTTGTTTATAAAAAATCTCAAAAAATTCAGTATGTAAAATTTGGAAAGTAGGGGAAAAAAATTGCCTGTAAACTCACCACTTGGAAATAACAACTCTTGCTGAATATTTTTTGGAGTTTTACTATGTGTATATGCTACATATATCATTACATCAGTGAGATTATACTATGCACAGTCTATCTTATTTTCATCTAACAGTGTTATAAAGACTTTCTCATGTAATATAATACAGTTCTTCATGAAGAACATTTAAATGCTGAATGTCATTCAATTTTAAGGAACGAAATAGATGATTAGTCCTTAGATCATTTAACTAAGTAGGTTAATCCTTAGATAATTTAATCCTTTATTATTAGAAAGTTGGGTTTCCTGTTTTTTGCTCTGTTAGATACTATTGTTATGATTATCCTCACATAAATTTATGTTCCAGTCTTGTTTTCTAAGTTTACCTAAAAGTTGTTTTCTCTCTTATTTATTATGTGATATTTTATTAGATTTTATTTTTGAGACAGAGTCTCACTCTGTCACCCAGGCTGGATTGCAGTGGTGCAATCTTGGCTCATTGCAAAACTCAGCCTCCTGGGCTCAAGTGATCCTCCCAGCTCAGCCTCCCTAGTAGCAGTGACTACAGGTGCACGCCACCATGCCTGGCTAATTTTTGTATTTTTTGTAAAGACAGGGTTTTACCATGTTACCCAGGCTGGTCTTGAACACCTGAGCTCAAGCAATCTACCCACCTTAGCCTCCCAAAGTGCTGGGATTACATATGTGAGACACAACTCCTGGCCTCATTTTATTTTTAAAAACCTCTTCCTGTGTTTTCTTAAACCCACACTAAACCCAAAACAATTTCTTCAAACAGACTTTAGTTCTTCATTACACTTTCTCTCCACCAATTATCCCCAAAGACTCTCATTTCGAGATTGTTGAGAATCATTTGTACCATTGGCAAGAGTAGGACAACTTACATGCAGTCATTTAAATTAAAGAGTTTCCTTAGCTGCAGCCAAACTGACACTCTCAAAATTCATCCAAAATCACAGTTATGTTGATTATTTGGTTCCAATATTGCTTTCGTATCTCGCCATTCCCTACTTTTGTTGCTATCAGTGGGTCTACTGTTTTGCTCAAAATTGTCTTCAACAATGTTATAAAGGGTGCTGGTAGAGTAGCAAGATGGGTCTTCACCATCTCTTAATTGGTTGTTGCTTTTCACTTCTTCCTGAAGGGGCAACATGTGTGTATATACGTGTGTCCACAGGTAGTGTGTTGTATATATGTGTTTGTGGGCACTGCTAGAAAGGAGATTCCTGTAGTTGTTTTAGTTATGCAGACTCCCAAAATATCTGAAGCAGCACCAGACAATATCTCAAAGCGTAATGGATACTCACAACATAACTAGCACATGTGTATGTTCCATCTCAAAATTCTATCCTTGTCTGCCATTTTCTTCGGAGTGTTAAATTTATGATTCTCCTGAGAGCCGCAAATTCAATTAACAATAAGATAGAAAATACAACTCAATGGCATTATGGCCATAACAAAGCGAAGTCTCCCTTCGCTGGTTTGTGGTAGAAATGTTGGCTTGTCCAGGACAATCTTTCATAGAAGATGGATTTATCCATCCCTGACAGGCTCAGACCACTTCAGACCAAGCCTTGTTTTCCACAGTCAGAGTCAAAAGTGCATTTTCCTCGCTTCTGATGAAAAGTAACAAAGACTTTTGGTTTTAGGGACCAGAATGAGAGTGATTGTCTTTGAAGCTTTCACAAAGCCGAAAAGAATTTCACACCATTTTGAGTGCTGCAGGTGAAGAATTTAACAGCTGGTGGGAGTGCAAATTAGAGCCAATTATAATTTGATTGACCTGCCTTGACAGTAAAACTGTCTTCTCTAATTTAAAATGCCTAGCAGGATCCTCTCTGCCCTGGTAAGGTGGTGATTTCAAACGAAGAGCAGCTCAAACTAGGAAACCCTTTAACAATGCTATGACAGTAATAAAGATTTATTTATATAGTGCTTTTTTTCTCTTGGACTAAAATTACTACATTCAAACCAAGGAATAGCATGGTGAGTACAGGAATGAAAAAAGACTGGGCTGGGTAGAAATGAGTCATGGGGATGGTGGCCACAGAAGTAGAAAATGCATGAAAAGTTGTGGAGAAAGGGGAAAGTGACTCAGTTCCCAAATGTAATGCCAGTTGTCATAATATTTGTAAAGAAACCAAATGTAGAATTAAGAAGTGTATTCTCTGAAATTGTTTTAAAATCGCATAAGAAAGCACATTTTATTCTTGTGTTTGATTTTAGAAGCTAATTTATCCTGTCACCTTATTTAACTAGGTCAAAGAAGGCATAGAACTCTAGTTCAAACTCAATCTACTCTTTCCCTACTTATTCACAATAGCTAGAGTTTAATTAACTATTTATACTTTATAAGGAAAAAAGTTGGTGGGTCTGCATTTCCTGTTTTGCCTTGAGTGAAATCTCCAAGTCTTTACTATTGACCTCTAATTCTGACGCAGGTGGTCTGCACACTCCATGCCCCAGGCTCTTGAAAGGCAATGCTCCTGAAACCGTCCCCAAGAAAACTTTATAAAATAGATTAAGGGAAAAAATAAAATTCAGCTAGGCTTGCAGCTCAATCAGTGGTAATTATTAAGCCAGCTTGCCCATTGTCTTGCTTCCTTGTAGCTGGTTACTGCTTACTACTCCAGGAAGACCTCCAGGATAATGTAGTCCTTGTCACAAGATTCTTTGTTCTATAGATAAAATCTAAGACATTGTGAGATGATAAGCTTTCCGTTTCAGTTTCTCCCTTAGGTTCTGTATTCCAACAAAACTACCAATGCCAGCTGGTCTGAAGGGCCCAGCAGGAAGCTGACTCATGGAAGAATGCAGTTTCCACATCCTGTTGACTTCATCCCCTTACCATGACCAATCAATGACCTCAATTTTCTAGCTCCTTGCCCTCCACGATCTCCTTAGAGACCCTTGCCCAGAACCCTTTGATGAAATGGATTTGAGGCTTGAGAATTGCTCCTGTTACCTCCTTTGGCAGCCTTGCAATGATTAAACTCTTTCTCTGCTGCAAACCCTGCTGTCTCAATGTATTATTCTGTTGCTGCACAGCAGATATAACAACCTGGCAGTCATGTAATACTCCAAGGAGCCAACTGTGTCACCATCAAACAGAGATTCAACAGATCTTCTCTCCAGTCCCACTCCTACCATTTAGGACTCACTTGATCTTGGGCATGTTGTCCTCTTTGAGTCTCAGTTCTTATCATTTGAAAAATGGAAATAATAAAATCTGCTTCATGGGGTATGGTGGTGATAGGTGAGATGCCATATGCAAAATGACTTGGCACAATGTCTGGCCCAGAGTAGCTCCCAGGAAATGGTGAGATTCTGTTTCTTCGGCTGACAGGACTCCTTCACCTTCACTCCATCGCTAACGTTGCCTGGCCTTCTTTCTTCTCTCTTCTTTCTCTCAGTGAACCTTCTGCAATGACCTGAGGGGAGACTGAGGGAGGGAAGATTGGGAGAAGAAGTGCAGTTCTTGCCTCCTTGGTATGGTACTTAGAATGAATTTCACTAATTTCGCTAAGTAACAATGTTCTTCCTGCTGATGAGATTTTATAATTCTAATATTTGGGTACATTGTATATGAAACATACTTTTGCATTTGGTTTAGAAATCTTATCTTTTTATCATATGATTTATATAAAATGAAGTGAGGAAAGAAAGGAAAATGGCTGGCAGGGCATGGTGGCTCATGCCTGGAATCCCAGCACTTTGGGAGGCTGAGGTGGACAGATCACGAAGTCAGGAGTTCGAGACCAGCCTGGGAATATGGTGAAACTCCATCTCTACTAAAAATACAAAAATTAGCTGGGCATGGTTGTACATGCCTATAGTCCCAGCTACTTGGGAGGCTGAGGCAGAGGAATCGCTTGAACCCGGGAGGTGGAGATTGCAGTGAGCCGAGATCGTGCCACTGCATTCCAGTGTGGGCGACAGAGCAAGACTGTCCTAAAAAAAAAAAAAAAAGAAACGAAAATGGCTGTAACAAAGGCCATGAACTTTACTTCATAGGAAAGGAGATGGACACTTTCATTTTTTGGGTACAATATGTACAGCCAGAGTTTTACTGCCTTAAATTTTATGACAAGTAAAGTTATCAATAGAAGCCTGAATTCCAAACAATCAATTTAATATAAAAACTTTTGGATTTTAGCATGTAACTGTGTGTAACTGCATTCGTGTCAATGGCTACAAATCATTGGGAAGCTTCTATGTAAGGGGGCAGAATAAAGTGATGGGCTTTGTGACAGTGCAACCTCTTTCCTTTTCACATTAATTCTGAATGAGGGTTAGGGTTTCTGGAAGTCAATTCTTTGTATAATGAGAGCTTTCCTCTATTACTATAAATGTGTCTCCTAGGGTCTCTTTCTACTAAAGAAATTACTAATAAAGATGTATGTAGTGATGATTGTATGCATCTTTGTTGATATCTGTGAAACTGAAGTTTCTTGTGGGTAACACATCTGGCTTTAAAAAAATTATCTATAGGAATATTAAATGGTAAGCAAGGACCTCAGTAACCAGGTTCTGGAGTGCAGCCAACCCCCAAGCAATGAAATGATTATTTCTGCAACCAGGCTTGACTGGGCTGGACCTGGGCAGATGATGGAGGGGAGCAGGAGGTGCAGGCAGCTGCTGTCTGGTGAACCGAAATGGGGCATTCACAAGGTGGGCAGACAGATGCCATAATGACCCACTAAAGAATACCCACATGCAATACAACATAGCTGTGAAACGTGGAGAAACAATAGCAGCAGATGGACAAAAACTGGCATGCAGCAGGCAGGGAGAAGCAGCTCATTTATAGCAAAAATTCCTGGGTGGCTCAGGGAGGGACAAGAATCCAGACCCATACCAAGCCTGTAAATAGCAACAGGCCCTGTAAGTGGCCTTCCTCCTTTTCAAATATTTGTTACTGCTTGCTATGAGTCACATACTTGGCTATGGGTCACATACTTGGAGAGGTGCTGCACGAATGCAGGGATGAAGACAGGCTTATTGAGTTCAAGGCGTTTAGAATCCAATGGACATGCAGTGGGTTTCTGTTTCCATGAGACCATTTGGGAATTATGTTGTGTTTCCTGGCATTCCAGGCATTTAACATTCTTCACAATTTGGTTCTTCTTTTTCTAGATCTTGGATGGTATAACTTCAAAACCAAGGGAGATGGAGGAGTTTTAGAGGAGTAGAAGGCTTCAAGCAAGAACTGATGCATTACATCTCCAGCCACCTCACTCTAAGATGGTCCTGTAGCTAAGACTGTTGAATGAGATTGTTGTTCTTCAGTTTTTAGCCACAAAGCACAGAGGCATCTCCCCATGAATCCACTGCAGGGAGGATGCACAGCCCTTACCTGGATTTTAGCTTTATCTAAAAATATATTTGTAGAAGAAGGAGCATTCTAGTTTCCAAATACAAAGGGCAATCTCCTTCTCTGTGTGTGCATGTGCAAACAAACACACTTCTACAAGTAAGCATTCTTCTTTATTATCATAGCCATCATCATCACTGGGTTGGCAACTAAAAATGAAACTACAAAACTCTCATGTTAGCAGTTGAGTAACTTTTAATAACCAGATACAAACCATTCTTCATTGTTTCCAAGGGGCATTAAAAAGAAAACGAGGTTGAACTGCAATGTGAAGTGTAGTTAAATATGTAGACATCTTGGATTCTAGAAGAGTTTGTAATGGATTAAAGGGTTAAGCTATGAAATTGTTGCCCTCTGTGATTTTTCCACACTAGAACAGACTGACATGGTTTGAAGCAGTTGGGCTTTAACCTATAGATAGGAGGACAGAGATGATTGCCTATGAAGCAATTATTAAAATAGCTGCATTTTGGCATGTTTTAGTTGAAAAGATTTAGTTTTACCTATATCACCTCATCATCACTAATTTAATCATCCTCAGAAAATGCAAAAATAATGATGTACATTTGACAAGTCTTATACAAAATTATGTTTCATAGCTTTGTGGTCAGAATTAAGCCATGTTCTAAAATACAAATGAATACTCTACAGCCCACTAATTCCTAACTGTAAGTGTTAAGTCTGTGTAAAAATAAGAGACAAGCTTGTGATCGGGAATAGCTTCCACTTATGAAAAATTTAAATAAAAATAATAGAATGTGCTTAATTTATTTATCATATACAAAGTAGCCAGAGGTGACCAAAATGATTCATTATTTTTATGCTTTTCATGGGAATAAGTTTGACAATATTAAGTGCTGGAGATAGAATATCAGGTAATCTTATATACTGTTCATAGGAGTGTATAACCATTTTAGAGAACAGTTGGAATTATCTAAAGAAAGCTGAAGATTTTCCTAACTTAAATTTTAAAAATTGGCACATGCCCTCAAGTAACAGTTGCATATCTAAGGAGACATGTGTAAGTATTTTCACAGCAGCATTATTTGTAATAGCCCAAACTGGAAATAACCTAAAATCATATGTTCTTACAAAGGAGTACTACACAACAGTGAAAGTAAATAAACTACAGCTAAATGTTATCTATCTTGAAGGCATTTATAAGAATAATGATGCGAAGTAAACTTTAAAAAGTAAATTGCAGGATGTTATATACAATGTGATACAATTCATATAAGTTACCAAACATGCAACACAATACATAACATTGTCCAAGGATAAGTATAAATGCAGTAAAAGTATAAATAAATGTAGGATAATGATGCTTGCTTGAATATTCTGTATACTCTTTTGCATATCTTTAATATTATTTAATAAATGGATAGACAAATCAGTAATACTAAAAGCAAAGTCCAAGGGTGCCAGATTTGATTCAAGAGGTGGAAGAAAACTGCTGGAGGAGAGGTGGAGATTGCAAGACATAAATGGGTTTAGAATTTTTTTCGTGTTTTTTCCTCTGTGACAGTAGATATTAAGTTGCTATTTTCTTTAGAAAATAAGTTCAAAGAGGGAGACGATCCCCATTCCATTTTTTTTTCTTTTCCGAGGCACAGTCTTGTTCTGTTGCCCAGGCTGGAGTGCAGTGGCATGATCTTGGCTCACTGCAACCTCTGCTTCCCGAATTGAAGCAATTCTCCTGTCTCAGCCTTACGAGTAGCTGGGATTACAGGCGCCCGCCACCATGCTGGACTAATTTTTCTATTTTTAGTAGAGACGGGGGTTTCACCATGTTGGCCAGGCTGGTCTTGAACTCCTGACCTCGTGATCCACCCAAAGTGCTGGGATTATAGGTGTGAGTCACCGCGCCTGGCCCTATTGCATTTTTTATCTATCACATTTTTTTTTTTTTATTCTGAGAGGGCATAAATATATGGAGTTATGGAAGCAAGTCTTTCAGAAGGCCCTCCTCTTTGAGGGTCATGAGTAGTTCAGTATGTCTTAAGCAGACAATTTCTGAATCAGTGTTCTATTAGATTGGAACCAGATATTGATCAAACTGTGGCAGTGCTTAAATGAAAGTGTGAAGAGGTGAGACTCTGTCATAGACATTAGAGTGCTACTAATGTATGTATGCATGTAGGGAAACAAGATAAGGACACAAACTAATAGAGATAGGTACATACACTTATATACAGCTATACATAAATACATAAGCATATATATATCTTACACCTATAAGTATGTGTCTATTATCTATCTATCATTATTTATGTCTATAATTATCACTACAACTATATATCCTCTTTAGAATACTCTGACTTATCCAGGATTGGGATGGGGGTGGGGGGCAGAGTGTTAAAGAAAAGTTATAAAAATATCAACCGGTGGGCCCCGGCGTGGTGGCTCACGCCTGTAATCTCTGCACTTTGGGAGGCCGAGGCGGGCAGATCACGAGGTCAGGAGATCGAGACCATCCTGGCTAACACAGTGAAATCCCGTCTTTACTAAAAATACAAAAACAAAATTAGCCGGGCATGGTGGCAGGCACCTGTAGTCCCAGCTACCGGGGAGGCTGAGGCAAGAGAATGGCGTGAGCCCGGGAGGCGGAGGTTGCAGTGAGCTGAGATTGCGCCACTGCACTCCAGCCTGGGTGACAGAGTGAGACTTCGTCTCAAAAAAAAAAAAAAAATTAGCCAGTTTCATTTCTTTTGTTATAATATGAGAATGGAAAGTGTCACTTTAAAATGAAATGCCTATATTTAAGTGGCATAGCTTTAATAATTAATGGTAACTAATAGATTCTGCAAAGACCTTTAAAGATGAGAACGCCATATACTGGGTAATGAGAATGACTATTATTGATAAAAATAGTATTAACTTGTGAACACACAATTGGGAAGGGAGATATACAAAATCAGTTTTTCCTATGTAAAAACAGAGATTGATATTTCTAGCTGTGGAAGGTAAACTCAGAAATTAGCTCAGTATTTCATAATTCTTTTAGAGATGTGACATATACTTCTTAAAATATTTTGTAATTTTTTCCATCTTAAAATAAGGTGTAGAATAACATTTATTTGAGGAATTACTTTTGTTTTAATATCATAACATAAAGCCATAACAGTTGTTCAACAAATAATGATTGAAATAGCACATCTCTTCTAAAAATAGCGTCCTTATATTTGATCACACTTTTTAAAAATTCTTTTACCTATTTTTTCTTTAGTCACTTATAGAGCACCTATTATGTTTTGGGCATCATGCCAAACACCCCAAAGAAAAGACACACCGGTAAAGTCCTTGGAGAGTCACAATCTGCAGGAGACAACAGAATGTAAATAGCCGAAATGTGATATGTAGATTAAGGAGCACGCTCTGAAAGGGCCATTAGATCAGTCTAGAGCAGAGTTTCTCAACCTTCACACTATTGACATTTTGGGCCAGGTAATTATTTAATGGGTGGCTGTCCTGTACACTGAGGGTTTAGTGACAGTTCTGGCCCCTACCCACTAGTTGCCAGCAGCACTGTCCCATATCAAAATGTCTCCACCAAAAATGTCTCCAGGTATTGCTGAGTATTTGGAGTGCTGGGGGTCAAAATGGCCTGTAGTTGAGAATGACTTCTCTAGAGAATCTACTTACATTTCAGAAGTGAGAAAGATTTCTATAGATTTATTTTTAAATCATCACTCTTATTTCAGCCATTTTTTTTTCATTCAGCCAATATGCATGTTTTTTCTTTCTTTTTTCTTTTTTGAGATGGAGTCTCACTCTGTTGCCCAGGCTGGAGTATAGTAGTACGATCTTGGCTCACTGCAACTTCTGCCTCCCAGCTTCAAGTGATTCTTCTGCCTCAGCCGCCCAAGTAGCTAGGACTACAGGCATGTGTCACCATGCCTGGCTAATTTTTGTATTTTTAGTAGAGATGGGGTTTCACCATGTTGGCCAGGCTGGTCTCGAACTCCTGATCTCAAGTTATCCACATGCCTCGGCCTCCCAAAGTGCTTAGCCAACATGCATGTATTGAGGAAGTATGGAAACTAGCATGGATGGAGAAGATAGAGTGAAAACTTTCTCCTTTTATAGGACATTAAGGATATCAGAGATTCTGTGTGAAACTTGGCTACCTGGATAGTTTCAATATTGTTATGATTAAGAAATGGGATGGGATGATCTAGAAAGAACATGGCATAGATTACAAATTCCAAGAGGCAGGGATCAAATCTGTTTTTAAGAACTTTTATTGAGGAATGATTTAAATATCATGAAATGCACTCACTGTAAGTGGATAGAAGTTATACAAGTGTAGGTAAATTCACACAGTTATGCAATCATTACCATTATTCAGTTTTAAAACATTTTCATCATCCTGAAAGTTCCTGTGTGGATTTTTGCAGTCTACCCAGTTTCATGCATCCATCAATCTTTTTTTCTGTTATATAGTTTCCCTTTTCTAGACATTTTCTATAAATGAAATTATATAATACATAGCCATTACTCTCTGGCTTCTTTCAAGTGGCACAGGTGTTTTGAGGTCTAGCTGTGTTGTTGAATGTTATCAGTAGTTTGTTCCTTTTTATTTATTCCATTGTATGAATACAAGATTTGGTTAATCCTTTCACTAATTCATAGCAGTTTGGATGGTTTTCAGCGTCCAGCTATTACAAATAATGCTAGTATGAACAATTTTCTTGTGGACATATTTTCATTTCTCTTTAGTAGATTACTCAGAGTGAAATTGCTCAAGGTGAAATTGCTGAGTCATATGGAAACATTTTGCTCAGCTGCTAAACTGTTTTCTAAACAGACCATGGCATTTTATTCTCACCAACAATGTGTGCGGTTTCCAGTTTCTCTGCTTCCTTGCCAACGCTTGGTAGTGTCAGTCTGTTTGATTTTAGCCATTTCAATAATTTCATAGTGGTGTCTTTCATTGTGTTTTAAGTTTGCATTTCCCTAATGACTAATGATTTTGAGCATTTTAAAATGTGCTTTTCTGCCATGTGTATGTCATCTTTGGGGAAGTAGGCATTCAAATCTTTTGTGATTTTAAAATGTTGTCTTATTATTGAGTTGTTAGAGTGCTTTATATATTCTGAATAGAAGTCTTTTATGAAATGTATGTTTTGCAAATCTTCTCTCTCAGTCTGTGGCCTCTATTAATTTTCTAATGATGCCTTTTGAAGAGAAAAATTTTCATATTTGATAGAGTATAATTTATCAATTTTTTTCTTTTCTAATGATGCTTTTGATTTCATTTCTAAAAAAAAATTTGTCTAACCTAAGTGACAAAAATTTTCTCCTAGGAGGTTTATAGTTTAGCTCACTCTTATAGTTAGTTCAGGCATCCATTTGCATTAATTTTTTTCTATGATGAGAGTTAAGGATCAAGCTTCTTAGTTTACTTTGTATATGAATGTCCAATTGTTCTAGCAGACTTTCTGGAAAAGCCTATTCTTTCTCTGTTGAATCGCCTTGGCACTATGTTGAAATCAGTTGACCATATATGTTTTGGTTTATTTCTGAACTCTCTGTTCCATTTTTTATCTATATGACTATTCTTACAACCAGTACTGCATTGTCTTGCTTACTGTATAGCTTTACAGTAGGTTTTGAAATCAGTGAGTACAAATCTTAAGAAGTTTTTTATTCATTTGTTTTCAAAATTGTTTCAGCTATTTAAGATCCTTTGTATCTCCATATTAATTTTACATCAACTTGTCATCAATTTCCAAAAAAACAAAAAAAATGCTTCTTTTGAAGCAGGGGGCTCTCTCTGTCACCCAGGTGGGAGTGCGGTGGCACAATCACGGCTCATTGCAGGCTTGGTCTCCCGAGCTCAAACTATCCTCCCGCCTCCTTTTTAAATTTTTTGTAGAGACAAGGTCTCGCTATGTTGCCCAGGCTCAGATCCTGGGCTCAAGTGATCCTCCCACATGGACCTCCCAAAGTGCTGGGATTGCAAGTGTGAGCCACTGCACTCACACTTCCTGGGATTTTAATAAGAATTGTCTTGAATGGGCAGATCAATTTGGAGAGAATTCCCATCTTAATAATATTGAATCTTTCAACACATGAATGTGGTCTATCTTTCCACTATTTTAGGTCTCCTTTAAGTTTCGCCATTCTTTCAGTAAATTGATTTCTAGGTATTTTATTATTGTTGATGCTTTGTGAATGATTTCTTAATTGAGTTTTTGAATTGATTAGTGCTAATATATAAAAATGCCACTCATTGAATTTTGTATATTGGCCTTATAACTGTGACATTACTAAATTTGTTTACTTAACTCTAGTAGATTTTTTGGTAGATTCCTTAAGCTTTTCTATATCAAAGATTATGTCTGTGTATAAAGATAGTTTTATATCTTCCTTTACAACATGCATGCTTTTTATTTGTTTGTTTTGTTTTGTCTCACAGTGTTAAATAGAAATGGTGAGAGCGTGCATTTCTCCCTTGTTCCTGATCTTAGGAGGAGAACTTTCAGCCTTTAACCATGAAGAGTGATGTTAGTTGCCAAAGTTTTCTGTAGATGTCCTTTAATCCAGCTGAGGAAGTTCCCTTCATTCCTAATTTTGTGAGAATTTATATAATGAATCAAATCATCAAATAATTTTTTTCTTTATCTATTAAGATGATTAATTTTTTTCTTTATTCTATTACTATGGTATTTTATGTTAATTGATTTTAAGATGTTAAAACAACTTTGCAGTTCTGGGATAAACTTCATTTGACCATTGAGTATAATCTTTTTCATATGCTTTTAGATTTTATTTGTTAATATTTCTCAAGGATTTAAAAATCTGTGTCCATGAAGGATATTGGGCTATAGCTTTCTTCTATTTTAATGCCTTTGTCTAGCATTGGTATCAGGCTAATAGTGGTTTCATAGAATACAATGTAAAGTAGTCTCTCATTTTCTATTTTCTGAAACAGGTTTCATAGAATTAGTATTATATCTTTCTTAGATGTTTGAAAGAATTCATCAGTGATGCCATCTGTGCGTGAACTTTGTGGAGAGACTTTAAATTACTAATTCAATTTCTTTACTTGGCATATGTATATTTAAAATTTCTATTTACTCTTGAGTTAATTTTGATAATTTGTGTCTTTCTAGGAATTTGTCTATTTCATCTAAGTTAACAAATTCATTGGCATAAAGTTGTTCATGATACTCTTTTATAAGCCTGTTAATTTCTGTAGTGTCTGTAGTCACGTTCCCTCTTTCGTTAACAAATTCATTGGCATAAAGTTGTTCATGATATTCTTTTATAAGCCTGTTAATTTCTGTAGTGTCTGTAGTCACGTTCCCTCTTTCGTTCCCAAATTTGGAAAAATTTTTATCTCTCTTTGTTTCTTGACTGACATCTAGCTAGCCTACTGTTTCAATTTTGTTGATCATATCAAAGAACGAACTTTTGATTTCATTGATTTTCTTCTATTGCTTTTTTCTATTTTCTAGTTCATGGCATTCTGCTCTGATTTTTATTATTTCCTTCCTAGTACTTTGTGCTTAATTTGCTTTCTTTTTTCTAACTTCTCAAGATGAAGACTTACATTATTGATGTAAGGTATTTCCCCCTTTCTTTTTTTTGTTTTTGTTTTTTTTTTCTGAGACGGAGTCTCGCTCTATTGCCCAGGCTGGAGTGCAGTGGCGCAATCTCGGCTCACTGCAAGCTCCGCCTCCCGGGTTCACGCCATTCTCCTGCCTCAGCCTCTCTGAGTAGCTGGGACTACAGGCGCCCGCCACCACGCCCGGCTAATTTTTTGTATTTTTAGTAGAGACGGGGTTTCACTGTGGTCTTGATCTGCTGACCTCGTGATCCGCCCGCCTCGGCCTCCCAAAGTGCTGGGATTACAAGTGTGAGCCACCGCGCCCGGCAGGTATTGCCCCTTTTCTAATAGAAGTATATAAAGCTCAAATTTCTCTCTAAGCAACATTTTAGCTGTGACACATAGATTTTGATATACGGGTTCTCATTTACATTCAGTTTATGTATTTTTGAATTTCCCTTATGATTTGTTATGTGAATCATGAGATGTTGAGAAATATGTTGTTTCATTTTGAAATATTTGGGGATTTCTAAGATTTCTGTCTGCTATTGAAAAGAATGTATATTCTGTTGTTTTTGGGTTGAGGTGTCTGTATTTGTCAGTTTGATCAAGTTGTTCAAGACTTGTGTTTCCTTATAGATTTTCTGTTATGATCTTTCAGTTACTGAGATAGGAGTATTAAGGTCTCTCTATATAATTATTAAATTGTCCATTTCTCCTTTCAATCTGTTTTATGTAATTTTTTTTGGCCCTGGTGATCAGGTATATGCATATTTATAATTATTATATCTTCTGGTCATGTCAATACTTTTATCATTATGAAATGTCCCTCTTTGTCTCTAGCAATAGGTCTTTTCTTAAAGTCTGCTTTGTCCGATATTAGCATAGCCACTGTCATTCTCCTACAGTTACTCTATTCATGGAGTATAGTGAATATGTAAATTTAACATGTGAATATGTGAATTTATCATGTGTGAATTTAAGGTCTTTCTCTTGTAGACTGCATATAAATTGAATCTTGTTTGTTATTGTCTGATAATTTCTGCTTTTTGATTGGAGCATTGAGTTGATTAATATTTAATGTAATTACTGACATCATTGAATTATGCCTCCCATTTTGATATTTTTTCCCTGTAAGGCTCATGTCCTTTTTCTTGTTCCTCTATTCCTCTTTGGCTATTTCGTGTTAAACAAACATTTTTTAGTGTGCCATTTTAAATCCTGTGTTTATTTTGTAGTCATAGCTTTTGAAAACTTAAAAATGTGGTTGCTTTAGAGATTACAATATTCCATTTTAATTTATGACAATCTCAGGTTAATACTGCTTTAATTTGAGAAGAGTACGGTAACTAATATAACTCAATTTTCTTGTTCCTTCTAGTGTTATTATTATATATGTTATATCAATGTCAGGTATAAACCAAAAAATATGGTGTTGTAATTAATGCCCTAAACAACTTTATGTCTATAAAAAAATTAGTATAAGAAAAGAAAAAAACATATGATCTTCAATCTTTAATATTTACCAATTTACTTGCCATTTCAAATTCTCTTTATTTCTTTCTGGAGATTCCAGTTACTCTATTTCCTTTCATCTTGAAGAACTTAAATTTTAGTATGTATTGTAGCAAAGTTCTGCTATAAAGGAATTTTCTCATTTTGTCTACCTGGAAGTTTCTTTAATTTCTTTTTGAACAATGATTTTACTGAATATAGGATTTCAGGTTGACTTTTTTTTCTTTCAGTGCTTTGAATATGGTATTCCACTGCCCACTGGGTTACATTGTTTCAGATGAAAGTCAGCTGCTTATCCTGTTATTCTTTTGTCCAGGATTAGTCATTTTCTTTTGCTGCTTTAGAGATCTTCTCTTTGTTTTTATCTTTTGGCAGTTTGACAATGATGTATCTCTATGTGGTTCTCTTTGTGTTTATTTTATCTGATGCTTGTTGAGCTTCTTGCATCTGTAAGTTAATGATTTTCAAGTTTTGAGAGACTTCAGCCATTATTTCTTCAGCGAATTTTCTGGACCTTTCCGTTGTCTTCTGCTGGAACTCCCATCACATATATGTTGAAATGCTTGATGTTATCTGGCAAGCCTTTGAGGATCTGTTCATTTTTCTCCCTTTATTTCTCTCTGTTCTTCAGATTTAACAGTTTCTGTTTATCTATCTTCAAGTTTCCTCTTCTTTCTTTTGGCATTTCAAGTTTGCAGTTGTTCCTAGCCGGTGATTTTTTTTTCTTTCAGTTATACTCTTGAACTCTAGAATTTCCATTTGGTTCTTTCACATAGTTTCTATTTCTCTGTGTGGACTACTTACTTGTTGACCAGTTGTTAGCCTATTTTTCTTTTATCCTTTGAGCATCATTTTCTCTAACTCTTTTTTGTTTATTGTGTTAGTTTAATTATTTGAACATATCTATAACAGCTGTCTAAAGTCTTGCCTGCTAAGCCTAACATCTAGGATCACTCAGAGTCAGTTTCTAAAAATTATTTCCTCCCAAATCCTCCAAGTACGGGTCACACTTTCCTGTTTCTTACATGTCTAGTAATTTACATTGTGGAAAACCTCTCCCACACAATGTGCAACTGCTGATGCCTTGGCCCATCTGTTTTTTCTATTTCTATTTTTTAACCTGGCTCTCTAGAGGTCACTCCTCTGTCTGTATAGTTTAATGGTCAATTAATGATGGCTCAAGCTTTGTTCAAACACCTTGAACCTATTAGACTTCCATCCTGTGCCAGTTGAGTTATGTGAGGAACATATTCAAAGTTGCAGCCAGTTCTCACGTCTCCCTTTGTTGATCACATTTCCTAAGGGTCCTCTGGATCTCTCCTACACGTGGGTAGCTTAGCCATCAGCCAGGGATGTGTGGAGAGCTTATCTCAGCCCTTTCATGATGTTCTAAATTCCAAGATTGCCTTATTAAATTTCTGGCTGGTCAGTCACTCACCTTAAACTGAGAAACATGACCTAAGTCTAGAAAAGCTGCAGGTTTTTACAGTCTATTCCAAACCAAAGTTGCCACATTTAGCTGTGAATGTAATAGAAGTTTGTTCCTTCCCCATACCCCAAGGCAAGCCTGCCTTCTTTGGCAGCAAAGTCCCTTTCTAATTACAGCCCGCCTAAGCTGGTATGGCCATATTCTTGCCAATTGAACTGAGGAAGGGGAGCACAGGAACAGCCCAGTAAAGAGGCCACAGACTTCCATTATTCTTGCCCAAAAACTCTATCAGCTTTTGTGTGTTAGAATAAATTCTGCTTAATTTATTTTTTGGCATTGGTAGGCTTCCGCATGCCAAAACAAATTTTTTTTTTCTACTTTAAAAATTTCTACTTCTTTAGTATGCTTTCTTTATACATATATATACATATACATACATCACTTTTAATAGTACATTTATAACATATACATGTAAATTATTTATATTGAAGAACTATGTGCAGAAAAGTTTGAAGATTTCCTTTTTTGTTTTGTTTTATTATACTTTAGGTTTTAGGGTACATGTGCACAATGTGCAGGTTTGTTACATATGTATCCATGTGCCATGTTGATTTCCTGCACCCATTAACTCGTCATTTAGCATTAGGTATATCTCCTAATGCTGTCCCTTCCCCCTCTCCCCACCCCACAACAGTCCCCGGAGTGTGATGTTCCCCTTCCTGTGTCCATGAGTTCTCATTGTTCAATTCCCACCTATGAGTGAGAACATGCGGTGTTTGGTTTTTTGTCCTTGAGATAGTTTACTGAGAATGATGTTTTCCAGTTTCATCCATGTCCCTACAAAGGACACGAACTCATCATTTTTTATGGCTGCATAGTATTCCATGGTGTATATGTGCCACATTTTCTTAATCCAGTCTATTGTTGTTGGACATTTGGGTTGGTTCCAGCTCTTTGCTATTGTGAATAGTGCTGCAATAAACATACGTGTGCATGTGTCTTTACAGCAGCATGATTTATAGTCCTTTGGGTATATACCCAGTAATGGGATGGCTGGGTCAAATGGTATTTCTAGTTCTAGATCCCTGAGGAATCACCACACTGACTTCCACAATGGCTGAACTAGTTTACAGTCCCACCAACAGTGTAAAAATGTTCCTATTTCTCCACGTCCTCTCCAGCACCTGTCAAAACAAATTTTTTAAAAGATAATTTTGTCCATTTTATGCTTGTTTTCTCTAAGGAAGGATCACCTGACCTCTTCATTATTTCTATTTTTGAGACAAGGTCTTGCTCTGTCACCTGGGCTGGAATGCAGCAGCATGATCATAGTTCACTACAAGCTCAAACTCCTGGGCTCAAGTGATCCCCCACTTCAGCCTCTTGAGTAGCTGAGACTACAGCACACCCAAACCTGGCTATTTTTTTGTTATATTTTGTAGAGACAGGGTCTTGCTATGTTGCCCAGACTTGTCTTCAGCTCCTAGCTTCAAGCGATTCTCACTCTTTGACCTCCCAAAATATGGGGATTACAGGCATGAGCCACCATGCCTGGCCATTATTTTTATTTTTAAATTTTATAGGTACATAGTAAGTGTATATATTTATGTGGTACTTCAGATATCTTAATATACACCTGACTTCTTCATGTCGTCAGTACCAGAAGGTCAAATCTGCTTCTATAATAAATTTGCTAGAAAGTACTATTTAATAAATGTGTCGAGCATGATTTGTTGAAAGGCAGACTCTGTGCTGAAAAGCCTTCAGAGCATAGTAAACTAAGTATCTCAAGAAGCCAGATTATTCTAGGAACAAATATAAATGTTTGTTGAGTGAATACATGATCTAAAGCCTCAGCCAACTTTTTCTTTGCTTTTATGAGAAATTGAGGAATAATGACCTAGAAACTCTTTTGAAGCTGTTTTTTTTTTTTTTTTTTTTTGATGGAGTCTCGCTCTGTCACCCAGGCTGGAGTGCAGTGGCATGATCTTGGCTCACTGCAACCTCCGCCTCCCAGATTCAAGCGATTCTCCTGCCTCAGCCTCCCCACTAGCTGGGACTACAGGCACCTGCTACCACGCCTGGCTGATTTTTTGTATTTTTAGTAGAGACTGGGTTTCACCGTGTTTCAATCTCCTGGCCTCGTGAACTGCCTGCCTCGGCCTCCCAAAGTGCTGGGATTACAGGCGTGAGCCACCGCACCTGGCCTGAAGCTTTGTTTTGATAATAAATGTATTGATTTATTTGAGCTATTATATTAGATTCTGCTAAGATAATAAAAATTCCGTACTCTTGTACATCTTAAGAAGCCTTATGCAGAGGTTCAATATCACTTACTTTTCACTTACATAAAAAAAGCGGAGCAACTACCATGTAGGTAACCTTTCCCTGTAAAGGTTCTTACCCTCTTCTAGTTCAAACTTCTGCATGAGCTTGTTGGAAGTTTTGGTGAATTCACCAAATGTGTCAATAGGATGGTGCTGTGTTTAATTAATAAACGTTTCCATTTAGGGATTAAACAAATTCTAGCTGTGAAGGAAGCCATCTTCATAAAGCCAGGTATTTCTGAATTAGGTTGGTGGATTGGGTTTATTATCTGGCTAAAAGCTTCATTTAATCTGAAACTATACATCAGAGGTCTCAGATTGACAGCCTGGATCCAGCCCACAAACATGTTTTATTTGGCCTACACAGTGTTCTAACAAACTCTCTTGTTATCATTTAAAAATCAGAGATTTTGTGCAGCAATATAGATTTTCTAATTTGAAGATCTCACAATACAGCTTTGCTTCCCTGAGGCAACAGTTGGCCATCAGCCCTTTAGAAGGTCCTGGAGCTCTGCTCTCCAGCTCGCCTCAGTCCTGGCCTAGCCCCACCTGATTCGCTTTTTAATGACCGCCTGGCCCTGTAGACATTTGATTTCCTGATTTTTTGGGACTGTGAAGTTCTCTAAGGCCAGGTGGCTACCAGAGGGATAAATTGGTCATCAGTGGAGGATTAAGCTGCATGTATTTATCATAAAGGAACTTGGATCAAATACGAAGTATTTGAGCCAGGTTAGAGAATAATATTTTGCATCCAGAGTATATATCAGTGAAATCATTTAAAACTGAATTTGGAGAGATTTGGATAAAAAGTATTTAAGCCAGGTTAGAGAATAACTTTTTTCATCCACAGTATATATCAGTGAAATCATTTAAAACTGAATTTGGATAGATATGAGGAATAAGTTCTAGTGTTCTATGCTAGTGTAGGATGACTATAGTTAACAATAATAGATTAAATAGTTTCCAATAGCTAGAAGAAGGATATTGAATGTTCCCAGCACAAAGAAATGATAAATGTTTGAGATAATGGATATGTTAATTACCCTGATCTGATCAATATACATTATATATATCAAAACACCACTATGTACTCCATAAATATGTACAATCATTATGTCAATTAAAACAATTTAAAAAAAATTTTTTTTAAATCAATAAAACCAAAATGGGGGTAGAGGAAGAATAGCATTGCTGTATCTAAAACAATTAAATGGAAATAATATAAATGCAATGTATTTATTCATTCATTGTTCATTGATTCACAAAATATTTATGGATCGAGTGGTTCTGGTTCACCATCATCTCTCTCTAGGACCTGAAGTTCCTTATGTATAATAACCATAATATAGTAAGTGTTCTCTACCTAATAAACTAACTCTTCCATATACATTCTGTGGATAAATGAATGAATGAATTGCATACATATTATTTCATTGCTCTAGAAAATGAGATAACTTGCCAGCGCGGTGGCTCACACTGGTAATCCCAGCACTTTGGGAGGCCGAGGTAGGTGGATCACAAGGTCAGGAGATCGAGACCATCCTGGCTAACACGGTGAAACCCCATCTCTACTAAAAATACAAAAAAAAAAAAAAAAAAAAAAAAAAAAAAATTAGCCGGGCATGGTGGCAGGCGCCTGTAGTCCCAGCTACTCAGGAGGCTGAGGCAGGAGAATGGTGTGAACCGGGGAGGTGGAGTTTGCAGTGAGCCGAGATCGTGCCAGTGCATTCCAGCCTGGGTGACAGGGCGAGACTCCGTCTCAAAAAAAAAAAAAGAAGAAAATGAGACAACTTACTTCCTCAATTTTCCCCCTCCCAGCAACCCTCAAATTTCTATTTTAATTGATTTAAAATTAGTATCTGGTGTATTAGTAAAATTTTTCACAGTTCGTTAATGAAAAAAAAAAGAATTTTAAAAAACCAACCTGAAATATTAGACATTTTATGTGTAATTGGGTCTGAACAGCCTAGTTCTCATAAAGCAGAAAAAACCCCAAACTTGTGGAAGCAAGCAGCTTATTATCATGAAGTAGACTTCAGCCTTCCAGTTTCTGGATGAAACTAGGGGCGGTAATATTAGAAACCTGAGTGGACTCTTTGCCTCAGAAACATGTTTATCTCTTAGTAATTGGGACTAGAGAGCATGCAAAATATGCATCAATATTAAATCAACTAACACAGTTTCCAGGGTCACAAGCCCAAATAACTGTAAGATCTGTAAATATCAAGGAAAACGTAGATTTAAAATTTCAGATCAGATTCAGTCCTCCACTCACAGCTTATACTCATTGTGGTCAGAAGCTGGAAGTAAGTCTATGCTCTAATTAACTCTGCTCTGGGAGGCGAGGCTCTCATGAGAGAGAGGAGAGAGAGGGGCGTGGGGAGTGGAGAGGATTGGGAGCACTTCAGAGAAAAGATCTGAGAGAAAAGCCTGGGACTCTGCCACCCAGCTCCCTGGCCCCTGGGAAGAGCCATGGCAGATATTTGGGATGAGGCAGCATGCTGGTCTCTCAGCAGCATCCTTATCGAGTCAGGTGTGGTAAGTGATATTCTTGATACTTGATGTTTTGCCAGAAGTTAGAATATTGCTTTTCTCTTGAATCTATACATGCTGCTTAGAAGCCACTGGGTTTCTTGGCGTGTCTATTTAGAATTACAGATACCCCAGTAAAAATTTTCAAACAGCATGTAACATGTATTATCAATCCAGGCACGTGTAGATATTTGGACTCACGGAGACAGAGGAATGTCATGGAAAAAGCATTGCATCAGGAATCAGGAGGCCTGGGGCCTAATTGTATCTTTGACTCTAATGTGATTTTAGCAAGGGGGCTTAACTGCACGGAGGCACTGTCTTCTCTTCATGGCAGACCACCCCCAGTCATTGCTGCTATCTCCATAAATCCCAAAGGAAAATAATGCTCAGTCTGTTCCAGAGCTGCAAGACTTACAATCTCCCGGTCAGGATTTTTAGGCTCTAATCCATATAAGAGATCCTGGTCTTTTAGCAGAAATAGAAATGTCCTCAAGTGGGGCACGCTGTTAGAGAATTTTTAAAAATACATTGGAAAGTCATTGGTAATTTGTAGTAAGAAAAAAGACTTGTTTTATAAATCAAAACGCCAGAGTCCAAAACGAGCACGAATTCCAATTGCTGACTATGAATATCTGAATACAGCACTACTTTTTAATTGCTTCAGTTGCTACAGACAGAAATAAAACCGTGAGACTGTGAAGTGTATAAAGGATTCTACCGCTCTCCCGGGGCTCGGAGACCCACGATTGGAGAAAGTAAGTGAGTGCCTTTCTGACCATTGAATTCCTCACTCTCATTGCAAGTTAGAAAGCTCTAAGGACTTTAATGAAACCAGTCTTTGCACGTCCTTGAAAGAGTACTGAAACAGCTGGAGAGACAGCGCCACCTCGTGTCCACCTAAAAAAACTCCCTGGCAATCATCTTTGCGGAAATTGGCCCCAGTAACTTCCATGAAATAGGGCAAAGAAAATAAATCCATCAAAGCTGACTGGATAACAGAGAGAAATGCCAGCTGAAAGCATTTTTGACTGTTGATGACTTCAAAAGCCAGGAAACTTAATCCTAGCCTTATGTTTCTTTCTCCGTGCCCAAAAGGCAGCCAAGCTCGTCACTAAACCAGGGGAGGTGAAGCAGGTCACTAAGTTTATAATGTAGTTGGTTACTGGCTTTCATTTTTTCTCTGCATCCTGGCAGCAGGATACAGGCAGCTTGTTATAACTTAGAGGGGGCTCCTGGAAAGCCTGCTTGCTTGGGTGTATTTCTGTAGGCGTGGGCTCACTGGGAATATTATTACCTCATGGAGTCACGAGTTTAATAGCATTTCTTCCACTTCATTCAGCACAGCACCAAGTTACAGTGACTCTGGCTGCAGCACATTGCAGATGCACATTGTTCCCTGCAGCATCATGTCTTCACGGTCCCATGTGGGTCCCAAGCGCGCTGCCTGCTCTTGCACACATGCGCCATTCTCACACCTGCAGGCTCTCTGGCGGGGTCTTCTCCACCTCCTGCATCTCTAGCTGGTTTGCACCTCTCTCTACCCCTTTTCTCTCCCCTATTCTCCTACCTCCCTCTTCCCGCCGCCTTTCCTTCTACTCTGTCATAATGACTATCATTTGCGGCACCTACCATCGCTTTGCACATCATTTGCCACTTGAGATATTTCTGCGTCTGTCTCGCAGCTTAGGAGACTGCGGCTCCTGGAGTTGAACACGATCAGGGGAGAGGAGTGCTCTGCTCTCCTCATGCCGCTTGCAGTCTCCTGAAGTCCCTGCCACCGAGGGAGCTTCACTAGCAGGTACACTCCTGACCACCCGATGCCCCTCTGGCTCCTCTTAGAAGAGGAGAAGAGTGATTTCATCACGTGGTGAGTTCCTAGGGAGAACAGGGTTTGTGCAGTGCAGTCCCCAATGCCCTGCCCCCTACAGGAGTGAGGCCACCTGCAGAGAGCCTGTATCTGGTGCATCTGTTCCTTCTCCCCATCTGTACATTTCACAGGGCCACTCCCTCCCTGTGCTGCAGAGGAATGGGTGGGGGAGGCTGTCCAATCTGGAGGCTCAGGGGTGGGGAAGCCCACCCCACAGATAGAAACAGTGACCTCCACCATCAACCTGTCAGTAATGAAGGTATTTTCATCTCCTACCTCTCTTGCCGCAGACCTTTGGTGTGTTCTTTACTGGGACACCTTGAACTCTTAACACTTAGGAAAGCATTTTTTTTTTCTAATCCAGAGCAGAAAGTTTGGAAGTTTAAATTCTAGCTTCAGATGATTCAACCCCAAATGAGGGTTTTTTTTTTCTTTTTTAGTTCAGAACAAATTTGCTGTGATGTAGAGAATGTTCTGGATTGGCGATCAGAAGGTACGGGCTCTACATAGGGCTTGGGGCTTTCCAGCTTTGCAACTTTGAGTGAGAACCTGCTCTAGGCTTCAGTTTCCCCATCACGGCTTCTGTGATTCCAGGATCAAGAGCTGGCCATTTAAAGGTACCAAGAAGAGAGGATGTTCACTTTTTAAGTCCTTCATCCACTTGAAATGAGCTACTGCTTGTTTAACTTTTCCCTTTTTGGAAAAGTTAATGCTTTTTCCAGAGACAGCAAATTCATGGAGCATTTGTCTAGGACTCCCCTCCAATCCCTTCCCCTACCCCCAGCCTCTATCACAGTTAAGAGCAAGCCTCAGGCCTTCTTTATTTGTTGTTATTCACCCCGAGCATGGAGCTGCCAGGATGTTAGATTTTTGTTTATTTGAGCCCAAAATTGGGACACTTGGATTAACAAGTTATTTTCTATTTGATTTGTAAATTTGTCCCAAAGTTACCCGCTTTGAATCACATCAAGGTATGCATTTACTACTTTGGCTTTATTGAGAAGAATGACATAATGTGGATTGTGGAGAAACTGTGGAGCTTAAAGTCACCTAGAGGAAAGTAAAAGAGGCAGCAGGCCCACAGCCTCTGTTTTGCAAAGACATGCAAGAATAGGAGGTGAGAAAGGGATGCAGTTTGTCCCCTCCCAATTGCAGCCTCACTCTTCACCTCAACCTCACTCTAGTTTTAAGAGATTTTGGTACCATTTTGGGTTATCATTTCCCTTGAAATAATTACTTGCTTCCTAAGACCTTGATACACTGAATACTACCCATACCAGATACAATCTACATTCTGAGTGGCCACCACCATATTTTCATCCCAAGCCCAAGTCCACCTCTCTTGCCACAGAAAAGAATGGGCTCTGTCCTGGACTTACAGGCAAGGGAAGAATTGGAGTGGAATGTGATTCATGGGATGCATGTTGGTTTTGAAGCCATTCTAGAAAATTGACAGATATTGTCTCCTTTGTTTCCCCTTCTTTTTTCTTTGGTGAATTCATTTCTCCTCTCTGGTTAATGCCATCTATATGCTGTTAATTCCAAAACTGGTATCTCCATCCTGGACATCCTGTCATCAGGAGGAGGAAAACTTTGGATGCCCGACAGGAATCGCAAAGTTAGTAAGCCCCAAACTAAGCTCCAGATATTTTCCTCCCAGGTCTGCTCTTTCCTAGCCTTCTTCATCTTTCATCTCAAAAAGTGGCTTCTTTCTGGCAGCTTGGGTCAAACCTTGGAGCCCTCTTTGACTGCTTTCTCTCACGTCCCATGTCTGATCTGTCACCAAATCCGGTCATCTCCACCTTCCAATTATACCCAGGTTTTGATCATTTTCTTTACTTTCCCTGCTGCTACCTTGGTCTCAGCTCTCCACATCTCTTGCTTGGACATCTACAGTAGCCCCTAGCCAGTCTCCCTTGCTCCCTCCAATCCCTCTCAGCCCAGCAGCTTACATGATCCTGTTAAAACACATCAGATCATAGCACTCTGCTGAAAACCCTTCTGATGGCTGTCTATGTCATTCAGAGTAAAATCTGCAACATTGTACCCTTAGCTGCCTCTATTTCCCCTCTGCTCTCATCTCCTCATTCTGTTTCTGCCGCATTGATCTCTCTGCTTTTCTTTATGCTAGGCATGCTCTCGCCCCGCATCTGTGCACTGACTGGGTCCTCTGCATGGATGCTCTTTCCCTGGAGTCCATGTGGCTCAGCCCCCACCTCCTGTAGCTCTTTGCTCCAATGCATGGCCCTCCTCTGGCTGTTCTTCTAGAATTGCACCTCTGGCCACCAATTGTTTCCTTGCCACTATCTCTGCTTTATGCCCTTTGCATTTATTACTGTTTCATATACTCTGTATGCTACTTACTTATACTGTTTTCTCCAGAAGAAGGCAAGCTCTGTTAGGATGGGGTTATTCCCAGCTATGTTCCCAGCAAGTAGATCCAGGTGCTCAGTGAATATTTGTTGAATAATTGAATGAAGATGAGGGACAAATTGCAGACGAGCAGGAGAAAGGGGATGATGTAAGTGTTTCCCCTCATGTGGGCATCTGGAGATTGAGCAGGCAGTCACTCATTTCAGCAATGGCAGGTGGGCTTGTAATGGGGTTGGGGAGGAGGAAGGAGACTCACTGGAGTGTCCTGCTCCAGTGGGAGTTAACTCAAAACAGGACCATGTTCAGAAATCAGAAACGATATTACTAGAGATTTATTTTCTGCTTAGAGTTATTATTTAACTTCATTTGATTGAACAGACATTTATTGAGTAACTGCCTTGCCAGAGTGCTGGAGGCTGAGGGTACAACCGTCTCTGTTCTCATGTAGAGTAAGACTGAGGTGATAAATTCACATATAAATAGATCCTTCAGTATGGAGCAGTGTGTGCAGTGCCGAAGCACTCCATCCAGGGTCTACACTTCCTCCTCGTCTCTTCAGTCACTTTCTCCTTTGAATGTTTACCAGCTTGTGGAGGAGAGTATATCTGAACTGGCAGGGATGGAAGGGAGAAACTATGCATTTACTCAAGAAGCACCTCATGGATGAGAGCCCTCAGGAAAGGTAATCGAGGACAATCATTGCCAAATAATACTTTGATGGCCTGACCCCCTCTATTAAGAACTTACTGTTTACTTTGAATACATTTTAGAAATTTTCAGTGCCTAGTAACTTCTCTCTGCAAAGGGAAATTAATAAATGCTTCCTTCCATGAGAGGAGTAGTTTAGGGTGTGACTGGGTAAGCCTGTCTTCACCTTGATTCCGTGAGTAACCTGCAGCTCACCCCTGCTCTGTCACAGCATCATTTTGGGGTGTGGTTAGTCATTTGTCTATTCTGTCCTCTCTGGGAGACTGAATTCCTTCTTTAGTGGTTGGCTGGGCACACTGTGGACAGGGAAACTTCCTGAGCAAAACCAGAAGTATTTCTGTGACTTGGTGTTTGAAACAAAGACAGTGCTTTGTTGAGAATGAAACATCCTCTTTGGGATTGAGTCTGCTTTTCTCAAGGATTACTGTGAGCTCAAATGCTTAACCATCCTTCCTCCAGGTGTCAAAGATAATTTTTCCAGGAAGACTTTCCTGGCATTTCTTCCCTACCCCCCACAGTCTGGATCAAATGCCTCCTTCATGTGCCTCTAGCACCCCAAATTTCCTTTATTCCAGCCCATCTAGAGTCAGACCAAACTTTCAGATGGAGCACAGTCCTCAGTACAGATAGAAGTCTGCCCAAGGCTTCTGACATCAGCCATAAGTTTGGGGGTCTTTGGGGGGTACCCCCACTTTAGACCAGCTGGCTACAAATTTAGGGGTCTCCACCCCTCAAGGCCCCCCCAGGCTTGATGATTCACTAGAGAGGCTCACAGAAATCCCTGAAAACGCTGTATTTAACCAGGAAGAAGTCTGGGAGGTTTCCAAACTGGAAGCTTCCAGTGTCCTCAGGGATGTGTTACCTTCCCAGCAATGAGTGACAATGCACAGAGAGTATTGCTGAGCAGGGAAGATCTCCCAAGCTCAGCTTCCAGAGTGTTAACTGAGGCTTCATTACCTACGCTGATTGATTCGATCATTGGCAGGCAGCTGAACTCGGTCCCCAGGCCTCATCCTCTCCCTGAAGGTCAGGCTGATATCTTAAGACTCATGCACCAACCTTCTAATCATACTATTGGTCTTTTTGGCATGGCCAGCCCCAGTCCTGAGTCATCTTGTTAGCGTCAGCTGCAGGTGTGGTCTGATGGGTGCATCATGAACAACAAACATTCCAATCACTCAGGAATCCCAAGGGTTTAGAGGTTAGCTCCCAGGATCTGGGGACACAGGCCAGCCAGAGTCTTTATTACACACAGTCCCTCCCACACTGTATTAGCTGCCTTTTTGTCTGTCTCTCTAATTAACCTCTTGAGAGCAGGGAATATGCTACCTTGTTCATCACTGTCTTTGTATTTAATGCAACGTAGATACAAAAAAAATGCCATATGAATGTGAAATAAAAGCAATTATTGGACAGATTTTATTCTGGCATTTATTTTAAACCATTAACATTAGGGAATTGCTCAACTCCTAAGGCAAGTATAGCTAAGGGAATTGTCCTGGTCTGGATTTTCTTTGTGTTTTATTTGGTTCCCTTTAGCCTACTGATTTTCTCCTAGATCTCGAGGTGGTCCACTCCTCACACTGATCCAAGCCACTTCCAGTCAAAATAACTAACTGTTTTCTTATACTGATATCAATATGCAGACAGACAGTGTGGAGATTAACAAAGCTTCCATCAACTGTATTTACATAGCTCTAGTTCTTAGCTACTGCACAGATCCTTGCAAATGCTGGCACAATCAGTTTCCTTTCTTAAATGCTCACTCTGCAAGAAAGTATCTGCTTTATTTGTTTTAATTCTTTTTGCTGCTATGGTGTAGCTAAAGTAATGCTGACATGTGGCAGGGAGGTTTCAACTGCTGTAACTTCCCTTGAAATGAAAGCTACTTCCAGGCTTCATTATAGTCACTTTTTTAAGGCAAAAGGTTTTCCCCATCTTTATGAGTGAAAGTACCTTTGTTCTGTTATTACCTTTTATGCCGCAATGTTAAATGTCTCCCTGGCTACCCAAAACACTCCTTCCCACTGGCTTTGGTAGTCTATGATTCTAGCTTTAACCACTTCGTTCCAATGACTGTGTAGAGTATACACTGAGGATAATGGCAGAAAATGGGGGCAAAGGAGAATTAGACTATGGAGGAGCCAGGGATAGAAAACCATCCCTCTGGCCAGGTGTGGTGGCTGACGCCTGTAATTCCAGCACTTTGGGAGGCCGAGGCAGGTGGATCACAATGTCAGGAGATTGAGACCATCCTGGCTAACATGGTGAAACCCCATCTCTACTAAAAATACAAAAAGTTAGCCAGGCGTGGTGGCATGAGCCTGTAATACCAGCTACTCAGGAGGCTGAGGCAGGAGAATCGCTTGAACCCAGGAGGCGGAGGTTGCAGTGAGCCGAGATCACGCCATTGCACTCCAGCCTGGGTGACACAGGGAGACTCTGTTTCAAAAATAAAATAAAATAAAATAAAATAAATAGAAAACCATCCCTCTGAGGGGCGCTAGTAGGGAAGGAAGAATAACTGCCAGCCATGAATACGAGGTGACTTTCCTGCTCCAGCAGGGGCTACTGGCATGTTCCCTGATAAGAGTTCCATGATGCCAACTGGGAAGTGGCATTTGCTTGCCAGCTGCAGAGCATGCATTCTTCCTGGACTTTGGCTTGCCCCTGAGTCTAGGAGACATTTGAGGAATGGGTGGTGGGAAGAGGCAGGTGCTTTGTTGGGGTAAAAGGAAAGCATTTAACCATTGTTGGCCTCATCTCAGGCTCCAATGCAAAGCAGCATCCTCATGAAGAGTTAAGACAGCTTAAGAACAGCTGAAGTATTCCATATTCTTTCCAGAAATTTTAGAAAATAAAGATAAGCAAAAGATGTTCTTATCCTTATATAACACTATAAAATATATGAAAAGGACCCGGGCTCTATCCAAGGTCATCAAATGTTCAAAGTCCAACTCTTGGAGAACCCGTGATGTGAGGGACCACGCTGATCCTTTTCTTCTTTTCACTTCTCTTTCTCTTCCTGTCCCCTTTGATACAGAACAATGCGAATATTGAGACAATGGGTCAGGCTACATGGCTTTTACAGGGCACGCGCTGCTGGCTTGTGGTGTGCCACCTGAAGGGATGACAATTCTGTGACAGGCAGGGCTGAGGGGAGCCCAGGTCCCGGGCCAGATCCAACCCCTGGTGGAAATGCGCACTTGCTATTGTGTGTGTGTGTGTGTGTGGAGTAACAGTGACATCCTGTGGCCAGTCTGGTTGATCTAAGTGGCTCCTTTATAGATAAAGAAGACCGTTTTGTCTGCACTGAAAGGTGTGCATGCACTTTAGACAATGCACAAAAGAAAGAGGCAGTGCAGAATCGCCACCGCGAGCCTTCCAGCAGTTCGTTTTCAGCAGCTGTCTCTGACTTAGGTGGGGGAGATTCTTGGGACTGAGATGATGTCTGTTTCTATGCTTGATCTATTTAAATGTTACCATTTGAGTGTGGAGTGAGCCATAATAGTAACTGGGAGAACAGTGTGAGAAAATAGTGATAGGGAAGAGAAGCGCTTCTCTTTGTAAGACATCCCTGTGGATTAGTGCAGAATATAATCTGTTACTTTAAAATGCCTAAGTTCCTTGACATTTAGCATTTTATTTTTACAGTTTTTGGATGAAATAACTTCATTTTGACCTTATTTACAGCAGAGGAGGGAGGGGTTGGAGAAGAAAACAACTCTGGTCTGAAGTTGTTCTACATGCTTACATAACCTGCAAACTATGTGCTTGGCTGGGCTTCTCAGGGGCTGGGGAGTTTTGTGATTCCAAATCTCTAATGTGTAACCTCCCATAGTGTTAAATAGAGGGGAGGTGGAACCCCACTGTCACCTGGCTTGGCCATGATGAATGAACCCTGTCAGGCCCGTTGTCCATGGGAACGTCCAGCACCACACCCTGAATCTTCTTGTTTCTATCAAAAAGATGCTATTGCCCCCAAACTTGCCTCAACCTGGCTCTTTCCTGGGTGTTCCCAGGGCTGCTGCTTATGGAATAAAGGCAAAGGCAGCTTGGAAGTAAAGAATTCACGCTAGGGAGTTACACAGACCTGGGTTCTAATTCCACCTCACCACTTGCTAGCTCCGAGACCTTGGGCAAATGCATTAACTGCTTGGAGTTCCACTTTCATCAACTGCAGGACGGGGTCCGTAATAAGTGCTTTTTTTCTTGGGATGTTGTAATGCATTTTAAATATATGCAACAATGCAGGGTCACCAGTGCACCTTGCCTGGGGCCCAGTTGGAACTCACACAGGTGAGCTTCTGCTGCTGCTACTGTTGTAGACAGGCTGGTGTCCAGGGCTGAAGGCTAGTTGGGAGGAAGGTTCTCTGTCCCCTCTTCACTGAGAATCAGCAATAAGATCTCTAGTTGTCTGTTGAAGCAGGTTTGGGTTGAGGGCATAAAAGGCAGAAGTACATGTGTGTTGTGTGTGTGTTTTGTGTGTGAGCTGTGTGTGTGTTGTATGTGTTTTTGTGTGTTGTATATGTGTAGTATGTGTGTGTTTTGTGTGTCTTATGTGTTTTTTTGCATTGTATGTATTTGTGTGTTGTATGTGTGTGTTGTGTGTGTTTTTTGTGTGTTGTGTGTGTTGTGTGTGTGTGTCTTTTGCGTGTTTGTGTGTGCTATGTGTGTATTGTATGTGTTTTTTGTGTGTTTGTTGTGTGTAGTATGTGTGTGTTTTGTGTGTTATTTGTATGTTTTTTGTGTTGTGGGTATGTGTGTGTTTTTTGTGTTGTATGTTTCTTGTATGTTTGGGCTACGTGTGTGTTGCATGTGTGTTTTTTGTGTGCTGTATGTGTTTTTTGTGTTGTGTGTGTTGTATGTGTGTTTGTGTGTGTGTTGTATGTGTGTTTGTGTGTGTGTGTTGCATGTATGCTGTGTGTGTTTACTGGCCCATTCTTGCTGAAGCTCAGCATGACCATGTTGCCACAGGAGGGTCAGATGTAAGGGCTGCCCGGAGGTGATCTATAACACTTCCGATAGGAAAAGAAGAAATAAAACAGGGAAGGAATAGGAGTGAGGTAGCCAGGAAAATGCCAATAAAGGAAGGAAATGTAGGGGATTAGTGGAAATAAGGCTTTCAGCATTGAGAATTCTCCCAGGCCATTTTAAAGTTCTCCAAAATCATGATAACTTAATTCTTGTGTCAATAAGGGTTTCACACGCTTTTTGTCTAATGGCAGAAAAAAGGACAAGGCGAAAGATTCCTTCCACAGGTCACGAATTTTGCGTTTTGAGTTCTTGAGTGACTTAAGTGAGAGTATTAAAGGGATGGCTTGTAGCTGACCAACTCTCCTTCTAGTTGATCAGCCAACTGTGTGGAAGAAATTGATGATTTCTCAGTCCCCCTTAAGAGCACACAGCCTGTTTCCTAAGCTTCTCCCCCGCTCTTGTCCTCCTCCCCCTCTGTCTTTCTTAGCCGCTCCCAAATTTTGGGATGACTCTTGGCCTACACAGATGGCGTTTACTGACTTTGTCTCAAAACCTTTCTTGCCTTCCAATTCTGTCATAAGTTTCTTTATGCCTTATGGCAGCCGCCCTGTTTTACAAGTTTCTACTTGTGCTTGTGGCAGATGGATTTCCCACACCCTGGCTGGAAAAGACAATGAATATGTTTGAGGATAGGTTCTTTTAGGTGTCAATAATAATAATGGGAAAATGTCATAGTACTTATTGGAGACAGACTATGAAATTACTATACTTGGGATCCCCAGGGAAAAGAAAAAACAAGAATTGAAATCCTCAGAAGGTATTTGAGAGGCATCTTGGCTTGAAGACTTGACTGCTGTGACTTGGGAAAGCAGAGAAATAAAGCAAACCAAGTTTTTTACTTGCTTGGCTGGAGGTTTGTTTATCCTGATCATGTGAAGCCTGAGGCAGCAATTCCAATGATTTTAACTGCCCCTCGATGCTTCTCTGCATTTGGGCAGGGGAACTATTAGAATGGGCCAGTTAGCTCCTATGATGGGTGCAGGACACAGATTTCTCTTGGGAAACCAAAGCTTGAGGTTCCTGATAATATGAATAACAAAGCTAATTACACTTCAAATTATGTATGAAAACACATTGAACTCAGTTTTATACACTAATATTTACACCTTTAAGTATACGGCCCAGAAGAGCAGAGCAGTTCCAGGAAGTGCTTTGTGTAATCAGTTAATGCCCATATGGAAAGCTCCAGGGCAGCCCAGGGATGATGCGGGCACATTCCACTTGGCGCCTTTCCTCTGTATCCTGCCTCTCGCTCTCTTCTTTCCCTGCTATTCCCACACTACTACTTCCCAGTTTAATAAAAAGAGAGGGGGCTGAAGAGGTGCTGATGGGCAGATGGCTCTTATGACGTTCCATCCCCTCCTTCTTGTGTCTTTGTCTCTGCAAAGATGGAGCCGACATTAAAGGGGATCAAAGTATTCCCCTCTCCTGCTGGGCCCAAATGAGTTGTGTTCTGACTTGTCTCCTGAGTGTCAGCCGGGATGCTTTTGGTTCCAAGGGACAGAAACCCCCATTCCCACTGGGTTAAACAATAAAACACAATTTTTGGCTCCTGTATTTGCACAGTCTATAAGTAGGGTGTCTTCAGGTGTCTCCAATGGTCCAGTAGCATAAACAAGGACCCAGTCTCTTTCTTTCTCTCTGTTCCACCTTTTACATTATCAGCTTAATCTTAGGACCGGATCCCCTCATAGTCACAGAATAGCTGCCTATGCCATTGGTATGGCAATGTAACTTATTATCCATGAAGAGACAGAGAGAGAAAACACAAATGAGCTTTTTTTTTTTTTTTTTTTTGGAAGGGGGTGGGGCGCGGGAAGCTATGTCTCAAGACCATGAAAATAAACCCCAGGCATTTTTTGGTTGAATTAACTTAAGTTCTATATCTCAACTAATTGCTAAATTGGATGTCTAGGGAGTGTCGTGTGCTAATTGACTTATGCCAACAAGACCTAGCCCTGGAGCTAGAGGAGAAAGCAGGTGGGTAGAGAAGGAGAGGTGGCTCAGATAACATGCTGCTACTTGATGTGGAAGAGATTCCCATTACCTGTTCTTATTCTTTCTAAATAAACTCTACTTCATCTTCATGATCCAGTGTGATAACCCACTGGTCTGTCATGTACATAATACTAGGATTGGCAGGTATTGGTTTTATGAAATCAGCAACCTGTATTGTTGGTTATTTGTATTGTATCCACAGAGGCTCCATAGCTGTCTCCATTCAGGGCGGTTGTGTGCCTGGACATCTTTGGTACTGTCTATGCGTAGGCTCTCAGTAACTTAGCGAAGGATCAAAGATAGTGCTTTTCTTGTTCACCTAACTGTGGTAACGTTTTTCTGTAACAGAACTGACATCCTAAGAGTGAAGCTTATTGGAATCTGGTAGGATGATAAAGGTATATATGCCATATGTTGGAAGTTTGAGTTAGAGAAATTTATTCTGTTCTGGAGAATCTGCTTGAGATATGGACCATTGGCAGAGCAAAGCTGCCTCTTTAGACATTGTGCTTCTCTGGGTTGAATTGGATATTTTATCAGTTTCTTTCTCTCCTTCCCCTTCCAGTACTTTATTTTGTACCAGAAAAGAGAAGGAAATCAATCCACTATCACATTTGCGTTTAAATAGGTTTGGTTGTGAAACTTACAAGTGCACCAGGGACTGCATCTACTTCCTGCTGGAAAGCACAGAGGATGAGAATTCTAAGACCAAAGCAAAACTAAAATACAGATTATCATTATTAAGTGCTTACACCGGTTTACTAATGAAGCAAGTGAGAAGTGTCAGTTTAAATTCCCACTATTGTGGCAGTGGTGGTAATGGTTTGTCAAATGCTAATGATGTTAACTGCTTGGTTTTCTGATGGAGAGGTGAACGCCAGCTCTTACCTGCTGCTTTAAGATATTCTAGCATTCTCTAGCAGTGAAAGAGTTTGAAATGGCTATCACTGAATTATGATAATCATTTTTAATTTTCTCCACTAATGAAAATGGAAACGAGAAGCAAGACCTGAGCATGCGCTTTTCCACCTGGAGAGCAAGAAGAGACCTTGGGAGAGTAGTGGTCACCACAGCTGTAGGTTCAAGTCCTCTTCATGGCAGCTTTTAGGAGCTCCGGGCTTATGATCTAGTGCAGAGCAGGTAATTGGGATTCCTGGAGGCCTGAGGAGTGCTAGACTTGCTCACATGTTACAAATGAAGAATAATTCATTCGCTCCTTCTCCTTAAAGGAGCAGGTTAACTTGGGCCTGGGTCTCTTAGTTCTTGATGTACTGATTTGTTCTTCAAATGCTTGGATTCCTCACTCAAGAGACTTAACACTTACAAAATTTCTCTTGCCACACAACCTCTTTTTGTTTTACACATTCCTTCTGTAGCTATATTAATATATTGACTCACTTGTGCTAACCTGATGCAAGTCTGTTTCCTTAAGGTGAGTTTGCCTATCTCTGCTCTTATATGTGCCCGATCGTTTTTACAGTCGAAGTATGAGAAGGCAGTCTTCTAAGATCTTTTTAGGATGCACCTTATTTTTGACTTTCCTATCTGTCCTTGACCACTGCGCTTTTCCTTTCTGGTTTCCATTGTATCCCTTCTTCTTGGCTCCCCTTGAAATCTTCTCGATCAGCTTCACCTCCACAACTCATTTATTGAGTCAATCAACTGAATGCCTCTCCTTCAGGTGTCTGCTCCAAGCCTTCTCCGTGTCAGATAGGGCTGATGTCATTTGGGAAATTCCTCCTGTAACAAGCTGTCCCTGGAGAACCCTGGCAGATTAGGGAGAAGCCGAGGCCGCCAGTCTCCTGCAGGTATTTCCCGCTTTTTCCTGCATGGCTTGGCATTATTTTCCCCTGTACTCTCACCCCCTACAGTAGTCTCTTTCCCCGACCCTGGTCATCCTCCATGTTTACCTGTTTTGCAGGTTTGCTTCTCAAAGGTCAGCATTATGTGTGCCTTTGAGAAAACCACAAAACTTTCCCCTCAGAAGGCTCTCTCTGGGCACCAGCCTGACCATGCTGGTGGTGTTAGGGATGAACGGTACCAGAATATGCCATCTTAAAATGTGCCACTTTGGTATAAGGATTATTTTGAGTTAAAGACAATTGAGAACCTGCAGACCCAGGAAAAGTTCTTTGCCTCCTCCTGTCTAAAAATAAAGATTTTCCCCCACCCCTTTTTTAAAGGAAATTTATATTTATAAAGAAAATTTCCATGAGTAACAATGTCTCTGTATGGGGAAGAATGCTACTCCCAAGACCTCTCTCATCACCTGGGAGATTCTCATCTGCATGACAAGATGACCCTTACTTACCATTCATTTCCTCCTCTCCCCTTCCCAAAACTTGTTTCCCTGCCCAGAAGCCCCAAATCCCTTTTCTTTGTTCAGCTTATGATGATATGTCAGCTTCAAACATCTATAAGCTTCAATCACTGGCCGTCTCCTCGAGTCTTATTTCTTTGTGAAATTCCCACACTTGCTTGCTCATGTACATAATTAAACTGTTTTTCCTCTTGTTAATGTCTTTTATCAGTTTGATTCTTGGAGCCAAGCCATTGAAACTAGGAGACTGGAAGGAAAAAGATTTTTCCTCCCCTACAGTGGCCATGGCAATTCATTCTGAGCTGGCATCCTTGAAGATGTCAATCTTATATGTATATTCTAAATATTTTGTTTCTAGCTATCTTTCAAAAACTTTATTTCATGTGTATGTGACTGGGACTCCCGTCCTTGAAACTGATCTAGATTTGCATTAAGACGTCGAGTGTTACTGTCATCTCAAGCCTCCTTCCGTGTTACCTCTACCTCAAAAGGGGGTCATATTGAGCATCCCATTGCAGGAGCTCAAGCTTCCATAAATATTCCATCCTAGATACCACAGCCCTTAAAGGCCAGTAGCTCCCTCTTAGCCTATCAGCCACTTTCTTTTTCATTGTCAAAAAGGTAGCAACAAGACTAATTGCATTTTCCAGGCTTTGCTTTTCTGTTTAAGTTGGTCTGTGTCTTTATTCCTGCTTGGTAAAAGGAGTGTTGGAAATGTATTAGGAGGAGATGTGAAATGTAATTCTGCTAAGGCTAGAGAAATCCTGACTGAGTTGTAGCAAGAAAACAGCTTGTTAAACACCAGCTGAGGCAGAAGGTTTCGTCTCATTGGAACTCTACTTATTCAATGCTTGAACAGCTCTTAGAACAGCAGGAACCTGGGAGTGTCTCTGTATATAAAAGGCAAGCATGGTAGATGCTAAACTGGCATTCATTTATTGGAATCCATTTTGGGTACTTTTCCTATTTCTCTCCTGGGAAGACATTGTTGGTGGCATCTTTGAGTTAGATACAGTCATATTGCAGACATATCTCTTGCTTGGAAGAAAGATAGGCTGGATTTGAAAACAAAGTTGATATTCCTGTCATAGCACTAACAAAAGATATTCTCACCAAAAAAGGAGTTTTTTTTTTTTTTTTTTTTTTTGGTTTTTTAGACTGAGAAAAATGTCACATGTATTTGATCTGCATTTCAAAAGGTGGAGTGCAACCACAGGTTGCTTATATCAGTCATTGGAAGACTATCGTAGTCAACAAATTAATACAGACCATGTCTCCCTCCTCTACATTTTGTTCTTCTTGTGCATGCTATTGATTGATATACCTCAGGGAGAAGATTCTTCTGACTCAGACACTAAGCAAGTACCTAAAGAAAATATCAGCTTTAACAGGGACTCAAGGAAATAGCAGCAGCAGCGAAAAATCACTAATCTTTCATTTATAAGAGCTACTGAACATCTGGAAAGCATGTGGCTTCTTTAACCCCCTGAGTGCAGGAACAAATGAGCACCAAAGGGCAGCCCATGCTAATGTGGTGCCATTAATTTGAATACAATGGAGGGCCCTATAACAAACATCTTCAGAGCCATCTGGGTATTCCTTTACATCTTGCACCGATCCTTGGGGGCACTGGAGGTACAGCTTAATGGGAGAAGAAAATCTTTGGAGGTTGAAGAACAGGGAAGACGTTCTTTCAAGAGCAGTAGTAAGTTAAAAAAATATAATAATCAGAATGAAAAAAATCAAGCAATTCATAGGAAAAATAGTTTTTAAATGATTCATGGGGGTGTTGACTGAAATTAATATTTATGTCTCTCCCTCACCCAGCATTGATAGCATTTTTAGCCAAATGTCAGTGTGTTTGTGAAAGAGTAGGAGAAAAAACATGCATCAGGAATGACCAATGTGAAGTTCATACTTGGGGGAGAATATAGGCCTGACATTTAGTTGAAATGGTGCGACTTTTTCTATCACCTTTCCATGGGGCACACCATCTGAAGAATATTTAACTCCATTTAAAATATATAAGCATGGAGATTATAATATTTATTCTCTTTTGCTCCTCTCCATGGTCTCATGGGATAATGTAAACATGCTGTGGAGCTGCTTTGTATAGAAGCCTGGGACAAACGACCAATGCAAGAATTAATGTTGTCATGCAGCGGTTGTAGCAGCCACTCCAAGTTTAGAAACAGGGAAATATTTCTAAACATGTCCTTTCCTACCATGCAAAAAGATTTCCCACCACCTCCTTAGAGCAGAGAGTGCACCCTGGTAGCCAGGGCCCAGATCTAGCTCACAGACTAGAATTGTTGGCTTACACAAGGTTTTAAACATTTTTTGAAGTAGTTGCCAACATGGACAAAAACATCCAGACTTTTGATTCCTTTTAAAAACTGGAAAAATATGGCAATGATGGTACCCACAATTTGACGCAGCAAAAGACAGTTGGAGTAGAGATTGGCTGGGACCTGAGGACACAGCATGCTCTCTCTTGCTGCGACACTCATTTACATTTATTTGTGGGCATTTGAGTTTATAGGAAGCCACCAAAGATGTCTTTCAAAAACTTTGAGTAGCACACTCTATTAGTCAGGGTCCTCCAGGGAAATAGAACAAATATATATATATATATATATATATATATATATATATATATATAACATTGAACAGAACCTATTTATATAACATATATACATATGCATGTATTTTATATGTGTATATATAATAAATACTTATATATAAAAATAAATATGTATTATGAGGAATTGGCTCATGCAATTATGGAAGCTGAGAAATCTAGATCTGGAAGAGCCCATGGTATAGTTCCAACCCAAGTCTGAAGGCCTGATAGTCACAAGAGCCAATGGTCTAAATTCTATCCAATCTGAAGGCAGAAGATTGATCTCCTAGCTCAATGACAGTTACTTAGAGAAAAGGAATTCCTTTTTTTCTGACAGAGTCTTTCTCTGTTGCAAGGCTGGAGTGTAGTGGTATGATCTCCACTCACTGCAGCCTCCGCCTCCTGGGTTCAAGCAATTCTGCTTCAGCCTCCTGAGTAGCTGGGATGACAGGCGTGCACCACCATGCCCAGCTAATTTTTGTATTTTTAGTAGAAACGGGGTTTCACCATGTTGGCCAGGATGGTCTCAATCTCTTGATCTCATGATCTGTCTGCCTTGGCCTCCCAAAGTGCTGGGATTACAGGCGTGAGCCACCGCACCCAGCCAAGGAATTATTTCTTAGCCTTTTGTTCTACTCAAGTCTTGAATGGATTTGATGAACCCACCACATTAGGGAGGACAGTCCGTTTTACTCAGTCCACTAACTCAAACATTAATCTCATCCAGATACTCTCACAGACACACCCCCATTTAGCCAAATGTCTGGGTATCCCATGACCCAGTCTAGTTGACATAAAATTAACCATCACATTCACCTAATAACTGCTTAGCTTGAATGAGTGCAAGGCAGGCCTCCTACATGTCTTTTATCTAAAACCCTGACAAGACCACTTGGTTAGGAATGCCTCTCAAGTCACAGGCATCTGGTATGAAGTAAGAGAGCTGGAGAAAAAGTTTCAAACAATAAGGCGGATCCCAGGAAAAGGAAACAGCTATTAATTTCTCTGATGGTTTGAATATGTCCCCCAAAGTTCATGTGTTTGAAATGTAATCCTTATTGCAACAGTGTTGGGAAGTGGCACCTTTAAGAGGTGATTAGGTCATGAGGGTTCTACCCTTGCAAATGGATTGATGTCATTTTTGTGGGAGTGGGTACATTATCTCAAGAGTGGGTTTGTTATAAAAGTGAGTTGGCCCTCCCTCCCTCACTCTCTCTCTCTTTCTCTCAAGCCCTCTTGCCACGTGCTACCTTTTGCCATGTTATGAGGGAGCAAGAAGGCCCTAACCAGACGCAGCCCCTCGAACTGCGACTTCCCAGGCTCCAGAACTGTGAGTCAAATAAACTTCTACTGTTTGTATATTACCCAGTCTGTAGCATTCTATTATAGCAGCACAAAACAGACTAAAACAATTTATTTCTCAAAGTTCTCTGTGTACCTTCACTTTTGATGTCATAAATAGCTATGAAATAGGTGTGAAATTTGGATGTCCACACAGTGAGAATGGTTATTTCGGAAGCTTGTAATTCCATACTCAATGGGATCCTGGGTAATTAATTAACTGGATGTGGGAGGCTTGCCCAGGATCTGGGTGCAGATTCTGAAAGTAGCACCACCCAGAAACTTCCCATGCAAACCCTGGTGGAAGTGCAAGGCTGCCCTTTTGGGACATGTCATTATCCATACTGGCTGATGCCCCTTGGGTGTTGGTGGTTAAGAAGGAGCAAAGCCTAGCAGCTGGTACTTAAAAACAGTGAAAATCACAGTCAGAACATTGTTCCAACATCTTAAAATGGTGAAAACAATTTTAATTCAAAGGCAAATTTAAGGTCACAGATAGCAGCCCCAGTCTCCACTCACTGTGAATGAGTTGGGAGCAGAAGCATCAGTTAAAGTAATTAATTTTCATGAAAAGCTTTAAAAAGAGGTAGCCACATACAACATGCGGTCTACCTCATGAGACATCAGAATGATAATACATTTTAGTTTAGTTCTTTTTGTGGACTATTGTTTAAATATAACCATTGACAGTTTCTTTTTCTTCCTTTTATAAGAAATATTTAAAATGAATGACCACTTGGTGGCTGATTTCCATCAGTATTATTCTATCACTTGACACATATCTTAAATCTCTGCCCAACTGGCTTTTGCTCAGTGTTCCTGCCTGCTCAGCCCCCACCTGGGTTGTGGGTGTGCCTAGCAGGGCTAAGACAGAACCAGAACAGCCTTTCCACTGGCTCTCAATAAGAACTCTCTCTCTAGGGCCCTTGCCTACCCCCTGCCCTTCAAAAGGGAAAGCAAACCTGTCCAGTGGGCGTGAGTGGTCATGAATTAAGCGGTGCCAAGTGCTCAGCTCTCCACCGGGAGCAAAGTTCTATGCCTCGTAGCATTCCTGGCCATCTGGGCTGGGAGATGGAGACCACTGTGGCACCAGAATAACCTTGGCCAGTTCTTTTGCAACTTCTGCTTTAGGAATTGCCATGCCCAACGCTGTGGCATGTGACACAGGGGGCACGGATGCCATGTGACCTGGAGGGGCACCGTCCTATTCTCTCACCTCTAATGCCCCTCTTTCTCACATACTCACTTAACATTCTCTCTCATAAGCTGAGGGAAGGAGCTCTTTCTTACCAGGATGCGAGCTGGGCTGAGCATGTATGTGCACACACAGACACACACACACATACATACACTGAAAATACTTATCATCCTCACAGGAGCAAAAGCGCTCCCCACAATGGCAAGGTCAGGCTCCAACTCACTGTGACCTATGGGGAGCAAGGGGCAGTCAGGCTGGGGAGACAGTTTGATGAAGTCTGGAAGAGGAAAGGCTCTGGGGTTTATTCTGCTGAGCCTGGAGGTTTTACTGCATGTGTCTTCAGTTATCAATTTTTGCTTTGTCTTCATAAGCAAATTTCCTCTATCACTGTCTTTGCTGGCACCAGTAACCACACATAACTAGTGGTTACTCCCAAAGACTCCAAGCGTCATGTAATATACTAGCTTTATTAGTTACATTGTATTTGATGGTCTTTCGTGATTTTCCAAGTTGACTAGATACTTAAGGATTAATGAAACCAAAAAAGTGTGTGTAAGGGAATACGTGCTTCATTTCTCCTGCTGCCCCCTAGTCCAAGCTACTCGATTTATCACTAGTCTGTGCAATAGTCTCCTAATTTGTCTTCCTGCTCTGATTTCATCTCCTTCAATCCATTCTCACATAGCAGCCAAAGTGATCTTTCAAAAATGCAAGTTGTATCTTTTCTTTCAAGTAATTGAACACATATTTATTGAGCACCTACTGTATGCCAGGCAGTGTTCCAGGTGCTAGGAATATTGTGGTGAATGAGAGAGATGAAGATTTATTCTGTCTCCTTATGAGACAGACACTTTAACGGCCCCCACAGGTCATAGGATAAAGCCACAAGTCTTAAAATGATTGAATACAAGGCTATACCTGATCTGACCTCTGCCTGACTCCCCAGCTTCATTTGGAACCTCTATCCCCAGCTTTTTTACTTCCACCACACTGGGGTATGCCAAGATCCTCTCCCTCAGAACCTCTGCACAGGCTGTTGGCTCTTCCCTACCCTGTCACCTACTTCACTGCCACATGCCTTTCGTATCTCAGTTCACTGTCCCTTCCTCAGTGATGTCTTGTCTGGCCAGTCCACCCCCCCAACCTCAATTAAATGAGGGTCCCTTCTGATATTCTTTCTCTTAGCACCCTGCCCTTTTATTTCATGACACTTATCATAGGATATGCTTCACGATCCCTATACTATATGATGACTGGTGTCTCTGCCTTCCCCACCAGACCGTATGCTCTCGCAGGTAAGAATCTGCTGTGTTTTGTATTTTGTTGTATCACTTCTTAAGTAGTGTTCGGTAAAAATTGAAGAATGAATGAATTAATGAAGGAATTTCAAAAAGTGAAAAGGACAAATGAACTAAAAACAGTTTTGTGGATATATCTTAGAAATATTTAGATTTTTATGGAATTCTTTAATTTTTAATGTTTTTTATTTTTGAGAGAATGTCTTATCCAAAATCACACTCCGTGACTGTTAGGAATTTAAAAAGATCTGAGGTTTTATCTATTTGCAAGCTACAAGTTAGCCTATCACAGTTTCATGGATGCTGACAGAAGATAGGAGATTCCTGGGTCAGAGAAGATGGATTCTATTACTCACAGAACAGCAAGCAGCATGAGCATCAATGTATTTGCTTAAATTTCCCTTCCTCTCAAGTCCCACAGAAATGAGGGGGATTGCCCCAGATGGATATGCTGCAGGAGAGCATTCCAGAGTTTAGGGAACCCAAATCTTTTACAATGGACAATAAGCATGCCTGCCCTTTGCTCCAGAGAAAGATACTGTCTTAATCTTCTAAGACTATAAGCAAATTATCTTTTTTTTCTGAAGGAAAACACTATCTCTATCTGTTTGCTTTATAAATGTCCTTGAAAAGATAGTCCTGGAGAAAGACAATTACTGCATCATTCACAGGATGTGCAGAAACATTGGAGATATGTCAAGAATTTTCCCCCACCAATATTCACCCCTGATTTTTACACCATCTTGGATTCTGGTGATTTTTCCGTAGGTATGCCAAATCTCTGGCGACTCTAATTAATCTGATTAACAGAGACCAGGGCCAAATCTAATCAATTGATTTCATGTAACATTTAATTATGCCCACTATCAACAGGACAACTCCAAGCAGCAGGATGAGGGCAGCTTGTGGTATTGACCTCAACCATGGCCCCTGTGTCTTGGATCCAACCAGCTGAGCAAATTCTATAAACCTAAAGGATTTAACTTTAAAAGTCAGGTGACTTTCTCCTTTGGTTTCCATATTGACCTGTTCACTTGGCTGAGGAATTCATTCAGGTACAGCCAGAAGTTTTACTGATTGCTTAGACTTTGCTTTGACAAGAGAGGAAGAAGTGTAGGCCAGTTCTCTCATCACTAAACGCCCTGGCCAGTGAACTGAGGCTGATTTCAGTGCTTTCAAGACCCAAAGTGGTGTCATTAATCTCTTCAGCTAAGACAAATTTCATACCACTCTTTCTTTCTTTCTTTCTTTCTTTCTTTCTTTCTTTCTTTCTTTCTTTCTTTCTATCTTTCTTTCTTTCTTTCTTTCCTTCCTTCCTTCCTTCCTTCCTTCCTTCCTTCCTTCCTTCCTCCCTTTCTCCCTCCCTCCCTCCCTTTCTTTTTTCTTTTCTTTTCTTTCCTTTCTTTTCTTCCTGACTTTCTTTCCTTTCCTTTCCTTTCCTTTCCCTTCCCTTCCTTTCCTTTCCTTTTTCTTTTTTTCTCATTCTTTTTTGAAACAGGCTCTGATTCTGTTGCCCAGGCTGGAGTGCAGTGGCATGATCATGGCTCACTGCAGGCTCCAGTGATCCTCCTACCTCTAGTATTCCAGGTAGCTAGATTACAGGCATGCCCCATCATGCCTGGCTAATTTTTTTTTTTTTTTGGTAGAGACAGAATTTTACCATGTTGCCCAGGCTGGTGTTGGACTCCTGGGCTCAAGAGATCTGCCTACCTCAGCCTCCCAAAGGGCTGGGATTATGGGAGTGAGCCATCACACCTTGCCACTGTACTATTTCTGGTCGGATGACTCCTGTTGTAGAAAAAGCTGGCCTCAGGGTAGGCACAAATAACATATCCACCATCTCTCTAGGAATCTCTCCGAAATACCCAAGGGTAGCCTCATTTTGGAGAGCTCTCCACAGTCATATGAGAGCTATGTAATTTACTGGTGATATTTGCTTTAACATCTGACTTGAAGTTTCTTATGGCCACCCCTGAGGTACCAGATTCCACACAATTTGTCTGAAATTTAATGGACTTCTTGTTCTCCACCAGGTAGCTCTAACAAGTCCAGCAAAACAGCAGGTGGGGTGGGGGGGGGGCCCAGTTCGTGTACCTTCCCTGCAAACACCCTCACACCTCGCCGTGTTTTTCTCACCACTATTTCCATAGCTGTCACTATTTCCATACTCAGCTTCTATACAACAAGTATAGTTGCAGGAGTGTTCATGGTTCCCCTAAGAAGGAATCATTGTTTACAATAGATGTCCCTCTGCCTCCTCCTTCAGGTTGGACCTACGGGAGTTGGAGGGCCCCAGCTGTCCGTGCTGTCAGCTTGGGATCCCATTTGGCTGGTGGACCTTAAGGCTCCGGCTCCCAGTTCAGTTCCCAGGTCCTTGTTTTTGGCCTGAGGACAGTCAGTCCAACCTGTCCTGTTGGTCCATGCTGCCAGACTGGAGGTGTTCATCTGCTGCATGGGATGACTGAGTGACAGCTGGGAAAAGAGTGATGAGGAAAACATCCAGAGGTGTTGAAAGGGTGTTTTGCAGGGGAGGTGCAGGAACTGGGGCTCTTCCCTGCTGTTTTGTTAGAACCATCTGGTGGAGAAAGACAGACACAGAAGTCACTTAAATTTAAGGTGCTTGCATCAGGTTGAGAGAGTTACACCAGGGCATTTTCCTTCAGGATCAAGGGTCCAGGGAAGTTTCTGAAAGACAAGTAGTATTAGTCTCCCTCACTGCTCTGTCCCTCCTGGATTCCGAGGTGTTCTCTTCTCCAGTGCCAAAGTCGTTATTCTTCTTCCATGGCCACAAAACTAGTGTGTCCCATTCCAGGAGCTATAATATCACCTTAGAAATATCATCCTGTTTTCATACTCATGCCTTTCATTCAGAGAGGTCAAATGTGAGAAGGACAAGCGCATTTTTATGAAACTGGCAGAGACCCACCATATCCCCTACTTTGGCACATGTGGGCCACTGTAGGGGACTCAGTGAGTAGTGTACTCAACCAGGCAGTCATCATCCTTATGCCCTCTTACCATGTCAGTCCAACAAGAACACCCAGGTGGCCAAACTCAAATCAAATTTAAGTCCTGCAGGCCCCCTTCTGCCTGTGCCTCCACCCAGAGGGTGATCCAACCAGGCTTACCTAGAGTTGTTTTGGGGGGACTGAAAAAAGCATCATGCCCAGGAGTGGTCAGGAAAGATCCAGAATTTTCAAAAGAGGCTTATGTAAACCCACATCCCTTACATCCTAATTATTACCCAGGAGGTGAAAGAGAACATAATCCCTTCCTGGGAACAGCCACATTCAGTGGCCAAATTGTCCTAGGAAGGTATATATACTAGAAGAAGGTGATTGAGGTAAAGTCAAAAATATGAAAAAGCCTTTCCCAACTCAAAATAATACCATATACCTGTGGGTGGCAGGGAGTGTAGACTGTCTATTGAATACCTTGACCACTAGCCTATAATTGGGTAGTTTTTGTGATGAAAAAGTTTACCATTATCAGACTACAAATGGTCCAGAAAGCCAAAAACATGATGCATCAACTTCAAGGGTTATGTGTAGCCTTCCTCACTGGGAGATAAAAGGATCAAGGCAGGAGTTACAAATTCTTTTGGCAGGAGTCACAAATCTGGCATGCAGTGGGATCTTCTGCACCAGAAACATAAAGTCCCTTGCTTTGTCCACAGTCCATGATGGTGGCCATGTTGCCGTGTCTGGGAAGATGAGAGATCACGGTGGCAATGGTGGCAATCTGGACATTGCAGACCCCATCAAAAGCTTGATTGCAGCCCATCTCTTCAGAGCACAGACCCTTACTGTGGGCATCTATAGGAGTGACCCAGATGGTTTGATTAGCAGCCATGATATGTTTCCACATTTCATGATCCCAGAGTGGGGTGTCTTTATTAATCTGCCAGTCTGTAGTTGTCTAAATGGCAGACTGAATACCTAAGCCATTGGTCACAGTCCAAGAGTTAGGAAAAATATACTATGGTTCATCAAAGGGAGTATTGGCTAGAGCTATGGGATGGGTTTGAGTTCTGCCCACCAAGCAGAGCAACCACATCCTGGTTCTGCATAGCTGGCAGGGAGTTGAACAGCTGTTGGACACCATCAGGTTTTAGCTTAGCTGAACCATCAGTGAACCAGGCCCAGGCACTTAGGGGAAACTCTGTGAACCAAGGGCCTCACTGAACCCGTGGCTTTACTTCAGGTGGCAGAACGGGGAATAAAATTTTTCTCAAGGGATAACTACTACTTTTTGTATAAAGCCAAGATGCTTCTGGGGCCAGGCTCACTTCATACATTTTTGGCAAGAGGGGCTTGTTGGGCTCTTCTTACCTTGTTGGTCATTGAGTTCTAGTTCACTCATGCCAAACAAAGAACTGTCAGAGAGTTACAAGGCCTCCTTGCATCAGGTGTTCAGTTTGGACGACAGCCCTACAGCAATCTCATAGCTACTTTCCAAAATGCATGTACCTGTTAATCATGTCAGGGAGGTAACAGGTCAAAAACCCCAAGGGGCATCTCTGAGTAGAATCTGCCTCCCTTTGCCAGAGACTCCAATAGGCAAGTTCATCAGTCACGGGGACTCGTGGCTCAAAGTGGCCTCATTAGGGTTGAGGGCTCCCCAAAAATACAACCAATTCTTTACATGTGGCTCTTTCTGACTGGGAGAATCCCCTTTGGAACTTATAGGATGGGGAAGTACAAATATTTAATGTATGTATTGCTATTAGACATTCAGAGGTAGAAGCAACCACAGCTCCTGCCCAAAGACCCCACTCTCAACATCACCTTAGCTTCTCCCATCTGCTGTGAACCTCACTCCAATCCCATCGATTGAATTTGGGTTCTCCCTTCTCCTGTGGGACCATGTGTAATTGTGACCTGGGCAGCGGTACTTAACAGCATCATAACAATTTTATTCCTTCTCCTCACCAAAGTTCCCCTGCACACTCATATGGGTGCATATGGTCTTTGATCTTGCTTGGGGACAGAGAGACTGCAGCCTCACCCCTAATCATCTTTTTCCTTAAAGAAGCTGAGGTCAGGACAGGGAGAGAGTGAGGGATCACAGCATGTAGGGAGAGAGTGAGGGATCACAGCACGTAGGGACAGAGTGGCTCTGAGTTAATAAGTAAGGCTTTGCATTTATTTTCATCTGAGAGTGGCCATTTGCTCTGAGCTCAACCAAACAAATTCGTATTGTCTTCGATCCACCTAAAATTCTATGTCCTCATTGATGGCATCTTATGTTTCAGCTTTAGGGACTCCTGGGCTCAGCAGGGACAGTCATATTGCCTTTTGGCTGGGGCCGTGGGCTTGCTGCCCCATGATACATTTCTTATAAAATTTATATATTTATATATATAAATTTCAATAGCTTTTGGGACATAAGTGATTTTTTGGTTATGTGGATGAATTATGTGATGGTGAAGTCTGAGATTTTGGTGCATTCACCACCCAAGTAGTGTATGTTGTACCCAATATGTAGTTTTTCTTTTTATCCCCCACTCCTTTGCTACCCTGCCTTGCTTCTGTGTCACCAATATCCATTATACTACCCCCATGCCTTTGCATACCCATACCTTAGCTCCCACTTATAAGTGAGAACATGTAGAACATATTTGGTTTTTCATTCCTGAGTCCCATGGTAACATTTCTTCCTCCTCTTTCCTGAGGGAGAGTGAACAACAACAAATGCACCATTTGGGTGCTTGGTCAACCCTACCTATTTCTGCTCATCCTTTAAACGTTCATCAACATTCATTACTCTCCACTTGCTTACCACTTTAGTGAGTGCATTCTACCAGATCTCAGGGGGTCTTCACATACTCCCAAACATGCCCGACAGGGTCCTTTTTCCTCTCATCCCCAGTACTGTCAAGAACTGAGGCGAGGTCTGAGATTTTTGCCATATTTCTCCATTTCACAAGTGAAGAACCAGAAAATAGGGCAGGCATGGATATGTTAAGTTGCTCGTCAATGTCACACAGTAATTAAGCTCTGAAGCCAGGATTTGAATCCATGCAGTTGCAAGCTGACATGGCAGCCTACCAGTTTCAAGGATGCTGGCAGAAGACACACACTCCTGGATCTCACAGCATGGCAAGAAGCAAGAGCATCAGCATATTTGTGTCAGTTCCCTTTGCCCCCAAGTCTCCCAGAGATGGCAGGGATGGCCCCAGATGGATGCCTATACATACAGTAGTTTGTATTACAGGGGAAGACTCTGGGATTAAGAAGCCCAAATCTGTCATAATGAACAGTAAAAGCAGGCCTATGATTTACTCCAGAGGGAGTCCCTATCTTTTTTCTTCCAAGGCTCTTTGCTTTATAAATGCCCTTCAACAAATAATTCTGAACAAAAGACAGTCAGTGCCCCATTTGCAAGATGTGCAGCAATACAAGAGACCCAGGGTGAATTATATCCCAATAAGAACTAATAATGGGTAATGGAAAGAGCTTGTTGAATTAATGAACGACTGAACAATCCAGACCTGGGTTCCAGTCTCAACTCTACTGTTAACATCTTTGTAATGTTGGGAATGACTGAATTTTAGTTTCTTCATATATAAAATGATATATTATTAATAATAATAAGCTATTTTCTGAGAGCTTACTATATGCCAAGCACTGATCTAAGTGCTTTTCACCTAGAATATTATCTTATTTATGATAACTCAGGAAATAGAAACAATGATCTTTTCCATTTTATAAATGAGGAACCAGAAAATGGGGCAGACATGGGCATGTTGTTGCTCGTCCACGTCACTCAGCTAGTAAGTCCTGAAGCCAGGATTTGAATCCATGTAGCTCACTCCGTTTCAATGGTTTTAAGTACTACCCTCTGCTCCCTACATGAGTTCTAATAACAGTATCTGCCTCTTTGGGGTGTTGTATGAGGGTTAAAAGAATTGTTATGTGCTTAATAAAGGATGGTATTCTTTCTCTTTCTTCCTATGGTTGCTTATTAAAACAAACAACCCCTCACTCAGTATCTTGGAATCTTCTTTTTTAGAAATGGTGATTATTACTTCACCAAGTAAAAGTGGAAAAATATGTCTCCCCAGCAAAAGGGGAGACAGGCTGAACAGGGAGTACAGTGTGGTGATGGGGAGTTAGCATGAAGGAATTAAACCCAGCCCTCTCCAGGTTGAGGAAGAAGAGCCACCCACAATGGTGCCTGGACCCCCAGGTGTCTGTGAAAAGGCTACAGAGCTGCAGATGCTGGCTCTGAAATGCTTCTTCCTTCATCAACTCCAGATGAACCAACCCACAGAGAGCAGCCTGAAAGACTGTCTGAGAAATATTCAGAGAACTAACCATGAGGCCTCTAATTCATAGCAGCCTAGAACAAGCGGCATCTCTCTGTGCTCTTGTCTGGGTGTTGTTCTTGAGGTAATCTGAGCTGCCTGCTATCATCACCATATGTAACAGTCCTGGCCTGGGGCTCCACTACAGCTCCAGAAAAGAAAAAAAAAAAAGTCTTGTGGTTTCAAAGGCAACTTGGCTCAAAATGTAACTTTTAAAAGCCTATACATTTAGTGAATGTATAACAACTAAATTTGAAACATATTTAATGGAGATATATTTATGTGCCATTAATTCTCTGGGAGGGTAATTTATGCATCCCTGTGTAACGTTGGCATTCAATAGATATTGACGTCACATTGCTTAGAATCATTTCAAACAGACACTTGGGCAAAATGAGTAAAATGACATTTGATGGATTTTATGATTCAATTATTCATTCCCAAGGTATGATTTTCTTTATAATTACACGCTTTTTAGATAAATATGAAAGATTTTTGGTGTGGATTCAGAAATCTTAAAACTCTCAATGCATTTACTTGGCAATGGCCCCTGCTGGGACAAAGGCACTTTATTATAGATAAGTACTGTTAACTGGGCTGGAATGAAAACTAGAAAAGAAGAGGCAAGGCACGCTCTTCCCATAGCACTTTCAATTTGCAGGTCCTGAGAAATCCTAAACCCCAACTAGAGAGAATGAATAGAAGACTCTGTTGTGCTTGCTACTACTTAAGAGAGCTAGAACTGGTCCAAGCCAGAGGAATTATGTTGAGATTGTGCTCAGAATAGTACTTTGTACCTACCACTGTTACAGCACCTCTTTGTGTCTTGTTTCTTTACTGGCGTAAAACCCCTTCCAGTCCGTGGGCTTCTCAAGGGCCATGACCAGATCTAAGTCATCTTTGCATTCTGGCAACTGGAACGGAAGAGGCTCACAACGCATGCTTCTTCTTTTAGTTCTGGCCACCTTCTTGCTTTTGCCATTCACATTGCTTTTGCAAAAGGTCTGCATAGCTACTTACCTTGTTTTATGCCCCTGGTTCTTTACTTATGTTCTTCTGTCTACCCGCAATGCTGCATTCCCCATAGGTAGCTCTGTAACTTTTCTACTTGTCTTTCAGAACTCAGCTCAAATGAAATTTTAGAGGCAGTGACCTGACACAGATGACAGGGAGTGTTGGTGAGGCAGTCTCAAAAATATGGGTTTTTTGGTTGGGCGCAGTCTCACGCCTGTAATCCCAGCATGCTGGGAGGCTGAGGTGGGCAGATCACTTGAGGTTAGGAGTTCAAGTCCAGCCTGGCTAACATAGTGAAACCCCGTCTCTACTAAAAATACAAAAATTAGCTGGGCGTGGTGGCGCGTGCCTGTAATCCCAGCTACTCTGGAGGCTGAGGCGGGAGAATTGCCTGAACTCGGGAGGCGGAGGCTGCAATGAGCTGAGATCGTGCCACTGCACTCCAGCCTGGGCAACAGAAGGAGATCTTGTCTCAAAAAAAAAAGGGGGGGTGTGGGGTGTGGGGTGGGGGGCTGTTTTCATGTTTTCTTGTCCAGGGTGTACCTATTTGAGAGGATGGTGCTGCAAACCACCTATTCTAAGAGAAACTTTTTAGGTCCCTTCAATTCGTTTCCTTCTGTCTTCATTGGCATCCATTTGCATTTGGATGACTTAGTTTCCCATCTATTTTGGTTACAGGTAGAGAAGGTAGTGGGAAGCTTACAATAAACATCAGGCTCATAAGTTGATAGCATGCTATGCATATAAATCTTTCTTTGAACTTGGCTAATGTGCTCTTATACTATATATGAATGTCTTATCTGATCTACTTATCTATCTGTCTATCTCAGGCTCTGCAAGCTTGATTAATGTGAGTGTGCCCCTGAGCCATCCATTTGTTCTCTAGGTATTAACAATGTTTCTGACAATAAAATCCTGGGGCTTGGTGAATACTCCTGCTCTGTGGTGAATTGTCTGGGTGACCAGCTGGCTGTCTCTATGTGCCAGCCCTTTACATTGCACTGTGGTGTGCATTTTTCCTAATGGATCTACAACAGTAATCTAATCTAATGAACAGAAAGAAACAGGTTTAACATAATACGTAAAATAGAATAATAGAAAATAAATCAACAAAGAAGGTGCCCGTCTGTTTTCTTTTTTTGTGTGAGTACTTAAGAAATTGAATTGCTAAATGATTGCTATGTGTCACAGGTTGTTAACATGTGTTCACAGATAATTACTAAACCAGCAATCCATTGATAGTGCACATCTCAAATCAGAATGCCAAGTACTTTTTTCCAGACTCTTGGAACTCTCATCTGGAATCTCTGAGCATGTCTGAAATAGGAAAAGAATTAGGACAGTGAAAAGGGAGGGGATTTTGTGAGGCAGATTTACATGGAGCTGCTGGTGTGCTGTGCATCTTATGACTTCCCTCAAAAGGGTGGGTGGGTGCATCTGCCTCCTGACCCTGAGAAAAGTGAGGAGACATTGCTGAGACCTAGAGAGCATGGAACTTGTTTTCTGAAGTTGGCTAACCTAAAGGATGGAGTGCTGGGTAGCAGGAGAGATGGCTGCACCTGGGAGGTCCCAGCATACAGCATTATCTTCCTGACAGCAAGTGCAAAGAGCAGGTGGTACATTGGGGTTGGCCACAGCACTTCCCCAGTTTGCTGGGCAAAGTTCCTATGTTTTCCATTAGCCTGATGTTTGTGCATTTCCCAAAGCCGTTGCAGAGAGAACCTATCTGGGGCTGCTTTTGTTGTTGTTGTTATCTGTTTGCTTTGTTTTTTTTCTTTGTAAACTTTTGAGAATAAATATGCATATAAATTCATATATATTCATGTGTATTAGTCTTAGTGAATTAAATTCATATATATGTAAATATGAATTTCATATTCATATATGAATTCAATTAGATTCATATACATATAAATATATATACACCCCTACAATGAAGCACATAGGAATTTTAAATTATTAAATATTGAACACCTACTATGTACCCACAAGAATTAAACATTAAAGCAAAAATAAAAAAAACAACAACAAAGTGGCATAAGTACGGAAAGAAAAATTGATAAAAATATTTTAGTGGTCTCAAAATCTGTGAATCATTAGAATGCTAGAGGAAGTTCCCAAAATAATACTCTGAATGAAATATTTTAAAGTATTACCAAGAGTCTTAATCTTAAGAACTTTGGAGATACTCTGTCTCTGTAGTTTTCTTTAATATATGCCCTTGAAAGAAATATGCCAGTGCAATAAATGTTGACTAGAACATATTGGCTTTGCAGTTATGGTTTGCTATAGAATTAAAGGTAAATTCTAATGAACTGTGCAGAAGTATGACCTCATAACTAGGTAAGTAATGATATGGTCAATGCCAAAACAGAGTTCTCAGAGACAGCGAAGCTTCAAGTTTGACATTTTATTTCTTTGTTCCATGGGTTTATTTTTTGAATTTCTTAATGACTATGACAGGAAGTAAATTAGTACCCTTAAATATCCATTGGCTAAAAGCAATAGCCATTGAAGCTCCACTAATGTCTTCAGTTTGCTTCGAACAATGCAAATAAAAAGCAGAATGTTCTACCCTAAAAAATTATTAAACATTTAAAAATTTAGCAGGTATAAAATTAACTTTTTAAAAATGTACAGCTCTATGCATGGATATGTACATATTAATGTAGCTACCACTAAAATCAGGACACAGAGCAGTTCCACCACCCAAAAAAATTTCCCTCCTGCCACTCAAAATCCTCCTCAACTCCTGACCCCTGGCAACCACTGGTCTTTTCTGCAGCCCTATAGTTTTGTCTTTTCCAGAATGTCATATAAATGGAATCACACAGCATGCAATCTTTTATGTTTTGCTTCTTTCTCTTAGCATAATGCTTTTGAGATTTATCCATGTTGTGTACATCAAGAATTCATTCCTTTTTATTGCTGGGTAGCTTCCATTGTGTAGAGGTACACAGTTCATTCAGCCACCTGTTGAAGGACATTCGGATTGTTTCTAGTTTTTGACAGTTATTAATAGACTGTACGATTTTTTGTGTGAACATAAGTTTTCATTTCTCTAGGGTAAATACCTAGGTGTGGGATTGCTGGGTTATATGGTAAGTGTATTTTAACTTTATAAGAAGCTGACAAATAGTTTTTCAGAGTGGCTGTATTATTTTGCGTTCCCACCAGCAATGTATGAGACTCCTGGTTTCTCTATATCCTTACCAGCACTTGGTCCTATCTTTTTGTTTGTTTGTTTTTTATTCTAGTCATTTTAATAGGCGTGTAACAGTGTCCTAGTGTGGTTTTACTTTGCATTTCTCTATTAACTAACGATGTTGAACAGCATGTCTTTATTTGTCATCTATATATCTTCTCTAGTGAAATGCCTATTTAAATATTTTGCCCATTTGTGTATGTGTAAGTGGTGTTGTTTCTTTTGTGGAGTTTTGAGAGTTCTTTGTATATTCTGAATACAAGTCCTTTGTAAGGTACATGACTTGTAAATATTATCTGTAGCTTGCCTTTTCATTGTCTTAACAATGATTTTTACAGAGCAAGCATTTTTGTATTTGATAAAGCCATGTTTGTCTCTTTTTTAGAATAGGTTGTGCTTTTGGTATCTTATTTAATAAGTGTGCATAGCCCAAGGGTTACTAGGATTTTCTTTTGGAAGTTCTGTAGTTTTATATTTTATATTTAGATCTATGATCTAAATTTTTGTTTAAATTGTGAGGTACAGGTCAAGGTTCATTTTCTAACATGTGGATTCCAACTGTTTCAGCATCATTTGATGAAAGCTACTATGCTTTCTTTAATGAATTGTCTTTGCACCTTTGTCTAAAGTCAATCGGCCATATTTGCGTGGATCTATTTCTAGACTTTCTATTGTTGTCCATTGATTTATGTGTCCAGCTCTTCACCAATACGACACTGTCTTGATGATTGTCACTTTAGAGTAAGTCTTAAAATAGGTTAGTGTGAGTACTCCAACTTTGATCTTCTTTTTCAAAATTACTTTAGCTATTCTAGTCACTTTGCTTTTTTATATAAGTACACGGATCATAGGTGTACAGTTTGCTTAACTTTTGGAAAGTGAAAATCTCATGTAATTACATCCAGATCAACACTGTGTATTATCAGCATCCCCAAAGTCTATTTCATACCCTTGGTGAGTTATTATCTCTCCACTGCTCACTACCCACCTTTGCCCATAGAAAACATTAATTCTGACTCCTACACCAAAGATTGCATTTGTCTATCTTTGAAATTTATACAAATGGAATCATGCAATATATTCTCTTGGATGTCTGTGAGATAAGACATCTCTGAAATTCATCCTAATTATTATATGTAGCATAGTTAGTTTTTTGCATTGCTGACAATAGTATTAATTTTTAATAATACACCCTAATTCATGTATATATTCTGTTTTAATAAGAAATTTGGGTATTTTTAAGGCTATTAGAAATATTGCTGCTAAATCAAACCACAATGAAATACCATCTCATACCAGTCATAAAGGCTATTATTAAAAAGTAAAAAAATAACAGATGCTGGTAAGGTTGCAGAGAAAAGGGAATGCTTATACACTATTGGTGGGTGTGTAAATTAGTTCAACCATTGTGGAAAGCAGTGTGACGATTCCTCAAACAGCTAAAAACAGAACTACCATTCAACCTGGCAATCCCCTTACTGGGTATGTAACCAAAGGAACATAAATCGTTCTATCATAAAGACACATGCACGCATATGTTCATTGCAGCACTATTCACAATAGCAAAGGCAAGGAATCAACCTAAATGGCCATCAATGGCAGATTGGATAAAGAAAATGTGGCATATATGCACCATGGAATACTATGCAACCATAAAAAAGACTAAGATCGTGTCCTTTGCAGGAACATGGATGCAGATGGAGGCCACTACCCTTAGCAAACTAACACAGGAACAGAAAACCAATACTGCATCTTCTCACTTATAAGAGGGAGCTAAATGATGAGAACACAAAGAGGGGAACAGCACACATTGGGGCCTACTTGAGGGTGGAGGGTGGAAGGAGGGAGGGATCAGAAGACATAACCATTCAGTACTATGCTTAGTACCTGGGTGATGAAATAATCTGTACAACAAATGCCTGTGACACAAGTTTACCTATATAACAAACCTGCACATGTACCCCTGAACCTAAAATGAAAGTTAAAAAAAAATATTGATGCTAGAATGTATTTTTACATATCTTATGAATATATGCATACATTTCTGTTGAGTTGCCTAGAAAAGAAATCACTGGGTTATGGAAACACTTATGTTTAGCCTTAGTCTATATTCCCAAACAGTTCTGCAAAGTGACAGTCATAAATGTAGTCAGTAAATTTAGTCAAGTTTAGGATCATAAGTTTGTTTGTGTTAACCTCTTTTTAAATATTTCCAGAATCTGTAGTGATAGCCTCTTTCTTGTTTTTAGTATTAGTCATATGTTTCTCGTTCTCTTTTTTCTTGATTAGTCTTGCTAAGTATTTATTAATTTTAATAGTATTTTCAAAGATTTGTTGCCTTTTTTTCTATTAGACGATTCCTTTCTATTTCAATAATTTTTGTTTTTATTTGTATTTTTCTCCCACCTACCTTCTTCTTTCTGTTGGGTTAATTTGCAGTTTTGCTAACTTGATGTGAATATCTGTGTTAGAGATGGTAAGTTTATTTTTTTTCATTTCTAGTTTATGCATTTAAGACTATAAAATTCCCTCTAGCCTGTCTTTACTTGCAATAACATGTTTTCATCTAGGGTCATTTTCCTTGTGCCATTGTTGTTGTTGTTGTTCCTGCTTGTTAAGTGCTTGTTTGAAACTGTCTGCTTAGCCTTTATTTTTGAAAGCTATTTTCCTTGTGTACACAATTCCAGGTTGGCAACAATTTTCTTTTAGCTCTTTAAAGACATTTTTGTTCACTGTTTCTACTGAAAACTCAGCCATCGTTATATTGTATCTCTCTGAACATCATGTGTCTGTTTTCTGTCTGTTTATAAGATACTCTTTTTAGTGTTTGTGGGTTAGCTTTATCTGTATTTATTTTGCTCAGAATTTGTAGAATTTCAGTTTACTGATATCTTTTGCTTGTTTTGGAAAATTCTCACAGTGTCTCTTCTGTTCAATTATCTCTCTCTTTTATAGACTACCACTACACTTATGAAAGTTATTTTCATCATGTTTCATATGCCTCTTAAGATCTTTTTCTGTGTTGTTTATTCTTTCCATTTCTCTGAAAAGTATCAACCTGAATATTTTCTACTGATATACATTCCAGATCACTAATTTTTTCTTCTGCTTTGTCTAATGTGCTTTTAAATCCAACTAAATTTCCATCCAATTGAATTTTTAATTTCAGTGTTGTATTATTAAACTCTGCGTTTTCTGATGATGTTAATGGATTTCAGTAGTTGGATGAAATTTTCCATCTTTTTGTCTATTTTGATTATGTTATTTATAGTTATTTGAAATTTTATGTCCAATAATTTGAACTTAAATATTTGCCTTTGAGCCTGTTTCTAAAGTCTGTTTTTTTAAACTGTTGTTTTTGGTCATTTGATCTTGTATTCTGGCATGCTTGGTAAATGTGACCAAATGGCAGACATTATAATGTCTGCCAAAAAATTGTAGATGCTATGGATGACATCTCCCTGTAGAGAGGATTTAATTTTCTTCTGAGAGGCATATAGACCACAGGAAGATTATCTTGATCTATTGGATTTGGATTTCAGATTCAATATGAGGGTTTGTGAGAACTGGTCTTTTTTAGGTTCATTTTTATTCCTAGAGCCTATCCCTTCAAGGAGCTCAAGTGTGAGCCTGGTATGTTTATTAGAGATTCTCTTTCTTGGCAGGCTATGAACTTCAATTTTTTCCAGCACCATGAGACTACTGAAATGTCTGCTTAGATTTTTAGCTTCTTAGCAGCTGCTTTTTACTTGTTTTCTTGGCAACTTGCCTCACACATGTGCAGCTAGAAGTTGGAAAATACCTCCAGGAAAAATTGCACATATAATACCCACTTTACATCTCTGCAGTTAGCTTTTCTTTCAGATCATGAGTCCTCAAGTTGTAGCGTCCTTGCTAGCCCTATCCACCAATTTTCAACTCCCCTGCCAATGAGACTGTTAGAAACTCTTGGCTGCTGATCTTTGTTCAGCATCTATGTTCCACAAAGCAAATTGGCAAATGCCCTGAGGGTGGCAAGTAGAAACTAGTGTAGTGTTCACTTCTGTCTGTTTTTCTTCTTTCCAGCATTTTGGTCTTTCAAGATCGAGGGACATTTGGAAGACATAATGGAACTCCCACAGGAAAGAGTTTATGTAGATTGCAAGAAAACCCAGGGATGATGGTGAGGATTGAGTGGCAAATAGAGGAAAAATTTCTAAAATTACTGAAGTTTCAGCTAGATGAAGCCTGGGAAGGGAGCCTCAGGTAAATTCACAAAAATGCCCATGAGAAAGAAAGAATCAGTTTTGAACATCTGCTTGGCCCAAAGAGTAAAAACCATCTTAGGGCAGTCCTAATTTACATAAGGGAAGAGTTTTCTTATTCCTTTTTTTCCTCCCCTTTTCCCACACTCCAACCTATACTGAATTAGTAACAACAAATAGATAATGTGGACGAGAGTCAGGGAAAAAAAGAAAAGAAGGATCCAATCCTCCCTTCCCACTAAGAGGCCAGCCTGCATTGTGTTTGTGTCAAAAGTAAACACAATATCGTGGAATTACCTATATTCTAAAATAATTCACTAGGTTTTGCCAACCCTGCTTCCAGTGGGTAAACAACTGTATCACTGAAGCTCAGGTTCCAGTTGGCTCTCTGTGGCGGCTCTATGGGGGCTCTTGAAATGCAGTCTGAAAGACAGAATGGTTCTTAAGTCTTAAAGCCCCATCCTGCCTGAAGAGGAACCTTGAAGAACAGAATTGAGCCCAATACGCTGATATATTCTTTTCTGAATTCTAAACTTTTTCCATTCTTGCCTTTTCAATTCTATCTCATTTCTAAGCATAAAATAAATATAGCACTGAAAAAGGTGTTTGTGTCCCAGTGACAAATATAATCCGTGTAATTGTTAAACGGGAAATTCCAGAATCCCCCTGTGGCCTTGCCTTCTATTAGGCAGGAAGAAGCATTCCCCCAAAGACAGACTTGACTAGAGCCTTGTGTCCCCAGAGGGCCTCACTGGAAGTTAGTCTTTGGAAGTTCTAGCATAAACATACTCCCACTCACCTGGCTCATGTACAGGCCATGAACAACTTGGCTTTTCTTCCCAGCAGAGCAATTTCTGTATGAGTCACTTGTCTCCTTATTTGGGACTTTCTGCCTCAAGGGACCTTGAAGATCCATCCAATACTGTACTGAGAATGCACTCAGCAAACAATGAACAATAGAAAACCAATGAAAAAGACAGTCCCCTCCTCCATGTGGGCCTGGTACTTAGTTCAACGGAAACCAATAACCTAGGCCAAAGTAACACACAGATGCAAACACACAAGGGAATATGTTAGAAGATGAAAGTTTGTCTTTCTGAACAAAGAGACGCATCAGTTCAGGTCTAGAAAACACAGCGTCCCAATGCTGGGAAGTCTTGGGCAATCTTCCATAGGAGCAGTCATAATCCCTAGACACAACTTTCGCTTCTGGAGCTGCTGCTGGAGAGCTGCCTGTTAGGTACAGAATGGACACACTGCATAGAGCCAACACTTGAGAAGAGAAGGCTAAGCAAAAAGACACAAGAGGGCTCATGGTGGTAGAATGGAACGCACAGGCAGTGGCCTTTCCTATAAGCATCCTTGGCTTGGTCCCAGTGTCCTTAGTGAAGGTTTCAAAGTTTTGTCCTGATGCATTTCATATCACAAATTATTTGGCTCTCTGCGTATTTTCAGATCACCATCATGGAGGAACTTCAACATGAACTAGAAATATGTCCCTTCACAAGCCAAGTACAGTAAATGAGTTTTTATGCTTGTGGAATATTTTTAATATTGTGGGATAAGAAGGGCCTTTCCTTTTCTATCTTAATTTTCTGACTATGCAAACCATTATTAGTATCTTGGGGCCCCTGGAAATAGCTAAGGTCCCTATTGGTGCTTCCTTGACCACAGACTCACTAACATTTATCTGTCTAAAGTGAAAGGTATCTCTAATGATCCCAGCTGACATTTATTCAGTGCTTCTCACTCAGCGATCCAAAAAGCTCTACAAGCTGATTTATGGGCTGTCTGTGGAGTAGAAGTGAATGGTAATGACCACAGTGATGATGATGGTGATGGATCACCCAGGCTCTGGTATTTGATATGTCATGTTGTTTCTGGGGCGTTTCCAATTTCCTGAACTTCCTGGTGATTAGAAGCGTAAGAGAGTGCTCCATCCATTTCATCTTGCATTTCTCAGTGGAGATGACTCTGATTGGAGCCTTGGGAGGCCTTAATTCTCAGTCCCCCTTACACAAATTTTAGTAATGAGCAGAGGGCAGACATTTTGAAATGCTACAGAGTTTGTCTGTATCTCTCCTCTTACAGAACATGGAGATGTCCACTCACCTCCTCTTCTGGAGTGCCCTCAGCCACCTGAAATTCTCTGGGGCTTTTCTGCTCCATGGAGGAAAGGGAGGAGGCAGAAGCCCCGATAAACTGTCAGTTTAGAAGGTTTATGGTGACATAATCAGAAACAGTGCTTTCTAATTTCTTTTTAAGCCATAGGAAGCCCTGCTCCCTTTTCAAACAAAATCCTTTAGGGTATCAACATGTGAAGCAGATAAAACTGAGCTGTTCCACCCCAGTCCTTCACCTTCACCCCACATTGTGGTGGCCCCTGGGACCTGGATGGAAAACCTCTGGCTTCCTGGGGTTCTGGGCTGTGATCTGTACATAGGAGACCTGAATTTCTTTCTAGGGTTCCTCACAGACTTTTGAGTAAATTATTGAATATCTATGTGTTGTCTTTGCCCCATCTCTAAAATAGAGACTAAACAGTCTTCATTGAATATTACCATTGAGGCTTTTAAAGGTAGGGTGCAAATATGCCTGAACTATAGTAATAATAGGGGCGATATGATTTCAGGCATAGTTCTGAATGCTGTCCTTTATAACCTAATTTAATTCCTATAACCTCTCTGTGGGGCAAGTACTATTAAATATTATTGTCTTCAGTTTAAATGGTGGAAACTGAGGCACAGAGAGGTTATACAAATTTCCCAAAGTCACTCATCTTGTAAGTGGTGTAGACATGATTCAATACCAGGCAGCCTGACGCCAAAACCCCTTGATATGAACTCCTGATATTTGGTTTTAAAACTTGTTTGCATATTAAAATTGCTTAAAGAATTTAAAAAATTTCAGAAGACCAGGCTGCACCACAGGCCAATTAAATTACAGTCTCTGGGTATGGAATATTAGTGACAGCATTTTTAAAAACTTCATTTATGGGTTGAGTTGGGTCCCCCCAAAAAGATATGTTGACACCTTCAACCTTGATACTTAAGAATGTGACCTTATTCCTAAATAGGTCATTGCAAGATGTAACTGCTAAAGTTAAATGAAGTCATATTGGAGTAGAGTGTGCCCTTAATCAATATGACCGGTGTCCTTATAAGCAGATGGCCATGTGAAGTTGGGGCCTGGTGAGTTGTGAGTGACCTCTGATTAGAGCACAGCAGAGCTGGAGAAGAGAGTGTATGCAGAGTGTACGCAAAAGAAAAGAATTCCAGAATGGTAGGTGAAGGCAATTTTCTTTGGCTTCCTACGTCCCATCTTCTCCTGCTTTCCCCTATTTTTCTAGTCTCCATCTCAATCTTCTTTGCCACGTCATGCATGCCCTTGAAGCATTAGAATTCCTTAAAGCTTCATGGGAGAATGCCATGGGATGATGAAGACAGAGATTGGAGTCATGCATCTGCAAGCCAAGAAATGTACAAGATTGCTGGCAAACCACCAGAAGCTAGGAGCAGGCAAGGAAGGATCCTCCTCTGAAGGTTTCAGAGGGAGCCATGGCCTTGCTGACAGCTCAATTTCAGACTTCTATCCTCCAGAATGGTGAGACACTGAATTTCTGTTGTTTTAAGCCATCCAGTTCATAGTATGTTGTTATGGAAGCCTAGGAAACTAATACAGCTTCCTGTCAAAATACAGACAGGTTTGAGAACCACTGCTGTATTTTAATTTCATTTCTTAAGAACCTACTGTGTGGATGAGGAAAATCCCGTATTAGATAACTTAGTCTTGATTAGGGCTGGTGCAAGTCATTTGTCATCCTATGCTAGTACTGGCTGTGCCACCTTCTAAGGCATGGGCCAGTGTTGACCAGGTGTATTTGAGAAGGAAGATGGTTGGCATTAGGGGAGAGTTAGAGAATCACTCCCAATGCTGCTGTTCACAAGGAAAAGTGTAGTGGTGGGAGTGACTATGGGTATAGAGTAAGAGGTGACTGGCACAGGAGAGTTGAGGATGGAAGGGTGCAGAATGAAGGTTTCCTTTACAGCCAGCACAGTATAATACTTCAAAAAAATGGTCATGGGAGATAGAGCACATTCAGTAAGGCTACCTGCAATCTAGCGATGCAGGCACAGGTAAAATAGAGCACTATGAGAGACCATTAAGGTGTTTGGAAGAAGGGATATTCAAATGCCTTACAGAGAAGGTGATGTTTGGGCCCAAGGGTCAGATTTGATCGCTGATATGGGTGAAGGCTGTTCCAGGCACAAGGAACACCTTGAGCAAAGGTGTAGAAGGAGAATGGGCAGAGTTAGGAGGCTGGTGAGTTGTGAGTGGTCTCTGGTTAGAGCATAGCATAGCTGGGGAGGAGAGCTTGGATACAAAAGAAGAAGTCTAGAAAGGTAGATCAAGGGAATTTTCCTTTGGGATTTGAATACTATGATGAACACTTCTTCCAACTTCACTTTGTAAGCGAAATGGAGTCAACAGAGGCTTTTGATCAGGGAAGAAACTCTGTCACTAACTTCAACGATCTTGATGACATTTCACAGGGGCCTTCTCCTATGTCTGAGGCGGAAGTGTCTCATTTAGTTTTTCCAATGACTTTATGAGATAGGTACTATCATTATCCCAATTTAATGTGTTTAGGAACTGAAACTAAGGAAATTTCAGTGTCTGCTGAAGTCACATCGTTGGTAAATATGGAAACCTGGATTTGAACCCTGGTTATCTGATTCTAGAGTCTAGGCTTAACTGACATGTCACTGAGGGTCTCCTTCATTGGTGTCAAAGAAAAATAGCCACACTGACAGTGTGAGGCAGTTGGGTAGTGGATTGCAGAAGGAGAGAACAGGGATAGGCCAGCTATAATAGAAAGTGACTTTAGAATCATATGAAATATCTCAAAAGAAGGCCAGGCAAGATTTAGCAACTGCTTATATATTGAGAGATCCCCTGATTAAAGATAGTTTACTGGGAGAAAGATGATACCTTTAGTGAACTAGAGAATGCAGGAAGAGGTGTGCATTGGGTGGTAGAAGATAAAGAGATGTTTTTGGACATTTTCAAAAAGAAGTACTTACAGAATATCCACGTAGATGTTTGGGAAGTACAGGGAAATGTAATTTAGATGTAGCTATGCTGCAAGAGATGGATCACTGGACCTGATTCTGAGACTTTACTATTAGGATTGTGGAGACAGTGTAAGTGTGGTGCTTAAATCCATAAGCTCTGGAGCTCAACAGTTGGGTGGAATCTGTAACCACCTGTTTATTAGCTGTGTCCTTAGACAAGCCTCAGATTCTTTGTCTGCAGAATGGGGATACTAACTCAGATTCATATTTCATAGTACTGTGCAGAGGATGAAATGAGAGGAGCCACGTGGAGCACTTGGCACAAGACAAATGCTTGAGAAACAGGCATTGCATTTGTTTTTGCTTCTTGTAACCCAGAAAGATGCCCCTTGGCGATGGACCTCACTCTTCATTTCTTTTCCCTACCAAGACCTTTCTGTGTCCACGTCAGAACTTAGTTTTCCTTGTTTAATCTTTCAACATAGCAGCTTCCTTTTTCTTAAAGCTCAGTTTCTCTACTAACCCAGGATAATCTTTTTTTTTTTTTGACAGAGTCTCGCTCTGTTACACAGGCTGGAGTGCAGTGGTGCCATCTCGGCTCACTGCAAGCTCCGCCTCCTGGGTTCACACCATTCTCCTTCCTCAGCCTCCTGAGTAGCTGGGACTACAGGCGCCCACCACCATGCCCGGCTAATTTTTTATATTTTTAGTAAAGATAGGGTTTCTTTTTTTTTTAATTATACTTTAAGTTTTAGGGTACATGTGCACAATGTGCAGGTTAATTGCATATGTATACATGTGCCATGTTGGTGTGCTGCACCCAGTAACTCGCTATTTAACATTAGGTGTAACTCCAAATGCTATCCCTCCCCCCTCCCCCCACCCTACAACAGTCCCCGGTGTGTGATTGATGCTCCCCTTCCTGTGTCCATGTGTTCTCATTGTTCAATTCCCACCTATGAGTGAGAACATGTGGTGTTTGGTTTTTTGTCCTTGCGATAGTTTGCTGAGAATGATGGTTTCCAGCTTCATCCATGTCCCTACAAAGGACATGAACTCATCATTTTTTATGGCTGCATAGTATTCCATGGTGTATATGTGCCACATTTTCTTAATCCAGTCTATCATTGTTGGACATTTGGGTTGGTTCCAAGTCTTTGCTATTGTGAATAGTGCCGCAATAAACATACGTGTGCATGTGTCTTTATAGCAGCATGATTTATAATCCTTTGGGTATATACCCAGTAATGGGATTGCTGGGTCAAATGGTATTTCTAGTTCTAGATCCCTGAGGAATTGCCACACTGACTTCCACAATGGTTGAACTAGTTTACAGTCCCATCAACAGTGTAAAAGTGTTCCTATTTCTCCACATCCTCTCCAGCGCCTGTTGTTTTCTGACTTTTTAATGATCACCATTGTAACTGGTGTGACATGGTATCTCATTGTGGTTTTGATTTGCATTTCTCTGATGGCCAGTGATGATGAGCATTTTTTCATGTATCTTTTGGCTGCATAAATGTCTTCTTTTGAGAAGTGTCTGTTCATATCCTTCACCCACTTTTTGATGGGGTTGTTTTTTTCTTGTAAATTTGTTTGAGTTCATTGTAGATTTTGGATATTAGCCGTTTGTCAGATGAGTAGGTTGCAAAAATTTTCTCCCATTCTGTAGGTTGCCTGTTCACTCTGATGGTAGTTTCTTTTGCTGTGCAGAAGCTCTTTAGTTTAATTAGATCCCATTTGTCAATTTTGGTTTTTGTTGCCATTGCTTTTCGTGTTTTAGACATGAAGTCCTTGCCCATGCCTATGTCCTGAATGGTATTGCCTAGGTTTTCTTCTAGGGTTTTTATGGTTTTAGGTCTAGCATTTAAGTCTTTAATCTGTCTTGAATTAATTTTGTATAAGGTGTAAGGAAGGGATCCAGTTTCAGCTTTCTACATATGGCTAGCCAGTTTTCGAGATGGGGTTTCACTGTGTTAGCCAGGTTGGTCTCGATCTGCTGACCTCATGATTGGCCCACCTTGGCCTCCCAAAATGTTAGGATTACAGGTGTGAGCCACCATGCCCGGCCAACCCAGGATAATCTTTTAATGTTTCCTTTTTTCCTTTTTCTAGACTCAGTGTGGATATGATTTTCTCCATTGTAGCCACCTTACTTCATGGAGTTATGTGTCTTAGACTGAGGAGGGGACCAGGCAGCCCACGTTCCTCCGTTCCTCCTGTTATCTTTAATGGTACAGCTTATTTGTTTATTTCACAAGTTACCTCTGAGCATCCTTTGGCTGCAATTCAGGAATTTTCGTTGTATGCCTCACAAGCAGTGTCTGGTATATAACATAGACATATGTAGAAAGATATGAATAATAGTTGCTCTTCTTAGGCAGGATTCAGTGGAATCAGATAACAATAAGAAAAGCCTAAGACGGGTTTCCTACTCTTTTAGTACTAGAAGTGTCTATAACAAAGGAGAGAAGTGTGGAGGAAATGAATTATTGTCATCATTTGAATTATGATGCTAAGAGAAAGAAAAAGAAACTTTTTACCCTGGAGAAAATAATGGACATGTTGTGTGGGTAGGGTCATCTGTCCCTGATGGTTTGCGGGCTGTCATTAGAAACCAGTTTGAAAGAATGATTGTGTGGGCCCCTACAATAGCCTCATAACTGAGGTCCTTTCCAGGGTTGCTCCTTCTTTCAGTCCATGCCAACCCCAAGCATTGCCTCAATTTTGGCTGGGCTCAGTGGCTCATGCCTGTAATCCCAGCACTTTGGGAGGCCAAGGCGGGTGGATCACCTGAGGTCAGGAGTTCGAGACCAGCCTGACCAACATGGTGAAACCTCATCTCTACTGCAAATACACAAATTAGCTGGGCATGGTGGTATGCACCTGTAATCCCAGCTACTCAGGAGGCTGAGGCAGGAGAATTGCTTGAGCTCAGGAGGCAGAGGTTGCAGTGAGCTAAGATTGCACCATTGCACTCCAGCCTGGGCAACAAGAGCAGAAGAAACTCCATCTCAAAAACAACAACAACGACAACAACAAAAACAAAAACTCAACACTTTATCAAGTTACCCTCCAGCTAAAAATAGTTGTATGACTTCCCTGTGCCTAAAGAAGTGAGTACCAAAGCTTTTCGGTAGTCATCAAAGTGCTCTGCCCTCAGCTCCGTCTCATCTTTCAACTCTTCTCTTTCCCACACCCCTTCCATCCAGTGCATCAGAGCTTCTTGCTACTCCTCATTCCCACCTCTATGTGTGGCGTTTATATTTGTGCTATACACAAATATCCTCTGGAGTCAGCATCCATTTGCTGAGTGATCAGCAGTCCTTAATAATTCTCTCATGCACTTTGCCTCCTAGATCAGCCCTACCCACCTGCCCTCCTGGCTCCCTTACTTTCCACAGACCCACAGCTTGCCTGCCTCCTACTCTACCTGCATACTCAAGTTAAAACTTGGATTATTTGCAAAAGATCAATAAGCAAACTAATGAAATACATGTAATTGAAAAGAGAGTGTGGTCTGCAATGTTAAACAGTGGGTTGAGAGTGAAGGCTGTGGCCTTTGAGCTTTAGCTTTTCATAGCATCTGGCTCAAAGTGGAAGAGACTTTGTGAGAGCTACAACCTTCTAGGGGCCGAGCCTACATCTCTGGTAATGTAAAGGGCTTTAGAGAGGAGGTATTAAGAATATCCTCATGATCTGAGAGAGTAGGACTCCTTAAACATTTAATGTAGTAACAGGAAGGAGCTTGAGAGAATCTTGTTCAGTAATTATTTGTGATCCTTCTGACTGCCTATCTGAGTCATTCTATCCACCAGTCAACTGGAATTTACCAGATTTCTCTGATCCTGATTGAGTTGATTTATATAAACTATAGTGAGTTTCTTTTTGGACACAATGCTCCATGGAATTAATCAAACTTTGGGTTTGTCTACTATAATAAGTTCAATAGTTGCTTTCTGCCTGAGGATGACTCCTTGCCTTCATTAAATCTGAAGGTTTCAGCTTTTGTTAGCACACACCATCTCAATCGATACAGGCAAGTGCAGCTGTCTCCTAAATGAGGATGTCAAGCCAAGGCCCCAATAACCATTGGTTACTAAATGTTTAATGATCTTCTTTGTGTGTCACAGCACCCTCATCACATTCAGTCTAGGGCCTTGAACCTACCTTAAAAAAATACTGTTCTAAAATTTAACCTGTTACTTACCATTTTTATTTTCCTTGTTTAAGATTTTGTTATAATGATCAGAACACCGCACTAGGAAACACAAAGTGGGACCCAAAAGTTGGCAGAGCTGAGAACCATCAGCTCCACAGCACCTTCTGCCTCCAAGAGGGTAGCATTTCCTTAGTATGGTGCCTATTAGTGCTGTTTACCAAATGTTCTCATCTCTCCTCATTCCAAGTATATACATGATATAAGCGTATTTCCTGACTCCCTTTTTGACAGTATCATGTGACTAGGTTTGGCCAATGAGCTGAAAAGATAAGCAACATGTGTCACTTCTTTGCTGGAGCATTAAGGTCAACATGAGACTCTTCCACGTTCAATTTTCCCTTTGCTATTTTAACAGCCTGGGTTTTTCAGAGAAACATGTATATTGTAAGGAATTGGTTCACACAGTTATAGAGGCTGAGAAGTCCCAAGATCTCTGGTTGGCAAGCTGGAGACCTAGGAGAGATGATGATGTATGTTCCAGTCTGAGTCTGAAAGCCTGAGGATGAGGAAAGCCAATGGCATAAGTTGGAGTCTAAGTTGGAGTTTAAGGCCAAGGACAGAAGACTAATGTCCTAGGTTAAAGACAATCAGGGACAAGGCACAGTGGCTTACACCTGTAATCTCAGCCCTTTGGGAGGCTGAGGCAGGTGGATCACTTAAGATCAGGAGTTTGAGACCAGCCTGGCCAACATGGTGAAACCCCATCTCTACTAATAATACAAAAAAAAAATTAGCTGGGCATGATGATGGGTGCCTATAATCCCAGCTACTCAGGAGGCTGAGGCAGGAGAATTGGTTGAACCCAGGAGGCAGAGGTTGCAGTGAGCTGAGATTGTGCCATTGTGCTCCAGCCTGGGCAACAAGAGCAAAACTCTGTCTCAAAAAAAAAAAAAAAAAAAAAAGACAATCAGGCAGAAAGAGGGCAAAGGCTCCCTTACTCAGACTTTTGCTCTTATCTAGGGCTATCTATCTATCTAGGGCTCAGATTAGATGAGGCACACTCACACTGGGGAGGGCAGTCTGCTTTACCCAGTCTACTGGCTCAAACATTAATCTCATTTAGAAACATTCTCACAGATACACCCTGAATAATGTTTGACAACATATCTGGGCATCCAGGCCCAGTCAAGCTGACACATACAATCCATCCCTTGTCAACTTGGCACCCACATGAATCTTCTTAAACCATGCTTAATCTCCAAATAAAGACAATAACAAGGCTATAATTCCACCCAACATGCTACAAGTATCCTGCATACGACTGAAAACACAGTAACCTCTTCCCCAGAAAAAGAGGTAAAATCCTTGAGAGATATTTACCCTTCTCCTTGATATCCCATACATGAAATAGTATTACATATAATTAATAATACTTAAATGTTATGATATAAAATCAGTACAGCTTATGCTACATGATAAGGGAATAAGAGAGGAAAGAAAATAAAGATTTTTACTCAGTACACATACACACACACATATATGTATATATTTATATATATATTTACAACAAAATAAAAAGGAAATACTCATGACAATTACAGTCCTCATTTCTGTAACTGGTTATGTGGTCGTAGCTGCTGCTTGTAACTATCTTCTTCCACTACCCATTCGGTATTCCTTTCCCCTCTGCAAATGCCTCAGTTAGTCATGGTTTTTCATCTGATGGAGCTACCGAAACCCTTATTCCTGAAGGATCTGGGTTGTTGCATTTTCTATTAACCTTAATCCCAGGGCATGGTGATACTAAGAGATGCTTTCAGGGATCTCCTGTATTCCAGACATACTCTTATTTACCTCCATTATATAGTAGCTGCCCAACTGACCCATGTTAGTCAGGATCAATCACACCAGCCACCACAGTCACTTTCTTCTTTGCTTATTGATTCAAAGGCAGCAGAGTTCCAAGTGGCCAGTGGCAGTGTGAATTTTCAGTTCAATAGAGTCAGTGTTGTGTCTCCTTTTAGAAGTGTTCCTTCCTTTGGAACTAACACCCCTAGGCTAGCAGAGGATTTTACTAGTGGGTCACTAAGGTTAATAGTGAGTGGTGCCACTCCCATTTCTGCCCCTTCATTCCTGAACCTGTAAATCCTGGCTTTGGGAGAAACAGCACCATAAATTAGATGCTGATTCAGAGCATGCAGCCTTCAGGAGAATCTTTCCCCAACCCTGCATGGTATTGCCACCTAGCTGGTATAACTGAGTCTTCAAAAGGCTATTTTACCATTCTATTAAACCAGCTGCTTCAGGATGGTAGAGAATGAGGTAAGGCCATGAATTCCATGACCATGGGCCCTGGGCCCATCACTGCACATTAGTTGCTGTGAAGTGAGTTCTTCAACCAGAAGCTATGATGTATGGAACACAATGATGATAGATAAGGCACTCCGTAAACCTTTTTGGTAGAAGCATTGTGTGCAGGGAAGGAAAACCCATATCCAGAGTCAGTGTCTATTCCAATAAGAACACATGTAACCTCTTCCATGATGGAAGTGATGCAGTGATATCAACTGGCCTCCAGGTAGCTGTCTGACCACATCAGGGAATAGTGCTATATTGTGGACACAGTATTGATCTCTGCTGTTGGCAGATTGGACACTCAGCAGTAGCTGTAGCTGGATTGGCCTTAGTGAGTGAAAGTCATGTTTGCTAAGCCCAGGGATAACTTACATCCCTGCCACCATGGGCACTTTGTTCATGCCTTATTGGGTTATGAATAGGATGGCTGGGAAAACAGACTGACTAGTATCCACAAAGTGGGTCATCCTATCCACTTGACTATTAAAATCCTCCTCTGCTGAGGTCACTTTTTGATGAGCATTCACATGAGATACAAATATATTTACATTTTTTGTGCATTCAGAGAGATCAATCTACATACCTCTTTCCCAGATACCATTGTCACCAACTTGCAAATCATGTTCAAGTCCCTGACCATCCAGTAAAATAATTGGCTATAGCCCATGAATCAGTATTAATTACATGTCTTGCGATTTCTCCTTCCAAGCAAAATATGCAACCAGGTACATTGCTCAAAGTTCTGCCCACCAGGAGGATTTCTCTTCACCACTGTCCTTCAGGAATATCTTAGGAAGGGGCTATAGTGGTGGAACTGTCCACTTCCAGGTGGGACCTGCATATCATGCAGAGCCATCTGTAAACCAGGCCTAAGCCGAGTCTTCTCTTTCTCCATCAACTGATTCTAGGGAACTCCCCATGAGGGTGTAAGTGCAGGCTGGGAGAGAGAAGGCAATGTAGCAGGAGTGGGCACCATGGGCATTTGGACCACATCTTCATGTCACTTACTTGTGCCTTCAGGGCCTGTTCAGGCCTGATTGTGTATATACCACTTCTGTTTCATGGTGGAGTGCTGCTGTGTATGTCCAACTTTATGACTTGGTGGGTCAGATGACATTCAGTTCATGATGGGTAGCTCAGGTTGCCTAGTAACCTGGTGGGCCATGGTTAAGCATTTAGTTTCTACTAAGGGCCAGTAGTAGGTCAAGAACCATTTCTCAAAAGGAGAATAGTTATCCGCAGAGGATGGCAGTGTTTTGTTCCAAAATCCCGAGGGCCTGAACTACAGTTCACCTATAGGGGCCTGTCAAATGCTCCAAACAGCATCTCCATTTACCACTGGCACCTCAAACACCATTGGATCTGCTGGATCATATGGCTGAAGTGTCAGAGCAGCTTGCACAGCAGCCTGGACCTTTTGCTGAGCCTTCTTTTATTCTTAGCCTCATTCAAAATTGGTAGGTTTTGGGTCATTCAATGAATGGGGTGGAGTAAGATACTCAAATGAGGAATGTGTTGTCTCAAAACATCCAAAGAGACCCACTTGGCATTTTGACTTTTTTTTTTTTTTTTTTGGTTGTAGGGGAGGTCAACTACAACTTATCCTTCACTTTAGAAGGGATGTCATGACATGCTGCACACCATTGAACTCATACGAATTTCACTGAGGTGGAAGGCCCCTGAATTTTTGTCATATTTTTTCCCACCCTCTGAACATGCAAATGTCTTACCAATAAGTCTAGAGTAGTTGCTACTTTTTGTTCGCTAGGTCCAATCAGCATATTGTCATCAATGTAATAGACTGGTGTGACATCTTGTGGAAAGGAAAGGCAATCATGATCCTTGTGAGCTAAATTATGACATAGGGTAGAGTGTTGATATACTCCTGAGACAGGACAAGGTATATTGCTGGCCTTGTCAGCTGAAAGCAAACTGCTACTGGTGGGCCTTATAAACAGGTATGGAGAAGAAGGCATTTGCCAGATCAATAGCTGCATACCAAGCACCAGGGGATGTGTTAATTTGCTCAAGCAATGACACCACATCTGGTGCAGCAGCTGCACTTGAAGTTTACACCTGGCTAAGCTTGCCGTAATCCACTGTCATTCTCCAAGACACATCTGTCTTCAGCATAGGCCAGATAGGTGAGTTGAATGGGGATGTGGTGGGAATCACTACCTGTCTGGGTTCTCCAGAGAAACAGAGCCAATGTGATATCTCTATCTGTATATCTATGTCTACATCTATATATCTATATACATGTTTATTACAAGGTGTCAGCTCATACAATTATGAGGGCTGATAAATCCCATAATCTGCCATCTGCACACAGAGGACCCAGAAAAGCTGATGGTGTAGTTCCTGTCGGAGTCCAAATGCCTGAAAACCAGAGAGACAATGGTTTATATTCCAGTTCAAGTCTAAAAGCCTGAGAACTGGGCGTGTCAATGGTGAACTCCTAGTCCAAAGGCAAGAGAAGATCCAGGTCTCTGCTCAATCCATCATGCAGAATGAATTCTCCATTCCTCTGCCTTTTGGTCTACTCAGGACCCCAGTGTATTGGCTCATGCCCACCCACATTGGGAAGGGCAATCAACTTTATTCAGTCTATCGACTCCATTGCTAATCTCTTCTGGAAACACTCTCACAGACACACCCAGAATAATGTTTAATGAAATATCTGGACACCTCATGTCCCACTCAAGTTGACAATAAAATTAATGATCACATCACCTCTGATCTTTCAAGTCCTTCATGGTGGCACTAATCTCTGTAATTCTTCCAGGAATGCAGTACAGGTTGAGTATCTCAAATCTGAAATCCAAAATGCTCCAAAATCTAAACCTTAAACTGACTTGATGCTCCAAGGAAATGCTCATTGGAGCATTTTAAATTTTAGATTTTCAAATTTGGGATGCTGAACCAATATGTATAATGCAAATATTCCAAAATTAAAAACAAATTCCAGGTAAAAACTCTTCTGGTCCCAAGCATTTTGCATAAGGGATATTGCATTTGAATTGCATTTGGTTTACTATTTTTCTATGTAGAGGCAGTTCTATTGGCTTCCACTTGGCATTTCCCATCACAACAGCCCCCACTTTACAGGTCGTGGAGTCAATGTGGGGGTTTTGCCACATGCTGAGTAGATCTACTCCAATTATGCATTCTGAAGCTCAGGAAAGGCCACAGGATAGGTTTAGGGACTCACTGGATCCACTGTGGGATGGACCTGAGCTAAAACTCCATTTATCACCTGACCTCCATAAGCTCCTGTTCTAACTAGGGAGCCACAGTGACATTTTGAATTTTCTGGAATCAGTATCAGTTCAGAAACAGTGTTCAGTAGTTCCTGAAAGGCGTGATTATTTCTTTTATTTTCCCAATGTACAGTTACCCTAGTAAAAGGCAATAGGAATGTCCCCATTCCTACTTACAGAATCCTTTGGGAAATGCTGGGAGAAAGATTAACAGTACACATTTTTGGTAGTATACTTGGGTCCTTCCTTGAGGGGACTCAACCTTCCATTTATTCAAAGGGTTCTGAGTCTATAAACTGGCTCAAGTCTGGTAGTTGACTGAGGGGCTATGACTCTCTTTTTACTATGATTTGAGTTAGACATTTGTTCACTTGATCTAGAACTTTTCTGCTTATACAGATCAAGTAAGAATTTAATGGGCATCTATCTATTTCACATTTAGGAACACAGTCATTAACTAGCTAACACCATAGATCTGAGTAAGTCAGACTATTCTGATTGCTGCTTTGACTCTACTATTACAGTTGCCACACCCGCTTTTCCTCTGGCAATTGAGTGCTGCCACTTGGCCTCTGCCACCCCATCCCATTGCATTTAGACTTCCCAACTCTGTCTGCCGTCCATATTATCAGTTCTGACCTATAGAGAAGTGATCACAGAACTCAACAGGGATGCTATGTTTCCCGTCACAAATTTACTTCTCACGATAGTGGTGAAAGATGTCTTGTTGGAGGCCCATCTAACTCCCTGAGCTGCACCATTAAATGCAGAATCTCTGCTTGGTGGACTCTTGTCAATAAATTCAGACTGATCTAATTTAATGTTCCTTCCAAAATTATCCCACACCTTTAATATCCATTTCCACATATTAACCCAGATTTCTGGTTGTATAAATTAGAAAACTCAAGTAGTTCTAGAGTATAGCACATCTCCTCATGGGTCCCACTTTTTGCCTCACCTGCAGGGGCCTTTTGTGACTTGAGTCTAGTTGAAGGTCAAGAATCAAGGAGAGGTAGTAGAGGTGGGTCCTGAGGAGAATCAGTATTGTCTTCCACAGCAACTGCCTCAGAGGAGGCCATTATAGTTTCCTTGGACAATGAGGGGTTACTCCCCTCAGATGAGATTGGAGAAGCCACTATCCCACTACCAGTGAGGGTGCTTCTACTGGGGATGAGGAGGTCACTTCCACTGGTGGTGGGAAAGCCTCTTTCACTGGCAAAAAAGACTCATCACAATTTAAGGGCTCAATGTCCCCACCTTCATCAGGGTCTTCTCACATGTCCCCATTCCTACTTACAGAATCTCATTCTTTTCTGATCAATGCTCCTACTCTAACAGTAGATACCCTGTGAAGATGCGAGTTAAATTTGTATTGTGATTCAGCCAGTCACAGGATGAGATTCTGCATTTGGTTTTCAGCAATCTCAGCCCTGTGGCTACAGGAGGTAAGGGTATCCTTCAGAGCACAATAAAATAGATCTCTTCAGATTATTTGTGCTTGAGCTGGAAATTCAAGACCCTGAACTCATCTTTGTCTTTCACCACTTTGTTCAGCAATATTAGGAGCAATCAGCCAATTTAATAATAATATTAATTAGTTTTCCAAAAATGTTCAAAAGTATCATATACACAGTCACCCAACTCCTTATTCTTATAAATGGTTAATTAGGAGTATCCAGTGATGATATTTTGTGTCCCTATTACCTGATCACTCTATGGCCTATCATTGCACTCTTTACTACTGGAAATAGAGTTACTAGTGTCTTTAGATCTAATTGAATTAGAGAGTCAATTCCAGAAACTCTAGAACAAATTTAGAAAACTCATCCTTAAAACTCTGTTCCTCTAGAATCATTCTTGGTACCTAAATTTTTATTAGTCTGCATTCTCCAGGAAAACAGAAGCATCTCTCTCTCTCTCCCCATCCCTCCCCTACACACATATAATATTTTGTATATAAAATATACATATAACATAAAGAGGTTTATTATAAGGAATTGGCTCATGCAGTTAAAGAGGCTGACAAGTCCCAAGATCTGCTGCTGGCAAGTTGGAGGCCCAGAAAAGCTGATGGTTTAATTCTGGTCTGAGTCTGAAGGCCGGAGAATCAGGAGAGCTGATAGTGTAAATTCCAGTTCTGAGCCAGAGGCCAAAGGTGGCAGAATACTGATGTTCCAACTCAGAAATAATGAGCCAGCAAGAGGGCAAATGTTCCTTTACTCGGACTTTGTTCTATTCGAGTCTTCAATGGATTTCATGAAGCTCACCCACATTGTGAAAGGCAATCGGCTTTACTCAGTCTACAGATTCAAATGCTAATCTCTTCAGGAAATGCCCTCACAGACACACCCAGAATAATGTTTAACCAGATATCTGGACACCCTGTGTCCCACTAAGTTACATATAAGATTAACTATCACAGCTACTATGGCTGGCAATTCTCTAAACTTGGCAGATCTGTCAGCCTTGGACATAGTGATGATAGCAGAGATTTAGAGCAGAGCCCTAGGCAGGCAGGTAACATGAACAAGAAATCAACCTCTATTGTTTCTAGCTACTGGTGTTTTCCGGTTTTTGTTACTGTAGCATAACTTAAATTCTCTCAGTGAGATGGCAGCTTGCAAGATTAAAAAAACAAAGCAAAACAAAACAAAAACTCTTGAAAGATGTGTAAGGAGCATATTACTAATATATTCTTGCTAATCTAACAACTCCCAAATTTACATTCCTAACTCATACTTCTTATCTGGGCTCACACTTATCTGTCTAACTGCCCTCCTTGACACATCCACTTGGATGTCTCAAAAGATGCTTCAAAATCAGGCCTGGGGTGAACTTGTGAATATTTCCCAAACCCGGACTGTTTCCAGTCTTGTGTCACCTGTAGCACCAGCCTGGTCTCTGTTATTTCAGTCACTGTCATCATAAACTTCTCTGTTATTTCATGGGAAATCTAATGAGTCGTAATCTTTTCATCACAAAGCCTTGATGATTCTACCTCCAGAACATAGCTTGTCTCTCTGCCCATCTCCATCTTCATTGTCAACATTCTAGTCAACGCCACTACTACCCATCATTTAGATTACTGCAGTGGCCCCTAGTTTTCTCTCCATCTCTCTTGTGTCTTTTCAACTGACTCTGCATAATAACCAGAAAGAGCTTCAAAAAATGTAAATAAGATCTTGTTTACACCCTTAATGGCTCCACATTGAAACTTAGAATAAATGTCCAAACTTCTTACTGTGGCCTACAAGATCCTGTGTGATCTGGATTCTCCTATCTCTCCAGCTTCATCTCTTACCTCTCTGGCCCTGACAACACTAACCATCTCTCAGTTGCTAGAACAAATCAAGTCTTTCAGGCATCAGGGGCTTTGCTCCTGCTGTTCCCTGTGGAATTCTCTTCTGTTGGCCTACAAATTGCTTATTCCTTCCTATCTCTTAGTCTCAGCTAAGCAAGACGAATAAGCTCTAGAGATCTGCTGTACAACACTGTACCTATGGTCAATGACACTGTACTGTACACTTAAAATTTGTTAAGAGGGTAGATCTCATGTCAGTGTGTTTATTACAATAAAAAGAGTGGGTCTCATTGTTATTTTCCAATTATTCCTATTTATTTCTTTGAGAGTACTTATCACAACGTGCAAATTCATTTAATTCACTTAATTCATTTTTTATGTGTGCATTGTTATTTTCACTAGAATGAAATTTTCAAGGGGAAAAGATTCTTGTCAATCTTGTCATCATGACAATCCTGGTATCCTGTGAAATGAAAATATGTAGAATGTTTTCATTCTACATATTTGTTTGAATGAATGGATGAATGAATGAATGAATCCTTATTTCACAAATGAAGATAAGACTTAGGAGGCACATGACTTGCCCAAAATACACAGTGAGTGGCAAGGCTGGGTCTCCAGTCACGTTTTCGAACCCTGCAGTCTGTGCTTTGATTCCACATAACACAGACTTTCATGTGGCCACCTGAAAAGCAGAAAAAGGTAATGTTCTTGAAATCCATTTTTTTACCAGAATCCTATGTACGCTTCCCTTTTCCCTCACCACTGAAACGGGTGGCTTTGCAACACCAGCAGCCAGGCTAGTTTTTCATATTATAAAATGTTATTAAACTGCACCACACAGATAAGTACTAGAAAAATTGCCAGGTTATTTTCCTAACATAAAATTAGCCAATTTGCCTGTGTATGGGATTGGAAAGGATCCCATTCAAGTGATTAACCTCTTAGTTAATAAAAGTAACGATTTCGTGTGTATAAATAATATAATAAAAGGAACATTCATATCAAAGTTATGTAGCCCTCCCCTTCCTGTGTTCATCTCCTTAATTGGTAAATAATTCATCAAACTCTGAAATGAATTGTGTTCCCACCCACATTTCTTCATCCAATTATCATGAAATAGGAAAGTAGGCTCTTTCTCCCTTTGGAAGGCATGAGATAATAAAATTGTTCAGGGCTTTCCTGAGACTGTGCTAGGATAGATATAGAACCCAGCTGGCATGGGCCTTGTCGGGTAACTGAGCAGTGCTTCTTGAGGCTCAGAACTGAGCTTGTCCTTTCAGTTTGACCTCCTGTACCCAAAGTTCATGTATTTGTCTTTCTACTACAGTGCCCATAAATATTACCTGTTGTGAGTGTGACTTTCAATAGAAAAAAGAGGCTGTGTGAAAGAAGCCAGTTGGCTGAAAATTTTAATATGACTTCTGCATCAAATGAGTTGCACAGATCCATTTTTACAATGCCGATGAGCCACAATTCCTGGACACAGAAATGTCCTTTTATGTTGTAAATTATGTAAGATTATTGCTGAAAGTTTCTTGTGGGAGCTACAATTTTTTCCCCTTTGGACTTCTTCATGTGTGGAAAAAACCCTACATTAGATATAAATTAATATACTCTTGGGCTGATGACCTTTGGTTTTTTGCCTTTTACCTTTAAATTAAGGTAGAATAATGCCCAACGTAGTATAATTTGCCTTTGCAAACTCTTATATGTATGTCACTATAATTCCCAAGGATGGTCTTGCTAATAAATCCCATTAAAAAATCCCTTTTTTGAATCGTTTTCGTTCCTCTCATGAGTTCTGTTTAGAATTTTATCACTATCATATGCAACAGCTTTAACTTTGTTGTAGATGGATCACAGAGGTTGTGTACTGAACTTACAATAGCAGTGTTTATACCTGGGGTTTCTTTATTTCCCCTCCAATGCATTAGAGTTTTATGGAAAAAGATAAAACAGTTACTGCCTCCTTTACCGCAGCTTTTTGAATAGCCTCTTCAGCTTGAAGTTTATGGATGCCGAAAAATCATCTTAATTTGCAGATTGTGGAAGCACTGTTTTCTGGGACTTAGTCTATAGTCAAGCAAAGGGGGAAATGGAAATGTCAGCAGAGCATTTATGATGGAGTCGGTGGGGAAACTTTTCCTTTTGAGTCAAGATGGCACAAATTACCCAAGTGGGCTGGTGAAATGTTGTGAATGAGATTCAGCCATGAGCTTTCATTCTTCTTCATTGCGTCAATTGGTCAATTGCAATATTCAGCTTTACCTTTTGTACAGTTTGATGTTGTAGCCTATACTTTTTGCTAAAAAATGATAGCTTGAAGACAAGACATTTTAATTCCTCTCTAAAAATGTCCCCTTCTCTTTTCAAATAAATAAGCTATTCTTCACTCTTGCTTGAGAAATGGTATTGTGAAATTCTGGTAATTTCTGCTACTTACGGCTGCTCTACAGAGACAAAGACATTTCTGTAGAAATGAACAATGGGAAAAGAACTATACTGGAATTAGATTGACTGGACTTGCTCAAGCAACTATGTCTTAATCTTAATTAACCAGCTTTTGACATCTGGATGCGGGAATTGCCGGCTCTGTCACATGAGGACTTTATAATCAGTGTCCTAGGGGTGGCTATCCTGAGAATTTTTCTCTGTAGAGTAAATTCTTTCTATCAGACACTGTACACAATATCCCAATCCACAGCAGTGAAACTTTGATCAAGGTCAGGACAAATGGACTTGGAGGAATTTCTAGTTGAGAAGGGCAGCTATTTTTTTCTGTGACTGGCAGGAGAGCAGCTTGTCTTTATTTGGGAAGGGCATACTCTCAGAGCAAGGTGCAGATTTGGGGGGTGGTCTTCCCATGGCTTGCTGAGCACGAAGGCCTGCCTGTCTAGCCAGACTGATCAGCAGAAACAGCTTTCATCTCCTCAGATCCATCTCCAGTCTGAAGATTAGCAGTGCTCGGCTAAGAATTAGAGAAGAGACAGTCTGCTGCAAACAAGCCCTTTTTCTAAGCAAGATCATGAAACACACAATACTTGTAACATTGATTTTGGTGGCCCTCTCCCAGACCCCCAATCTCCCTCCCCCTGCCAGGTCTCCACCTCTCTTGGTTGCTTTTTCTCCTTTTGCCTCATCTTCAAAATCTAGCTAGCCATTGTCCTGGTCCTTTAAAAGTCCTGATCTCACCATCTTGATAGTAGAAAGGGACCAGGGAACTAACATGTACCGACCTTCTATGGTAACCAGCCCTTGTTTAAGAAGATAGAGCTGTCCTTGCATTTGAGCCGCAGTTACACATATGAGCTATCTCTATTTTATGGATGAGAACACTTAGTTTCCCAGTTACCTAACAGCACACAGCAAGTAGAGTCAGAATTGGAATAAAGTGTCTCTGACTTCAAGGGGTATGCCCAACTTACCCTTTCTACTTCATCCCTGCACGTTTACGTAATTTCTTAAACCCAGTTAAAATTCACTTATTCACATATAACATTTTATAGGATGAAGTTTTCAGTCCGAGACAGGTTGACAGGGAAGAGCTTTCTGATCAGACTAACTTCAGACACAGAAGACAGGGGGTCCCTCAAATCCTTCCACGTGGCAGGCTGCCTCCTCTGTCTTTACTCATAGGTCCAGTTGTGACAGGGACCAGGTCATGACCAAAAAAAAATGTGGCTGATTTTGTATAATTTCTGTTTCATTAGGTGACATTTTGCCCTGCTTTCTGTGACTCTGATATTTCATGTAGATTTACACATTTGCCTTCCTAACTCAGGCCCTATTCATCCACCCCAGAAATTATCTGGACTGTCCTGTTCTGACATAGCCTGATTCTCCACCAGTGGTCTCACCTAGAGCCCTTTGGCTCTGTTGTAAGTATGTGGTTCATTTGCAATCATGTTTCCATTGTCTCACTGTTGTAATATTCTAAAACTCTGCCCAGTCTTTTTTCACAGTTCCTTATTCCTTTTTCTGCCCATTACTTTTGTGCTATTGGCTCCATCTTCCTTCTTGCATTCTCCAGTATTGACATGTACTTTTATTTTTTTATACCTGATGGATGCAACAGGGTGTTGAGTGGGATTTTTCTTGTGGTCTGAGAGCTAGAACCCAAACCTGAGAAGAGGTATGCATTAATTGTCTTCATCTTCTAAAGGGATCTGTATTAGTCTGCTCCAGCTCCTTAACAAAGTACCACAGACTGGGTGGCTTATACAACAGACATTTATTTCCTCTCAGTTATGGAGGCTAGAAGTTCAAGATCAAGATGCCAGCAGGGTTAGTTTCTTGTGTGGCCACTCTCCTTGGCTTGCAGACAGCCACATTCTCACTATCTTTACGTGGTCTTCCCTCTCTGTGTGTCTATGTCCTTATCACCTCTTCTTATAAGGACACCAGTCATACAGAATTAGGGCCCACTCAATGGGCTCATTTAACCTTAATTACCTCTGTAAAGGCCCAATCTGCAAATACAGTTACATTCTGAGGTACTGGGGGTTAGGACTTCAACATGTGAATTTTGAGGAGACACCATTCAGTTCATAACAGGATCCAATGGCAAATGTGTCTGGCTAGCTCCTTGGGGCTTCTTAAAAGATGACTATGCTGGCAGGGCATGGTGGCTCATGCCTGTAATCCCAGCACTTCGGGAGGCCGAGGCAGGTGGATCACCTGAGGTCAGGAGGTCAAGACCAGCCAGGGCAGCATGGTGAAACCCTGTCACTACTAAAAATACAAAAATTGGCTGGGTGCAGTGGCACGTGCCTGTAATCCCAGCTACTCGGGAGGCTGAGGGAAGAGAATCACTTGAGCCTTGGAGGCGGAGGTTGCAGTGAGTTGAGATTGCGCCATTGCACTCCAGCCTGGGTGACAGAATGAGACTCCATCTCAAAAAAAAGAAAGGGACCATGCCTTTTTGTGCTACCTTCACAATCATTCCACCCCACACATGTGTAGGAGAAAATCACTGGGTGGGTAAGTGAAGCGGGGACAGGAAAGTGGTCAACTGGAGTGCAGTATTTGTGGTAAAGAGATTTCCTCTTCCTTTCCTGTGGGGTTGCTGACCTCCTTTGCCTAAAAGCCACATGAGGGAAATACCAAGAGTATTACTGGTAAGGGTTGGATGTGCCTGTAAGGAGTGGTGACTGTCATCTCAGCCCTGGCTCGGTGCTTGCAGAGTCTGCTCTGGTGCTTTCTGGCGGAGAGGAGTCGAACATGAAGAGAAAGCTTTTGAGAAGGTCAGCTACTGTCTTTGAAGTTTGGAGGTCCCCATGACCTAGTGACCATTGCCCATTTTGGTTTCCCTTTAATCTTCAAAGGCACAAAGCTTGCTGGGATAAATAGCAGAAAGAGACTGGAAGAAGACGGGGATACCTTTCAAATGCTAATTCCCTGAATCCCTTGGAGGCCACGGAGAATCTTCATTGGTCTCAAGAACTCAAAAGAAGAACCATGAGGATTAAAAAGGAGGCACGAATCATAAAACATTCAGGTGATTAACAAGAGTTAGCCCTGCCCCCTTCCAGAGAGAAGCTTTGGGGTCACTGAACAGTGGCAGGGACCAAAGAAAGATGTGACTGTCCACCCTCTCTGAAGGGGTCCTTCTCAGTATTGGGAACTGTCCCAAGAAAACCATGGACACCATTTACACATGGGAGAGCACTGCACAGAAGATGACCCCAAACCAAGCCAGAGGAAGACCACTCCCAGAAGTCAGCCAATTATATGAGATAATATCTGCTATCTCTTCCATCCTTCTTCCTGACTTCAGCACGTGGGATGGGCTAGAGATCTAGATGGAAGAGGAATGTGAGGTGTCCCCAGAACAGACTAGATCCTCCACTCCAACTGTAAGGTTGGGGAGGAAGAGAATTGAGAAGACGATGTAACTGTCCTCTTGGGCTGATGACTTGCTACCTCTTAGTAAGTGGAAAAATTAAATATCAATTTGGAGAAGAGATCACAATGTTGGACTATACTAGGATGAGTATTTAATAGCTGAAAATGCCTGGAAAGCTGTGAGTTTTGCTGGGATATTTGAGGTTGGAAATGGAGATTTGACATCAAGGTGAAGGCAGCAATTTGAGAAGAATAAAACTGTTGTATCTAAACGCAGTTCAGACCATTCAGTCATAAATTGTATTTGATTGCTGTTGAAAAGCCACAATGAATGTTATTGTTTGACAAGAATAATTCCGTTGGTCATTCCAAGTCACTGGTTAGATTTTAGGTACAATTTGATTAAATAGATGATTAGGAAGCACATTTCTCATTATTCAGGATGGATTTAGCTGATTCACAACTTCAGTTGCAAGAGATTAGACTGCAAAATTAGAGATTAGATTGAAATATATTAGACTGAAAATTTCATTTTTTATTTTAGTTTGCCTTCTCCCAGACAGTGTGGTGACGTGGAAGGTGTCAGGGCTCAGAAGATCTGGGGTCTAATGGCTCCATCCATAACCACCTATATCAAAGCAGTCACATCTTAGGAAATTATGGTATCTTGATTTCTTTCGATTGTTACCCTAATTCAGTAAGCATTCGCAAAGTCTCTTATGAGGATAGTGGCTTTAGAATTAGACCATGTAGGTTAGAATCCAGGGGCTATAATTTACTGGCTGTGTGATCTTGGTTGAGCTACTTATCCTTTCTGAGGCACTGTTTTCTCATCTTTAAATGTGGATGTGGCAATTGAACTGGGCCACAAAGAATCAGTAGAATCTGTTCTGTAAAATGGAGTATTTGAACTATGTGATGTTTAAAACCTCTTCAATTCTAAAAGCCTATTCTATATAACCCCACAGGGAAGAGAATGGATTTCAACAGAATCGTGTGGCTTCAGATGATAAAGAAGTAAGAATTTCCAGGTTAGATATCAGATATAATACTTATAGAGAGGTTCTGGATTTGTCCTCCTAATTAAAAAAATAAACTCGTGACTTGTCTGATTGTATGATTTTGCTATCATTCTGCTGAAAGTTAGAGATTAAGTAAATCAGTAGTTTGGACTCAAACATGAGTCCAAGAATGGGCAGCATTTGATTCACCTGAGGAGGCTTTTATAGTATTATCAAAATCTCTATATTTGTTGATTTCTTATCTACTATTTTGGGGTCAATTACTCAGTGTTAAAATCTCCAACTCTAACTGTGGATTTGTCTAATTGTTTTTTACTTCTGACAGTTTTTGCTTCAAGTATTTTGGAACCTTATTATTAGGTGTATACATGTTTAGGTTTTTTTCTTGAATTGAACCCTTTTATCATTATGAAATGTCCCTATTTATCTCTGTCTTGTCTTGAAGTATGCTTTGTCTGATACCTATATAGCCACTCCAGCTTCCTCCTGATTAGTGTTTGCATAATACATCCTTTCTATCCTCTTACTTTTAACCAATATGTGTCTTTCTGTTTAAAACTTCATTTCTTTTAAACAGTATGCATTTGGGTCTTTTCATCTAGTCTAATAATCTCTGCCTTTTAATTACAGTGATTAATCCATTTAGATATAATGCAATTATTAATGTAGTTAGATTTAAGTTTATCATCTTGCTATTTGTTTCCTATTTGTTCCATCTATTGTTTGCCCCTTTTTTTCCTCTCCTTTTCTGCCTGCTTTTGGATTATTTTCAGTATTGCATTTTATCTCTACTATTGGTTTATAAGCTATAGATATTTGATTTATTTTTAAAATTGTTGTTCTGGATTACAACGTGCAGCCCTAATTTATCAGAATCTACCTTGAATTCCCATTATGCCACTTCCAATGTACAGAATTAAAAAATGTATACTTCAATTTTCTCCTATTGTAATCATACTTTCTGTTATGTATGTTATTGATCTAGTTTGAATTTGTGTCCCCATCCAAATCTCATGTCAAATTGGAGGAGGGGACTGGTGGGAGGTGGTTAGATCATGGCGGAAGATTTCCGCCTTGCTGTTCTCGTGAGAGTGAGTTCTCATGAGATCTGATGGTTTAAAAGTGTGTGGTGCTTCCCCCCTTCCTCTTTCTTTCCTGCTACCAATGCGAAGAAAGTCTTTGGTTTCCCTTCACCTTCTGCCATGACTGTGTTTCCTGAGGCCTCCCAGTCATGCTTCCTGTTAAGCCTGTGGAAATGAGTCAATTAAACCTCTTTTCTTCATAAATTACCCGGTCTCAGGTAGTTCTTTATAGCAGTGTGAAAATGGACTAATACAGTTATAAATTATAAAATACATTGTTAATAATTTTACCTTAAACATCAACTATCTAAGGAAATTTCAAAAACAGGCAAAAATATTTTTGTTGGCTCACATATTTATTATTTTTAGCACTTTTCACTTTGTTACATAGAATCGAGTTCTGATATCATTTCACTTCAGCCTGAATAAATTCCTTTAATAACTTTTGTAGAGCAAGTCTGTTGTTGATAAATTCTCCCAGCTAACATTTATCTAAAACTATCTTTTTCTGCCATTTTTGAAAGGTAATTTTAGCTGGATATAGAATTCTAGGTTGATACCTGTTTCTCTTTTGGCAATTAAAAGATGCTATCTCATTGTCTTTTGCCTTGCACTATTTCTGAAGAGAAATCACCTTCCATTCTTATCATTGTTGTCCTGACTGTAATATGTCTTTTGTATCTGGATATTTTTAAGATTTTCTCATTATATTTAGTGTTCAGCAATATCACTATAATATGCTTAGGGTTTCCTTTTTACCTACTCTTCTTGGGGTCTGTTGAAGCTTCTTGTATCTGTGGGTTGATATCAAATTTGAAATATATTTGGTCATTATTTCTTGTAATACATTTTTTTTTTCTGCCCCAGTGTCTTTCTAATCTGCCTGAATCCCTCTCTCTCCTTTTATTCTGGTACTCCAATTACACACGTGTTAGCCCATTTGATATTATTTACTAGGTCACTGAGGCCCTGTTCATTTTCCCTCCAGTGTTTTTCTTTTAGTGTTTAAGTTTGGAGAGTTTCTAATCACCTAAGTATGCCTATCATCTCTTCTGCAGTCTCCAATGTGTTGTCAAGCTTATCCATTGAATTTTTATTTTCAGATATTATACTAATTCTAAAATTTCCATTTGGTTCTTTATAAACAATTTCTGTTCCTTTCCTTAGAGTCATTATCTGATTACTCGTACATCCACCTTTTCCATTAAATTACTGAATATATTTATAATAGCTGTTTTAAAATAATTTTCTGCTAATTCCAGTAATTAACTGTGTTACCTCTGGGTCTATTTATATTGCTGGGCTTTCTCTTAGTTATGAATCACACTTTCTTGCTTTTATGCATGTCTAATAATTTTTATTATGTGTTAGACACTGTGGATATTACATCATTGAAAATATGCCCCCCCCCCCATTTCTATGAAGAAAGTTGCATTTTGTACTGTTGGAAAGCTCTTAGTGGTAAAACAGCTTGACCTGTTGAAGCTTGGCTTCAGGCTCTGTTAGAGAGATCTAGAGTAACCCTACAACTAAGGTCTGGTCTTTTTTGGGTCTTAACACGATGCACGGAGTTTTTAGAGCCTTCTTTACACTCTGGCTGGTCAGAACTTCAGCATCTCCCAGTCCTGTGCACCTTCAAAATGTCCATTCTGTTCACGATGTTTTGGTAGCTGTTGTCTGCTAGCTCTCACAGAGTCCAACTCTGTAATTGTGCAAATTAATATTTGATCAATAATTTAAGGAAACCCTTATGCAGATTTCTGAGGGTCCATCTATTTGCAGTTATCTGCTCTCGGGTGTTCACACCATACATTCTAATTGTCTCTGCAAATTTAAATTCTATTTGAACTTAGAAATAAAAGGTACCCTAAATAAAAGGCAACATTATAATTTAAAGATGAATTATATCTCTATAGTTAGAAAAATTTAGCTGTTATTTCTTTCTCCTTAATAATAATTTTCCTGAAATCTGCAAGTTTGCAATATCTTTCCTAGGAATACCATTATTTTGCAGATGATTTCTAATAATAACCACAATTAAAATCTTAGTATAAGTTAGTCACCGTGTTGACTGCTTTCTGTAGGTTATCTCACTTAATTGATACTACCCTTGATAAGACCTGTGACTGGCTCGATTTTCCTGTACTAGTTTATAAAGTGTTCCCAGACAGAAAGCCAAGGTGAACATGGAACTCGGTTTTTTTGTTTTTCTCATTCTCTGTATGTTGTAAAATACATGAAAACAGTTACTTCATATATTTTTGTCCAGTTTTATAGTTGACTATAGTGGGTAGGTGTGATACTTCTTACTTTATTATTGCTGTAATCCTGAGGAAGTTTTTGAATACGTACATTTTAACATTCTGCCAAAACTTGCTGATTCAGAATCTCCAAAGTGATCCTAGAAAGTGGCTTCTGTGGTTGGGATGTTTGTCTCCTCCAAACCTCATGTTGAAATTTGATCCCCCATGTTGGAGGTGGGGCCTAGTGGGAGGTGTTTGGGTCATGGGGGCACATCTCTCATGAATAGATTAATGCTCTCCATATGGGGTAAGTGAGTTTTCACTCTATTCGGTGCCCTCAAGAGCTGGTTGTTAAAAAAAGCCTGGCACCTCCTCCCTCTCTCTCTTGCTTCCTCTCTTGCCATGTGATCTCAGTGCACACCAGCTCCCATTCCCCTTCCACTGTGGGCGGAAGTAGCCTAAACATCACATGCACATGCCCAATCTTGAACTCTCCAGCCATCAGAATCATGAGCCAAATAAATCTTTTTTCTTTATAAATTACCCAGCCTCAGGTTTTTCTTTATAGCAACACAAAATAGACCAAGACAAGTGTCCATCTTTCTTCTGATGTGCAGTCAGGATTTGGACTCACTAATGCATCTGACCTTTCCAGGTAACATCAAGCCCTGATTGCTCTGGCCTTAGAGCATCTTGAAGAGCTTCATTTAAGAATTTCTACTGATATATCTTTTACCATATCCCACTGGGAGATTAATTATGCATTAGCTGGGCTTCTCCATCACAAAGAATTCCTCAATTTCCAGACTATTTTCAATCTTTAGATTTCTTTGTTTTTAATAATGTTCCTAAATTAGAATAAACAATTCCTTATATTCTTAGTGTTTACACCTTCAAAGTTTGGTAGACATTTATTTTGTCCCCTGTCAGTCATCATTTAACTAGATTATACACATTTAATTATTTTAATGTACCCTCATAAATCAACCCCTTAAACTCCCCAATCATTCTGGTTACAAAAGCTTGTCCTTTCTCTGGATGAGGAAGGCCAGAACAGGACATCTTTCTTCTGCCATGTTTTCCTGAGGAATAGGACTGATATCCCATCTTCCTCAGTCATAGCCCTCTGATCTGGAATATTCATTCTATGTATTTGCAGACTTTTCATTACTATCGGTTCTATTTTAATTATATTGTAGATAATTTCAAGTTCTTAATCTTCCTTCTTTCACTGAATAATAGTATTTAAGGTTTTATTCTTAGTTTAAAAATTTAAAATACTTTCGCATTCCTCAAGTGGAATGAATCCATTAAAAATCCTGTGTGTGTAATTAAACAATCTTAGTGTCCCTAGATTTCTCTGTCATTTCTGGCACCTGGCATTTCTTCCTTGGAGGTTTTCAATTGTGGGACTGTAATACTTTCAGAATAATGAGAATTTCGATTCCACAAATCACCCAAAGCCAAACATCAGTTTCTTTGGCCAGTAAAGCATGCCCGGTTCGCTGATGGCTTTCAGAGGGACTGACAAAAAGCCTTAGATAATGCACCGAGTATGGTACTGTTTAAGGCCATCACAGTGTGCTGTAATTATTGTGGCAGGCTCCTTTCTGTCTAGAATATCTCCCCGAACAGTCGGTAGTGTGTCTTGGGGTTGACAGGTGGCTAGATTCCCCTCTGTGTTAGTGACTATGTTAGATGTTGCCAGGAGAATTTAAAGCAACATACACAGCATCTTAGCACTTGAATTGTTCTAATTTTCCCTTCAGCTCTGTGCAATATGCATTTCTTAGGCACATGCAAGAGAAAAGCCTCCTTTCCCCTTTTTTTCCTGAGTCCCCTCCTCACCAAGGCACATCCTCCAATTTGCTGGCTGCCCCCAGGAGCCATCCTCACTCTGTCCCCCGACAGCCCTGTGCCCATGTTTTATGCAAAGATGTGAGCAGCTGGCCACCAAACCCCTGAGAATCTGGGGCTTTTGTGTTCCAAAGCCTCTTCTCTGCCTTCTTTTCCCTCCCCTCCTGGCTTCCAGGCCGTGTGATCTTTCCCTCACCACTCCCCTGTGTCAGTATTCACTGAATATGGTCTGTGTGTTTTACATGCCAGGCAGCAGTGCTGAGGAATGCTGAACTTTCCTAAAATGTGGTTGATAAACACAGGGAGTGGTGTCACAGAATGTCTCATACTTAATAGGTCTTCTTGGCTGAGGCTTTGTTCAAACCTTCTGAAGAAGTGCCATATTACCAGGCAGAAATCTAAAGAGCCACTCGAGCATAGTGGATGGAATACAGGGGCCGGAGGACAGTGCCTGTCATGAGGCTTAATTCAAATACTGTATATAAAATTCTAAAATTTGACTGCTTAGGTTTTAATCCCAGTTCTACCACTTACTATCTTGTGACCTTGGTCAAAGTCACTTGTCCTCAGATGTTTCATCAGCAAATAGAACTACACTGTAATAATAATTTCCACACCAGGCTTGTGATAAAGATTTGGTGAATTTATATATATATGTGTGTGTGTGTATATATATATATATATAGCCTTTAAAAAATGCCTAGCATGTCATAAGTGCATAATAAATGCTCAAGAAAAGGTAGTTAAAATAGTAGTAATAATATGATTATTTTTATCGTTAGGCACCTCAACAATTTACCAGCTCCTGTATATAACTTAATGACTTCAGTGGCCTAGGATAGCTCATAAATCTGTAGACATAGAGAACAAATTAAAGTTCCAGTCCACATTCTAGGTCTCACTGTGACACAGTTCCTGGTGGGAGGGACCCTCCTGTTGATTGGTCATGCCATTTGACCAAGATGCTGGATTATCTCACTCCCTGAAAACAAAGGCATAGAATTCAAGATTCAGAGTGTGGCTAATATGAAGCATGGAGGTCTTCATTCTGCCCTGATCATAGGGAAATTAAAGCAGGAAGATAGGCTTGCTGGTAAGTTTAAATAATCCTGAGGCACAGAGGAAAACATAGCCTCTATATCTGTGCCTAAAGTCATCCAATACCTTCCTGTTTTGAGCAAATTCAGGAAAAATAAAATGGCCACTCTCAAAGCCAGAAATGCAGTCTTTTAAAAAAATAAAAGCGGGCCCAGATGTGTGTGTTGCCTCATACCTATAATCTCAGCAATTTGTGGGGGTCAAGGTGGGAGGATCACCTGAGGCCCAGAGTTCAAGACCAGCCTGGGCAACATAACAAGACCCCATCTCCACAGTAAATTTTAAAAAATTAGCCAGGTGTGATGGCATGCACCTATAGTCCCAGCCATTCAGGAGGCTGAGGTGGGGGGATCTTCTGAGCCCAGGAGTTCAAGGATACAGTGAGCTATGACTGTGCCACTGCACTCCAGCCTGGGTGACAGAGCAAGACTCCAACTCAATTAAAAATAATTTTAATTTTGTTAACTTATATTTAAAAAAACAAAGTAGGGGTTAATTACTGCTCATTCAGTAGGAAGTCAGCCTTCTAGAGGTGTTGGACAATGGTAGGAAAGCCTCCAAAATTGAAAGAGGCTGTTGGAAGGGGTTAGGCATGGGGAAATGTTTCTAGAAGCCTGTCTTCCCATAGCTTGCACAGGGAAGCCGACTTGTTGTCCAAGCCCTCTTTGCCTTGTGCCCATTTAGGGAACTGTACTCTTTACTGCCATTAGTGCTCATTGCAAGAACTGCTCTCATGAACGAGGAGGCAGGATTGGCTTTGTGCAGGACTCAGGCCTCCAGGGTGGGGCATAGTCAAAGTTAGTGTTCCTCTTTGGAAAGAGGGGTGATGTTCATCAGAATGGAATCTGCCTCAAAGAGAAGTTCATGCGGCTCAGTTCAAGGGCTGGCTGAGAATCGAGCTGCCTCTGATTTCATCTGACCCTGAGAGAGAAGATAGAGATGCACTCCTGTCTCCTATTTATCATTCTCAATGGGAACTGTGTGGGCAGCTTCCATTACGCCAGGCCAAATTTAGACGAATGAAAAGGTCGACTAAGTAATTATTGATTTTATATGTGTGCATAAATTAGAGCATGGAGTCCTTTAGTCACTGCTAAAAATAAGCCTTCTATGGATTGGGTTTGGGAGACAGAGGGCCGATGTAACAAGGATAAAGCAATAGCTCTGGTGGTAAATCTGGACATTAGATAACTATTTCCTTATGGTTGTCATGATAGTTCAGGATGTAAAAAACATCAGCCAGTGGAGCATTTTGGATATCGGTGAGAGGATTGGACGAGGCAAACCAGAACCGTTCTTTCTCTTTAATCATAAAAATGATATTGGCCATAATCCTTTTAGCAACAAGCTTCTCTCAAGCAGCAGAGACTTATGAATGCTATTCTGAGGAGAACTAGTCAATATATTAGTTTTCTTTTAATTATGCAGCTGCAGCAGCAAGTCATGCATGAGTTTTATGGAGCTTTGCAAATTTGCCATCGGTTCTGGGAAGTAGAGAATTTATTTGTATACTGTGGAGCAATTTGCTCTGGTTAGAGGAGAGAAACCATACCCTTCCATCTTAAAAATGAAGAGCTGGTATTTGAGTGGGAAATTCCAATAATCTAATAATCAAATCAGCCAAGGCTGTTAATTAAAATTGATGAGTATTAAGCATTTATGTAACACTCTAGAATCTTGTACTGCTGGAAAATTACCAATTGCCTGAAGTTTGCAACTGTTAACATGCTTATAAGGGGAGAACATTCTGGTGATAAAAGAAGAAAGTATTTTGTTATCAAACATGGTACACTTGGGTGAATATGGCTTCACAAGTTTTAGAGGTAAGTCTAGCTAAATTTTACAAGTATCTGAACTCTGTTTGGATTTCAGTGGTTCAAAGTCAATTTAGGCATTATATGTGCATCTTAAATTCTAGGTTACAGTAATTCTCTCTTCTTCTTGGTTAGTAGTTCCTGTAATACCAAGAAGCAAAAATGTCTTGTTCAAGCTCAACTTGTTATTCCTTAGAAGTAGCCTCAAGGGGGAGTAGATTGCTACACTCTGCTGATCTAATGGGCCACAGTAGCTTCCAAATTGAACAAGTGAGGATTGGCATGAAAAGGAAGAGGGGTGGCTGAAAGGCGGTGGTGGCCTGTGAATGGAAATTATAACCTCCAGACCCACATGACCCTCAAAAGTAGGTCAGCTCTGCTCTAGGCTCCAGTCCCCATCCTGATCAGCACTAAGTCAGTCTTGCTACTCATCCAGGTGTGACCTTGACCTTGCACTCCAGGTTTCATAAAGGGGCTCGTCCCTTGAGCAGAATATCTGGTCTCCACTTTGTATCCTCACCCTGGTATCTGTGTCCTTGTCCTGCCCCTTGTGGGTAATCTGTCTAATGCCCTAGTCCGTTTAGAATTGTCTTCATTGCCAGTTCTTTACCCAAAATCTAAAGGTCTACAGCCTTCCCTGTCTCTTAACTCCTGCTGGACTAGATATTACTGGCTTCTAGAATCTTCATATTATCCTTTGAATGGATTGGGATACCCTCTTCTCCCTGGGGTTGGCCATCTCTTCCCTGCCCCTTCTTCATGCCAGCTAGCAGCCTGGACAGACGTTTATTATCATACACTTTCCAAAGTGCATGTCCAATGTCCAGCAGAATGCCTAGTTCATACTAGGCATTCAACAAATAAATTCATTCAAATAAATAAATTTATTCTGCCTGCCAGCCAGGCCTTTTCCTTCCAGTATTTTCTGGCAAGGTCCATCCATCTCAGAGGTTTCTAGATCTCAGCTCACTCCAGTTTGCCCAGGTTGTCTTGCCCTACCATGAGCTGTGGCACAGCACCAAGATATCATACATCTTAGGTAAATTGGTGTCATTGGCAAGATGTGTCCTCAGTTCCTCGTTTTTCTCTCCAGGCTCTTTTTTTTTTTTTTTTTTTTTTTTGGCCTTCTCTAGTTACATCTTCTCCCTTTCCTCCTAGTTCTCCCTCGGAAACTCCAGGGGAAATTTTATTTGATGAAATCAATTCCTACCAAAGTGCTGATAACTAACAATTTTGGGCAGTTAAGCCAGTAAACTTCAAGGTATAGCCCTGGGTGGTAGTTAGTGAGCCAATAGGAAGCTCAACCTTGGAATTATCGGAATGTTTTTAGAAACGGGATATTTAGCCCTAGAGAAGAAGCACTGTAGGACGGTCACAGCAGCTATTTTCAAATATATACATCTTTCCAATGTTGAAAGGCAGAATACATCTATATTGTGCAAACAAGAATGGATGATGATCTGTCCTGAGGGTAGTGAGTGTACTATTCCTGGAAGTTGAGCCTAGTGCTCCTTCAGACCCAGCTGAGAAAGCCTGGTCCTGGGTGACAGTGTGGGATAGCGACGTGGTGGATGCCTCATTCTTGATCCTTCTCACCTCATGTAGAGTATAAACCCAGGCTGAATGGCACCAAAAGCATTTTCCCAGCTGTGTCTTATCCTCACAATTCTGCAGCTAGTTCCCATTTCTCCTGTCCAAGTGGTGTTCCTACATGTTTGCTTCTATGACAGATGGAATGTCGTGAACATTGTGGTTGCCTCTCTTGTCCAGTTATAATAATCCCATTCTCCTGGTCAAAAATTGGTTTAAAAAATTATGTGGCATAATCCTGGCCAATGCATTTGAGAGAAGTCTTTTAGGGTAGGGATAGTGGTCCTGGGAAGGGTTTCCTTTCTTCCAAGAAAGGAAGACAGGGTCTACCTCGTTCCCCCTAGAAGTGGTTGTGTCAGTTTGTAATGCCTGAACTTCAGCAACAATCTTTCCCTGGCCTGATGTAGAAGCCAGAGCCATGGATTCTTCATGATGAGATTCAGGAAGCTTCTTTAACTCCTTTGAAAATCATGAAAGATTTTCAAAGAATCTTCGTGAGAAGAATCAAGTACAACTTCTAATTAGATTGGTTCAAACCATACTGTGTCTGATCTTGTGTTTTCTAGAAAGATAGTATCATTTTCTTTGTTCTTCCCTGTGGGGGAAACCAGGAAAATATTATAATTTTCATGTTGAAGTTAGTGTACCATAATTGTAACATGTATCTTCAGTAGCTTTCTCTTAATCAGTACTTAGATTAAAACAAAACTGAGTCAAGTTAACCACCAAATGTAAAGCAGCCCATCATGAAGACATGGCCACACAGATTGTGCCACACAGAGTGGCCATGGCCAGCTGATTTTTCTCCATGACAGAGATGGAGCTTAAGATAGTTATCCTTTGAATGGATTGATATACTCTGTGTTTCCTGGGTTGGCCATCTCTTCCTCCAACCCCTGCTTCATGCCAACTAGTAACCTGGACAGACATTTACTATCATGCATTTTCCGAGGTGCATATCCAACATTCTCTTCACTCCCAAATCCTGGGGACAGGAAGAAACTGTTGAACATTTTGAATCACCAAATCAAATGTGACAAAATCTCTGCTAAGGTTTGGCTAAGAATGTAGAATGTGAATTAGATGATGGATTTGAAAGTACCTTGCAAATTACAATGGGCTGGACACACAGAAGGCATCATTGTTGGGAGTATTGCTTCCTGGAATAGTAAAAGCAGCTCCGATTTAAGGAAGGCATCTAGAATCATCTGTTTTCTAGCTGACTACTCAGGTAAATACTTACAGGGCTTCCTCTTTGACAAGAGAATCAGATGGTTTATCTGAATTAGTAAAGGGCTACCGGGAAGGTAGGTGGCTCGGCTCTCACATCAGGAGTGGGTTGAAGTTATTGGCTGCTGCTACATCTTTACACACAGCTCACAATCCCATTGCATCATGTCACATCTGATATGGGATAATGCAATGTGACTAATGTAATCAGATGTGAAGTGCACTACAGCAACATGTCAAGTTGGAAAATTTGAAAAGAGAAATAGGCTTCTCTCTAAATCATGGTTGGGTTCTTTTTCTCAGCCAGAGGGCTCTGTTTTCAGAGAGGAGAGTGTTCTGTGGTGACCTTCTGGCCAAGGGCACATGTCAGGAGGGCCAGCCTTTCCTGAAGGTGGTGACCCTGGGCACGTGAACTGGAGCATCATGGATTGACCCCCACCTGCCTTTCAAACCAACATACCTCACCTCTTTTCACAACAAGGCGTTCACTCCAGAGGTGTATGCTGCAAAGCCCTGATTGCTCGGAAAATGAAAGGTAGTCTATCAATTTCACAGAGATTTAGGAAAGGTATGCCTGGAAACTAATCAGGCTTCAAAGGAGGAATTTTAAGGACCTGAAGTGGTTGAGTAAAGGCAATGTCATTCAAGTATGTGTACAGTTTTCCAAAATAATAAGTAATATGGATGCATAATTTTTGGTATATTTGTTAAATGATCTGTCAATTTTCTTTATAAGCTTCCTGTACATAGTGGGGTGGGTGATCTTTATGACCCTGTCTCATTAACAAGTATGAGTTACGGGAAAGGACTCTGTGGCTTGGTTTAGTGGAGACGTCCAGTCTCTTCTTCCCCAGATGAGGCATAGTGTTTGTGCTCGCTCTCTCTCTCTCCGTTTCTCTCTCTCTCTGTTTCTCTCTCTCTCTCTCCTCATTCCCACCCCTCTCCCTCTTCGAAGCCACATTTACATTTCTAAGATGTGTATAAGGGTTAAGGAGCCAAAGAGAAGCTCAGATGCAATGGCTCAGTCAATTCTAACAAATACAATGTCTTCATCAGTGGTGTAAAATGGAGCTCCTCTGTGTGAAGCAGGTGCAGGGAGGGTGCCAGGCCCCACTTACCACCCTACCAATCCCAGCTTGCAAACCACTGCCCTAGGGCATAGGATCAGAGACTGCAGAAGTTTCATGGTGAAAGTTCATTTCACTCTCTCATGGCACAGTTGGGAAATGAGCCCGGAGAAGGCTGAGAGTGTCCTGAGCTCACCAGGCTTTGCTGGGAATAGAACTTGGCCGTCCCATCCTCCCAGACCAGCGCTATTTTCACTGTGCTGTGGATACTTAAGCTCTCTCTCACCATCCCTTTTTGTGCAGATCTGCTTTTATAGTGGGCCCAGGAGGCAGCAGGACAAAGCCAATTCCTTCCATGGACTCATCCCTCTCTCCACTCCCTCCCTTATATTTGCATCCTGTCCATCAGAGGGCACAGTTGCCCTGATGAAGGCATAATCAAGATGGGAAACAAGAGAATTTTGTCAGTCACTTCCATGGACCCCTATTTTGCTGCATACTTCCTCTTTCATGCCTCCTACCCTGCTGTGCTCTCTCCGTCCGACTCTGTCTGCCTTCCCCAAGTCCTTTCCTCCATAGAGCTGTACTCTATTCCCATTGCAGTCCTTCCATATCTTAGCCCCTGCCTGCCCTTACCTTGGCCTCCCCTACCCCTCCATTAAATCCTACCTCTCCCATGTACCATTTTATTGGAGTCTGCCCTTTGCTCAGTGATAGCTGGCTAATATGAGAAACTAATCTGTTTTAATGTTTTAATGTGTTACCACTCGCTAGCCTCTGCTAGCAACTTAATGAGATTTTGAGTTTTACTTGTCTCATCACAGGTCCTCTATTCAATTATAAACTCGGTGAGGGGGAAGTGCCATTTGCTATTTCTTCCTTAACTCCCATAGCAGCCACAGAGTGCTGGACTAGGAGTACTCTACACTGATATTGTTGAATGAATTAAAGGAAGGGGGAAGTAGGTGGCTAGACCTGAGTGGAGAGAAGGTAAACAAATACTATGACACAGTTGTTTTCCAGGCAATGCCAGTAAAATAGATTGGCAAGAGAAACTGGCAAGTCCTTCCTAAAAAGAAGTTTAAAAGTAACCAGAGAGCATGCATGAACTCAACACAATCTTCAATAAAGTTTGCTTTAACTAAACAGCAGCAACAAAACCAATAATACTTTACATTAACTATTTGGCTAAAAACTGGTCCTGAAATCAAAGGTTTCTGGTGTGTGTTCCATCTTTAAGAGTCCAAAGCAAAAATGCAGACAAAATGTCTGTGTCATTAAGCCCCATGGGTACTGCAGAAATGCATTACCTGTAGGCTTGGTGAATGTAGTTTCTTGCAAGTTGAAATACAGGGAATGAAGAATCCAGCATGGCACTGCCCAGTTGAACTCTCTGTCCTGGAAATGTTTCTGTCCCTGCCCTGTTCAAGACAGTAGTCACTAGCCATATGTGGCCACACGGCACTTGAAATGTAGCTAGCAGGACTGAAAATTTAAATTTTTTCACTTTCATTTAATTTTACTTTACAAAGTTAAAAAACAACTTCGTATTTAAATAGCCTTATGTCATTTAAATAACCTTCTTACTTGAAGTGTTCTTCAAAGATTAGGAATTCTGGGATAATAATAATTATGTGATTTTTAGATAATAATAATTATATTATTTTGAATAATTTTATTATTATATGACAGAATAATATCTACTATTAAAGATGCAGAATCTCAAGATCCATCCATGAACTACCGAATCTTCAGTTTAATAAGGTTCCAGGTGATTCCCATACACCTTAAAATTTGAGCTGTCCTTCTCCAGATCAATGGATCTCAACCCCATTCGAATCACCTGGAGGACTAGAATCACCTGGATGGTTTTAAAACAGTTCTGATGCCTGGTCTCCACCATCGGCCAATTGAATCAGAAATGAGCTTGGCCACCCACTAGTCTAAGGAAGGAATTCTCCTTAGAATTTGTTTAAGAAATTTAAAAAGGTTGGAGTATATATGCAATAAGGAAATGAAAAGGATTGAATGACACTTAAATATGTAGACAATTTTACATCAAAGAGGCACAAGTATGAATGTTAGTCTCAAATAGTGTACTCAGAAAAGAGGAACACAGCTGTCGCATCGAAAATATTCTTTCACCCGTCAAAACCAGAAACACTTTTAAGGCATGATAAGTGGTTAGTTTCTCTTAGCCTAGGAGGCCTGGTCTTGGTTTGGGGAGTGTTGGGTTGGAGCTTACGTGATGTTAGTGCCCAGGCAGCCAAGGAATGTTACTAGTTTTAAGAGTCCAGGGTTGTTCAGTCAGGGTGAAGTTGAGCACATTGAGCCTAATAAAAAAGGAAAGGGGGGGTTGAGAAGATGACAGATGACTCCAGGGCCCTTGAAGTAATTCATGTGACTCCAGGAGAAATGAATTTCCATAGGAACCATGTGCTAGGATATGTGACCCAAAGTGAAGGATCAATTTTTCAGACACCAAAGACACTCCCAAACAAGTTCTAGCTTCAGGCAGGGAGAAGCAGGAGAGTCCTCACTCTTGTTGGTCAGAAGATTTCAGTGGGAAAGACTGTCCGCAGGCTGTGCCTTTTTACTGAGAGGACTTAGATTTGGGAACATCCTCACTGCTTTCCATCCACCATCCAAGCTCAGTGAGCCTCAGAACACCATTCAAGGAATGTTCTGGGCCCTTCTCTTGGGCTGTATTTGGGAAGGTAGGAAGTTACTATGGTGGTTGAAAACAATCCTCTCTCTGATCTCTTCCTTTTCTGATAAGGAACACATTTCATTATGATTTGTGCTGTAAAGTAATTACCTTTTTGTGCTGAAGTCAAAATTTTCAAAACAGTATTGTATAAATGAAGGTTGAAAATGTAAGTTTCATAATGGACCAGGAATAGGCCTGCAGACCATGGGAAGGGGTTGAATATGCCATGCTGGAAGGGTACCATGGAATAAACCACCTACTTAGATAAAGAAGGTCAAAAGGGGCATTCATCCTGATAGTGACTAAATTCAACAATAGGTTTTTATTAAATAGTCGCAGAGTGCACACACTGTTCAGGTACTGGAGATATAGTGGTGAACAAAGCAGAAAGTCTTATGACCTCTCGTTACTTACCAACTAGTCAGTGGCCCCAGATGTAAAACATGCAGATAAATAAATATATATTATAATGAACACCTACAAATTGAGATAAGACCTCTAAAAGAGAATTACAAAAAAGAGAATACAGGAGGCTGGTAATTTAAATTTTGGCAGAAAGGATTAGAAAATAATCCTTTTTAGGAAGACTGTTTTACTTAACAGTCAGAAAGCCTCATACAGATTTTGACCCATCAGAAATAAGACAAACCTAACTATGAATGGTCAATTAAAGATGAGGATTAAAAATACATTTATGCACTAGTTAAGGAAGGGTTGAGAATAAATGCAGTGTCAAACTGAGGGGTCTAACCCACTACAAACAGAATTCAATGCTCTTGGTCAAAGATGACAAAGAAGGTTGAAGCTGAGAAAACTCTTCTAAGGTGGGGAGTGAAAGGATTTGTTGGTCAACAGTGAAGCTCAAGTGCAAGCAAAAGCCACAGGAGCAGATGCAAACACCATGCACCATTGAGGCAAAGCTATCTCTTACATTCCTCCTGCTATGGCTTGGCCAGTCAGCAGCTGGGAGGCTCACAGTCTATTGGACAACACCCTTTCCCAAGACCTGGAGGATTCTGCCAGAGAATACAACCCTAGAGTCATAAAATTTTGGTGACACAGAGACTACAGTGTGCATCTATTCCAACACCCCATCTGATTTCACCATGGACCTCAGGATTTCTTTCTTGGTCACCAGATAAACCCACACTGACTGACTGGGCTCTGATTGGCGGTCTCAATTGCTCTGGTCCTTAAAATTCCAGCCCTTAGACTTGACCCACTTATCTCTGACTTATTCTGTTAACGTGAAGCCTACTCACAGGTATGTGTGAAGGCTGGGTCCACCCACAGGTTTTAGGATAGTGCCAGGGCCTACCCTTATAGTGACCATATGCCCTCTACATCCCTCCCAAGGCTTATTTCTGTTACAAAATCCTCTATTTTAGGCAAACAAACCTATTCATAGCTCAGCGGGTACCTCGTGAACATTCCTAGCTCTTTACTTTTGTAACAGGCCTTTTTTGGCATCTCTACATCCTTTCAATTCTTTAAGACCTAGCTCAAATTTCAGCTCCTATAAGAAGTATTCCTGACCACCTCCGTTTTCTATATGTTCATGCATAACACAGTATATCATTGTAAGCACTGTTGGGTATTAGAAACTAGTGTAATTGGCACATTGAATAAGGAAGGCTCAAGGAGTATAATAAAAAAGTCATTTACTTTTGCCTCTCACAGAACTTGCCAGTTTGTTCACTCTTCTACCCATTTATTTATTTATTAATTCATTCACTAAATAGATGTTTGTTGAATGTTTACAATGTCCAGGCATTATTCGAAAATCTGGGGATACAGTACTAAACAAAATACAAATGCTTGCACTTGTGGAGCTTACAATCCCCTGGAGGAAAAGAAAAACAAAACAAGACATAAAAGTACAACACTGGCCAGGTGCAGTGGTTCACGCCTGTAATCCCAGCACTTTGGGAGGCTGAGGAGGGTGGATCACCTGAGGTCAGGAGTTCAAGACCAGCTTGGCCAACATGGTGAAACCCTGTCTCTACTAAAACTACAATAATTAGCTGGGCGTGGTGGCACAAGCCTGTAATCCCAGCTACTCCAGAGACTGAGGCAGGAGAATCACTTGAACCTAGGAGGTGGAGGATGCAGTGAACCAAGATTGTGCCACTGCATTCCAGCCTGGGCAACAGAGTGAGACTCTGCCTCCAAAAAAAAAAAAAAAAGTACAACACTTCGTATGTTAGATAAATGTGCTAAGGGTGTAAATAATACAGGACAAGGAGACATATAATGTCAGCATTTTTAGGACAAAAAAGCCTCCTCTCCCTGAGAGACTGTCTTTTGATTAGAGACCTGAAAACAATCAGCATGGTAGCTAACAGACACCTGGTGGAGAGGCACCCAGGCAGAAGGGACTGCAAGTGAAGAGGCTTTGAGGTGGGACTTCTGCTACTCCAAGGTGACATAAGCAATCCTCAGGCTTGGTAGTGTTTCAAGGTGGCCTTTGTCTTACAGGGCATTTTTGAGTGCTTTTAAGAGTTTCCCCTAGTTCCCTTGATATGGAGAACACATCCCTTCTAGGTTGCTTATGGCTCTTTCCTTAAGCCCCAGGAATCCCATATCTCACTCTCTCACTGGTGTCACTGCCACCTTCCCAGCAGCCCTCTTGGGCAGTCTCTAATGATCTCATGCTGATAGCATGCTAGCCTGCCAGTCTCTGGCCTTAGATTTTCCAGCCAGCAGTTAGGTATCATCCCAATGGATCCCCCCGCTCTTTGGATGGACATATTAAGTTTCTGCAGGGATGCTGGGATCCTATTAAATAGCAGGAAGAAAAAGTAAAAAGAAGGAAGCACATCTTCCTTTTGGTGAGAAGGCAAAACATTCGACATTCTTTTAATCATCAAAGTTTTTTTTCAGTCTCTTCAACTTGTTTTTCTCAGCTAAAGTGGGCAATCATCAAAGAGTCACAAAATGGTTTTAAACTTTCTTTTACAAGTCTTGCTTGGTGATTTCAAACCTCATTTTGTCATGGCATATACATTTGATGGGAAAGATAGCTAGCTAGTGTTCTAGTACTTAAGGCTCACTAATCACATCCTTTGTGAATACCCAATACTTCTAGCACATAGTAGGTGCTTGGTAACTACTTGATAAGGAAGACGATGTGCTTTCTGGGTATATATTTGGTGGAGAAGCTCAGCTAAAAATCATGCCATTTAATATTTTAGGAGTATGCTTGAAAGTCTGCAAATGGGAGGTGCAGATGAGTACCCAGCTGACTGCTATACAAAGCTTCTCTGATCTGCGGCAATTACTGTCTCCATCACTCATTTGGTACTTAACACGTACTGCTCTGAGTTGTTATTTTAATTAATATCTAATTACAAAGCAATACATGAATAGACTATCCATATAAGTATTTAAAATATTACGTTTTTGGGACTCAGAAAACAGTGCCCCAAAATGAAAACCTGAGAAACAACCTCAGAAGCAAAGGTTTCTCTGCGACCCTCTCCTGCCCTCCTGACTCTCAGTCCCATTCTCCCCCAAGGCTAGCCGTAGAAACCCCAAGGTGGGTCATGGAAACCAGAGCATCTTTTTCCCAAAGCCGGCCATAAAACCTAAAAATATTACGCTAACTTTCCCTCCACCTGTCTGTGTAAAAACTGGCCGTAAAGAAATGATCTGGCGTACCTTGTTTGATTGTAGGTCATAAAACCCCCATTCCAGAGGGAGTCTTGCCCAATACCCAGAAGGAAGGAACACTTGTTCAGAGAGGCGAAGGAGAATCCAGACACACAGGCCTTGCTGAGTCTCCCCACTCAGTCTATTAATTTATATCATACCCTTTTTGTTCAATCATATTTCTATATGGCTGTCCATACTTTGTTGAACCCAAGCATAAAAATGGACAATTTCCCCCATATCTTTGGGTCTTCATTTTGAAGGCTTCCATGTACACATTAAATAAATTTATATGCCTTTTCTCCAATTAATCTGTCTTTTGTGAGTTTATTTTTCAACAAATCTTCAGAGGGTTAAGGGAATGCTTTCCACAGGCTCCAACAAACATAGAGTTGAATCCCTTTCCACCCTTTAGCAATATATGAAAATTCATTATTTTTATGTACATTTTGTTATTTAGTCTTTTAATTTATCTCTAGCTAGTGTTCCAGTCCCTCAGGCTCACCAATCACATCCTTTATGAATACCCAATAATTCTAATACATAGTAGGTGCTTGATAACTGCTTGATGAGGAGGGTAATGTGCTTTCTGGGTATGAAATCTTATGATGAAGTAGATTTGGAGTTGAAATCGTACCTTAACACAATCATATTCTCTTATATGTGAAGATATAATTTTATACAAAAAGTATAAAACATTTATTATAACTCTATGTCATGTTGACCCTGTTGACTTGCTTCTTAGATAGTTTTCTGCAATTAATTGGCATTGATACTTCTATCCTGGTCTGTAGCATTCAAAGAAAAGTTCAGCTTTGAGACTGATTCGAGGGTACATTTTTCTATTTTTGTTTATCTGCTCATATATCTATTCATTACAACATTTTGTTATTTAAACAAATCAATACAAATCTACTTAATGTGAAAATGGAATGAGGACCCAAAAATGTAGGGCAAATTGTCCTTTCTTATGCTTAGGTTCAACAAAGTGTGGACAGGACAGATGTGTAGAAATATGATTGAACAAAAGGTATGATCTAACATTATTCGACTGAGTGGGGAGACCCAGCAAGACCTGTCTGTCTTAAGTTCTGATGTGTAAAGAACTTGGATGTTATCACTTCCATCCTTACAACAAGAAAACACTGTACAAATGGAAAACCAATAACATTTCTTGTACTCATCAGAGAACTGAGTGTGCAGGGTATACCTCAACCCTGAAACCTGGAGAGACAGGCATATCCAGAGAGGCACATCTGAGATCTGTGTACCTGGAGTAAAGCTGCTGGAGCTGTAAGCTGTCAGAACACTCAAATACTCATTTTGATGAATTCCTAGAGGCTGAGTGTGGACTAGCTAGAGAGGGAGAAACTCCTGGGGATTGCAATCTTGAGGGAAGCTCTCACTTTCATGGGCTTTATCTCCAGCGACCCTACCAGGTTCTCACAGCTAAGATCTGGGAAAGATTCCCTCATGGTTCTGGACAAAATGCAAGAAGAAAAATTATTATGAAATACACAAAGAGGCAATATAGGAAGATACCATCTCTACAAAAAAAATAAAAAATTAGCCAGGCATGATGGTGTGCACCTGTGGTTCCAGCTACTTAGGAGGCTGAGGTAGGAGGATCACTTGGGCCTGGGAGATCGAGGCTATAGTGAGCTGTGATCTACCACTGCCCTCCAGCCTAGGTGACAGAGTGAGACCCTGTCTCAAAGGAAGAGAGAGAGAGAGAGAGAGAGAGAGAGAAAGAGAGAGAGAAGAGAAAAGAAGTAAGGAAGGAAGACACAAAGAGACTTCTCTATAACAAAGGCCTACTCCTTAGGAAAAAAGACTTTACTAGATAGAGCCTTATCCCAGTTGAGGAGGGGCATTCATCCCATTCTAGCACCCTCTAGCCTTCCTGTCTCACCTGAGGAGCTGTGGGGGTGATAAAGAACAGTCAACAGAGGTCATGTTTTCAAGGAAATAGACTGTGAACACTGCATCCAGAGAAAGGAATAGAGATCAGATAAGAAAAAAGCGATACCATGGGAGAAACACTTATGAAGGTCACAGCCCCCAAATACAAACCCACTAAAAGATTGAGATTTAATTGGGAGATTATAGAACACTTCCTTTTGGACACTTTACCACCATATCAGCAGGGCTCCAGCATAGTAACAGTGGATGACAGCTGAAAGAGCTGCAGGACACAGGCTCTCTCTGAGGAGGAGTACTTAGGGAAGCCCAAGGTCAAGAGGAAAGACAAAAATGACACTACAGGAATTTGAATCTCTGGAGCTAACGGCTACTGAGAACATTAAACATAGCCCAACTCCCAGACAGATTAACACAAATCCTCAAGGCTAAAGGCCTATTTATCTGGGTTCATTTTACCCAATATAACATGTCCTGCTTTTAACAAAAACCTACAAAGCATGCCAAAAAGCAAATGAAAACACAGTTTGAAAAGACAAAGTAATCATCAGAACTAGATTCAGATATGACACAGATGTTAGAATTATCAGACAGGGAATTTAAATAACGATATTAGGGGTTTTAATGGAAAGAGTAAACAATATGTAAGAAAAGATGGGTAATATAAGAAAAGAGATAGAAAGTCTCAGAAAAAATCGAAAGGACATTTTTGAAATAAAAAAACCGTAAGATAATTAAATGCCTTCAATGAGATCACCAGTAGACTCAGCACAGAGTTGATAGAGAATCAGTGGGCTTGAAGATAATGAAATGCAACAGAAAAGGGAATGAAAAAAAACAAAAGAGACCATCCAAGAACTGTGGGACAAGTTTAAAAGGTGTAACACACCAAAGGGAAGAAGGAGAGAACAGAGTAGAAAAAATTCTTGAAGTCATAATGGCTGATAACTTTCCAAAGTTATGATAGACATCAAACCATGGATCCAGGAAGCTCAGAGAACACTATCCAGGATTTAAAAAAAATTTCCACACCAAGACCTATCATAATCAAACTGCAGAAAACCAAAGACAAAGAGAAAATCTTGAAAGAAGTAAGAAGTGGGAAAAACACTTTACCTATAGAAGAAGAAAGATAAGAAATACAATAAACTTCTCATTAGAAACCATGAATGCAAGAAGAGTGAGGAATGGAATATTCAATGTGTTGAAAGAAACAGACCACCAACCTAGAATTCTATATCCAGCAAAATTATCCTTCAAAAGTGAAGGAGAAATAAAGACCTCAAACAAAAACTGAGAGAATTCATCACCAACAGACCTGCCCTGCAGGAAGTGTTAAAAAAAAAAAGTTCTTCAGCAGACAGAAAATAATCTGGGTCAGAAGCGTGGGTCTATCTAGAGAGGAGTGTTAGAGAAGGAATAAATAAACCACCTGTCCCCAAGTAAATAGAATCACATCTGTCTCAGCATAAGTACATGTCTACATCTGTGAATGATGACTCTGTGTTTTAAGGAAAGAGTGTATACTCTTGCACTCTTGCAGTATGGTTTTAAAATGTTATACAATAGTTTTGATTTTTTTTTTTCCAATTCTTGCCAGCAGGAAGTCAAGTTTTGGTTTCTTATAGGCTTGTAAATAGTGAATAGAAAGTCTAGAACTGATACAAAAATACTGAATTTGCAATTTATAAAAGCTATGAATCTTACCGACATCTGCATGTGCACATTGTACATGTAAATGTATTCTAGTGACAAGATATGGGATAAGTAAGGGATTTACATAATGGAAGGTACAATTTAGAAAAGAAAATGCTTTAGTAAATTCCTCAATTAAAAAAAAGCTTTGTTAAACAATATTGCCAAATATTATAGTTAAGGACTTTACATAGGAAGTGTTTAAAGAAAATAAAATCTCAGCTAAACATTGGTATATTTTTAACACACAGTTTTTGAGATCCTTCTATGTGTTAGGTGACAGAGATACCAATATGATTAAGCCCTGATGAAGATGAGAAGCTAATTGTATGGAGGTGCCATTTGGTACACGATAACTGTTAGTATTTCAGTTACAGCTTAATATGCTCCCTGTTAAATTGCAAGAGCATATTAAATTAGAGGCTGCTTGATGACAGGGACAGACCATGTGTCTAGATAGCTCCACTCTTGGCACAATGCCTAACATGTAATAGGTGCACAACAAATGTTTGTTAAATGGAAGTTTACAGGGTTGGCAAATTACCACCTGCAGGACAAATCTAGCCTTTGGGATAAATCCAACCTGTGTTCTGTTTTCGTAAGGCTCTCAGGCTGAGAATGTTTTATGCATTTTTAAGGCACTGTATACACTCATACAAACACACACAAGATTAATGTGACAGACCTTATGTGGCCACAAACCCTAAAATATTTATTTTGCCCTTTACAGAAAACATTTGCTGACCTCTGCTTGATTGAGGTATTCCTTTTAACTCTTCCTGAACTTTGTCTTGGAGTAAGGTTTCTCCTTGTGTAATTATATGACCCCTTTGCACAGGCTTGCCAAAGTGATCTTCCTCAGCTGCCAGTGGTTTTGCTACATCCCAGGAATAAATGGTTGGCACACCCAACTTGGGCTGTAGTCCTCTTTACATGACCCTCTGAACTTGCCTGCTTAATCAGCAAACAGGTTGTGCCATTCTCTTTGGGTTCCTGGTAACCCTTTACTATACAATCAAAGGAAAAAAGACCACTTGTGACATCAGTGTCCTACATAAGGGTTCTGCCCATTTAGAAGTGTTCCCAGATTGCTTTTTCATCTTATCAGTTTTTGTTTATATTTTGTTGTTTCCTTCTTAACAGTGCACATGCCTATTCCCTCCCATCAAGTGTTCAATCTTTAGCAACATTTATAGCTCCCTGACCATGGATACAAACTATTTCAACTAGACACTCACCAACTTGTCAGAAAAAGCCTGTAGTTCCTACATAAAATTTGTTTAAAGAGTTTTATGAAAAGTAAACAAAAACAAAACCAACACATAAGATTATAGTACATAATTTGATATGTATGTGTTTGAACTAAACTATATGAACTTCCAGGGCAGAGATTTTTTTCTCTGTTCCCCATTGCTAATTTCAACACATGCTCAATAAAGACTGGTCAAATGAGGTGTGTCTGAGGCTCTGTGAGGGCAACCTATTTGTCAGTCCAAAACACAAACCAATTAATAAAGATATGTGGTCATTTTGCATCCTCAAACCAGAATTCTGGAACAAAGCTCCTGAATATACAAGTGATGAATATTTAGACTTGAACTTTTCACTGTAGCCAATGGAGGGAAAATCCTTTGCACAGTGGGGTGTAATACTGAATTTTTATGGGTCTCCAGAGCATTGCCGATTCAGGGGATATGCAAGTAACCTCTAACTCTTTTCAGAACTTGCCATTTAGTTCACTTTTATTATTTGTTTTTCTGGCAACCAAAGGTCAAACTTGTTATATTTGCACCGTACCACCTATATGGGAATGACTGAGATCAACAGAGCCCTGGATCGTCATCTTTCCGGCACTTCGCCAAAGCAGCGGGGATGCCAGACCTTCCCTTCCTCGTGGGGACTTTGGAACTTTTGTTGGGTCTCTGTGAGTCTGAGTACACCACTAGCTCTGTTTTCACGCAGAGCTCTTATTTTTAAGGCCATCTATTCATTTTTGCTCAGACTCTCCCCAAATGCTCTCTTGTTCCACTGCACAAGGTCTTACCGAAGATAAAAGACATAGATGTGTGAAAAAAGGAGGGATCTTATTTTTTTCCCCTCTCTCAAGGTCTTATTTATGGGTTTCAGATGGTGGCAGGGATGTTTATATGAACCTTACCCAAACTGCCTGAACCTCCTGGGCCTGCAAATATCAGGCTGCAAATTTCATGAGAGTAGAACTTTTTTCCAGGATTGGGGAGGGGTGGCTAAGATTTCCTGTGCTTCCTGTTTTAGAGCTGCTGGAATTGAGACAAAAACTGTATTTCAGGATTTCAGTACCTGGCCCTAGCTGGAATCTGGACATACAGATGTGCACAAAGAAGAAACACATGTGCACACACATTCACACCCACACAAATACCTAGGAAGGGGCATGGTATGTGTAGGTACTCACAAAAATTTACTTAAAACACACAGATGGTACTTTCCATTTTGAATAAAATGGAGTCAAATTCCAACACATTTTCATAAAGGTTTTTCAAAGTTTCAAAACCAAACCAAACAACAATCTGATTTGGGAGAAACGGGTGAGTTCATTACAATTTTATCCAGATTCGCATGAATGTGCTAGAGGAAAAAGATGGAGAGAAACAAAGAAACCCAAATCCAATAACATGTAAATGTAATGTATGAAAGCCAGGAGCAGTGATGGCCTGATACTGCCAACAACTGTGAGGCTTTCTCCACCTCCTCTTCCTCACCTGATGAAATAAATGGTTCTTGAATGAATGTATTTGGGGCGTCCTTTCTGCGATGTGGCACCTGGGCTGAGATGAATCCAGGCAGCAGGGTTCTCTCCAGAGGACACGGACACTGCTCTGCTAAATTCCATATACATGTATATGGGGGGAAGGAGAAGGTTAAAAAAGAGTCAGGGTGGAGGCAGATGCAAAACCACAAATTAGGTGATGCATCAGATTAGCCTTCGAGTCCCTGCCTGGCTGTCAAAGGCTGACTGTAAAGATGTGACGTTGATACCAAGCAGGTTATTGCTTGCAGAGCAGCACCCCCAAACGTGCATCCTCGAAAGGACTGGCCTTTGTGCAGATGTTGAGCCAGCAAGTTATTAACGTGCAGTGCAAACAGGACCAGTCCGTGGAACACAGGGAAGGCGTGCCTGAAAGGGAGAGTCAAAGTTTCCAGTAACCACTTTCAGTTGGCAGAACTCTGATTGGAACCATGTGACAATTTTAGGCGATGTACCATAGGCAGCCAATTTATTACATATGGCAATATGATTAATGGTATCAAATGCCTTTTTTTGGTAACATCCAAGAACACTCCGCCAGCCAACTGCTTGGAGTCCAAGGCAGTGAAAATCTGTTCCATGAATTTAAAGTCAGGCAGATGAGGTTAAATGAGAGAGGGCCAGACGCCAAGGCAATGATTACAAAGTAAGTTGTTTCAAAAAAGAGCAGAATGTTTTAAATCTGGTCTTGAACAAATCCCATCCAGTCCCCACCTACCCGACCTATTTTTCTCTTTGCCTTTCTCCCCTTCTTGATGTGAAAACCCTCATAGCTACATTCTTGAGGACATTTCTAAAACCAGGCTGTCTTCCACTTGCCCAGAGCCTTTTCCAGGCCCAGGCAAATCTGCAAGTGACTACCATCTGGATCTTTCTTTGGAATCATATGTCGGGGGTAGCAGCAGAGACCTACAGATGGGGTGGGGCACTTGCTGTGCTGGGTGTCCTAGGGGTGGGCCTCCTAGCTGCATCACACTCTCGTTGGTGGTTAGAAGGCCCTCTCTGCCCTCCTCTCTCTGTGAGTTGGGTTTCCTTGAACTTCCAACATCATCACAAATGATTAGGAAGAAACTGTGGCACCCATGGGGAGACGTGCAGAGGCAGGGAACTGTGAGGAAGGTTGTTTATCATTTGGGAATTAAGGAATGAGCATACAGAGGAGGGAAGAGGCAGAGAGAGTTTCAGGATGTGACTTGGTCTCCAAAGTGAGCCCACACAACATGCAATAGGTGCTTACTGTGTATTTGTTAAATAAATGTGTATTATCACCACATTCTTTGGTGTTTTCTGGTGGACATCTGCCTGTTTTGTAGAAGTTGTGAGTTGTTGCCTTCTGAAAAGAATTTTATAAAAAGACAAACACATTTTGATTGAGGGCCCACCAGGCACTGGTAGGTGGGATAATTTATGTATTTGTTAATTTTATTTCAGACTTTATTTATTTACTAGATAATGTATAATTGATACAATTTATTTTTATTCTACAGATTGGTAGTGTGTGGTTGTATCTAGCAGGACAAACCGATCACTTACACTGTGTTTCATGGATTAATTTTTTTCCTTTTTTGTAAAAACTGAATCTGGCCTATTATTTGGGGTTTCATTCTATTACTTGGGGCTCAGTTTTCAAGCCGTCAATTTGGTATGCTCTTTAGACCTTGCCTAAAAGTCCTAGATTACATCTTTGGCAAAGCTTTTTTTTTCCCTATAAAAACAGAATTTAATATGAAAATCATGAGTAGTCATGAAAGGTATGGAGGTCAGGTGACTCCGACTCAGGCAAGATAGTAAAGATGTGTTGAAAGTGAAACAAAAGGGTCTTGAAAGTGAGACTGAGCCATAACATGGGGCAACTGGGCAATTGCACCATGACTGCCACCCCTGGGGATGGAGGCGTAGCCTTAAATCCAGATGATGTTCCTTAGCTTGCTATTGGAGGTTTTCAACCCATTCTGACCTACTGTGTATGCAAAGGCTGTGTTACAGATAGGGGTTGACTGTATTCTGGTAACTTCCTCTTTTGAACATCACTGTTCATTCATTGAAAATGATATAAAAACCAAGATTTAATACTGACCCTCCTCCAGCTCCCTTCCTCCACCATCTTTAAAATGAAACCCAGACACTTCCTTCCTCCGAAACATAATTATTTCTGTTGAGTGAATCACGCTCACTTTTAAATAAAAATTCACCTTTGCTACGTATTCTTTGAAGGTCAAAATGGAGCTACAGAACTGCTAGAATAAACAAATCAGCCTGTTGGTTATAATGGGCCAAGAGTTGATTTTCTTTTTAGTTCTCTCCGGGAGTGCAGCCACACAACATTGTCCCCTTGGATTAGTTTCCTATTGCTGCTATAACAAATTGCCACAAACTCAGTGGCTCCAAACAACACAAATTTGTTATCTTCCAGTTCTGAAGGTCAAAGGTCTGCAATAGGTTTCACTGGGCTAAGACTGATATGTTGGTAGGGCTGTGCTCCCTTCTGGAGGTTCTAATGGGGAATCTATTTCCTTCTTCCTTTTAAAAACTCTTTCCCCGTTGTTTAAAAGCCCTTTGCAGCTTCTAGAGGTTGCCACGTACTTTGGTTCATGGCCCCTTCCTCCACCTTCAAAGCCAGCAGCATAGCATTTTCAAATCCCTAACTCTGCCTCTGTTGCCACGTCTCCTCTGACTCCCATCCTCACGTTTCTCTATTATAAGGACCTTGTGATTTCATCGGTATGCTCTGATAATCCAGGATAATCTCCCGTCTCAAAACTGGTAATTTAATCTCATCTTCAAAGTCCTTTCTGCTGCATAAGGTAACATACTGACAGGTTCTGGGTATTAGGATAGAGCCATCTTTAGAGGGCCGTTATTCTGCCTACCATTATGATGCAGGAAAGAAGAGGAAAAACCCTTAGAAAATCATATGACAAGGTTGTGATGAAAAACAAAGAGGCAGCCAGCAAATCTCTGCTTAGCACTTCTACCAGGAAGCTGTCTCAACCTCTTGCTTTGTTGCTTTCCTGGCTCGCTCTGTGTACTTCATTCATAACTTAACTGAAAGCAGGACTTCATGGAAATAGAATAATAGTGCTAATTGAGTGCTTATTCTGCGCCAAGCCGTTACTTAGTTCATTCTCATAAGGGGTAGGTGCTATTATTCTCTTAGCTTTACTGATGACAAAATGGAAGCGTAGAGGAGTTAAGTAACTTGCCCAATGAAGCACATTTGGTAAATAACAGAATAAAACAAGATTTGGATCTGTGTCTATAGGATTCCACAACCCCCATACTTGACCACTGCATTTTTCTGCCTTAAGTTTAACAAAGGAAAGGAAAGTAAATGGGGGAGGTTGTCAGGGAATTTGCATTTTTTTTCTTTCTCTATCTTAAGTCAGCTCTTTACAAGTACATAATCTACAGCCCTACCTCATATTCTTGTGTTTGTTGTTAACCACTCACTGCCTGTTACACTATGTCTTTGATTCCCAGTACTATTCGCTAACTGGGTCCCTAGTCTAGGCCTAAATGGGTCTCAGGGATCTATTCTATGTGTCTTCTTGAGCCTAATTCTAATCCACCAGGGTCTTAGAAAATGGAGAGAATCTAGCTGTTCAGTGGCTAATAACTGTATACCACCACCGCCTAATTTTCTTTCTTTTTTAAGAAAAATATTGAACCCTGAACATCAACAGGATTTTCAGGATTGCCAAATTAATAAAAGCCTAGCCGTATATGAATTCATATTTTCAGGATGTTGTCTTTGGACCCTAATTATGCTAATGCAGTTGTAATACTAAATTTGAAATCAAAAGAAATTCTAAAATATAAAAGGGAAGCTAAGCTAAAACAGTCCTGCAACAGACTACAATCACCAGTAAAAAAAAGTTTTCAGCTAACATCGAGATAGAGAGAATGACTTTTATGCACGTTGTTCTGCAATCCAGAGAAATTCTAATCTTTAAAGGATTTTAAATCCAAGCGATATAACTATGCAGTCATAGGACCCATTCCACTAGCCAAAATTCACCTCTCTAAAGCAGTCACAGCTTATACAGTGTAATAGAATTGACAGATGTCAGACCCTGGTGAGGGACTATAATTATTGCCAAACCTTCCTGAAAGGAACTTTTGCTGCAAGTGTTGGGGACAAGTAATTCAAGATGTAAAATCTGCAGATAGCCCCAAAGTAGCGTTGTCTGCCTCAGGCTCCACAGCACTTTCTGGGAATTAAGAAAAAAAAAAAAAAAAGAAAACATTACTTTTGACTAATTATTAAGATAAATATTCATTTATTTCATTAAGAATAATAATAATGCAACCTCTGAAACAAAAGACTCTTACAATCAGAAAACATTGCAAACAAAATCATGGCCTAGAGCAAATTTCTGGTTCTTTAGGTTGCAAATCTTTTTCCGTAGAACCTACAAATTTTCCAGGAACATATATGAAAAACAAAATTTTACATTTGAGGTCCTGATTGGCAAAGTTGATCCATTTATAAAACCCATCTTTTGTGCAGATAAACCCCACAAAAAATTATAACCTTAGAATGTACTTTTATAAAAATTGCAATTTCCCCCATGTTATTGCAACTTCCCCCATTGCTATTGGCTGGAACATTTGGGATAAAAAGATTTGCATTTTCCCTGGGTTTTTTGCTTTTATCTTTCCACAATCCCAACAGAGTCATGGTGAGGTAGCTTCCTGTCTTTCTGATTTATCCAAAGATGCCCCTCTTCTATTGGAGCTGTGATTCATTGATTCTTTTCTCTGGGACTGAGGGGGCCAAAGTGAAGTTTTAACGTTCTCTGAAACTTGCTTTTGAATAAGCTCGGAGGAAGAGAAGCAGACTGTGGCTCATTTCATTTTCATGCTATACATCAAATAGGTGTTGAAGCCACTTTTGTAAATGTCAACCCAACGAATATAAATATAAATATAGATATAAATAAATCTATGTAAATATAGATACATAAAAATACAGATATTTAATATAAATAAATAATAGGTATATAGATAAATATAGATATAAAATCGCCAATATTTTGTTTTTTTAAGAGATAAGGTCTCACTTTCTCACCTGGGCTGGAGTGCACTGGTGCAATCATAGCTCACTGTAGCCTCAACCTCCTGGGCTGAAGTGATCCTCCTGCTTCTGCCTCCCAAAGTGCTGAGATGACAGATACACGAGTCACTGTACCTGGCATCCAACAATTTTAAAAGCAGAGATTTGAGCAGATGAAATTTATAGGCAACATTCGCCTCCCATATTTCCCTTGTACCAATGGTTCTCAAACTTGAGCATACCTCCGAATGACTTGACAGGCTTTTAAAAATGCAGGTGGCCAAGCCCCACCCTCTGATTCAGGGGGTCTGGGGTGGGACTGGAGAATTTGCTCTTCCAAGTTTCTCCAGGAAGGTGCTGATGCTGCTAGTCTGAAGACCTCATTTGAGTACCACAGCTCCACACCATCAACAGGAATGGAGAGGCTTATTTTAAGAGTATTTACTTAGAGATTTTATTATAAAATGGGGAGAAAAACATGTGCAGTAAGGAAATTTTCAAGTACATATTATGGGTTAGGAACTGTTTTGTGCACTTTATATACATTACTTCATTCAATTGTCAGTGACCCTTGGGAGTAGGTATTTTTATTACCTCCATTGTACAGATGGAGAAAGTGAGGCTGAGCAGGTTAAAGGATGTGCCTGAGGTGACCCAGCTGGAGGCGGATGGGGATGCAGAGCCTGTTTCTCAGACTCCCAGCTGGTATCCTTAACCTCTTCCCAATATTGCCGCCCAGGTGCTTGTTTAAAAATCTGATGATGTGTTTCTGTAGAAATATAACTCTCATCCCAAATCAGACTCCTCGCTAAAGTTGCACGGTCAAAGCCTTGCAAACCCAGGGGCGGAAATGGTGTGTTGTGGCTAGTGCATGGTTTCCCAGAGTGGGCTCACCATGGAGAAACATTTCCATAACAAAGGCAAGTTCTCCTCCCCGAGAAGAGCAGGCAGGGAGTTGCAAGTGTCTGCCTATGATGTGATCCACATTTAATGCTTATTTGGGTGAGAGGGAATTTGATTAGAGCAAATACAAAGCCCAATTCAGAGAACAAAACCACTGATTCAAAGGTGGTTTTCCTACGGATGTAAAATACTTCAAGCCTGTTAAAAGGACTGAAGAGAATTCCACCGAGGAGTGCCTTATATTGTGTCTGATTTCTCAGATCCAAGCACCACCAGGCTGTGTGGGTGTCTGCGGGGCTTGGGGAGCTGGCATGGCTGGGCCACTAACAGCACTGGCAGGCACTGTCTAGCCTGAAGGGGACACAGTTTCAGGCACGGGGGCGCGGGAGGCCGTTTGTCCTACAGACCCCTTTTCCACCCCTGACCCACCCCCTCTGATGAAGCCTCTGTTTGCATCTGGTGGCTTCTCAGCCTAGAAGCATTCGAGCACTGCAGTGCCCTGATATGTTTGTTTTCCTTTCGGCTAATTTTATCAAGGTCTGGGGTCATTATTAGCCAGATCACAAAAGTAAGAGCTCATTAATATGTATCAGCGCCAAACCCTATGATTTCATCTGTTAATTTGATCTTGTTTTTCCTTGTTTATGGCAATTAAATCAGACCTTGATAAATCTGAAAATGAAAAAAAAGAAGCCACCAGCAAGCACAGCTATTATGATCACTCATTAGAAAGCCGAGCAGACTCTCTGATAAATCGTGCCAGGGTTTTTAAGGACTAGATGATTACCTGCTTAAACAGCATGGAAGCTACCAGTAAAATGTAGCAAAATGATTAAAGAAAAAAAAAGAACACCCCCATTACATCCAAGTGTAACAGATGGACAGTTGTACTTTGGGGAATGTTCACGGAGCCTGTCTCCTCCCCTTCAAGCTAGGGAGGGCAGAAGCCACGGGCCCTCCTGGGCACAGAGGAGAGACAGCTTCCCTTCCTCGCTCCCTCCCTGGCCCTCCCCCATATCCTCCTGGCGACTGAGGGAGAATTGCTCAGCTGCCACTAAGGCCTCACTCCAAACTGTGTGATGGTTAAGAAAAGCGCTAAGTACCAGGGAGGTGAATAGGTGGGAGGAGGTGGGCAGAGCCGGGATATGTCGGTAAATGACAAGATGGATGTGACCTTTCCTGTCACAAATGAGGCCGGGTGTCACTACGGTGGAATGCTTGTCATTCTTTTTGGCCCCTCTGTATCTGAAAGCCTGTCCTCTCTTCGGGGAGCCACCACTGTATAGATTCTCATGGGATGCAGAGCTGCCTTCTACAATTGGAGTTGAAAATGCCAACAGCTTTGCCTTCCCAGTTTCCCTGCTAGGACATGGACACTGTCCATTCCAGCATCAGGGTCCCTGAAGAACCCCTTATTCTGCTTGCAGGACGTTAGGATTCCTGGAGCCACTGTGGCTAGCAGCTTTAGGGTCTTGGTGGTAGATTTCCTCTCTGCAAGAGTTCAGTGTTGGGATTTGGGACATAATCCCCCACATGCGGTTCTCCAGGCATCCTAGTGTGTCTGTGAACTAATCAATATTTTAAGAACCAACCTTTGTGCTGAACTTGATCAGCGTTGGTTTCTGTTGCTTACAGTTAAGAACCCTGACATTCAGAAAGGAAGTGAGAGCAGCTTGTGCCCAAGGAGTGAGCTGGAACTTGTGCCAGTGCAGACAGCCAGTGCAGGGGCCAGCTCCTCATCTCCAGAGCGGCACATCCTACCCTATTTCCAAGGGGCTGGGGCAGGTGGGAATGGGGTTCAGACCCCCTTCTCATGTGGCCTCAGGCTCAGTCACATTTGAAAGGGGCTCAGCTGAGTGTTTTCAGGGAAAGGTTTTATTTCTAGGAAAGTTTTCTTTTAAATCAGTCTCCTTGTCCCTATATAATCCCGCTATTTCTTTAAGCTCCTCCGTAGCAATCTGGCCCTATTTGTCTCTGAGGTCTCTGCAGGGATCCGTGCGCAGCCAACTTGGCATCTTGCTGTCTTCTGGTCCCTTCACACCTTGGTATGTCTTGTCCCAGTGCCTGCAGGTCTGTTTGCTTGAAGAGCGTCCAGCTCCTCCCATCCCTTTGTCTTTCAGCCTTTCTTCCCATTTTTGGTCCTCCTGCTAGGCCCACGAGCATGTTAAAAATGGATCTCCTAAAGATCATTGTCTGTATTTGCTGACTTCTCTCCTTTCCTTCAATTCAGGGGTCTGATCTTTTTTATGTTTGCTTCTGCAGTCTCTCTCTCTCTCTCTCTTCCTCCCTCCCTCCCTCCCTCCCTCTCTTTCTCTCCCTCGATTTTAGATTCTTGTCTGGTTTCTGGTCATTTGGCTTTTTCTGACTTCCACAGTAGAAAATTTACTGATACCCTCCAAACCCTAATTTAAGAATTTTGGCCTGCCGATTTGTCTTTTCAATAGGGTATCTGGATAGCCAAAATCCCACCACTACACAATTCTGACCCAAAGAGCTTTGTGAGGTTATCAGCGAACTTATCATCCACAATCTTAATTTCCAATTACCTTCGTTTTTCAGACATTTTCCTTACTTACTATTGAAGGTTACTCAATACCTCACAAAATCCCCTCAAATTATTTTTGAGGGGCCCCGAGGAGGTTTCACTCCACATGAACAGCGACTGTCTACCAGGTGGTCCCCATCACTTATTTTTCTTATCTGCTCTGGCTCCCTTCACTGATATCTGCTGCAGGACTTCTGCTTCCTATGAAGGAGCACGGGTCTGCCTTGTCGATGACTTCCGGTAGCAGAGTGGCCCCAACAGGGCCCTGTGGTCGTTGGGCTGTGCTGTGGCTGCCAGGCACTGCCCCACAGGCCCTCTCCATGCCATAGCATGCTGTGGCCTCTCCTACTTTAGAAGGTGGGACATCTCTTTCCCTTTTTGTACGGTGCTTTGCCAGGGTCTTGATGGAGAGGTGTTTTGGTAAAAATACAAATCAACATTTTAGTTTTTGTTTACATTTCTTTCTTTCCTGTAAGTTCTCGCCTTTCTCTTCCAAGGCTGGAAGATTTACTATCAGAAAGAAAAAAAAAATAATATCTGTCTGACTCTCTCTTCCATGAAGAAGTCTTTGCAGAAGGCTAGTGGCCTTGTTTCTCAGGCAAGTAAATTTCTGGGGAGCTTCCCTGCCAGCCAATCCAACATGGCTGGTCCTGAACAAGTAGAGATGGACAGAGCTCGATTCAAACAAAAGAGTTTCCCACATTCGTTAGGAGGTCTAGATTTTGGCCATGATACTGCTGAAATTCTTTTTTTGGATTTGGGAAACTCCAGTAACTAACTGATAGGGCTTAGGCTTTGGACTATGTAGGTGCATGTTTTTCAACATGTAAATATCCTTCCTGGAGCAATAAGACTGCCTCAAGCCTTAGCCCCTCCTGCCTCTTCCTAGCCTCTCTGAAAATCTACGGTCATTCCAGGATAGAAGTCAACCAAGCATCCCATTCTGCCACCTCCCTGACCTCCGTGTCTTGGGACTACCCTCCTACTTTTCATATCTCATTCTGCATTTCTTCTTGTTGCTTTTGTCATACTTGTAACCTAAAAAGGCGACAGTGTGATTCATTATTTTATGCCCATCTTCCTCGGAAGGGCAAGGAGGGGAGGGCTGTGCCTGCTCATTTACTGCTGTATTTTCAGTGTGTAAAGCTTTGCTTGGCATTTGACACTCGATAGGAGCTCAATAAATATTTGCTGAATAATTGCATGAATATCTACAATTCTGTAATTATAATTGTTATGCTGAACTAAAAACTCTTGTTTTGAGGAAAACAGAGTGAACTTGATTCTTTTCCTTTCAGTGGTTCCTTGGGGGTGGAGAGAAGAGATGAGTCTATGGGGATAGTTTCTCTATTACATAAAGTCATCTCAGGCCTACTGTACCTGTCTCTACCCAGGATTATCACCCCCTAAAGAGTTGTAGCGGTTGGTGAGAATAATAACTATAAGGCTATAATCAGGGCTATTCCCAGACAAAATTATGAAGTTAGGATGTTTATTTTTGAGATGTAAAGCCTCCCAGCAATATTAAACAAGCTCTTAGTATTATCTTCAAAAATTCAGAATCCACAGCAGCCATAGCTCTGGAAAATGGTTTTGTAAAAGCCACCATTACCAGCTACTGGCAAATCACAACCAGAGTTCTATATTATATGAACACATGGAAGTATGCTCATGAACATGTTTACAAGTAGCAAGGATTTCTCAACCATATTTCTCCAAAACCTTGAAGACTTACTTTCCACCGCGACTACGCCCTTTCCAGAGTGGAATTGGCCACATCCCTTTTTAGACCATGGTGGGTGGAGGAGAGAGGCATTTATTGCTCACCAGATACTCTTCTGCTCTTCTACATTTCCCAGCCCCCTACAATCAAGTGTGGCTGGAAACATGACTTTCAGTGGCCAATGGACTGTGCAAAGAAATGATACGCATCGCTTCCTGGCCAAAGCACTGAGGGCCCTCCAGTTCTCTCTCCTGCTGTGACAGCTGAGGAAGCCTTGTGCGAAGATATCAGGGCATCCATCAGCCTTAGACCCTGAGCAGAGCTGCCTGCCAACCCACGATGGACATACAGCACAGATGAGAGATCAATGTTTGTTTCAATGTGTGTCCACTGGATTTCTATTCAGATGGTTCAACTGAAGAGACGTTAGTGTAGGTTTTACTGACAGGTGCGAGCAGGTTGAGAAACTCAACAAGAGGTTTTGGGACACCCAGAGATGAGAAATAGAGAAGGCCTGACCACCTCTAGGTCTGAAGGAAAAAGGAGGAGATAACTGTGTGACTGGAGCCCCAGGGGCAGCTTGAGCCATGGAGGTAAAACCTGGAGAAGAAACACTTATTCCGTCGGAATCGCAGTGTCGAAGGAAGGAGGCAACAGGGAAGAAACACGCAGAGGTGCTTAGCAGCGTGCCTCCTTTAGGATCCCAACCAGGAGCCATGGGCCACGTGGGCCTGGGTGATAGAGTCCGTAAGTCTCTGTCTCAAGGGCCACAGTAAAGGGCGGAGAATGGAGCAGGGCAGATGAAGCCAATGGAGGGTGTCTGAAACAAAGAGGATAAGGCAGCCCAGCCTGACTCAGACCTGTCCCTCTCACTATGTCTTTGGACTCGTGGGGCTTCTATTGTGCTGCATCACCCCCTTGAGCTGTACATTGCCTCCCACAATGTACATTGTCAGCTGCTTGAAAGCCAACATAGTGCTGCCTTCTTTTCATATCCCTAGTATCCTGCCCTGCACCTGCAATATCATCTTGTTACATTTCAACTTAGAAATATGCCAGATATCAATGTTGAAGTGCATGGCTAACTTCTTTCTATTAGATGCTACATATATATATATAGTTTTTTTTTTTTTCTTTTTTTTTTGAGACAGGCCTTGCTCTGTTGCCCAGGCTGGAGTACAGTGGTGCAATCACAGCTCACTCTAACCTCGACCTCCTGGGCTCAAGGGACTCCCACCTAAGCCTCCCAAGTAGCTGGGACTACAGGTGCACACCACCATGCCTGGCTTATTTTTTGATTTTTTGTAGAGATGGAGTCTTAATATGTTGCCCAGGCTGGTCTCAAACTCCTGAGCTCAAGTGAGCCACCCACCTCAGCCTCCCAAAGTGCTGGGATTATAGGTGTGAGTCATGGTGTCTGGCCCTCAAGATGCTAAATTAACACCAGGCTGTTGTTTTCATGTGCAAAGTGTAAAGATCCAAATTTGGCGAATTAACAGAATCACTTTGAGATTTGTGCCTTAAGTGATTCTGTTGATTCGCCAAGTATTTTAGTTATACAGGCAGCAGAGAATAAAAGCTATTAATTAGGGCATATATTTGCACTTCCTGATTATGGGTTGATACAGGGGAACAATAGGAAGGTAGAGCCCCAGGACTTGGAAATAAGATTGCCCTCTGAGAATTAAAGCAAAACTTTAACATATAACAGATTAAAGAAGAAATGGACAACATTATCTGAAAGAGACAGTGTCTCCCAGGCCAAGGTGGAACAGGGCCTGCTGAAATTCTTATGTAACTTTTTGTGACTCCAGTATTAGTTGGGGTCATCTGGGTTTTTGAGATTTAGCTAAAATTGCCTCAAATGCCCTTTCCCAATTCTTTGGGGATTGCAATGCTTTCCCCAAGATTTCTGTGAATTCCCAGGAGGTTGAGTTCTCATGGTCACTCTGCCTCCAATTTCCTGCCCTTCTGGAGCTCTTGATTCTACTTGTGTCTCCAGACTGGGGCTTCTCTCTTCCCCCTGCTTCCCAGGATTCTAAGAACAACTACACAGGGCCTTTGTGAGTGGCAGATTTTACCCTAGTTTTGAGGTCAAGGAGAAGGTTTTATATCATAGACTTAGAAACATTTAAAGTTGGATTTTATATATTGACATTCTCAAAGAGACCATAGCTACTCTGTGGCTAGCGATTCCTCTCCACTCACGTTCTTCCGAAGACTCCATCCTTCACTGGCCCCTACTTCCTGTTCTTCTTGAACTCTTCCTCCATTTTATCTTTGCTCTCCTCTGTGCTTCGTTTTTGTTTTGTTCTATTTATTCTTTAAAATTAACTTTTCCAAATGACACACTGCATGAGTACAACTCATTTAAAAATACAGAGGTACGTAAATATAAAATACCACTCTTTCCAGCATTAGCTATTGCTCATATTTTTAAGTTTTGCCAATCTTATTAGTAAAACGTGATATCACCTTGTTGCTTTAATTTGCATTTTCCAGATTACTAGTGAGAGTAATTTTTCCTATGTTCTTTATTGGCCCTTTGAGTTTCTTCTGTGAATCATGACTTTATATTCTTTGCCTTTGAGGCTAATCACTTCTGTCTCCACCAGCAAATCCCTGGAGGTGATCATATCAAAGTACTGTCGCCGTGTGGGACCTGCCTGGTGACTCACTAGACTTCTCTAAGAGACATTCTTGCCATCTTCTGTCTACCACCTTTGATAACAATCACATCCTTCTGTTAAGGGTCCTTAATTTTGATTGTTGCAAAATAGAACGAATTTTTTTAAAGCTATCAGTCTTGGGGAGCAGTATGGCCAATGTAAACCTCGTCAATATGGAGGCAGTTACATGAAGCTCCAGAACTGACTCAAATTTTGGGTACAATTAGTGCTCCGTTGGCTCACAATAGTACCTGATTGTTGTATAGGAAGACCACACAATTGGGGTTGCTAGGATAGGTTTAAGCATGCTCCCCTGGGGTCCCATCCAAATGGGACCCACTTTCATTCTCTTTTGCAAGTGAAAAGGTCACCTTATCCTTTGTATGGCCTTCAGCAAGTTACTTAATTTAGGATCCTGTTATCACACAAATAATTAATAGACACACATATGCTGTGGCACTATTTTAAAAATGACTAGTCCATGAGTTTTATAAAAGTTGACAAGATGGCAATCTGCAACTAAGGGTTTATGTTAAACACAGACTTATGGAACTAGAGAATTTTTGAGCTGACATTAAACATAACTTAATTCAGTGTTTTATTGAGGTCTCTGGGTCTTTGGACAGCTCATGGAAATTGTGGACCTTCTTGCAGGAAGATGCACACTCATACCCACACTAAGGTTTCATACATTTCAGGATGTCCACAAAGGCTCTGGAACTCAGTTAGGGGACCCAGATTAATAACTACTCAAATTTGTCATTTAAATGAATACATTGAGATTCAGAGAGGCTAAATGATGTGTCAAAAGAAGAAAGGTTTAGAAGGAGAAATAGGCATAGGGTCCCATGATTTCTATTTTGGGCTTCTTTTTCCTGGTCTCCCTCCTATTGTAGGAGTGTCAGTGAGAAGTTAAAGCTATAGAAGAGCTTCCTGCATGGGATGTTATGAAGAATCTGAAATATTCTTTTTGAAAGCAAAGCATGAGTTGACTCTGTTCTCAGTGACTACTTCTCAGATCACTTATGGAGTTCTCGTTAACATTTATGATGCAATACCTACTGGTTAGCAGGTTTTGCTGAATGGAAAACCTGCTTCAAAAACTCAGGTCCCAACTTGCTTGCTGCCCCAATCTCACATATATCTGTTGCCCCAGTCACCAGAAATGAGAGAAACAAGGAGCCCCTCTAAGAGGGTGTGGGTCCCCAAGCATGGGAAGAAAGGAAAATCTTGAGTTCCTTCAGGGGAAATTCCAGGCACCTAGCTAGCCCTGAGAAGTAAATAAGCAACTTGATAAGCAAGAAGATAATAGTAGCCTACAACAGTAGCCAAGGAAATTAGAGTCAGGAGATGTTTGGCTCCCCTACAGAAACTGAAAAGAACATCTTCACATATGTCCCTGAGTTGTTTCTCAGAAACCCACACCCCCACCAAATGGATCTGTAGACTTCAGATAAGGGGAAACTGAGGCCTGAACTCTGAGCACCATTCTTTGTTCTAAATTTCTTCCTGAAGATTCTGGAGGGGGTCACAGCCACGAGCCAGAGCTAACATTCTTTCCTAACAACCCCAAATTTTTTATCTTTTTATTTTTATTTTTGAGACACAGTCTCACTCTTTCACCCAGGCCGGAGTGCAGTGGCACAATCTCAGCTCACTGCAACCTCCACCTTCTGGATTCAAGCAATCCTCCTGCCTCAGCCTCCAGAGTAGCTGGGGTTATAGGCACACACCACCAAACCTGGCTAATTTTTGTATTTTTAGTAGAGACAGGGTTTTGCCATGTTGGCCAGGCCAGTCTCAAACTCCTCACCTCATGTGATCCGCCCACCTTGGCCTCCCAAAGTGCTGGGATTACAGATGTGAGCCACTGTGCCCTGACCCAAAATTTTAAACAAAGCTTCTCTTCCTTAACCAATGGCAAATCAGAAAGTCTTTGAATCTACCTATGACTTGTAAGCCCCACTTCAAGATATACCACCCTTGTAACCTCCATGTATTGATTTATGATTTTGCCCCTAATGTCTGCTTTCCTGAAATTTCCCCACCTTTAAAAACCCTTACTTGTGGCTGGGCGCGGTGGCTCACGCTTGTAATCCCAGCACTTTGGGAGGCCTAGGCGGGCGGATCACGAGGTCAGGAGATCGAGACCACGGTGAAACCCCGTCTCTACTAAAAAAAATACAAAAAATTAGCCGGGCGTGGTGGCGGGCGCCTGTAGTCCCAGCTACTCGGGAGGCTGAGGCAGGAGAATGGCGTGAACCCGGGAGGCAGAGCTTGCAGTGAGCCGAGATCACGCCACTGCACTCCAGTCCGGGAGACAGAGCAAGACTCCGTCTCAAAAAAAAAAAAAAAAAAAAAAAAAAAAAAAAAAAAAAAAAAAAGCCCTTACTTGCAAGTAATCAGAGAGGTCGGGACTTAAGCATTAGCTGCCCAATCTTCTTGCTTGGTGCCTGCAAATAAATGTCTTTCTTTCTCCCACTGCAAACCTTGGTGTGGATGTTTTGGCATTACTCTGCCAGGACAGCCAACCCGAGTTTGATTGATATAATGGAAACACTTGCTGTTCCTTTCGACGGTGTGTCCTCTCACTCTTGTTTTTGCTCACTTTCATTTCCTTTGCCTAACAATCCCTACTCATTCATGAAGATGTTCTTAATGGTAAATTCACTTTCTCTTGAGAGTCTTCCTAACATTCCTAGCAGGGGTGGTAGGTTTTTCCAGAACAATGTCTAATTTAGGTTTGCCTCCCAGCAACTAGGCCAGTGCTTAGCATATAGAATGTCCACCAAATATTTGTCAAATAATATAAATGAATAAATCCTTGTAGGGGTTTTTTTTTCATCTCAATTTATCAGACAAAATCTAAGTCAGGAGTTGGTATGCTTTTCTTGCTTTTGTAGAGCTTACTTCTTATTGCTTGAGCTTTCTTTGTTTTATAGGTCAGTGCAGCATTTTACAGATCCAACAGTCCTTTTTCTTTTTTTTTAGGATTAAGTCAGAAAAACTTCACTCATTTGCTTGACCTGCAGTGCCTACAGTCACAATTTTGGAGTGAGTTAAAAAATATTGGTGGATAAATTGCTCTGCTTCCCGGAGGGGAGGGGAAGCATATGAACTCCTTGCCAGGTTTCTATGGCCTGGGGCACCACAAAAGACCTTTTCTTTTTTTCTTTTCCCAGGTATCTATGTCAAAAAGAATTTGCCAAGGAGCCAAAATCTTCATCTGTTTATGGCTTCACAGCCGATGAAAAATGCAGGATCATTAGAAGCTAATTACTGGTTTCATGGCAATATTTATCACAAAAGCTAATTTGATCTTCCAGAACCCACTTTGGGGGCTAGCAGAGCCCATTACTAAGGAGTATTATAAAGTTTTTTTTTTTTTTTAAATTATACGACAACTTCACTAACAAACCCAAACCAAGTGGGGGAGACAACAGACTGGCATGGCCTGACATCTCAATGGTTTCCATCTGGCCCAAGTAATTTCTAAAATAGTTTGTTTCAAAAGCATTCCTTTCCACTTAGAGGAAGATGTTTCAAAGATTCATATATGGAAAATTCAATTGAGTATGCCTTTTTGTGTATCCTGAAGAATTGATTATTTTTAAATGCAATTAAATAGCTTACGTAAAAGACATAAAGATACATTGAAAGAGGATCCTGAGTCCTAAATTTCCAGCTCTCTGAACTATTTGCTGATCTCTATGTTTTCCTGCTATTGCTTTTGCCTTCTTTGCATATATTATTGCCTTCTGAATGTGAAGCTATTTGTATTTGTACTTTATTCACTTGTTCATTCAACAAATAGATGCTGGGGAGACAAAGGAATGTATTTCATGGCTTATGCTTTAGTTTTGGAGATATGAGGCATGAGAAAAATGATAAATTAAAATGCAGAAGATATCATGGGACTAGCATATAAGTTCAGAGAGGGAGAGATCAGTGTTGTATAAGGAAAAAAGCATGGGATTTGAAGGCAGAAAGCCTGGGTTTGAGGTTTGACTCCATCTTTACACTGAACCTCAATGTCTTCATCTGTAAAATGGGATAATAAAATCTACTCTAATGATCTCAGGCTGTTCACTCTCATGAATTCTCAGGCTGTGAGGATTCTAAGGGATCTGAGAGAAATTTGTAAAGCAGAAAACTTGCTTCATTATCATAATCTTCTGCTCATCCTCTTATCACCTCTTAAACTCACTGGTATGGTCTAGAAGAAGTCAGGGAAGGCTTCTTGAAGGAGATGAAAGTGATTGAGAGAGTGAAATGTGGCAAACTAAAGGCCATACAGCGTTAGGACCTTACAGATGTTATCAGGAAAAAGCGCATTATAGCATTTCATGTTTTTCTGGAAGAAAAATCTGTGGCTACTAGTTGTAACTATTCACCTTGTCATTGGTTTTGGCAATAATTCAACTTTACAGGATCTCGTACTTCCTATCTTTGCAGGAAGATTTCCTTTTTACATATCTGTGAGTGCAACTGATGCAATCGGCAAAGATAGGTCCTTGGTGAGACTGCTGCAAATCTATTTTCCTAAAGAAAGGCCCAGCTGGGCATGCCTAGAATTTTCTTATATAATCCCTTATGATGCTCCTGGGTCTCTGTCTGTCTTTCAACTTTGCTTTTGTTTTATTCCATCTGCTGATACCAGAGATGGGCTACACAGAACAAGCACTAGATAAGGAAGGAGGATGAACCTAGGTCCTGGTTCTGGATCAGCCACTAACCACCTGTCTATTTTTGGTCCTGGTTCTGGATCAGCCACTAACCACCTGTGTGTTCTTGGGCAGATCATCTAAACTCTCTGAGTCTGCTCTTAATAAATGGGCGTGAGATTATCAAACTTCTAAGCTCCCTTCTAGGTCCAAACTCTATGAGTTTTTGTTAAGAATCATTATTTGGGTTAAAAGACATCCTAGGAGAGTTTATTTTAACAAAAAATATTGAGGTTGCTGTACCTTTCCTCAGACATTAAGGGGCTTTGGATGTTCACAGGTAAAACCTTAGAGGTCAGGATCTGTGTCTTACTATCTTAAACCTCCCATCGTGCCCAGCAAGGTGCCCAGCACTTAGCAAACATTATGTCTATTGATGGCTGGATGAAAGAACAACTTTCCCTCCAAAAGGAGGTACCTTTTCTACAAAGAGAAACGTTTATATCTCACTTTGGAGAGGCTGGTCATTGAGGGCAGCTCTCATATTAGAGAGCAGCTTTAAATACAATGTGTAGTGACTGTAACCCAGGCTGGGACATTAAATTCCTTGACAGCAGGGACCACACTTTATTCATTTTGACATACCCCACAGTGCCTAGCATGGGGCTGTGTAAATGGTAGATTCTCAATTAATCTCTATTCAATTGACTTCAGTCGACTCTATAAAAGCCATTTGTTTTCATGCAATTACTCTCTCCATTTATTCAGTCAGTCTTGAAACTGTGGAAAAAACAAAAAAAGTTCTCCATTTCTGTTTCCCTTGTCAAAGTACATTGGTAGCATTTAGATTTCCAATAATAGTTAATCTTGTACAGGCACTCTGTCCTTTTTAAAACCATTTCTCTTTCTATACTCCCCTGATCACAGGGAAAAAGAGGGGCAAAGAAAATCCTCCTTCTAAACCATCCCCTGAGAGCCACTGCAAGTTCAGATTGTCATGAAAATGAGCGAGAATTGAACACAGTGGAGGAGGGAGGGGATTTCTGTTCCATTTGTTCTCTTATTCCTGTTGTAACTGTGGGGACCAAACCATCTACACTGATTAGTTTTGGGATCTAAGTCCCCACATTGCCCGGTGAGGGTGGTCCTCTTGATGAAATCCAAAGAGGCCTCCCACAAAATGTGCAATTCTCACAGTGCCTCAAAGACTGTGTTTTGAGTGTTTGCTTCAAAACATAGTGGCATGCCAAAGATGGGTAGAATGCAATTGACAGAGATGAATAAAAACTCAGTATCTTTCCCCTCAAAAAAATCACATACTCACGTCCCTCCTCCTCCACCCCAACCTGGTTCCTTCCTGTAAGCCTCATGTTGGTGAAGTGCCACACCATTTGCCACATCATCAATGCCAGAAGGCTTGAAGTTAACCCCCCACTCCTCGCTCTCAAACCCCATATGTAATCAGTTGTTGAATACAGGAGACTCCATCTCAGAAATACTGCTCAAAACTCTTCCTGCTTTCCCAAGGTTTTTGCAATCTAGCTCCAGCCTACCTTTCCCTTGGGAAAAGCAGCCTTCCTTCCCAACACCCGGTTCTTGAGCTGTGGGTTTGCAGCCATGCCTTTTCATGACTTTTGCCTTTGTGCACATTCTCTTTCTGCAAGGCGTTCTCGCCTTGAGGAGCTCATCCTATTGTTTTCTCAAGACTCGCTTCTAGTGTGGAGTTTTTCCAGCCTATCTCATCCTTCAGCCTCTCACGGCCTCCAAGCCCCCTTCACACCCCCAATGCATCATCATTCTGTCACAGTGCTCATCACGTTGCAACACAATTGTTTGTGAATGGCTCTCTGTTTCCTACATAAATGGAAGCTCCTAGATACGGAATCTATGGCTCCAAATATCTATCCTCAAGGACTCAACAGGGGTCTGGTACATAGAAGATAATCAATAAATCAATCAATGCTTGCTAAGTAAATGATTTGGGGATAGGTGAGAGTGGGGAATAGGAATGAACAGAAATTAAAATAGAGAAACTACGGCTAGAGCAGAGAAGGTGTTGTTTCCTCTTCAACGAACTGTATATAATTTTTTAAAGTAAGAAAAAAAAGGTAATGTTTGCCTAGGATTAGCATAGAAAATGAAAAGGGAGTTAGAAGTGCAATATTTTTCAGAGAAGGCATACACTCCAGAGCTGCCCACAAAGCACCTAATGCTGGGAAAGAACAGAGAGGCAAAACTTCTTTCTTATTTCCCTTGCAAATGCTTGTTTTTCTTTCTTTTTCCATAATCCTTTACCATTTGGAGGACACTCGTTAATCTGCAAAGCAAGCCCCCTTTCCAGGCCATTAGTGCCAGGACGATGTGAAATAGAAGCCAGCCTGGGCCATTAGTGCCATGGTCATTTAAAACACCAACCCATTCAGGTTATTAGCGAGCCAGGGCAATTTGAGTGAACAACCTGTCCAGGCAATTAATGCCAAGGTAATTTAAAGTGCCACACCATTCGCAGTCCTGTCAATTAGCAAGGAGTCTTCCATTTTACAAATGGGGCTTGCGGCTCCTTGGGCACATCCGGGGGTTTCTCAGGGGCAGGGAAAAACCTGACCACTGAACAGCTCTCACATACTGTCCTTGTGGTTGGTCCTCTTGCCTTCAGACAGGTTTCTGGACCTCAGACCTATGGGTGGATGTTAAACCACAAATCTTGGAGGCTTGCTTCTGTGCCCAGTGGCATCCTGTACAAAGTGTTGGGCCACCGTGAGTTCCTTCCCCACAGCATCGGAGCACATATTGAAATGCAGATTGTACGCCCCCTTGAGAGTCGGAGCACCATTCACCAGCTTCTGCGGTGACCCCAGAGAGTGCCAGTGTGTGCCAGCTGCCTGGGTATCACATAGACCAGCCACACTCTTGGCACGCTGGAGGGGGTTGGGTGCCATCTCCCATTTTCTGCAAAATCCAGCCTAGAAGCACAGATGAGCTCTGTGTTCCAGGGTGTTCCTGAAGAGATTAGTGTTGTTGTCTGTCACACACATCATGATTGAATCTGGGGAAGTTTGGGGAAGGCGCAGGGGAGGGCCAGCTGGCTCAAGTGGACCCCTTCTGCCTGTCTGCCTGCCTGCCTCTGAGGGAGATTTTCAGGTGGCTTATCGGAGCTGGCTCACAGAAACACGGCCCTTCCAGGTCGGCTGCGGAATGTAGGGTCAGGAACCATAAACTGCAGTGTGAGATGAGGGCTGTCAGCTTTGCGGAAGGCAGAAAGCATCAATCATTTTTATGAGGTGCTTTGACCTTGCAGGATAGTCAAAACAACTTCGCAGACCCTAAAACATTCTTAAGTTACTTACGATTATTCTAATAATTATTCAGCATGTACGAGGCTCTTTTGCTGAAATTCATCCTGTATTGTCTCTTATTAGTTACTGTGATTAATCATTCCCATTCAGCAGTGGAGTTTAATCCATTCATTTAAAAACCTTTGTTAAACACATGTTCAGGCAACGCACTAGGAACTCTGCAATGGAGTTAAATAGGGAAGTCCTCTGCCTCCAGGAGTTTACAATCTTATTAGATTTCTCTATCAAATCCTTTGTGGCACTAGTCATAAGTACAGATAAATTCCACAGATTTCAGAAGAAAGGTGTCCAAAAAAAGATATCAGAATTCAGGGAAAGAATGACGATAATTTAAGTCAGGGGATTAAAATAGAGAAGGGCTACAAAACAATTCCGTGATGACTTGAAATATGATCTAAAGCAAATTGAATTTTTTCAGGATCTATTGAACACCCAGATCCTGGAGTCTGATCCGCGGCTGCAGCTACTCCAGGGTGTTTCGTGGCAGGGAGGAGGCAAGCTGAATTCCCAGACACAGAGAATTTTCAGTGGGGAAACTGAAAAATACCAGCAATAAGTTTGGTTTTAACTGACGTTTTCTATCTATTAGAGAGAGGCTTACTAAGCGTTCACATGTAGATAAATCCTTCGGACTATTTGCTCATAAACAATAAGGATTTTGTTCAACCAGTTCATTATGAAGACAAATGAGGCCATGAAAACTTTGTTTTCTCAATGTCCTTCCTACCTACTCTTTTCTATTTGCTAAAATCCTTCAAGGTCAAGATCAAATGCTGTCCCCTCCTTGAAAGTTTCTTAAATCTTCTTCTAGGAACCCACATTACTTTGTAATTTCATTATGGCAGAGATTTTTTTTTCATTTTTGTTTTTTGAGATGGAGTTTTCCTCTTGTTGTCCAGGCTGGAGTGCAATGGAGTGATCTCGGCTCACTGCAACCTCCACCTCCTGTGTTCAAGCGATTCTCCTGCCTCAGCCTCCAGAGTAGCTGGGATTACAGGTGCCTGCCACCATGCATGGCTAATTTTTTGTATATTTAGTAGAGATGGGGTTTCACCATGTTGGCCAGGCTGGTCTCAAACTCCTGATCTCAGGTGATCCACCCATATGGCAGTGATTTCTTTTTGATTGGTGGAAACCAAACAGATTAAAATGTTTCTTACTGTTTTATCCAAAAATTCCAACATTTTCAAGCATCCACATTTCCAGACTGCCTCTTTCAGCCAGAAATATAACAAAAGTTTATCAAAATATGTCTTGATTTTTTATTTAGAGTCTGTGATCTATGATTGTAGTTATTTACAAATATGTTTCCACTTTTAATAGTAACTTTCATATGGGCCATGATAAGTATTTCTCATCTTTTATTATCTGAAAGTATGCCTAGCACTGTGCTTCACACATACCAGTTATTAAGAAAGGTTCTGTAATATTGAATTGAATCTGCTTTCTACAACTTGTATATTAAATGCGTGAGATTCAACAGGATACAAACAGGAAATGGCTTTATTTTTCCTCAACTATCACTTCCATCTTTGGGCAAATATCCTTTCTCTGCACCTGTGTAATGTCTTCAAAGTCACTTTCACTTATACGAAAACTCCCATTTTGATAGTTAAGATTCACATTCAGTTATTAAAAAGTCCAGTATAGTCATATTTAAAATTTCCATCTCACATCCAATTAAAAATTTCTCCCTTCTGCTTTCCTCAAGCCTAATGGATGGTTGGGGGACTTGCAATGGGTCTTTGGGATTTCAGCCTAAATTCTTTGAAAATCCATAATCCAAATGGAGAGAAAAGAGATACCTTGGACACATAAGGTAATGTGCTTGGGTCTACTTGCTTTATGTGAACAAAAACCAAGATTAAGGTCTAGTTTAAACTACCTTTAACTGTTGAATTTTTCATGAGTTTATAATGTGCTGACGACTACAGCAACTTTTACAACTTTAACCACCCAGGCACCAAATCCAAATATTATTGCAGCACGGAGTAGAAGTATCCTTTGCAGGGAAGAGGCTAATAAAACTTTTGCTTTGCATTCTGAATATAGAATTAGCATCTGACAATCCCCTTGGAATTATAACTCTTGCATTGTTACACGCTAAATAGCTACACTTGTCTTGTTAATAAAATCATAGTAATTGAGTAGCATTTTCATTAAGACAGGAGTGTGGTTCATTTTGAAGATAGATGAAAAAACAACCTGGAGATTCCATCGAAACTGCTGCTTCATTCAGGTTGCACAGAACTCATATTAATGGGAAATTGTTCTGAACAAACATACCAGAAAGTCATCTGCCATTGCCCCCTCTGGGGTCAGCACTGTACGAATCCCTGTCCTGAGGGGTTATCAGGTGTTCTTCAGTTTCTGGGCTGCCTCATTAGCTGGCAAAGTAGCTGCACATATGTATTTTAGATACCCACTTAGCATCCCTTGAGTACATAGAACTGCCCCAGATCTGACAGTATCCTAGAGCAGAAGTAGACACAGACAGAGCTTCACTGAAGATGTTCTCCCAGTCACACTGAATAATTTAAGAAACTCCACACATGCACACTGAGCAAATCACAGTTAATAACAGATCCCCCGTGATCTCATAGAGCCTGATGTAGAATCCAGAGTCAAGGTTTGGTACGGATTCTTCCCCTCCAAGGATGAGCAGGATGAGCTAACTTTTCAGATACAGCCATAGATAGGTGTGCTCGGAGGACCCCCTCACAGATTGCTTGACCTCTGTGTGCATTCTCGGCACACCTGCACCTAGTAACAAGATCAGTCTTGTTACTAGGTTATGTGGTTGTGTGGCAGGCTTTGGATGGAGATGATGGAGCATCTTGGCAAGTTTTACACATCTGAACAACAGGTGCTCCCTGACCCTGAAGTGTGGAGAAGGCTGAGGGATAAGTAGCACCTTAAAGTCTAAGTAACAGCCTTTATATATATTTGCACAGCCCCTCACCTTCAAATAAAACTAGGCAAATATAAAAGGAAATTAGGTTGCTAGCCAGTTTATATCTTAACGAAGACTAACATACCATTCCAGGACTCTAAGGCTATGCTTCCTTGAGCCATAGATATCATCAGGGTATTTGGCAGCATCGATGGAGCTAGATACCCAGCCCAACACAAAACTACAGTGGAAATTTCACGCAGATGCAAGTTATAGTTCCTATTCCCTAGAACCTCAAAATGTGTCCATTCTTTTGCTATTTCCTTGGCAAATATTTGTTTACTATCAAACTAGGTGCTGAAGAGACGCAGAAAGATTAGTTGACTAATGTTGTTTTCATAATGTGATGGAAAGAGCTTTGGAGTCAGTCAGCCGTGCATTTGAATTGTGATGCTGCACTCACCATCTCTGAGGTCTTTGGTAAGTTAGTCACCCTCTCTGAGTGTCAGCAGCCTCAGCTATACTAAAGGGGTGAGGTCCACCTTTTGAATTTGGTGAGGGTTAGATGAGCCCCTGCGTATGAAATACCTAGCTTGGTGCCTGGCACATACTAGGTGTGTTGTAGGTCCTATTCCCCAGGAAACAGACTCTCAGATTCTGAGACTGGTATGCAGATGAGTGCTGAGGAGTGCTTTCAGAGGGAGTCCTTGGAGGGAGGCAGGACTGGGCTGAAGGAGGAGCTGACTAGCAACAGAGAGCTGAGCCTTTAACTTGGGAGCTGCAGAGCTGAGCAAGTGGCCCATTAGAGATATCCTGAGGAAAGGGGACCTTTGTCCTTTGTCCCCTTGCACTGACTTCCTGTCTTCAGGGAGGACGTGTAACCTTGGGTGAGGCAGCTTCTGTCAATGGAAGGCAATCCCTAGTGTAGGCAGACAATATCCCCCGTCTGCCCAAAGGCAGGAAATCCTGGCAGAGCACCACAGTACTCAAAAGTACTCAATGACTATGAGCTCCCTTCTCTCTTCTGCAAAATTCCAGATGGCTGGAGCTCAGTGGAGCAGATGAGGCATGAACTGCTGAATATTAAGTGTGTGTGTCTTAGAGGAAGCACAGACACAATGTTTCAAAGTTCAGAGAGGGCTTTTAGCTGAAGGCTTGAGAGATATGCTCTTGAATCAGTGTAAGAAAAACAGTGTAAGAAAGTATTTCATTGTGTGGGACATAAACAAGAGTGCTGAGTCAGGGGAAAGGGAGCCCAGGAGGGGCTGGAGAAGTTGGGGAAAGTTTTGTGGCAGAGTGTCTCTGTGTTGGCTCATCAGTATCCCTCCCTGTGCTTATTAACAACTAAGGTCTTGGGATCCACTAGGACCTACCGGGTCTGCATTGGGAATATGCATTTTATAACCCAACTAGTCAATTCTGATGCATGCTTAAAGTTTGGAAACGCTGATTAGCAGCTTTAACCCATCTTAGTCTTACTCATTGTTTACAACTCAGGCCAAGTGCTGTCTCATTAACTTGTTGAGCACTTGTGACAGTCAAGCTGCTGTACTCAGCCGTAGTGAAATACCAGACTCTCTGTCATCAGGGGCTCACGATCTAATGAGAGGGCAGGAATGTAAACAAATCATGTGGGATAAAGATGGGCAAGTACTATTCTGTGGGAGGATGACTTTGGAGCTATGCAGATCTGAGTTTCCTAGCTCTGTGGTTTGGATAAAATCCAGAACAAAAGTGCGGGATTAACTTTGGATAATAGAAGAAACTCCAATTCCTCTTGGATAGAGTGAAAGAAATATTTCTAAATCCTCTTAGCCTCACCTTTAAGTACTAAAACATAAAGACATGCAAACTTGTTTTTTTGTTTGTTTGTTTGTTTGTTTGTTTTGAGATGGAGTCTTGCTGTGTCACCCAGGCTAGAGTGCAGTGGCACAATCTTGGCTCACTGCAGCCTCCGCCTCCCAGGTTCAAGCGATTCTCCTGCCTCAGCCTCCCGAGTAGCTGGGATTACAGGTGCCTGCCACCGCACCTGGCTAATTTTTTTTGTATTTTTAGTAGAGACGTGGTTTCACCATGTTGGCTGAGCTAGTCTTGAACTCCTGATTTCGTGATCCACCCGCCTCGGCCTCCCAAAGTGCTGGGATTACAGGCGTGAGCCACCACACCCGGCCAAGACATGCAAACTTTTTAAGATTAAATTGAATTGCCAAGAGCCCCTTCCTTTTACCCGAGAAGGCACTTAGCCCCCAATTATTCTTCCAATTATTCTGTAGTACCAACCGTCTACATGGTGCTCATCATGTTCTTCCTGTTCTGCTCCCCTTGAGGAGGTCCAGGGCTTGTGAGGCCACTCAAGGAAGGCTCACCACTACCACTGTGGTCATCCCAGGTGCTTCTAGAGCTGCGGACCTCAGCTTGCCAGAGAGAAGCCAGGCAGGTCCATGGACAGGAAGAGAGAAGGTGGCCTGCTCCTGTTCTTAGGTCACACTCTGTCCCATGGGCCCAAGTCAATTCTCATGTCCAGAGTCTTAGAGTCTCCTGTGGACAGTCTCCAGTATTTAGTTTTTGCCTCAAATCCGAAAGACTCTCAAGATCATCAAGATCTGTCAGTTTCCAGCTCTCATATATCTAAAGCATGGGGGCATAAACTCAGTCCAAAAGTCAGGAAGGGAATAGAGACTGGATAATACCTCATCGTCCTCTTCTCCCCTCAGCTGAAATGCATTTCCAGAAGCAACAGTCCACCTTGATGTCATGATTTTCCCTGTTCCCCTGCTCCTTGCAACAACAGTGTCTTGGGACATCTCGTTCTTTTAGCAGAATCTCTTTGCCTTACTTTTGCACTGCTAAAGTGTCCATCAAAGCATTTGTCCATAAACCATATGGATGGTCTGCAGAATCACAGAATCAGGGGCCACTGATTCCAACTTGGGGCAATCAAGGAGGCTCCAGGGAGGCAGCGCCCTCGATCTGGGAATAGCAAGCCAGGCAGTGAGGAGGTGGAGAGGCAGCTCAGGATAGGCTCTGGAGTCTGAGAGCCCTGAGTTCAAATCCTGTGCTGCCTCTTTTTTCAGCCACATGAGCTTGGGCCAGTTTCATGGTCATCTCTTTCCAGTTGGAGTCCATGGCTCCACCTCCAGTGAACCAGAAAGCTACTCAAACTTTAAAAAATGCTCTGGTCATTTATAGTATTCTAGGGCCAATTTTGATCTCAAGGTTCCTGTGCTTCCCCTCCTGCTAGCTGTCAAGGGAGAAACTCCTCCTTATGGTCTAGCAAGTTGGAGTGAAGTGCCAAGATCATGGCCATAGGAGGTGTAGCCTCGCCCACCATGGGTAGCTTTGAGGATTACAACTTTTTAATTTGCTACAGAAGTAAGAGTAGGGGTAGATGAAGAAAAGTTTGTAAGGTTGTAGGGAAATTTATGCCCCCTCCCCATAATATAATCATCATAAAAGCTAATATTTACTGAGTACTTATTATGAGGAAGGTACAGTATTAAGTGTGGATTAAATGAAATAATGGATTACCTTACTAACCCTACATTAATATTAAGAGATCTGTATTATCGGTCAGGTGTGGTAGCTCACGCCTGTAATCCCAGCACTTTGGGAGGCTGAGGCGGGCAGATCACGAGGTCAGGAGATCGAGACCATCCTGGCTAACACGGTGAAACCTCATCTCTACTAAAAATACAAAAAATTAGTGGGGTGCAGTGGCGGGCGCCTGTAGTCCCAGCTACTCGGGAGATTGAGGCGGGAGAATGGCGTGAACCCAGGAGGCGGAGCTTGCAGTGAGCCGAGACCGCGCCACCGCACTCCAGCCTGGGGGACAGAGAGAGACTCCATCTCAAAAAAAAAAAAAAAGAGAGAGATATGTATTATCCTATTAATTTTCCCCAATGAAATGTAAATTCCATGAATGCAGGGACCTTGTTTAGCTTGTCTGCTGTTATATTCCTAGGACTAAGATGAGTACTTGGCACATAAATACCTACTATGGTCTAAATGTTTGTGTCTCCCCAAATTCATATTGTGAAATCCTATGAGTACAAAAATATAGTTAGAATGAATAAGATCTAGTATTTGATAGCACAACAGGGTGACTACAGTCAACAATAATTTATTGTACATTTACAAATAACTAAATGAATATAATTGGAATGTTCATAACACAAAGAAATGATAAATGAGTGAGGTGATGGATACACCACTTATTTTGATGCAAAAATCTCATGTACCCCATAAATATATACACCTACTATGTACCTACAAAAATTAAAAATCAAAAAAAAAGAAAGAAATCCTAACCTCCAAGGTGGTAGTATTAGGAGGTGGGGCCTTGAGCAGTGATTAAGTCAGGAAGGTGGAGCCCTCATTAATGAAATTAATGCACTTATAAAATAGGTCAAAGGGAGCTTATTTGCTCCTCCTACTGTGTGAGGACACAGCAAGTAGGTGCCATCTGTGAACCAGAAAGCAGGCCCTCACCAGACACCAACTTTGCTAGCATCTTGATCTTGGATTTCCTAACCTCTAGAGCTGTGGGAAATACATTTCAGTTGTTTGCAAGCCACTCGGTCCATGGTATTTTGTTATGGCAACCCAAATAGACTGTGACAATACCCAAATGGTATTTGCTAACTGGATAAATGATCACCTTTTTCTTACAGATGAGGACCCTAATGTTAGAGAACTTAGGTGACTTGACCCTAAGCAGCCTGACTCAGCGTCTGCTGCTCTGAGACACTCATTAGAACACTCCACATGTTGGTGAGCTTCAAGGGCGAGTAGAAGGCTGGAAAGTCTGTGGTAAAATTTCAGAATAACTGGTATGAAGAGTACAAGAAGAGGGTGGCCTGAGAGAAACAAAAAGATCGCCTCGCATTTGAAAGCCCACCAGACAACATCAACATCTCTGTCATTCCGCAGTTGTGAAAGAGACAGCAGTTTATTCATAATTCTGCTGGTTAACCCTTAGAAAAGGAAGCCATGTATATGTGTGTGTGTGTGTGTGTGTGTGTGCCTATGTGTGTATGTATGTAGGTGATGTGTGTATGTGTATATCTGTGTGTGTCTGTGTATTTGTGTGTGTATGCATGTACGTGTGTATGTGTATGTGTCTATGTGTGTATGTGTGTTTATGTGTGCATGCATGTCTGTATGTGTATATGTGTCTGTGTATGTCTATGTGTATATGCGTGTTTGTATATGTGTGTATGTGTGTGTATATGTGCAGACGCATGTGTGTGTGTGTCTGTGTGTGTGTATGTGGCTGTGTGTGTGTGTGTGTGTTTGGGATGAGGTGGGGGGAGGTGAAGGGAAAGCAGTGGACAGAGGCATTGCATTGATTGTTAGGTTAACAGAGCACTAGGCAACAAGCTTCCTAACAGAGCACTCTGTAAACAAAAATATAAAGTTGGTTATGTGTGGTCTAAGCTCACACAGCTAATCAATGGAAGAGCCAGGATTAAATATGCATCCAAAGACCCCCAGCCAGGGAGGAGATAGCTTTCTTCTTATCATTTACTCAAGCAGACATTCCATTACCCAGTCAGACTTGACCACAGATTGCTTTTTACAGGGAGCACCTCATAGGACCAGCGTTCCAAATGGTAAAATACCCCCAGTGAATGGAGAGGTGTGTAGCAAGGATACCCTCTCCCTTCACAGGCAGATAGCTTTGTATCTACACTCAGCATCAGCAGGCTTCACTCCACCCTGCCAAGCTTGCTGAGGGCAGGGATGGGTTTTATTGCTCTTCGTTCTCCCTCCACACCAGAATAATTCCTGGTGTTCTATAGGTGCTCAGGAAAACACACATTTCATTAACCTGAATTAGTCCCTGAAGCCAGCTCTGCAGAATCCATATCTGGGGGAGCCCTGTGGCTGGGCACCCCATCTCTTTGCTCCCCTTCTCCATGTGCATGGGCCTGGGTAAGAGCCACAGCATTTCAGAGACATGAGGCATGGCCCTGTCCGAGAACTCCTACACTGCCCAGCACAATCCCTAGTAAAACACCGACCTGCAGAATAACTTCCCACTTCCTGTGTATCCCATCTTGAGACATTCCTTCCGAAGCTTTAGCTGAAGATTTCGTAACCGCCCTCCAGATCAGTGGTTCTTTATTCTTTCGTCTCTCTCACACCCCCACCTTCTTTCTTGATTTTGATCTTCTCCTCGCTCACTTTATATTCCTTTATGCATCTATCTCTGGCCTTCTTCCTCATTTCACTGAGGCAGTTGTAGTAAAGTGACATGAGTGCTCTACTCCGGGTTAGGAGGCTTCGGCTTTGCTCTGCCTCTTTTTTGTGCCTGCACCAGGAAGTTGTTCAGCTTCTTGAAGCCTTATTTTCTTCTCCCACTAAATGAGATGATCCATATAGGTATTCAATGATACTTTCATTAGCTATGGAGTTGTTGTGAGATTAAGTAGGACAGTATTTGTGAAGCCTTGCAGATACAAAGCTCAAAGTACACATTAGGCATTGTTATGACTTTCTATCTTTACTTTTTCTTCCATGTGGTTTTCTCAAAGATCATTCTTAAGGATACTGGAAAGATATACAAAGAAAGGACAGGACAGAAATTAGAATGTTCACCAGGGGAAATGCTTAGATTCTTAGAGACAAACTCAGCTCATTGGAGGGCTGAGCCTGAGTAAGGCTCCTTCAGAAACTGGATGAAGCGATGCACATCTATTTATGTAGCATTCCTTTATACATTTATGAGTTTCTGAGTATAAATAAATGTATATGTATTACGAACTTGACTCACATATTAAACTATTTAATATGAGAATATTTAATAATCTTGTGAGATGAGGAAGAGATATGAGAAAGGGAGGGAAAAGAGAGAAAGAAAGTGAGTCAGGAGAAATGAAAGAGGGTCATGGATGGTTGGTGCCCAAGCAAAAGAGGGAAAGGGAGAGATAAAAGAGATGGGAGGGAAAGCCCTGGGCTCGGGGAGCAGCAGTGGCAGGATTGTCAGCCAGCTACTGAGAGAGAAGATCCTGGAGCTGGTAAGAAGCTGACTGAGTATGTGTTGGACATGGCATGTGGTCTTTTATGAAACAGGTTGGATATTTAGAAAGTGAAGCTTTCAAAGTCTGTCTTTCTGGCCTTTGAGGTTCCCTTAGTTTCTGTCATTAAGGAGTCTCCTCTTGAGAGGTGGCATACGTATTTTTCCCCAACAAGGCCCTGGTTGAAGTGAAAGTAGATTACCTTGAGGGGAAAGCACACTAGTCCAGTTCTTGCACTGCTATAAAGAAATACCCAAGACTGGGTAATTTATAAAGAACAGAGGTTTAATTCGCTCACAGTTCTGCAGACTGTACGGGAGGTATAGTGGCTTCTGCTTCTGGGGAGGCCTCAGGAAACTTACAACCATGGCAAAAGGCCAAGCAGAAGCAGGCACGTCTTACATGGTTGGAGCAGGAGAAAGCATGGGAGGTGCCACACACTTTTAGCATGCCTGGCTAATTTTTGTATTTTTTTTTAGTAGAGATGGGGGTTTCACCATATTGGCCAGGCTGGTCTCGAACTCCTGACCTTGTGATCCACCCGCCTCAGCCTCCCAAAGTGCTGAGATTACAGGCGTGAGCCACCACTCCTGGCCCTTTTTTTTTTTTTTGAGACAGAGTCTCACTCTGTCTCCCAGGCTGGAGTGCAGTGGTATGAGCTCGTCTCACTGCAAACTCTGCCTCTGGGATTGAAGCGATTCTCCTGCCTCAGCCTCCTGAGTAGGTGGGATTACAGAGGCATATGACCACAGCCCAGTTAATTTTTGTATTTTTAGTAGAAACAGGGTTTCACCATGTTGGTCGGGCTGGTATTGAATTCCTGTCCTCAAGTGATCCACCCCCCTCAGCCTCCCAAAGTGCTGGGATTACAGGCATGAGCCACCCTGCCCGGCCCTCTCTGGTTTCATCTTGGTAGTTGCCTGCCTTATTCCGCCAGTGCTCACAGGGTAGGAGACGACCATCCATTCTGGCTTCCCCATCAATGGTAAGAAAGATGGCTTCAATGCTGTGTCATTTACCACTGTTGAAACCTCAAGGAGAAATGCTTTTGACTTAAGGATTGAGAAAACCCAAAATGTCTTTAGCTATTAGGATGTTATTGATGACTCATTTGTAATGTCTCTGGAGTCTGACTGAAAAGGATTTATTAAGCTATGTTGCATAATATAGTAGGATTCTACATTTAATAAGTATGTGCTCTCTTTCTGTATATATATATATATATATATATATATATATATAAAATACATATATTTCTATCTATCTATTCACCTATCATCAATCTATTCATCCATCTCTTGTAATCTCTTGTAATCTCATACTTATTTGTATGTTGTTGAATTAATGTCTATTTCACTTACCAGATGGGATACTTCAAGACTGCAGGAGCCACATCTCTCTCATTCACTGTAAGTCAGCTCTGTTTGCAACAAGGCCAGGCATAGTAGGTGCTCATAAAACTGTGCTGAATGAAGGAGTGATCCATGTAACCCTCTTACCCAGTCCCAGTCATTCTTCATTCTTCATTCCTTCATTCCTTGCTAACTCTTTCTTGTACTGCAATGGCTTTTTAATTTTTGATTTTTTAATTGATATATGATTCACATACCATAAAATCCACTCATTTAAAGTGCACAATTCCATGGTTTTTAGTATATGCACCCAGTGGTACAACCGTTACCACTACCTATTTCCAGAACACTACTATCTCCCCAGAAGAAACCTCATACCCATTAGCAGTCATTCACCATTTTACCTTCTCCCCTGCCCATCACAGTCAGCAATCTACTTTCTGTCTCTATGGATTTTCCTATTTTGGGTATTTCAAACAAATTGAATCATTCAATTTGTGGTATTTTGTGTCTGGATTTTTACATAGCATAATGTTTTCAAAGTTCATCAAAGTTGTAGCAAGTATCAGTACTTCATTCCCTTTTATGGTCAAATATGTTCCATTGAATGGATATACCACATTTTGTTTATCCATTCATCAGTGGATGGACATTTGGGTAGCTTCCCCTCTTTGGCTATTATGTATAATGCTTCTATGAACATTCCTCTACAGGTTTTTGGGTGGACATGTTTTCAATTTTCTTGGGTATATCTCTAAGAGTGCAATTGCTAGCTCATTGTTTTATTTAATTTTTGTATGTGTCTCCCTAGATCTTACTTTTGGTTCACTCTTTCTCCTTTTTGTTGTCCTTTAGTTAGAATAGAAGAGGCAGGAATCTCAGCCATCAGCTGAATGCACCTTGCCTTGTATGTGGGCTAGCTGACTGTAGTGGGAACATGGACTCATTGAATTATGGGAGTTCCCTGCAATAGGCAACCCTCTATTGCAACCAGAGCTATACCTGAGTATTGGGAACCACACAGACAGGGCTAGTCATTTCATTCCCTACCACTTATATTACCTCATTTATTCCCAGCAAGTCCCTAATGAACAATCTTAAAGATGGTTTAGCACACCATGGCTCCTTAATGGCACATCTTAGTCACAACCCCATGGACAAGCCTGACTCCACAGGACAGGGATGAAGATGTTCCCTTTTGCATTGCAAAGGAGTGATCTGGAATCTTGAAACTTCTTTCTCATCAGAGCAATAGTGGAGGAAATCAGCCGTGGGTTTGACTGGGTGTGCTGACCATCAGAATACTTCTTGGCTGTCAGCAAGTCCAAAGTTGTGCTGGGGAATGATAATGTCTGATGCCCAGATAAAAGGTTCCAATCAATGAGAGGAAACTTGTCTATGCAATGGAAAACCTTTCACTGTGTCTGACAGAAGCAGGAGTGCAAAGTCATAAAAAAAAAAAGAACAAAAATTTGCTTGCCAATTCCCTGAAAGGCCCCTTTTAAGTATCAAGATTCCTAGAGCTGTGGGGAGTGGAGATCTCAGATGTCATCCAATAGGTTATTAATGTTTCAAGGACTGCAGAATCATAAAAGTTAAATATGGAGAGTAGCTATTAAGCCTTCTAATCTCTCTACTGCCAATACCCACCTTTTCTTCCTTCCTCTCCAGGTAGGCTGTCAGATCTGGTTTAAAACAATGCCCATGACAGGGCTTCCTCTTTTGCTGCAGTTGTCTCTGGTGAGATTTGACAGGAAGTTGGCCAGAATGATTTCCTAAATCAGGAACATGAGAGGCAGAAGTGAGAGGCGGAAGTGAGAGGCGTTCTTGTGTGAAGCTCTGTAGCAAGGCAGCACCTCCTGGGGAAGGAGAAGCTGGAATCCATAGCCTCAAAGACGTTAGAGACAGGCAGTCAAGTGAAGTGTCTGACTGTGGAGTTGGTCCTACCCTTGCTTGGTCATACGCGGTAGGTGCCTACCTTCATGGTTTGATTTGAGATATGCCTAGGGGCTCTTTTCCTCCTCTCAGCTTGTGCATGACTATCAAAACCCACCAGTAGCAATTCTTTCCTTTGGGTTAAGACATGATTTCTTATTAAACTGAAAATGCTCCTGGGAAAAAGAATACGTTAAACCCGATAATCACTCACCTCAAGATATATTTAAGCATCAGATCCTTTTCAAACAGCAGTTTCTGAAGACAAACTTTGATGAGACTGGTGTGGGAGCAGGGTGGAAATGTGGAGAGGAAAATTGACTTTATAGTAGAAGCACATTCTCTGGCAAGCTTGCGTCTCCAGGCGGCAGAAGGTACTTGTTGGAAAGGAAGCTCAAACCACATAAAGGGCAAGTCCACACTCACCTTTGGCATCGTATTGACTCTAACCAATTCTGTGGTCAGTTATCCATCCCTGCACATCATGCCCAGTACTGCCAGCTAGTCCAGTATGCACCCTGAGGTGAATGAGCACTAAGGCTGCCTCTCTATACATCCTTCTTTCCTAACCCAGCTGCCCTCTGCCTGGCCAGAACAGTGCACAGACATCAAAACAACTCTGCACCTCCATTTCACTTGGAGGTCTGAGTGAATTTCCAACCTGCTTCATGCCGCTGATAGTATAGCAGGAATCTGGGTCTGCAGACAGAAGTTGTAGCTAGCCTCTTTATCCAAATATGTGGCAGGCAGAATAATTATCCCCCCCACTCCCAAGACATTCTGGTTCTCATCCCCAAAACTGGGGAGCAGTTACTTTACATGGCAAAAGGGACCTTGCAGATGTCATTAAGTTAAGGACTTTGAGATGGGGAGAGTGACCTAGAGTTTTTAGGTGGACCCAATGTAATCACAAGGATTCTTAAAGACAGAAAAATTGGCCCAGCTGTGGCCAGAAAGAGACATGGATGAAGGCTGTGGCAGGAGGAATGCTTGAGCCCAGGAGTTCAAGTCTAGCCAGGGCAAGATAGTGAGACCCTGTCTCTAAAACAAACAAACAAACCAACAGTTCAAATAAATAAGTATATTTAATTAAATAAAAAAGAAAGAGACATGATGATGGAAAAAGGATCAGGGAAAATCAATGCTGCTGGCTTTGGAGTTGGAGGAAGGGGACCATAAGCTGGGGAATGCAGAAAAAAGAAGGAAAAGTATTCTCCCCAAAACTTCCAGAATCACAGCCCTGCTGACACCTGGATTTTAGCCCAGTGAGACCTGTATTGGATTTCTGACCTACAGAACTGCAAGATAATAAATCTGTGTTGTTTTAAGCCACTAAGTTTGTGGTAGTTTGTTCCAGCAGCAAAAGAAAACAAAATGCCATTAGGAAGATTGAGATGAGTTCATCCCTCCGTGTCCCTCATCCCCATCCTCCTTGGTCAATTCCAAAATAAAGGCTGTCCTGCCATGTCCCCTTCAATACATTCATGCCCATTTAGCTCTCCTCTTCCTCACCCAACTTATCCACCAAAACTTTCTGCTGTGCCCTTTGAGACCCCCTTCAATGGTGATACATACTGAGTACTGAGCATTTATTTTTATATACTATCTTATGTGCTCTTCATGCATTATAAAGCACTTCAGTTCCACGTGTATGGAAACGAAGGCTTAGAGAGGCAAAGAACATTGCCCAAGGCCACTCAGCAGGGAGTGCCAGAGGTGAGGTTTAAATCCAGATCCGCCTCTGTGTTCTTGGCCTCTATTCCAATGCTTCCCATGGGCCATGCCATGGGTTAATAGCTCCATGGGGTATGGATGTGTGTTAGGAGGAAAGAGGACTCTGTGGCCTGGGGTCCAGGCCTAACTTTCTATTTTCTCATTGCTGCTGCTGAGAACACTGCTTACAAGGAGCCTGGACCTTTGGGGGATCCCCTCTGTCTCTCTAGCCCTGTCTTCTACTGCTCCCTTGCTCTCTTATCCTGGCATGGCTATACCTGCAAATGCTTCACATCTGGGTAAATCCAACAATCCGCCTTTGCCATTGTTTTAGTTAGAAATTTTTGGGTTGTAGGTAACAGAAACCTCCTTCAGTCAACCTAAGAGAATTTTAGAAAAAAAATCTCAGGCTTCTATTTGTGGTCTCTTCTCCAATCTGCCACCTGCCATCCTCTTGGGGCTTTTGTGTTTGTGCTGTGGATCCATCTGGGCTTCTTGCTTCATAATTCTCTCCACTGGCACCTTTGTTATCCACCCACATGGAGAACAATCCACCTAAGACAGATCCATTCTGAAACATCAAGCTCCAGCATCCAGCCCTCTTCCCAGCTTCCTTTCTCCTTCCAGCTTCCTCCTTCCTATATTCCCTCAACATCTGTTCTTCCCTAAAACCTTCAAGTCCTTGATCCTCCCTTCCTCTCATGTCTATTAGGCCCAACTTGGCTTTTCTAGATGCACATTAGAATCATGTCTCTCACCCCAAACTGCTAAACACAGACGTTCAGAGGCTGGGGAGCAGGCAGTAGTATTGAAACCTCCCCAGTGATCTTGATGCACAGTCACAATTGAGAACACTGCTTACAAGGAGCCTGGACCTTTGGGGGATCCCCTCAGTCTCTCTAGCCCTCTCTTCTACTTTTCCCTTGCTCTCTTATCCTGGCGTGGCTGTACCTGCAAATGCTTCACATCTAGGTAAATCCAACAATCTGCCTTTGCCATTGTTTTAGTTAGAAATTTTTGGGTTGTAGGTAACAGAAACCTCCTTCAGTCAACCTGAGAGAATTTTAGAAAAAAAAAATCATAAAAAAGCTGCAGGGTGGCAGCTAGGGTTCTGAATGACCTAGAAATAGGGGCTGGAGTACTACAGGAAGTCCAGGAAATTATCTGTATCATCATCTTCATTTCTCTTTGTGCTTCTGCCCCTGTCTCTTTTCTTGCTGCATTCTTTTTTCTTTTTATCCTCGTGGTAAAAATGGCTTCCACCAGTAATTTCTGAATTTACAGTTTCAGAGAAGGTAGTCTTAGATGGAAGCTTTTAGATCCAGTTTTAAATTCCTGAGGGAGGGGTTCTGATATACCAAGATGGGATCAGTTTCATGCTGCAGGACCAGTCAATTGTGGCACAGTCATGGCTGCTATACCTACATGAACAGAGGGATAGTGATCGCTGCAGTACTTGGAAAATTGGAGGATGGGAGGGAGAACTGTACAGCCAAAACAACAGCAGGGATACTGAATATCATAGAGGAAATTCACCCAAATACAAGGGGTGGTGCCATTGCAAAGTTTCTTTTACAGTGTCATCTGGGTCCTTGACAGACTTCAACAATCCTTTCATTCATTTATAGTCAGTAATTTATCAGTCACCTAAGCTGATTCCAAACTCTCCCCAAATCTTCCCACTACCTCCTACTTTATAGAAAACTTAGAAACCACAGAGCACAAAGTCCAACTCTCAGTTACTTCTCTCTGAGAAACCAATCTATGCTCACACCTCCGGTCTCACAGCCTTTCTCCTGTGCCTTCCTGTTCTATCACTCTGTCCCTCTATGATGTGTCTTCACCTGCTTTTCCTACAGGTTCTTGCCCCTTCACCGGTAACTACAACCATGGTGCACCCACTCTCACATATCTCCCTATGGCCCTAGCTCACTCTTCCTCCCTTCACAGGCTGACTTCTGCCTTCAGATGTGAATGTCCTAATTAATCCTCAGTACACTCCTTGTGGCTTCTGCTTGTTCCACCCCTCCTAGCACAAATGACCTCCTAATTGCACAACACAATGGGTTATTTTCAGACTTTGTCTTAATGTTCGCTCTGCTGCATTTGGCACGATCTTCTAAATATGTCTCAAATACTTTCTTTTCTTTCTGTCCCTGTGGCCACGTCAGGCCCTCTTCAAATCTCCCCTGAACTGCTGCAACAGTATTCTTCATGGCTTCCTACTTTAGTCTTACCCATCTCTATTGGCGTTTAGTGGCCTTTCCACCTTTAGTCTTAGTCACTTATTGCTATTAAAGTTATATTTCTTAAAAAAAAAAAAGTCTGATCACACCACGTTCCCACTTTAAATACTCTCATCATTCTCTGTAGCCCACTAGATGGGTTCAAAATCCTTAGCATGGAATACAAACCATTTATGACCTGGACCCCTCCTACCTGTCCAGTCTCATCTCCCCCCGTCCCTTCTGTCTCCTGTGCCTACTCGAACTTAGCTGCTTGTAGCTCCCTCCACATGCCACACTCCTGCACATACTATTCCTCCCACCACTCTGCCCTGCTGTTTTTCTCTTTCCTTCTCAGCTGAATGCCCTGCCTTGTTGAAGCCTTTCCTGACTGCTCCAGGCAGAGTTCCTTGTTCTCCTGTTTTTGATCCCTATGCCCCTGTATGTTTTTCAACTGTAGGGCTTCTCACGTTGTATATTTATGATTTCTTTACACGTCAGCTTTTCCTCCAAGATCATAGGCTCCTCTAGGGCAAAGGAGGGGGTTTAGCCACTCTTAGGCAATAAATATGTAATAAACAAATGAATAAATGGGGACGGGGTATCCATGGAGACTGGGTTGGAAAGTGAGGCAACACTCATTGACATAGGAGACTGAGCCAAAAACACATGGACAGTCTCTACCTTCTGGATTCTATCCCCTGATTGACATTTAGCCTGTTTGCTTGCTTTTGTTGCATATACCTGAATACCTGATTCAGGTAAACAGCATGTCCTTCTATTCACATCTGCTTCCTTTGATAACTTCTATCAGGGTATTGCTCAGCTTCTTCTGACTTCTACCTCTTTACTTTTCTCCTTAAAATCCAATTTCGAAAAGCAAGTTGAGGAGTTCAGCCACTGAAAGATCTTCAATGATTTATTTTTGCCTTCCTTATTTATTAATGGGACCACTTTCTCCTTGATATTTCTTTTTTCTCTCTGATGTGTTTGTAAAAGCTCTGCTCCCGCCTCTTAACCTGATGCATTAGATTAGCCCAGCCTTTGGGTTTCCTTCTCTCGTCTTTTCCTTTCCATCCATTCTGACTCTAGTTGAGATACTTTTATGTCTTCTTCCCTAAATCCCTGTGTCCAGAAAAATTTTCAGCTCATCTGAAACCATCATGTGGATCCTGGAAGAAATCAAACTGCTGACTTCCTCATCCCTGCATTTTGCTCTTTTAAAAATGACCTCGAGTCTTGATTAGCATGTGGTTAAGAGTGCAGTCTTGGAGCCTGTCTGCTGGGGTTCAGATCTCACTTCTACTACTTACTGACGGTATGGCCTTGCTGAAATTACTGAAACTCAAATTGCTTGTGCCTTAGTTTCCTCTTCTGCAAAAATGGGCTTAATAATATCTACCTCCTGAGGCTGTGTTGAGGATTAAGTTTTTTGAAAGCCATAACATATTGAGAAGAGTGCCTGGCCCAGAGTAGCCCTCCGTGGGTATTAAATCTTTCTACTGTTTCACCTTCACCTCCTCCCTCACCTTCCTTTTACTGTGTAGAGTGTGCTCTCTGGTTGGTTGGCACGAAGCATACAGGAATTGACTCCTCTAGTTAGAAAACATATTTCTTGATACTATCTGTATGTAATGACCAGAGGATGAACACAGACACAAACAAAAGCCAGGCCCTGTTTACAAACCCCAGGGATTATAACAAAAGCAAAATGAAAATGACATTTTATCGAGTGCTTACAGGGTTAGGCACTATGATAAGTGCCTTACATAGTTTATTTTATATCATTTCTTTCTTACAGCAAGCCTTTAAGGTGGAAATCGTATCTCCATATTTTATAGAGGTGGGAGTTGAACTGTAGTAAGGTTAAAGTTCTTGTCCGACGTCACACAGCAGCAAGTAGCAAAACTGGAATTGGAACCCAGATTGGCCTGGCTATAAAGCCCCTACCCTTCATCACATGGCTAGACTCTGTCCCAAATAAAAGAGTGTTGTGATTGTTATTCCATGATCTGGTATAAAGTAATTTCAAGAAGGAAATAGAGGCTGGGCGTGGTGGCTCATGCCTGTAATCCCAGCACTTTGGGAGGCCAAGGTGGGCAGATCAGCAGGTCAGGAGATGGAGACCATCCTGGTTAACATGGTGAAACCCCATCTCTACTAAAAATACAAAAAATTAGCTGGGTGTGGTGGTGCGCACCTGTAGTCCCAGCTACTCGGGAGGCTGAGGCAGGAGAACGGCATGAACCTGGGAGGCAGAGCTTGCAGTGAGCCGAGATCGTGCCACTGCACTCCAGCCTGGGCAACAAAGCAAGATTCCATCTCAAAAACACAAACAAACAAACAAACAAACAAACAGAAAACAAAACAAAACAAAGAAGGAACTAGAGCCAGCATACCATTGTTCTATTGTAAGTGAGAGGTGAGGTGGGCTTGGATGAATGGGTGACGGTAGAATGGAGGTAAAGCAGTGAATCTGGGGGTAAGTACTTCATCTCCCACTGCCCCCGGGTGGGAGGAGGGATTGGGATGCAGCAGAAACCACCCAGCACAGGGCCCTGACATTCTACAGTTGCTCAGGGAATGTCTGCGAGGTGAACATAGGAATGCACTAAAAGTAGCTGGGGTGGGGCATTGGCAGCTCTTGGGGCTGGGCTCACCTTGGGAAGTAGGGGGCTACTGTGGGTGCAGAAGGCCCCAGAGAGAGTCAGCCCTCTGCTTCAGGGCATGTGCAGGACACCACAGTGGTGGGGCTCATCAGGAGCAGAAGTGCTGGGTAAAGGAGAGAAAGTCCAGGGACCTGCAGAGGCCACCTGCTGTCGCCAGCTGCTTGGGGAGGGTTGGGTTTATGAGGAGGAGTCAAGCGAGGCCACACCCTCCACTTCCATCATTGGTGACGGTGATGGCAGTTGGGGGAGGGGCAGCTTTATGATTCTCACATTGGTTCCAGAAGCTTTGGGTGAATGCTGAGGGGCAGGTGGCTAACCTGGGCCAAACTACCTGCAAGGGTATGTCTGATTCTGCCTAGAATTTAGAATGATTAATTTGAGATGGCCAGGCCACCCAGTGGAGACTTGTTGTTAAGAGGGTGACTCTGGGAGCTCTTCCCAAATCCAAATGCCTTGTGGTGACCACTGACACTGTGGGGCTCTGGCCTCTACGCCACGCCTCTCCTGGCTGTGCCTCCCTGAAGGCCTCTTTTCCGTCCCTCAGATGAGTCTTTGCCCTTGCTATTCAATCTGCCTACAACTGTCATCTCTGCCTTCAGGACGGACAGGCTCCTTTGTCTAATTCTAATCTCAACTCCAATATCACCTCCCAGTTTGGCTTTTCTCAGTGCCTCATTAACACAGAGCCCTACCCGCCTCAGTCTTTCTCACACCAGCCTGTTTTATTTTATTTCTAGCATTTGTTGTCATCTCGGAGTATTTGGTTTGTTTGTTTACTTGCTTAATCTGCCTTCTCCATGAGTTTAAGCTCTATGGGAGCAGAAGCTTTGTCTGATTTGTTCATTGTTCCTACATTAAGTTCTTAGAGAAGCACCCAGCCCGTAGTAGGTGCTCAATAATTATCTTCACAACAAATGAACGAATGAATCTGAGCATCACCCCTAATGCACCAAACTCAGTTTAATGTGAACAAATTCAGTCTCTGTTGTGTTAAGGGATTTCCCTGGTTTCTGGTTCAGAATTCTAGAAGGCAGTTTTATAAATATAAAACCATAAAATTTAGTTGAACCTGATGTCAGGAAGAGAGGTGAATTTTCATGAGATCACAGAAGGGAGAGAATAACCCACATGATTATAAAAGACTGCAAAATAATTTGGTGTAAATCGAAAAAGGCATGCTACTAAGCAGAATTTTAATAAATATTATGTCTGCTTATTTCTCTATTTGCAAAGAGAAAAGCCACCTTGATGCTTGTTTGGTGTTCAGCACTTAAAAAGTTCAACACTGGAAATCAGCGAGAGAAACAGAATCCTGCCTATTCATTTGGAAATGCCCCTGCGGAGAATTTCCTGTTCATGTTTTTACTGCTTAGAACACATTTTAGTTCTTTCCTGAAGCAGCTCTACTTTCTCTTTTCTTATTTTAAGGAAACATAATCAACTGTGCTGCTTCTCAAATGCCTCAATCGAGTAGCCATGATCAGAAAGACCCATTCATTCTTACAGTTTCAGCTTTGCCCTGCTTCAGAACAAGTTCCTTACTTATTTCTGTTACTTGGACTCCTGGTTTTTTGGGGGGTTCCATTTATTCTCTTGCTTCCAGGATATCTAAGTCCTGTCTATCCTTGAAATTGAACGTACCCATATAGCTCGCTGTCTAACAGTCAGAATCAACACCCCTTCTCAAATTCCCAAATTAGCTTCAGAAATTCCCCTTCTCACTTAGTCTCTGGGAAGTATGATCTGGGGTCCCTTCTCACTCCTTTTCCCTCAGGAGCATGTTATGAACAGTGTTGAAGGCCTCCTGCCTTTTGTGGGGCTGGAAGGCTCTTAAGGCCCTCCTAATTTTCCTTGGGCCTATTGCTATTCCTTTTATGTCACTCTGTGCCCGCTAGCATCTGCCCTTCTCATTCACAGCCTGGGCCTGAGCCTCTGCATTTGGGCTGGTCGATGAGAATTATTGTTGTGCCTAAGCTGTTCTGTTTCCTGTACCACTTTCCTTAGCCTGGCCATTCAAAGGAGCAGATCTACCATTAATGGGGACGCTGGCCCTAAGATTTCTTGGCAGGATCTGCCCTGCCTTGTGTGCATGTGCCAGTGATCCCCGGGCCTGTGGTTTCCACCTCCCCAGTCCCTCATTTATGCAGGAACAGTCAAAGCCAGGTATACACTTCATGCTTACAACTTCTGAAATGCTTTACTTTTAAAACTATTAATACTTAAGAACAACAAGACTTGCAAAAATTCCTTTAAAATAGGCTACTTCTTGGCTGGGCACAGTGGCTCACACCTGTAATCCCAGCAGTTTGGGAGGCCGAGGTGGGTGGATCACGAGGTCAGGAGTTCAAGACCAGCCTGGCCAAGATGGTGAAACCCTGTCTCTACTAAAAATGCAAAAATTAGCTGGGTATGGTGCAGGCGCCTGTAATCCCAGCTACTCGGGAGGCTGAGGCAGGAGAATCTCTTGAACATGGAGGGCAGAGGTTGCAGTGAGCCAAGATCATGCCACTGCACTCCAGCCTGGGTGACAGAGTGGGACTCTGTTTAAAAAAAAAAAAAAGAAAAAAGGTTACTTCTCACTCTCAATATCTAGGACAGGTTTAGATAGTTTATTTCATTTAAAAAATATGTATTGAAAATCTAGTACATCCAGTCACTGAGCTAGATGCTGAGGAGTGTGAATAAATGGGAAACCTACAGTCCTTTAAAGCTGAAACTTGAACATTGAGTAGGGGCTAGGGAAGCAAAAGGAGTGGAGGTATGGAGATAGTGCACCAGGTAGAGAAAACAGCATGGAAAAGATTGGAAGAGGGCCAGATATGGTGGCTCATGCCTGTAATCCCAGCACTTTGGGAGACCAAGGTGGGTGGGTCACCTGAGGTCAGGAGTTCGAGACCAGCCTGGCCAACATGGTGAAACCCTGTCTCTACTAAAAATACAAAAAATTAGCCAGGCATGGTGGTGGGCAGCTGTAATCCCAGCTACTCAGGAGACTGAGGCAGGAGAATTTCTTGAATCCAGCAGGCAGAGGTTATAGTGAGCTGAGACCGTGTCACTGCATTCCAGCCTGGGCAACAAGAGCGAAACTCAATCTCAAAATAAAATAAAATACAAGATTTGAAGAGGAGCAAGATTATCTTAATGGTGAAACTTAATGAAGGCCAGGGCTCTTCAGCAAAATGAATCAGTGAGTGAGAATGGTAAAGATGATGTGTGGTTGAAGAGATGGTCAAGACAACTTTGTAGAGCATGTTTGAAATTTGTAACAGACAAAGTTATTGATGCTACTTAAGCAGGGAGTGATGTGATTGTATTTGCAATTTTAAAAAGACCTTTCTGGAGAATGAGTTAGAAAGAGTAGAGTGTGGAATCAGTAACAGCAGTTAGAAAGCGATCAAAGGTGTTTTAGGGTGCAGGGGAGGTAGAAAAGATGAGGAAAAGTGGATCCATTTAAGAGATAGTTTGGAGATAACCAGAAGTAACCATGAAGCTTCAGCATTATATAAGATGGGTGGAGGGAGAGATGGTGGTGTCAGAATAAGCCTTACATTTCTTCCTTGAGTGCTTGCTGTAGAGAGAGGTCTTTTATTTATATTGGTTAAGATTTAGGGAGGAACAGATTTGGAAGCTGGAGAGCAAATGCTGAATTTGAGACAGGTTGAGTTTAAGGTGTCTTAAATACAAACGGAAGATGTCATGTTAATGGTTTGATATATAGATCTGGGGAGGAAATAAAAATCTGGGGACATTGGCATAATGATGGCATTTAAAAATCATGGGAGTGGGTGAGATTGTTTACAAGGAGAGAGAAAAAGGCTCCTAGTATCTAGTTTGTCTTTATCTACACAATGTTAAATAACTGGTCAATTTTATCAGTAAATAAACAATTTCATTTTGGCTTGAATTATCTGTTTAACTAAATTGACCTGTTCATCTGGTAACACTAGGAACTTCTGATATAGACATGGCAACATTTCCCCATTCGTTTTTTGGAACTAGTCTCCTATAACAATACAGAGAAAGAAAATTAATTTAACTGTCACTTTTTAATGTTGTTGTTGTTGTTGTAAAACTAGAAGACAGAGGCAGTATTTGGACTCCAAAATACATAAAAGAGCTGCTGAAAATGACTCAGATATAGCAGAAGCCATGTGGAAGAAAGAGAAGAGAAACGTGGAGAATACAGAGAAGGTCTCAAGATATCAGGTCTCAGAAAGTACTAGAAAGAAAACACTTCTTGATACCAAGGGGCTCCTTCTCAGTAGTATACATTTACATGTTTTCACTTGGGATCTGATTTGGTTCGGAGAAGCAGAGGATGTGGGACCCTACAAAGAGTGACACAGATGTGCCATACCGGCAGGAAGCCGCCATCTCTGTGGCAGTCGAGAAGAAAGGCCTTCGGGTTCTAAAACCTGCCAACTGGAGGATGGCCCTGACTTCTCTCTCACCTACAGGAAACTCCTGGATAGAGTTGGTCCAGGAAATCTAACTCATTCAATAATGAGCAATCAAAATACATTAGTACAACATTGATATAGAGACTATTAAAGATACAGGAGAAACAAGTAGCAGTAGAAAAAAAGATCCATCTAAAACCTGTTCCTATAGAATTCATAAAAATTTTGAGTAAACATTTTGCTCTGAATTAAAAAAAATGCAATAATTGCCTTTATGAATAAAAACCCCAAAGGAAGCATGTGAGAAATCAGAGAAGCTAGGGTAACACAACAGAAGGAGATGATGTGTGAGCTGGCAGGAAAGAAATAGAAAAACACCCCCGAAATTGTCACGGAAAAAAAGGGCAAAATTGTAAAGAGCATAAAGAATTGACAGCACTGAAAATATAGTAAAGAACATAGAAAATAGAAGGGAGGAAAACTAACAAAATAAATGCAAACAAATTGAGAGTCTAAAAGGAATAAAGAGAAAAAAAAAGATAGCTGTGGAAGACAGAAGGGGGCAATCCAAAATTCACAGGGGCGGAGTCTCCAAAGACCAAAACCCAAACAATGAAACTTTGAAAATGAAAAACATACTTAAAATGGCAGAACTAAGATTGCTCTATTAATCAATGGAAATGAGCTTAACTTTCCTACTTAAAAGAAAAATCCAGCTTAATTTAAAAAGGAACACCTGATTGTGGACAAGAGCTGATCCTAAAACAAAGTGACTGAAAAAAGGTTGAAAATAAACAAATAGGCACAAATATACCAGCAAATGACAGCAATAAGAAAGCAGAGGTTGAGATCTTAATATCAGCCTAGGCAGAGTGCAGGGGAAAAAACTCTAATGGAATCAAAGGGATTTGAAGATACTAATGTATGCAATAATGTGTAATGAAGATACCACACTGATGAAATCTGCACACTGACTAGAGTAGTCTCAGTATTCATCAAGCAGAAATAACAGAAAATAAAGGAGAAAAGATGGAAACACATTAAAAATAGGAGACTTTAAAATTTTTTAATTGGACAAATTAAGAAGAACAGCCAACTAAAGTTAGCACTGAAACTTAAAAAACAAAAATCTTCCATTAGAAATTAAAAAAATTGCTTCTTAACAATTCTTGAGTCAACAAGGAAATGAAAACTCAAGTTAGAAAACAGTGGTAATTAATTACGTACCAGCATCTAAGGGACACAGCAAAGCAGTGTTCAGAAAAAGACATAAATACATTAATCAATCAAAAAGAGTGAACATAAATGAATTCAGGAGTGGTATCTGTAAGCTCCATCAACATGTACTCTCAGCCTCCTGTCCAGGTAGAATGATGTCAAATTCAGCTTCAGTTTTTAAGTGGAAGACAATTTTGCTCTCCCACAGACACTAAGTGCATAGGTACATGTTTCTCATTTTGAAATATCAGATAGCCTCTCTTTTGCCACTTTTTGGAGAAATGGGCTTATTAGGCTTGCAGAAAGAATTCACTAAACAATTCTCTCCTCTTCTCTCCCCCAGATGAACATGAAATGAAGAGGTAAAGGGATGTGTGGGTCAGAAAAAAGACGGTATACTCAAAACAGGACAATTGTGGAAGGAGTATTTCTGTTCACACAGGTGTGGGTGAGGGCAGTGATTGTCAACCTTGGCTGACTTTAGAATCATCTAGAGAGCTTTCAGAAACTGTCAATGACCCTAGTCTTTCCTTTTGTAGCATTTTATAGCAATTTGTGATTATTTGATCAATGCCTGTTTTTCTGAAGATTGTATGTTTTGTGGGAACAGGAACCGCATCCATTTGGATGAACCCTTCCTGCCCTACCCTGGTTCTAGTTCAGTGCCTGCTCAGTCACTCGGGAATTTTTAATTGCATTGGTCTTAGGCAAAGGCCCGTAATTGGGATTTTAAAGAACTCCCCTGCGGTTCTACTAAGCAACAGGGTCAGGACTACTGGTGTCAGGGATCCTATAGTAACGTGGAGATGAGTACAGACACCTGGGGAGTAGCCTGGCCATGACTACTCCCCCAAAGGGATCAGCAGAGGGAATGGTTATGGGAACCTGAAGTATAGACCAGGCCACCTTGAGGGGAGCAGTAACATTTGATCAAGGAACCAAATCAAGAAACAGACGTACAGGGAGAGAGCCCAACCTCGTTCTCCCGTCTCCTAGGATTCTGTTCCCCATTAGCTGAAGCCAGCTGGAAGCCTGAGGGGACAGAGCACCAATGCTGTTGTCACCATCAGTTTTGGTGGAGTTACATGTGGCATTCACTTCAGATTGGCCAAGTAGCAAATCCTGGCTGTACCGTTTATTGGCCATGTAACCTTAGACAAATCATTTGGACAATTTCCTCATATGCAAAATGGGGGTAATAATTCCTTCAGAGGGTTGATGTGAGGCTATGATGAGATAAGATATGCAGGAGGAAAGATGTCTGGTTTAAGATCTTAGCTAAAAATGAATCACTCTGCATTTTGGCCAAAAAAAAAAAAAAAAAAAGGGTAACTTTCAGGGTGAATGTTACCTGAGTAAATTCTCCTTTCCCTCACTAGAATTAATTCACTTTTGGGCAATGGTTCTCAGACTGTTTGGAAAGGCAATAGGCTTAGCAGTTAAGGGCTCCATGCCCAAAGTCGGCATTAGAATTTGAGCTTTGCCACTGACTAGCGATGTAACCTTGGGGATTTAACTTAACCTCAGTCTCAGCATCTGTAAAATGGAGATGGAAATAGAATCTTCCTCATAAAGGGATTTGAGGATTAATTAACATCATGCATGCATGTACAGTGCTTACCATACTACCCGGCATTTCATAAGCACACAATGAATTTTAACTACTCTTATTAAGTTTTGGAGAACAACGGAGCCTGATGAGCTAGATTTTGTGCTTCAAAATTAATAAAAATTAATAAATAGAACATTTTCAATTTTGTTTTTCCCTTCAGTATATTTAAAATCTTTAGTGATAACTAGTTTGTTGTCAAATGTGTGGGGAAAGAGAGGATGTTGCTTATTCCAGTGGTTTTAGCTTCCCACAGACTGAACTTGAAGAGTATCTTCTGGGTGAGCCACATGGAGAGTTTTAACTTTATTGAGAGAGTCATTGTGCCGAGCATTTCCTGAGTGCTTCTTGTGTGTATCTCACAACTACCCTATGAGGCTGAGGTTCCAAATCAACATTTAAGATCTCTAAGGTTGTCCATATATTATCCATCTTTTAATACATTATTCAAAATAAATAAGTAATAAGTTAATATGATAGAATAAAATCTCAGTATTTTGTTGTATTCTATAATCTCCCCCATCTTTCATTTGGGCTCTTGAATGAACACTTTGAGAATTATTATTTGATTATTTCCCATGCCACACTGTTAAATCACCCATCACGGCAATAGGGCCTAGAGTTTTGCTATTATATATTTTTACTTAGCAATGAGCTACACACACACACACACACACACACACACACACACACACACGTACGCACGCACAGGTATACACTTCCTAAAGTTAATATTAAATGACCAGAAAGTTTTCAGAGTACATGAATAAGTGTATTGTTCTTCCTACCAGTCCTATCTTGCTTCTAGCAGAGTGAAATTTGGCCTGCTATCTGCTTAGCACAAGGCTCAGCAAATCCTTGTTGAACAAAAGGAAATTATGTTGAATTCCCCAACATCCTTGCAATTGCCCAACAGTTAAATCTATCCTGGTTTCTCTTTTCTTTCTTTAGGGTTCTCCTAATCAGTTTAGCGTCTCTGACCTACATTTCCATGTTCTGACCACTTCCTCTCTCAGCTCATTGATAAAGATTTTCCCATAGGAGGCCAACCCGAGTATGCCTAACTATGATGACCGAGGAAAGGGTCCGGTCTCCTTTGTTTATGAGCTGTCTGAGCCTACCAGGGAGGTCATGACTTTAAAAATATTTTCCCTACTCTGAATGGTGGGTGGAATCAATCTAGGCTTTTGGCACAGAGGCCTAGAGGAGTCTTTGAAGCCGACTTTGCCTGCGGTAAAGAAGCCTGTCTCTTGCTTTCCTATTCCCAGTCTGTTGAGCGTCTGCTGATGGGGCCACTGTTGTGTGGGGAGGGGAAGAAGCCTCCCTGATACGAGGAGAAACCGGAGTGTTTGCACCACCCTGATGAGGGATACAAATATATTTGCCCCTGGTGAGCTGTTTGTAATTAATGCATGCTTTGTGGTTTTAATCTTTCTTTAATCTGTAAAGCTATAAAAATTTACAGCTCAATTTTAGAATCAAGAAAAAAGCTACATTGCACAGCTCAGTCCTTAAAGTTAACCGATTTCACAAGATCACAACTGCAAGGAGAGTGTCCGCAGAGACTCTTCCCGTGCTGTTCCGTTATCTTTTCTCAGTGGTCTTGTTTTGTCCCTTATCCAGAAGTCACTGGAAACAGGAGAACCATCTCTCCACCTGTTTCTGCCTCACAAACACACACAGTGCCCCAAAGAAAATAAACAATACAGTACATGGTCTATAAAGCAAAGGGAAGAAAAGAACATCTTAGGTAAATACCAGACTACTTATTTTATGATTTTTAAATGTCATTTTTGCTCCAATATTGACTTTTTTAACGGAGGATGAATTATAGATCCTGCAGCACTGGGAGAGACCAGGGTTTCCTTTCTTCGACACAGCTGGTCAAGTTAAGAATTGAAGTCTTGGTAATTAGTTACGAATTTCTTAGTATGGAAGCCCAGATTGCTGAGAGAACCCTGCGAGGTGACCCCTCCGGGGAAGACAATACACCCGGGAAAGGATCGGAATGGGCAACGAAGAAGCACAAAACAACATCCCAATCTTGTTGCTACAAACAGATGTTGCCGCGGGCGCTCGCTTGCAAGAATGAAATACAATACAATCCCTCATTTGTCTGACCAGGCTTCTCTCTCCAAGAATTGGTTTCGAGGCAAATTATTTCAGGGTTGCACAGGTTGGTAAAAGGCAGTGGAATTGGAAGCTATCGTCCTTGGCGACCTCAAGTCTCAGAAATGATGCTGTGAAAGTGAAAGGGGTTGAACAGGGGTCAGGGGGAGACTTGGAGCCAGAAACCAGGTCACAAGGAAGGAGAGGGCGGCCAGACTTCCAAGAAGAGGTTTTGAGAAACTAGCTAGAGGGAGCGAGTGTGAACTGAGATTCCTGGAAGGAGGTCATGGGAGGCTAAGGGGGAAAGAAAGAGAAAACTAAGTTAGCATCAACCCTGCCCTTCCCGAGATTTTGATTGTTCTCTCAGTGCCTATACAGACAGAGAAATGCAGGCTTAAAGAAATGGAGATTGCATTAGGGAAATTCAATTTGCCAAGACAAAAAGAAGTTCATTCAGATGAAAAGGGGTTAGGATTTGGTGAGGGGAAAGCCCTTTTGTTTTGTTTAGAAGAGGTTGTTTTCTTGTTTTTGTTTTTTAATAAAGTGTATATTAACTTGCCCTATTTTCCAACTTGCTTGTGAAGGCAAGTGAGTCAACTGTACTTTTATATGTTTTGCCAAAAAACATTATTATTGTATTAGAAGTTAAAGGCAAACGCTACTACAAACCTATAATGACTTAAATCTTGAATTTATTGCTCTCCATCTATTTTCCTTAATCTAACTGCTTCTATAACAATAAGCCATTATTGTTGTTGTTGTTGTTTTAGAGATAGTGTCTCGTTCTGTCACCCAGGCTGGAGTGCAGTAACACTAACATACCTCACTGTAACCTTGAACTCTAGGGCTCAAGGGATCCTCTGGCCTCAGCCTCCCAAGTAGCTGGGACTACAGGCATGTGCCACCACACCTGGAGGAAAGTTTTTAATTTTTTTAAATTAATTTTTTAGCTTTTTGTAGGAAGGAGGTCTTGCTATGTTGCCCAGGCTGGTCTTGAATTACTGGTTTCAAGCGATCCTCCCACCTCAACCTCCCAAAACACTGGGATTAAAAGCATGAGCATAGGAAGCCATTTTGAGGGCAAGCAATACTACTGAGAATAGATATTTGTTGAAAACCAATTGTATGCCTAGCACTGCGTTTGTAACAATAATACTAACCAGTGCCTATATAGCACATCTATGTCTCTATCTATATATCTATGTATCTATCTGTGTATCTATCTATCTATCTATCTATCTATCTATCTATCTATCTATCATCTACCTGTCATCATCTATCTATGCTAGGTGCCAGGCTTATTTTATGAGGTCTACATGTAATATTAACTCCATGACAACGCTATAATATAGGTACTATTTTTACCTGCTCTTTGCAGATGAGAAAACCATGGCTCAGTGAAGTTAATGACTTGCCCCAAAATTATGTAGCTAGCAAGTGACAGAACCAGTGTTCGGGTCAGACTGCTGGGTTTCAGAGTCTGGGCTGCCAACCATGACACTCATTTCTTTTCATGGTAATTTCATGCCTTTCAAAGTAGGTGGTGTTATCATCATTCCCAGATAAAGAGATTGAGATTCAGAGATTGAATAATTTAACCAAGATTGCCTAGTAAGTGGGAAAGCCAGAATTCGAATCCAAGCCTATTGGAATCCCATCTTAGAGGGAGAGCAGTAGCTGAAATGCTTTAGACCTGTGCATTTTAAACTTTAATGTACACACAGATTGCCTGGGGATCTTGTTAAATGCAGGTTATGATTCCATAGGTCTAGAGTGGGGCCTAATATTCTGCATTTCCCACAAGCTACCAGTTGATACTGATGTTGCTGTACCATAGGACAACACTTTGCAAAGTAAGGCTTTAAGAGTTGGGGGCCATAAAACAGAAGGTGTTTCTAAGCTGTTCCCCCATCCCTGCTCTGAACATGGAGGTGGCAAATTTAGCTTGGGATTCTGCAGTTTAAAATAAACTCACTATTTTCTTTCCTTAATCATCATATACTGCCATTGAGATTCAGGGAGTTTCTTTCATAAGTGTAACCACTTATACTCTTTTTGATTTAAAAAAAAAAACCATGTCATTATTAGATTCATCCTAAATGTCACCACTTTCTTCATAAAATATCTCTTTAAATTTCTTTTACATACATGCATTCCCTCTCGATTTGCATTTATGTCCTTTTGTTCTGATCTACCTAAAAAACTCAAACTGATCATCAACCAAAAATTTATGACATGTTGAATTTAATACTTCATTCAGATTGCTTCCTAATCACCTACTTTTAGAACTAAATCTGGAATCCCATTTTGTCCATTTCTCTTCAATCAGAAGATCCTTCATTTGGTTAGTTATCTTGAATTTCCTGTGGAATTTGTACCCTCCAACTTAGCTCTGTCTTTCTTTTCTCTGTAAACACCATAACTAGATTCTGAACCTCAAATCTATATGTCAACTGCGGCCTACCCAACCCCCTAGAAGGCAATAGAACAATATCTTGGAATTTATGATTTATGCCAAGGCCCCTTGTCAGCCTCACTTCTACTGCCAACTGAGCTGAAAATTGAAATTCTGGTTCAGTCTGTAGAGTCAGACTCTGTTCTTCTGTTGTGTTAACTAATTCATTGCTAACCTTAGCTGCAATGTTCTGCTTACTCAAGAGCATCTCATATTAAAGAATTTAAATGTCATTTACAATCTCTTTATTCCTTTCCCTCATTGATCAAACTTAACCAGAGCAACAATTATTTCCTTCTGGGTGCTAATTTTTTCCTCCATTTCATGGCACCCTCAAACAAAGCTTACAGGCACACTGCAATCCTTCATTAACTGAAAACATGCAAAGTGCACAAGCCCTACCAATGGAAAGTGCAATGCAAAAGCCAAATGAGGTAAATTGCATTACTTGACCCGCCCTGGGACAGTTTAAAGAGTGTTACATATTAATACGCTGCCAAGTCTCAAGATGATGGGAAGATTCGCATCAGAACCCAAGGCAGTTATTGAGGAGGAGACCACCCCTGCTGCACACAAATGCAGTCTTGCTGATAATCAGTGATGGACTTTATGATGAAAAATACTAAAAATTATTGTTCAATGGGGGAAAAATGATAGAAGAGGTCAACCAGGGTCACCATGGCTAGGCACCCCCTCAACCAATATCTAATTAATACGTTCATGATGTTTGTTTATAGTCATTCATTTCATTTTATCATCATGCCTAGTATATGTGTAACTGTTTGTATTTGAAATTATTACCCTTGCTATATTGTGTGCCTTACTATATTCTGTCACCTAGAAATTCTGTCTCACCATAATTTATTTCTCTGGCCTTAATATGTTTGAATTACAGTTATTCTAGGGAGTTTCTTTTGGTTTTGCCTACAGAGGTGGAGCAGCAGTACGGGAAGACAGTTGCAGACAAAAGCCACAGCTCTTAAGAATCCATCCATGGTATTAAGAAAGGAGTTCCTGGCCAGGCATGGTGGCTCATGCCTGTAATCCCAGCACTTTGGGAGGCCGAGGTGGGCAGATCATGAGGTCAGGAGATCGAGACCATCCTGGCTAACACAGTGGAACCCTGTCTCTACTAAAAATATAAAAAATTAGCCAGGCGTGGTGGTGGGCGCCTGTAGTCCCAGCTACTTGGGAGGCTGAGGCAGGAGAATGGCATGAACCCAGGAGGCAAAGCTTGCAGGGAGCCGAGATCGCACCACTGCACTCCAGCCTGGGTGACAGAGGGAGACCCTGTCTCAAAAAAAAAAAAAAAAAAAAAAAAAAAAAAAAAAAAATTGTTTCTGGAGTAATTTTGAGTCACTCTGTGCCTCGTCCCTGACTCCTGCCTTCCATAGCTGTAATGTCTTCAGTTCCTGACTCAGCTTTTCCCCTAGACTTTGGAATTCAGATTGCCCTTGGAACAGTTTTTTTTTGAGATGGAGTCTCACTCTTTTGCCAGGCTGGAGTGCAGTGGCACGATCTCAGCTCACTGCAACCTCCGCCTCCTGGGTCCAAGTGATTCTTCTGCCTCAGTCTCCCCAGTAGCTGGGACTACAGGTGTGTGCCACCACACCCGGCTAATTTTTGTATTTTTAGTACAGATGAGGTTTCACTGTGTTGGCCAGAATGGTCTCAATCTCATGACCTCGTGATCCGCCCGCCTCGATCTCCGAAAGTGCTGGGAATACAGGCGTGAGCCACTGCGCCTGGCCATCCTTGGAACAGTTTTGCCCCTTATTGGGAACTCCCAAAACTAATTGCTCAGCTCACTGCCCAAGTGGCTGACTTTTCTGGATTGCAGAGCACACATGATCGTGTAGACCTTATAACTGAATGTTCATGTCCCTGGACTTTGGCTCTGTCCAGGCTCCGTGATTACACTGGGTGCAACAATTTGGTTATTTTAAAAATGGAAAGTACCCCCAAAACTTTAAGGTTAGGTTGACTTCCACAATATCAATTCATCTTCATTTAGGAAATGTCTGCTAAGTTGTCTTGCCATGTTAAGACTAATCTTGAGCCAGACGTGGGGGCTCACGCCTTAATCCCAGCACTTTAGGAGGCAGAAGAGGGGAGATGGCTTGAGCTCAGGAGTTTGAGACCATCCTGGCCATCATGGTGAAATTCTGTCACTACAAAAATACAAAAATTAGCCGAGGGTGGTGGGACGCCCCTGAAGTCCCAGCTACTCTGGAGGCTGAGGTGGGAGGATCGCTTGAACCAGGGAGGCAGAGGTTGCAGTGAGCCAAAATTGCACCACTGCACTCCAGCCTGTGTGACAGAGTGAGACCCTGTCACAAAAAAAAAAAAAAAAAAAAAAGACAAATCTTGTTTGGGTGCATCTTGCCTGCTGGAGTTGTCTGAGTGACCACCAGCATTTCCCTCGGCCCTCTGAGTGACTGATTCACACCACCGTTCTGCTCTTCTGCATATGCAAACCTCAGGAAGGAGTCCCAACGTGGGGAACTAAAGATGCATTAAATGCCTTCATGGGGTCAGGGAAGAGTGGCCAAGGTTAATGTGCTCGGGTCCCTGCTCTCTTTTCACGCCTCTTCTCTATTGTGCTGGAAGCATCATGTCTGCAGGAATGTGTTGTGACCAGAATACACAATACAGATCCCACAGCATGTGACTGACAGCGTTATTTAGTCAGTGGTCCGAAAAGAATGCTAGCCAACATCTCTAGAGTCCAAGAAAGCCATGAGATCCTGGAGGCAATTATCACAATCAGTGTGTTCCTCCCTCCTGTAGATGACAGTAAAAATGGTATTTAGAAAACACCTTGGCTATTGCTTCTGAATTGAGAAAGCCCCTCTACAGATATCTCAAAGGGGCTGTGAACTCTGCTCCAAATATCCCTCTGCCCCTCTCACCAGAACCTGTTAAGTTCTCCATGTCTCCAAGTTCAGCAGTGACAGGAGAGTGGTGCATCCCTGTTGTCACCTTTTGACTGATTCTTTTGTCTACAGAAGGCCTTCTATGAGCTGGGATAGCGTGCAAGATGCTGTTTTCTTCCCCAAGATGGGTGATGATGGTTAAACTCACACATGGATATCCAGGCAATGTTCCTCACTGGGGAGACATATAGGCAGAAACATTAATGTATATATTTAATTGGGTTATAATCTATTGACCATAGATACTAAGGCACTGAGCAAGCAATTAACAAAACAGCTTTGACTAAATATAGTTAGCACTAAATATAGTTGGTTAATTGGTATTTAATATGCTTATTAAATGTCAATTAAGTATCTTTAGCAATGAATTGGTACCTAATTAACTTACTATAGCTATCCTGTTACTTGACATTTGAACAGCTAAATATTCTTTACAAGTTTAATGTTTTAATAAGAAACAAATTATCCATGTGTTGCTCATGAATTTTTCAGTTAGTTTAATGGGATTTAAATGTATCTCCCAACTTGGATTCATGTTTTTCTTTTTTTTTTTTTTTAATTATTATACTTTAGGTTTTAGGGTACATGTGCACAATGTGCAGGTTTGTTACATATGTATCCATGTGCCATGTTGATTTCCTGCACCCATTAACTCGTCATTTAGCATTAGGTATATCTCCTAATGCTGTCCCTCCCCCCTCCCCCAACCCCACAACAGTCCCCAGAGTGTGATGTTCCCCTTCCTGTGTCCATGAGTTCTCATTGTTCAATTCCCACTTATGAGTGAGAACATGCGGTGTTTGGTTTTTTGTCCTTGCGATAGTTTACTGAGAATGATGTTTTCCAATTTCATCCATGTCCCTACAAAGGACATGAACTCATCATTTTTTATGGCTGCATAGTATTCCATGGTGTATATGTGCCACATTTTCTTAATCCAGTCTATTGTTGTTGGACATTTGGGTTGGTTCCAACTCTTTGCTATTGTGAATAGTGCCACAATAAACATACGTGTGCGTGTGTCTTTATAGCAGCATGATTTATAGTCCTTTGGGTATATACCCAGTAATGGGATGGCTGGGTCAAATGGTATTTCTAGTTCTAGATCCCTGAGGAATCGCCACACTGACTTCCACAATGGTTGAACTAGTTTACAGTCCCACCAACAGTGTAAAAGTGTTCCTATTTCTCCACATCCTCTCCAGCACCTGTTGTTTCCTGATTTTTTAATGATGGCCATTCTAACTGGTGTGAGATGGTATCTCACTGTGGTTTTGATTTGCATTTCTCTGATGGCCAGTGATGATGAGCATTTTTTCATGTGTTTTTTGGCTGCATAAATGTCTTCTTTTGAGAAGTGTCTGTTCATGTCCTTTGCCCACTTTTTGATGGGGTTGTTTGTTTTTTTCTTGTAAATTTGTTTGAGTTCATTGTAGATTCTGGATATTAGCCCTTTGTCAGATGAGTAGGTTGCAAAAATGTTCTCCCATTCTGTAGGTTGCCTGTTCACTCTGATGGTAGTTTCTTTTGCTGTGCAGAAGCTCTTTAGTTTAATGAGATCCCATTTGTCAATTTTGGCTTTTGTTGCCATTGCTTTTGGTGTTTTAGACATGAAGTCCTTGCCCACGCCTATGTCCTGAATGGTATTGCCTAGGTTTTCTTGTAGGATTTTAATGGTTTTAGGTCTAACATTTAAGTCTTTAATCCATCTTGAATTAATTTTTGCATAAGGTGTAAGGAAGGGATCCAGTTTCAGCTTTCTACATATGGCTAGCCAGTTTTCCCAGCACCATTTATTAAATAGGGAATCCTTTCCCCATTTCTTGTTTTTGTCAGGTTTGTCAAAGATCAGATAGTTGTAGATATGTGGCATCATTTCTGAGGGCTCTGTTCTGTTCTGATATGTTACATTTCAGATTTCTTTTAAACTTGGAGGGCTGATTATGTGAGAGAAAAAAGCTATAGAAGTAGCTTATAAGAAGTGTTCTAATGTTGTTTCTACCACCAGACAATCTGTGTTTATCTTAGACATATTATTTCACTGCATCAGAGGCTCAATTTCCTCATCTGCTATGTGGCATTAAGAATAAATGTTGCAATTGTTGAAAACCCAAATTCTATAAAACACATGCAAGCACTTAAATAAGCAAGATATCTTCTTAAAAATAATGATGAAAAATTCTTAGGAAGCTTTAGTGTGTAATCATTATAATAACTAAATCTTCATGTACAAAACCTTAAGATAATTTATTATTGGAATAGAAATCCAATGGCATCATTTTCTGAGTTGTCCCGAAATAACATAAACTTGCTTTTATTAAATCCCCAGTTAGGAGGGGCATCTGAGCTGTGAGGTGCCTAGGTTGCTCTTCCAAACACACATGCCTTTCTCTTTATCTCGTCATCTCTTTACTGGCTCTTACTCATGATCCCATTTACTTTATTAGTTTGAGAGTGTAGCAAACTGTTGGTCTTTTAGCCAGAAATTGTTGGCCTGTGACTATGGCTCTATCATCTCAGATATGTTATATTTAAAATTTTTTATTTACTTAGTTTATGGTCTTAACTGACCTCTGTGTTAATTCCTCTATTTACTTGTCCTCAATGGCTTCTTGATGATTCATCATCTTAGCAGCTTTTCTCAGGGCCGTTGGTAGCACACAGCAATGAAAGCATTGTGTCTCCATTTACGTTCACTTGTTTATATCTTCTTCACCACATAAACAAGCGCTGTTTTATTAAACACTTGCAATAATTTTAGTGCCAATTATCCTATCTTGGCTCACTACACCAGAGTCTTCACACTCATCAAACATTTGCTTTACTTAAGCTATAGCTATGATAAATTAAAGAAAAGAAGTACTTGGTGTCTCTCCCTCAGCATTTGTTGTTGGGTCTTTCCTAAATGATTTCATGGCTTGTACTTATTCTATTTTTCAAAGTCTTTATGGTTTCAAACTATGGCCATTATTACTGACTAATTTATAGAGGTTGCAGTCAGCCTTGTTGTGGCGGCTTAACCCAGTTTTGTTTCCAGGGGCAATATACATTGTTGAAGTTAATTGTTCCCTAACCACTTTTTCCATATGGCAGAGTGAGTCTCTCTGTAATAGCTTTGGAATGATTTATCCAACATGTGTCATTATGTTTTGGATATTGCTTGGGACGTCTCTTGAATCTTTGTTGGGCCATAACATATTTCCAAGTGGATATGTTGAAACTGCTACCTTAAACCCACCAATTGCCTTAATTTTGTTGCCTGCATTAAGATCAGTTTGTAATATTTTCTCCACAAGTGAATTAAATGTTATTATCCTTATTATCATTATTGATGCTATTGTTGTACAGGTGCAAAAATATTTCTATTTCCACTGTTTCTGAATCTTCCTCTATGGATCTACAGTTAGTGATTAGTACTATATTAATCATTCATTAACATATTTGGAGTTCCCTATTCATGCTGGAAACTAGTACAGGCTTTCAGTAAAGTTAGAAGAGACAGAGGATTGTGTGCTACCTCAATAGGCTTAGACAGTGTAGTACAGCGTTTAAAACCAGGCTCAAGAGAGAGAGATACAGTCTCTCACCTCTGCTCCACTAATGGTGGGAACCTGGAAAAGTGTCTCCTAGCTGTGATTTCTGCCTCTACATAGGAGAGAAAAAAATAGTACTTACTATGTAGGGCTGGTAAGGATTATAGGGAGTAGTGTGCTTAAGGTATCAAGTATGACACCTTGCAAATGACAAGCTCTCAATAAAAGGTCAACTATTATTAACCAATATTGAACAACATTAAGCATGATTTAAGCAGATAGAAGAACAAGAAGACACTTTAAAAAATATCTATGGCTTTATTAACATCCAAGGAAAAAGATAATAAATGACAGTGAGGCCAGATCCCGGGTGCATATATCATGAAAACATTAGCCACCAAAGCATCTGGCTGCTTTACTGACACTTCCTTAGTCAACTGCAGAAGAGCAAAAAGAAAAAAAATAATTTATTTCCCTATCTCTGTATAATGAACTGTCTTGGCTGCATTGTTTGAAACAGTGAAGAAGTTTTGATATTTGCAGCATACTTCATGGTTTGAAAATGTTGATATATATGTATGCTAACTTGAGTATATCAGGCCAGTAGAACAAAGACATTCCAATTTCCATGTCAAGATGATAACTGGATTATTTAGGTGTCAAATGTACAAAATGTGTATTAAACCTGTCTCTGCCTTGGTGTAATAATATTCTGTATGGGAGACGTATACATAATAGTCCTGTACAAGTCAAACAAATAAGCGTGATCTGCGCCAGGGCAATGGAGTAGGACAAGGGCTTATGAATCAGACACTTACATTCAAAAAGAGACTGGCTCACTAAAGCTGACTGCTAAGATGGAGTCTTTAAAATGTGCTTAACTGCATGTGTCAGTTCATTCACTAAGGTTTTTACATTAAAAAAGAGAGCTACTTTATGAAACCAGCTATCAAGTAGAATCTGCACCACTTCATCACGTTTCACTCTGAGTTTATAGCAGAAAAACACACACACACATGGAGACACACACATGCATGCATGCATACACACTCCATCCTGGGAGTAACATTAAAGCAATTCAGTCACTGAGTGTTGAGCATCTGTTGTGGCCAGGCAGGCACTGTGCTAGGCTCTGGGGAGCCACGGATGAAGAAGACAAGGAGCTTGTGATCTAACAATGGAAACAGAGGCTTATGTTTATTTCTTCCCACAGTGATCTATGCAATACAAAACAAAGGGCTTTGGGGGCACAGAGGACGTAATAAGAAATTCTGCTAGGTGGTGGGTGAGGGGTACAAAGAGAGAGGGCAACATGTTGGTAAAGAATGTATACAATTCTGTCTTTTAAAACTTAATGCTATTTATATTTCTAAATCTGTGAAATTTCAAAACCAATACCTGTGGAATTGAAACCTTCAGTATATTCTGCCAAATGTGCCAGTATGTCTGTCATAATGCCACCAAAAGTGATTATAGGTTACAGTGAAGATTGAAATAAGATAGAACCGAATTGAAAAGCCATTTTGGCAAAACTCTACTTCTCTCTTCATATTGGTTGGTTGTTCAATCAAAACGAGCAGTTATTTTGGTGTTAAATGAAGAAAGATATTTGCAACTGAGAAAATTACCTGGTATCACATGCTTGTTATAATATTAACTAATTTCTCACCACCTCTCAGAAAATTTAATTAGCATTGACATGAATTGACAAGCTCTGGCCCTAAATCTGCTTCCATTAAAAAATAATTACATTTATTAGTGTTATTGAACACATAGTTTACCCAATACAATCCTTCTGACTTCCTGAAGCTTGTCGGGTACCCGAGCTACTGCAGTGGCATGCCTACTCAGCTATCCGCTTCCAAATGTTTCCCACTGTAGCCAATCACCACACTGCCTTTGAGGTATGCTTTCCTTCCAAAAGATGGATCCATTCAAATCACCTCCTTGCTTCAGAACCTTCTGTGATTCCTAACGTCTAATAGAGTATAGCCTAGATGTGTTATCCTGGCATTCAAGACCATTCATGTTTTGATATCAACCTAACTTTCCTGTCTCAAGTTCTGCCAATCTCAGCGATGCACTCCTGTCACCATTAACTACTTACTGTCCTTTGAGCCCTTTGCTGTTCTTGCCCCTCTAGCCACCCATGCTTGTTGACTTGCTTCTTTACGTGAAAGCCCTCTTGTCTCATTTTCTGCTGCCATGTGACCTTACACTTCAAGACCCAGCTAAATTTTTACCTTTGGGACATTTTTTCTGACCCTCCCTCTCAAAAGTTTATTGGATATGACCTTAACATGGTGCACATATTTCTGTAGAAGCTCATGTACGTATCTCTATCGAAGCAGGTATTCCTTCATTGCGTTGCACTTAAGCATTTGTGGACATCTCTCTCTCTCTCTCTCCTTAATTAGAATCACCTTACACATCTCAAGAATAGGGACAATGTTATTCATTTTTATATACTCAGAGCCTATCACGTTCCTCAGGTTTTCTTCTACAAATAAACAGTATATAGTCCAGCATCATTATCCTTACGTCACAAAAGAGGGATCCAGTGCTCAGAGAGGTTAGCGAACTTGGCTGAGGTCATACAAGTCCTGAACCCTTGGCCACACTTCACAGTGTCAACTGTTCACCATCATGTCTACAGATTTAAGGTTTTCTAAGAGTGCTCCTTTATCATCTGATTGACTTTTTTTCACATAGTACACAATTGTAGGCATTTTGTTAGTTTGCTAGGGCCACCATAACAAAGCACCATAGACAGGATGACTTAATTAAAAGGTATTTATTTCCTCACAGTTCTGGAGGCTGGAAGTCTAAGATCAAAGTGTCAGAAGGGTTGGTTTTTTTTTTCTGGGGCCTCTCTCCCTGGCTTGAAGATGGTCATTTTCTCCCTGTTTCCCCACATGGTCTTCCCTTTGTGTGTGTCTGTGTCCTAATCTCTTCTGTTTATAAGGACACCAGTCACACTGTATTTAGGTCTACCTTAACAACCTCATTTTAACTTAATTATCTCCTTAAAGACTCTGTCTCCAAATACAGTCACATTCTGAGGTACTGGAGATTCAAACTTCAACAGATAAATTTTGGGGGCACACAGTTCAGCCCATAACAGATACCTCATTTATGCCAGGCATCGCGGTAAATGCTAAACTGAGCAATCTGTGAGTCTGACCCTACCGATGTTCATAAAGTTGGCAACAAATCACGTGCTATCATTTTCATTGACTGTTAAGCATTTATGGTAGGGGAGGAGGCACAATAGAAACTACAGACACAGTTTTCTTGGAAATTAATTAACTGGAAAAATGATTTTTTCATCTCATTTTCCCTTTGACACTATCAGAATCTCCAACCACCCTGGAGTCCTTTGCTTCAGAGAGGTGTCAAAGAAGATGCCCTGTTCTAATTGTCAGAAACCCTATATTAGAATGTCTTGACTGATAACGCCACAAGTATGCTTACCACCTCAGTATTTATGATTTTCCTTGTAATTCTTGCTCTGACTACAAATGGTTAATATTGTAAAATCACCAAAGTAAGGGAAACTGCTAAAATTTACAGAGCAAATTAGGAGTGCAGCATGAATTGGAAATCTCTTCCCCTAAGTGCCTGAGTTCTTTCCTTAATGCTGTGAATCATGGAATAAAGGACTTTAGGTAAAAGGCTGGGAAATTTTCTCTTTCTATAGTCAAAGGGGCCAAGATTTCTCATGGCTTCTGAAGGCAACATATCCTGTAAATGATGACAATACTGGTCACAGCCTTAATGCCCACATAAAAGAGCAATTGTGAGACAGTCACCTTCCTCCAGTCATCTCTTCAAGTCCCTTGCGTGTCTCGATCACTTTTAAATCACCACACTCTTTCTTCTCTGCAGCAACAGTGAACCCAGAAGGCCCAAACATCTAAAACATCTTCTCCCCAGGGCTGCTTCTAACTCAATAAGAAAGTTTAAAACTCCTGACAAAGTCTCCTGTCTTTTTCTCCCTTCATGTTCCCTCCAGCGTCTTCCGTTTCTATTTCCCTCTGTGATGTGAAGTATTACAGATTCAGAAATACAATGTTTTGTGAATACTAGAGAACTCAAAGACCAAAGAGGCAATGAGCAAACACACAACACACTATCTGAGACAATAAAGCACTAGACAAGGTTTAGAGGTGTGACCTTGCACAGCTGGGTTCAGGGTGCAAAAATCAGGCATAGGAAAATTTTACCAGGGGGATCCAGGCATAAATAAGTGTCTTAGTCTATTTTGTGCTGATATTACAGAATACCTGAGAGTGGCTAATTTATAATGAACAGAAATTTATTTAGCTCATGGTTCTGGAGGCTGGAAAGTCCTAGATTGAGGGATTGCATCTGGTGGGGGCCTTCTTGATGCATCATAACATGGTGGAAAGCATCACATGGGCAAGAAAGGGGTCCAAACTTGCTTTTATAATACACCTACTCTTACAATAAGGAAGGCAGAGCCCTCAAGACCAAATTCCGTTTTAAAAGTTTCACCTTGCAACACTGTTGCATTGAGGATTAAGTTTCCAGCACAGAACTTTGAGGAGCACATACAAACCATAGCAATAGGTAAGACCTATAGTGTTCTAGAAATGTCCAGCCAATACCTGCATGCTTTATGACTATCTCCATAGCTTTCTTTTCCTTGGATTTTTTCATATACTTACAACTTATGTGGAAACATTCTGTTGCTTAATAAATGCCTCTATTTTATAAAACACTGTATTTCTGAGCCAGCTTTGCCATTTTTAGTTGTTTTGAGAAGTCCTTGACTATCCTTTCCTTTATTCTGCTTTCTCTATTAGTGGGACAACGTTTCTTCCCTTCTTGTGGAAATGTCATAATTAGTTACTGGGCCTTCTAGTATCAGGTTAAGAGAAGATAGGGGGAGGGGATTAAAATAGAGTTGGTAAACCCAGTGAGGGCTACTGGCAGAAGACTAACCTTCACAGAGTGAGATATATGTGTTTGCTGGTGGATTTTACTATTGAGTTGGTGCAAAAGTAATCATGGTTTTTGCCATTGAAAGTAATGGCAGAAACCGCAATTGTTTTGCACCAACCTAATATTTTGGAAAGTAATCTGGGACTACCAATATGAAACAAGTTTTGTATGAAGGAAACCACAACCCAGTGTTCAGAATCCTACTAATTTCTTTCTCTCCCTTCTTTTCCTGTGTACGAAGCTTTCCACCTCCCTCCACTCAGCTTGAGAAATGTCTGAAGTGGGAGTAATTGGAAAGGACCACCTGTGGGAATTTAAAGGACCCAAGAGAAGCCTTAAGCCTTGTCTACTGCCATGTAGGTCAGAGGCAGGTGCAGCTTCAGGAAAGGGCATGGGGAGAAGGGGGCAACAGGAGAAACAAAGGGCCTGTCTTTGTGGTGCTTTCCTGCCTGGAACGTGTCCACATAGGAATTTCCAGAGAGTCTGGGCCCAGAGCTCCTGCCTGGTACAAAGCGATAGGCTGGCTTGACCAGAGGGAGAACCGCCCACATTTTTACATTTCCTTCCCTGCTCTTCCTCTCCTATCTGGTATGGTATAAATGGAAATCTTGAGTCGTAAACTTCTTGTGTCTTCTCTGTAGTTCTGATCCCAGCTGGCTGCAAACCAGATGTTTGATCTTAAATAGGTAGTTTTTACCTCTCAGGGCTCCAGTTTCCTCATTTGTGAAATTGAGCTAACAATACTTACTTGGCAGGTTTGTCATGAGGATTAAATTGAAAAGCCACAGGAAAGAACCTAAAAGCTTGTCTGGTATGCAGTAGGCACTCACTGTGTGTCTATTGTTGAGGGCAGAGATGGTTTTCCTCTCAATCCCTCCAGGCCGCAGCGTCAGACAGTTCCCTGTACAAAGCAGGTGCTGGACAAATGTTAAATAAAGTAGGTCATAAAGCTGTGCCTTTGAGGAAACACCGAGCTCCACATGTGGGTTTCTCTGTTCCCTGATGCTCTCTCTGCCCGACCCCACACACACCCTTCCCTCAGGCCACTGGGGAACAACAAATTGAACTTAGCTGTGGTTTCATTACTCTATGCTTCTTCTGTGCAGCTATGCTGAAATGCACGTTTCCTTCTTTACTCAGTTCCACACACACCCTTTTAAATTCAGCTTGAATGTCCCTTCTTCTGGGAAGCTTCCCCTGACTCCTGCCACCCACTCAGGGTGTCCCTTTTCTGTGCTGCCACAGCACAAATGACACTCCACTGTCCTGGTCAAGGAAATTGTCTTTTTGCCCCATCGGCCCAAGGGCGCTCCTTGTGCTCTACTGAATGCACATCCCCAGGGATAGAGCCAGGGCGGAAAACAGAGAGGGAACCTTAAAAAGTACCTTTCATGACCAAATGCAGGGCCAAACGAATGAACGTGACAATGTGGCTCTTTAATAGTGATGGAGTTTGAGTCATAAGCTAAATCACATTTCAGCAGATTGAGCCATCAACACAGCCCAGTGGCCCTGGAGGACAAGAAGTCTGTGGCCACAGGAAGGTGGAGAAGTTTCTGAAAATGCATTTCTCCTCTCCTCACAAACACACACTCTGCCAGAGTTATGCAGAAAAAGGAAATGTTCAACATCTTGCAAATGGAAGAAACTACAGGAAACGATGTTCTCCATTCCACCCAATACTACCTCCCTTAGTATTATTTGTGGGAATAATGGATGTGGCACTGTCAGAGCCAGATGGATGCGTCCCTAAAGGACGTGCAAGCTTGGCTGTGGGTCCGCAAATCCCTCTTTGTTGAGAACTACCCAGGGCATACCTTGCTTTCAGGAATCACTGCAAGTGGAATGTTATGGACTATTATGATAATCAATTAATAATCAATTAGTTTAGTAAATTTCACTTGTAGAGAACCTGCTTAAACAATGATGAATCATGCAAACTCACTCAGGGCCGAAAGATGATAGAATGGAGGAAAAAGTAGCTTTGCAGTTTACACACACACACACAAAGAAAGAAAGAAAGAAAAAGAAAGAAAGAAAAAGAAAGAAAGAAAGAAGGAAAGAAAAAAAACTTAGAAACCAAATCCCCAAGCTTGACTGTCTCTGGAAAATGAATTCCACAGGCACTGACTCCAAGATGTTTTATCGAATGTGCTTTAGACTTGTAGGTGATGCATTGTCCCTCAGAGTCATTAAAAGAAACCCAGATAGCTGTAACGCAGCTTAGCTTCCAAGAAGTGCAGACTGTCCACACTTGTACTTCTGCACAATATATGGTTATTGTTAGATGTGAACATCCCCACATGCTGCCTGGATGGGGGTCTCTTTGTCCTTTATTCAGATGTGGGGATAAGGATGCTTTCAGCACAGCAAGATGACAGCCATGCCTCCCCACTCAGAGCAGCCCCACAGTCCAAGCACAAGACAGAAACGAAAAGTTCCTTTGTTTGTAAGGCAATGCCCATCTTTTGTCATTCAGGCCCCCAAAGCTAAGGTATGTGCAGATCATTTTAGAATAATTTCAGTACTTTCTAAAAGACACAATCTCTACTAATTTTTTGGTCAGGAATGATGTTAGGAAAGCTTTATAATCTATTGTTGTGGGCACTATACACTGAAGGCATTTAGGGCTGTGCTAAGAAAAAAAAAATGTGGGTTTGTATTTCATTGGAAACAGAATGGTCATTATCCAGAGTCCAGATGACGGCTCCCTTTGTGACACTGCTTTGGGTGCGGGGCGGGGGCCGGGGGGTTCAACAAAAACCCTGCCCTTTCTACAAAAGACACTGGCCGAGAAATGCTCAAGGGAATGCTACGCTGACTTCTCAGACTTTGGGGAGGCAGCTTCAGGCATTTTGTGTTCAGGATGCTGAACCTCAGAGCAGGATCTCACTTCATTTTTTTGGCAGAGAGGGCAGGGAATGTTGATGACTGAAGATTTGCCCGAACGGAAGCCAACAGGGTGGCAAAGTTTATTGATCCCACTGCAACCCTGGCCCCCAGGGAGTGCCTGATTACATCTTAATGTTTTTCTAATGTATCTCAGCATCGCAGCAGTAGACATTTCTTTGCAGAGAAACCGTGCAAGACGTCGTACATCCTGGGCAGGGAGGGTAATTCCTGTCCCCTGGAACCTCAGCTTCTTCTAGAACAACTAAAGAGGAAGCCAATATTTTCAGACTCAGAGATACTTTTGAGTAGAACATTTTTATTTTCCATGCTTCCCTTTTCTCCGAACTGACCTGTCTATCCTCTGTGGTGTGTGGGCGTGGGTGATTGTGTACTAAAATGATGACGTGAGTGGTCTTTTCCATTCCTGTTATGAACAATTGTGGAGTGAATAATTTTCACCTCCTGCTCCCAAGAATTGTGTTTTCTCATTTGCAACATACTGATTAAAATGGTTGAACTGAATACATCTTTACATAAATGCACATTTTAAGGATTTATTTTAAGCCTGAGATTATCATTATTTTCTTTCATCACTCATTTCTGGTGACACTTAAACCAACAACTCTATGGAAGGGGCCAGCAGATGTCACTGTAGTTCTGTTCATTCATCTCTTCTCTTGACGGGATTCAAGTTCTATCCTTTTGGGCACAGCCGATCACATTTCTTATTTAATCAAAGCATAATGCATCATAACATTTGTAATTTTGTGTTGTTGTTGTCCATTCATTGTGTGTGGAATCGGATACATATCTTTGCAAACAGAGACACAAACTATAAAGTAGCCCAGATACCCCCAGTGAGGTGTAGAAATCAAAGGCCCTGCTGGGGAGCCATGATAAGGCGTAGGGACAAAAGAGCAGTGAGGGGCATGTGCACACTGACCCCCATTCTGATGGACAGCCTCAGGACTGAAGAAGGACACATTCTGTCCATTCTCATGAAGGGCTTTCAGGGAGAGGCAGCTGGGTGCCAATGCTGGGTACAAGGGAAGATCTCATGTCCAGGGATGGCCAAGACCTGCTCATTAGCAGGGAGGAGAACAAGAATTGGAAACCTGGTGATTCTTCAGGGATGAGGTTTCTGGGGTCCAGTGTTCTCTTCTCTGAATTTAAAAAATCACTGCAGAGTCTTGTGCATAAAGAAAGATTCATGTGTTAATTTCGAGTCTTGGTTCAGTGGAAGGTACGGTGTAGTGTCTGGGAAAGTCAGTGTTTGAGGAAGAGAGGCTGAGCACAAAATGAAGAAAGCAAGACTATCTGCCTGAATTTGCGTTCCACATAACAGAAAGAAAGTCAATGTTGAGTTAAAAAATCAGACAGGGCTTTGTTTGGAAAGTAATCACATCTCTTCTGCTGAAGAGAAAACTTTTTTTGGCCCTTACTTTTAGTAACTTTATGTATAACAGGTGAAGAACATGGATGAACCATGATACGTTACTTATTCACAGAGACTGGCCTTATGCCAAGATCACTTAGGAATAAGTCAATGGAATCCTAGAGCCTGTGACAGGAGCTGGGCTAATGGGATGAGCCCTCTTAACAGAAGTCATCATACCCCCCCCACTGCCAAATCATTCAGCTCCCCCATTAGCAAAAGCTGGGCTTTTATGGACTGATGTCCTTTCTAGTTGGACACATTTGATGGAAGGTGTGTGTCTTGGATGAGGTCTTCCTGCTCACCCCGTCATTCAGCATCTCCCGCACATATATGCAGCTGCTGAGGAAGGGGTTGGATTATCCAATAATATAGCCAGTCCTAGTTCTACCTTACATGTTGCTATTTTGATTTAATTTTTATCCAAGTAGTTTGAGCCAAAGTCATCTTTTGAAAACCAGATTCTCTGCTAGGCATTTTTCTTTCCCTTCCTCTCCGCCTCCTCCATCTTTGTAGAACTAGCCTGCAAAATGACTTCCAATGAATGATTACTCATGCCTTTGTGTCATCTCCTTCTACACTGTATCAGGCTTGGTCTGTATTACCAATGAAATATGGTGGAAACAATGGTGTAAATTTCTAAAGCTAGATCATAAAGGACATCATAGCTTCCACCTTTCTTCCTCTTGGCTCACTCATTCTGGGGGAAGTCAGCTGCCATGACATAAGGACACCCCAGCAGCGTATGGAGAGGTCCATGTAAGAGGAACTGAAGCCTCCTATCAACAGCTCTCACCAACTTTTCAGCCATGCGAATGAGCCATCTTGAAAGTGGTCCTTCAGCCCCAATCAAGCCTTCAGATGACCATAGTTCCATCTGACATCTTGACTGCAACTTCATGAGAGACTCTGAGCTAAAACCATCCAGTTGAGCTGTTCCCTGACCCCCTGAAACTGTGAGAGATTATAAAGATGTTTTTCTTGTTTTAGAATGCCAGGACTAGGATGAAGTAAGCCAGGTACCTAGGGTACAAATTTAAGGAATCAATCACTCTCAAGGTGATGAACATGCAGGGTCACTAGCCTCACCTGTGTTTTAAGTCATTAAGTAATTTGTACTAAGCTATAGATAAGTGATACAGTCGGTCTTCTTCTCCTCTTCCTCTTCCTTCTTCTTCTTTCTTTGCCCCTTTGTTGTATTGCATTCATCTAGGCTCACTCTGACCTCCTAGAGTTTTGTCAATTATTTCTCTTCAGGCTTCCTGCTACCAGAAGCTGTGCTGTAACTAACCTCCTAGAGATACCTCATTTGATTTAGAGTCCAATAGTGTAGTCCTTCATGTTAACCAATTAATTTAGAAAACAAAAGAGCCAAACCATCATGCAGTCTCTACTTTTCTAGTATTGATACATGCTAATGGCATCTTTATCAGGTGCTATCATATCAAGAAGATATTAAAGCCTCTCTCCTACCACAAGTTGTGATAGTAGAGAACATTTTTCATGATGTGAAACAATGGGTTTGTGGTTTAGAACACAGCCTGGAGTCACTGGGGGGATGAAGTAATAGCTAAAGTTAATGTAGGTCAATACGAACCAGAGGCTTTTCAGTAAAGACAGAGTGGCCAAAGACAAAGACTTTCATGAGAGGATCAAGGACAAACATCTAATTCAAAACCATAGAGCAGCTAATGTCAAATGCTTGCTCAAACTTTAGTTGAGCAGAGATTGATAGATGCTACTGCAAGGCTAACATTTTCTGATCACTTCCAGAATGTGTCTACATACTCAACGACAATAAAATACACATTTTCAGCCTACCTTTTTTTCTGATTCCAAAAGATTCATGTGAATATAGAGCTGTAAATGAAAACAGGCCATTTATTTTATTCTTTTGCCTTTTGGCAAGCTTGAAGTTCTCTCTATGCTTTTGTTAAAGATCATACTTCCAGCAAATCCAATACAGTTGGGGAGCCCTTCTAGGTTCACCTACACTACCGAGGTGGTAAGGAATCATCAACATCTTATTCAGTTGAATGATTACTTACACAACATACCCTGGAAAAGTGTTTTTAACAAAGATGTGCTCAGATGTGCTGAGAGTTGATGAAAATAAAATGAAGGGGACCAGCGTGCTCTTACTCCCCTTGAAAGATTTAGTACCACTGGTGTATTATTAAATCTGAAGACAAAGAAAACTCCTAGCAAACACTGAAAGGAGCCAGCATTTAAGTATAATAATAAGTAATAATAATAGTAACAAGAAGAAGGAGAACAAGGTGAGTAAAGAACAATAGCACCAGCCACATCTGTTGAGCATCAACCATCCAGGCACTGTCTTGTGTGCTTTATATGGCTTTACTTATATAATGGTCACAACAACCCAGTGAACGACCCCACTGCTACGTACCCTGAGAGAGGACACTGAGACACACACAGAAATAAGGTAATCAGAGATCAGACCTGCCAATAAGAGGTAGATTCAGGAAGGACTGTGATGTTTGAGGCTACCAATGAGACAGTTATTTTCTTTAGATGTTTTGTTATTTTCTCTTGATACTATTGTTGAAGTTCTTGAATATAATCCCTTCTAAAGTGATGCCTTACTCAGCACTACTCAATGGCTGGCAGCAGCCATAACCATAAAGGCCAGAGTTGGGGAATTACAGAAGAACCCTTCATCAGGATGGGCAGAAGAAAGACAGCCCACCACAAAGATTCATTGACAATAGCCTCAAGCAACATGCAATAGATAGCTTAGAGAATTTGATAATTAGCAGCGACAAAAAGATTGATTTGTCATCAGAGACTGATTTGTGAGGAAAGGACACAGTCAATGTTCTTTTTGACACCCATAGCTAAAGCCACCAGTCAAAGGAGTCTTTGCATATGACAAAGAACATGGGGAAAAGGTCATCCTTTTATTCTCTTCATGTATTTAATAACAAATTCAGCATCAGCACCCTCACCACTAGAGTGTAAGCTCTTTGAAAGGCTGAACCTTTGATCTTCAGCACCAAACATAATATCTAGCACCCAATAGCCATTTAAATATATTGTCTGGATATCTGAGTGGGAAAAATAATAATATACTCACAGCCAACGAACCGCAACTAACACAAGATGGCCTATGGCCTCTAGACTTTGGCACTAGAAAGGCCTCGGTTGAAATCTAGACTCTGCCACTTCCTGGATGCACAACTGGAGAAATGACTGAACCATTCTAGACCTCAATTTTCTTACTTATTAAAAAAGGGGGTAATTGCAGTATATATTTCATGGACATATTTTGAAGGTGCAATTATCAAGAAATGATTGAGAACATGGACTTTGGAACAGACTGCATGGAATTGAATTCTTGCTCTGTCTCTTAATCAGACATATATAGGCCCAGGCAAATTATTTAACATTGCCATGGCTCAGTTTCCTTCTCTGTAAAACAGTGAAAATTATAGTACCTACCTCATGGTTGTTGTTTGTTTGTTTTGGAGAAGCAATACCTCATGGGGTTTTTGCTAGGAGTAAGTTAATGAATACAAAATGCATAGAAATATGTCTGGCACATAGTAAGTTCTATGTAAGTGTTCACTATGATAGTTAAGTCACAGGATGCTTTTAAAGCTCATGGCACAGTGCCCTGCATGCTGTAAATGCTCAATAAATGGTTGTAATTGCGTATTTTACTGGTAATAATTAACAGTAGCTGAAAGGAGGGGGTTGTCTAATGTGAAATGTGAATGAATTGCAAATTTCTATGCTGTTGCAACTTTAATAAAACTATTGTCTCTTTCCTGGAACTGACGCTGTAAATTAAACTGTTCGCTCATCAAGTGGCTGTTTCCTGGGATTTTCAAGTTTCTTTAACATCCACCATTTCTTCTGGCTAATGTCACGTGTTAACTTGTTAGAGATGATCATGTTAGTGATGATCAGTGTTGAACCTTAGCCTCAGCACAAATACCCTCTATATTTTATGGGTTATATCTCTGAGTTTTTAGCAATACTTATCTGGGGGACTCTTCCTTAAAGGCATACATTCTTATTTTATTGTGCCCATTTTTCTCAAAAGCAATTTTGGACTGCAAAGCCAATGCATGCAGAGGTATTGCAGAATTAGAGTGGTATGGCATATTTGGACCCTGCAGAGAAGCCGGTAGGACCAGAACTTTGTCTCTTCTGTCTTTTATAGGAAGAAGCAGTTTACCAGGTTCTTATTCTCAATGGACCAACTGGGCCAGGGCTGGTTTTCGATTCAGACTCTCTCTTTTGCTCTTGCTGTGTATCGGAAGGATTCCACCCCTGGTTGCTTGTCAGATGCAGGCTCTTGGCAACCTGGAGCCAAGTTCAGTGGAAGCGCATGTTTCCAGCCACGGCATCACCATTGACAGGAAGGGCTGGCATGTATTACTTTTCAGCATCCAACCAGGTGATTGCTTCCCCAAAGGTGGGAACAGGTGCTTCTCCAATCTCTCTACTGTGCCTTGTTTCCTCCAGTCAGGCTGTTTGGTGGGCTGCCCTTTAGTAAAATCCACTTAGATGGCACTTAGATGGCCGGCATTTTATTTCACCTATGAGAGCTGGTCTTTGCATTGTAGAATACGTCACCAGTCATGCCACTTTCTTGGAATAAACAAACATTTCACTCAAACTAGCCCATGTTATAGAAAGTCCATCATCATTAGAGGATTTTTTGTAAAAAAAATAAAAAATAAAGAATTGTGCTCAAAAATGCAATTTCTTTGGGGAGGGGAAGTATTTTAAAAGTCATTGCCAGCCATGGAGAACTTAATGTGAATTAACTATCAGGGTTAAGAGTGTGGGCTCTGGAGCCAGCCCGTCAAGATGTGGCCCTTCCTACCTATGTATTTGTTGAAGAAATGCCCAAGGGGATGCCTGCTTCAGGAAGAACAGTGGCCTCTTGTTCAGCTGCCATTATTCTGCAGATACTCAGAAGGCAAATTTCCCCCAGGATCATAAAACAGCACTGCCTTCATCCTGACTGCAGTCTGTACTGGCTTCTTGAATGAGGGGTCATCGACAAGAGGGACGTACATGGGCCTTACTCAAGGGGTAGTCAGAAGGGTTTACTTGATAAGCTCACCCTCTAGAAATCCAAACAGGGAGAGGCTAAGATCCTTAGCCTATAAGAGTTTTAGGAGAGAGAATGTGAGCATTAACATTCTCTCCTTAAACAGGAGACTTTTATAATGGCCCCACAGAGTGACTGTTTGATTTGCTTGTTTGTTTCTGCTGGGTAGTTTGGAGAAGAGCTTTTCAAATGTAGGGGCCTTGTGCTGGTTTTTAGGGTCTGTAAGGCAGAGGGCTCCTGGGAAGACTGTGTTCCCCTCTGCCATCCAGCTTGCATGGAGGATAGCCCCAGGGACAGAGCATGGAGGCAACAGTCAAGCAAAGAGGAAGGTTGTTGTAGAGACAGGAGAAGTCTCAAGTTCCACAGCAAGAAAGGTGAGTTCACGCTGGACCCGATAGCATACGTTGGCACCCTAATTGTCACTTGCTTCTTCCTTTAGCTCCATGTTAGGGTTCACTTTACCTAAGGGTCAATCATTCTTAGCTGCCCAAGAGAGGAATTCATTCTTTCTTCAAGGAAATTCAGTAGACATAAAGAATATATATCTCTATACATATAAACATACACACACATATATACACACATACATATATGTATGAATACACATATTTATTTATAAAAAATACATTGACAGAGGCCCTTTTATTTCCCAGGGAAATTGTATTTTAAAAGATTATTAGGTAATAAGAAGCCAGACTCATGGGTCTGGCTCTGGCTTGAGACATTTTAGGCATTAAAGCCTTAAGGAGGAACTATATTATTTGCAGAGAAATTGCAAAAGAAGAGGGAAAAATATGAGTCTGTTTGGATGAATCCATTCTCTAGGAAGACAAAACGCAGACCAATACAAAACTGTTTTGTTGAGCTGATCCCCACTGCCAATTGATGTACATTGTTGTGGCCTTCCTAAGACCCTTCAAACAGTACCACAGAGGCTGCTGTCTCTTTTATCTGAAAGGCCAGCCTTGTGTGCAGCCGGCTGACCATGAAAAACTAAACATCCTTGACAGACAGTAAATTCCATTAAGGCAGGAACTATACCCATCCTTGAGCATAAATTCCAAATGTTTAGTTCAGAGCTCTGTGCCTCATGGTCACTTAATAAATATTTGCTGACTAGTTGACATACTACTAGGAAAAGATGTGTCCATGAAAATAAGCATGCACAGCATTTATCTATGTAACCTTGGGCCCATTTATGAGCTTTTTGGATTACTGTTTCCTCATCTGTAAATAATATGGTGCTTAACATTTATTAGGTGCCAACCCTGTGCCAGGCATTGAGCTAAACATTTTATACTCATGATCTCATTGAATCCTTAAAACATACCTATAGAGTATAAACTATTATTATTTTACAGATGAGAAGACTCCAGCATAAAGAAACTTCAGGTCATTGAGTGGGTAATTAGCAGAGTGATGAGATGAAGGCAGGAGTCTGGCTCATGAGTTCATGATTTACCCAATACTCTGCAACAGGGATAACAAGGCCCCCTGTAATTAATTTTTTTATGTACCCAGTCAACATATTTCTGGGAAGTGCCTTCTTGGCTCCAGGGTTCCCCAGAGGTGTGAGATGAATTCAGCAGGAGAAGGAGAGCAAAGGTTCTTGGGTTAGGAATGCTCTTGGCTGCAAGTAACAGAACATCTAACTGACTATGCCTAGCAGGCAGTAGGCTTTCCAGAAATGGTGGTCCTGCTGCTGCATCTTTGGGCATTAACCACCCTGAGAATCTCTGGCTGTCAGAACTGCGCTTTCTTAGGCCTTTTCAGGGGAGGCAGCAAGAGTGGTGAAAAGCAAGAAGTATGAGTCTCCTAGCTTTGGCGTGTGCTTTGAATCCTTGCTGAATCCACCAAGGCTGACCAGGTAAAGTCTTTTCTTCCCTCCCACCCTCATGAGAAATGCCTCCCTGTGGGTGGAAAACACAGACATCCTCTGAATGGTGAAATCAGAGGAGCCCTGGCTCTTCTAATAATAACTTTTCATTTCCTGAAATGCCTGCAGCCCATTTCTGTGAAACCAGGCCAGGAGTAACTAACTAGAAGAGCAATGATTTGAGATTTTTTAAATTACTCTTGGTGAAACCCCTGATGGTTTCCTTCATTATTTAAAATTAATTTTTTTCAGGTTACCATGCAAAATAGGGACTGCAGTGATTGAATATTTGGCTGCTTGTAAGGACCTATGTTTTTCACTATTGCCTCTATTGTGTTCTATTGGGCTATATTCTGAAAGGAGGTTAAAATATCTCTGCTAGCCACCCCTTATGCCCCATTCTTATGGCCAGTGATAATGTTCTCATTGAAGCCTCCATCGCCCCATGGGCATCACAATAGCCTCCCACCTTATCTCTCCCCCTTTAATCTATTCTGCTCCCTACCACTGAATTAGTCTTTCTACAATGCTGCTTTCCTTATGTCATTGCTTTGCTTGTAAAACTTTGTGGCTCCTCTCTTCTTGAATAAACTCTAGACTGTTCAGCCAGGCATTCTGATCCTCCACTCTCAGTCCCTTCTTTCCCCCTCATTCCCCAGTGAGAGCTCATTCCTCCCACTAAGCAGATCCTCTGCCCTGAATACACCATGCGTAGTTCTACTTTTGCTCCTCTGCACATCTCTTCACTTGGAGTTCTCTTCTCTTCCTCTCCCGCTCTCCTATTCAACCTTGGTTGAAAACTCTCTTCAACAGTGTAGAACCGTAGACTACTCTGGCCAGTCTTGCTCTTCCTCAGCAATCTCTCTTTCTTACTCCCAGATATTCTATAGTCCTTCTTGTCCTGGGACATCTTCATGGCCAGTGATGATTTAACACACGCTGGATGAACTTACTTCTTGTATCTCCTGGACTACACTATATCATTTTCCCTGTTTCTTGTCCCCAGAACAATTGATGATGCTTGTTATCATCACAATAATTGATTGTGAGCAACTACAGGGATAGTTTTTGAGTTGGACACACGATGGCAGACATTATTAGTTGCCTATTCAGTCCCCTTCCTCACTGATGGAGTCTGACTTTATTCAGTGTAGCAGCATGCCCCACCTGGGTGGTTTAATCTTAAGCGAAAGCCAATTGCAATACTCACAAGTATTTCCTAGCTTCTTTTGCAGCTAGGAGTGGCCACACAATATTGTAATGGTAGGTATGCTAAAGGTCTCTGGGAAGGGCTTTGTTTTCTGATAAAGGGCACAGTGTTTGAGGAGAATGTTCATTGATGCTGAATATTTCACTCTACCTGCTTTGACTGTGATTTGGATGTTTGGGGCCTATGCTAATCATTTTGCAACTATGAGGCAATGAGCCTAAGTATGAAAATTCAACACACTGCTCATGGTAAACAGAGAAACAGGAAAAACCTAGGTGCTCAGTGTCTTTGTCTAACCACTGTGTCAACATGCAACCACCTCTCAACTTCCTGCATGTGAGATAATTGTCTTTAATACTTAAGCCATTGTTAAATAGATATTCTGTTACTTGCAGCTGAAAGCATTCCCAACTTGTACGACCAACTTAATATTTCTAGAGCCTTGAAGAATGCCTGAACATTATAAATCTAATCAAATGCTTTGACCCTATACAGGAGAAGATAGTGTGATATTTTATAAAAAGTAATCTTCAAGAAATTAACATCATATGCATATACATCTAGGTATACTCTATTAACAATGTAAATAAGCCTTTTCAATGACAATATTAAAAATATTAAATCATAACCATAAGAATCTATTAGGTAATAGGTTAGCTGAGCAAGGGGAAACAAACAGTGTAGTAGAATGAATGCATTTAAAAAAAAATTTGAGCTCACTTTTTTAAACACCAAATTCTTAGCTCTAAAAAGACTCACTAATACTTACACATTAATTTATTTTACTGTTTGTTAGGGAAACCAGCATTCCCTTGGCCTCATGATTTTTCAGAGGGCTTCTGCCAAAATAACACTTCTGGCCTTTCTTTATGCCCTTAATCATTTACTTTCATGGAAAGAGTGAGTTACCTGATACATATGTTTGGAAAAAAAATTCTGGGCATACTCCATCCACCCTCTCCTGGCCTCTCTGTTTCTTGTGGGGCAATTTGATCTCTGGATATGAACATCTCTGCCAATCCACGCAGTAAAATGTTTCATGAGTCTTGATCTTCTCCTCCATAGTTGAGGCCAGCAGTTTGAATGGACAAGTTCAAATCCAAGGGGATGTATTAGGAAACCCAGTTGTGGCCATTAGTCAAGCATTACTCTCTGATTTAGCTTTATTAGTAATTAAGTTGATATTTTGATCTCCATCAATCTCTCTCCTGTGTCTACTTCTCAACTGGTTCCAAACATAGGAAGGGAAAAGAAATTTATTATTGATTGGTGACCTGGAACGCCAACTTAGAGCCACAAGTGTTGTATTCTTCTAGGATGTTTCTTACTTATCAGAGACGCCTATCTTCTCATTCTGGAATAATAATATTACTTTATCTGATTAGTCATTTATGTATTCATTTATTCAATGTTTATTTATTGAGTATTTATGTACTATAAACATGCTGAATATATAGTGGTCAGCACAAACAGACAAGTATAAGAATACTACTATACTATTATATATATACTACTATGTATACATACACACGTATACACATATGTACATATATACATACGTAATATACATATATATACATAATTAGACTATACTGAGTGCCACTAAAGAGTGACACAGAGGACACGTTTCAAGAAAACAGATAATAAAGAGATTTTATTTAATTAGGAAAATCAACAAAGGCTTCTCTGAGGAAGTAATAATCAATTAAGCAGGGATCTGAGGAATGACTTGTTATTAACTAGTTGAAGGGAGCAGGAAAGACTATTCTAGTCCCATGTAAAAGCCTTGTGATGGGAAGGAGTATGGCAAGAACAATGGAATTAAAGGAGTCCACAGTGGATTGAGAAGGAGATAAAGTGATACTGGAGATGAGGTTGGAGAGATAGGTAGGGGTCAAATCATGCAGAACCGTGAAGGCCACATTAAGTAAGAAGTTTGGATTTTTCTTAAGAGCAAGGGGAAAGCTGTCAGCTTGGCAGGAGGTCAGGCAGATGAGGTGGTTTGGACTAGGGTGGTAGTGATAAAGTTAGAGAAGGAGCCACCTTGGAGAAATATTTAGAAGATAAATTTCTTCTCAATATTTAGAACAACTCAGTCATAGGTGGGATGGGATGCACAGGAAGTGTCAAGGGTGACATCTAGGTTTCTAGCTTGTACATCTAGATGGATGGGGGCCATTTACTGAGAGAAGAAATCTTTGGAGAATACCATATTTGGGAGGAAAGATGATGAGTTTGGTTTTGGACCTGTTGAGTCTGATATCAGGCTTTTTAGACACAGAAGAAAAGATCCAGTAGGTAGTTCAATTTATGGGTCTTGAGAGAAAAAAGGTGATCTGGGCTGGATAAGTTATGTATACACGGTCAGTGAATAAGTTATGTACACACGGTCAGTGAATAAGTTATGTACACACGACAATTAAAACTGTACATTTGGATGAGCTTATCTGGAAAAGTTTACAGAAAATAGAGTCAAAGACCAAGACCTACAAGATTCCAACATTTAATGATGAGATAGTGAAGAATCTGCCTGAAAAGGAGAATAACAACTAGAAATGACAGAGATAAGAAGAAAATCAGGAGAATACCACATAAACGAGGGGGGAATGCTTAAGGAAGGGCGATGTGCTTAACTGTGGAACATTGCCAAGACAGGGAAGAAGTGAGCTGAAAAATGTTCATGGAATCCAGTCACTGAGACCTTAACAAGAGCCATTTTCCTAAAGACATGGGACAGACCTCTGGCTGGAGACAGCTGAGTACTGAGTGGTACTGGAAGGACACAGTAAGCTTAAGAAAATTCTTCTAGAAACTTTTCTGTGAAGGGAAGGAAGAGAGAGGCAGGGCTGAAGTTGGCAAGTATTTTTAAATGTGACTTAAGATGATTTAACAAGTTCAATGGGAAAGGTTTTCTTGAGAAAGAGAGTCTGCATATATGAAAGTAAAAGAATCATTGATAGAGTAAGGTTTCTATGAAGATGCGAAGGGATGAAGGGTAAAGTGCAGGACAACGAATTGACATTAGGTAAGAGGATGAACAGCTCCTCTATCATAAAAAGAGAGAAGCAAAGCTTACTTGTAGATTTGTAGATCAGAAGCCAGTGCATTCTTATTGGATGGCCTCTGTTCTCTGTGAAGTGGGTGAGGTCATATGCTGAAAGTGAAGGGTGAGTAGGGAGTGGGGATGAGAGAGCATAGAGATGACTTGTACAGTCATAGAAAGTAAGACATTGAGTTGACCAAATCATGTGTATGGATTGTTGGACAGGACTGATGGCCCCATTTGAGTTGGGTGATCTTGAACTTAGGGTGAAATAGTAATAATTCCTCAAACAATTAAGCATAGCTTTTTTTGTTTGTTTGTTTTGTTTTGTTTGAGACGGAGTCTCATTCTGTCGCCAGGCTGGAGTGCAGTGGTGCGATTTGGGCTCACGCACACTGTGACCTCCACCTCCCGGGTTCAAGTGATTCTCCAGCCTCAGCCTCCCGAATAGGTGGGACTGCAGGCATGTGCCACCACACCCAGCCAATTTTTGTATTTTTTGTAGAGACAGGATTTCACCATGTTGGCCAGGCTAGTCTCAAACTCCTGACCTCAAGTGATCCTCCCACCTCAGTCTCCCAAAATGCTGGGATTACAGGCATGAGCCACTGCTCCCAGACAAGCACAGCTATTTTTTAAATGCATGTCTAAAAACTCTATTGCCTACGGGTTTGTTTATATTGCCTTTAAGATAAAATCTTGGTTGTTGGTCAAGTCTTGTCTCCTCATATGCCTAGTATTTTTGGTTGTGTGTCCAGTTGTTTTTTATTTTAACAATGAACATTTATTATCTCACAGTTTCCATTAGGAGCAGAGTTGAGGTGCAGTTTAGCTGGATGGTTCTTGTTAGGCTCTCCCTTGGGCTTGGACTCGGGTATCAGCCCGAGCATCACCACCTGAAGGCTGGACTGAAGCTGCAGGAGTTAGTTCACTCCTCTGGCCATTGGTAGAAGGTCAAGCCCTCAGTTTCTCAGTACATAGACTCTCCATAGGGCTTGCAATTTCTCTGACATGGCGGCTGACTTCCCCAGCATGCGTGATGTAACAGCAAGAGAGAAGCGAGCGCTCAGTTACTTTTGATTGAATGTTTGCCATTACTACTGGCAGGTGCTGGGTTGAGGGGCTAGCAAGTCCCAGGAATTGAGATAAGAAACTTTAGTCCCTATGAGGGCTCCTATATTTCCAGTTCACTTTTCCTTCTTGGGTGTGGTCTTGGGGTCCTAACTAATATCCTGGGGTGTTTTCCAGGACGCCTCCTTCTCAACAGGGCTTGAACCCCTATTTCAGACTCCCCAGAGCCTCAAGACTATCAAAATCCCTGCCTAGCTTCTCAGGGTCTCAGCCGTGCCTTCAGAATTTCAGGTGCCTGTAGCTTGCTGATCTCAAACCTTAGGGTCGTCACAATCCACTCAAGGGTTTGTTAAAGCATAGCTTGCTGGGCCTCGCCCAGAGGTTCTGATTCAGTAGTTCTGGGGTAGAACCTGAGGCTCTGCATTTCTAACAAGTTCCCAGGTGCTGCTGCCTGCTCCGTGTCCACTCTCTGAGAACTACTGTCCTGGGGAAAAAGCAGCCTTAACTGGGCTTCCCTCCTCTCTGGGATCTTGGCAGTGCGATTTCTCACTGCCTTGGTGACTTTCTAATGTCCTCAACCCAATGTTTCTTTTCATATATTATCATGTGGCCAGAGAGGGTTGATTTCAACCACCTACTTCGCTGTGGCCAGAAGAAAAATTTCCAAACTAATAATGATACCTAATACTTAGTGAGAAGGTATTCCGTGTCAGACTGTGGCTGGCATGGCTGTTGAGTTGCACAACTCCAGGGGGCATTATTCACACTGTGTTCATTTATTTATTTATTTTTGAGAGAGGTTCTCACTCCAACACCCAGGCTGGAGCACAGTGGCGTGATCATGGCTCACCGCAGCCTAAATCTCTTGGGCTCAAGCAATCCTCCTACCTCTAGCCTCCTGAGTAGCTAGTACTACAGGCACAGGCCACCACACTGGCTAATTTTTTTATTTTTTATTTTTTTTGTAGAGATGGGGTTTTGCAATGTTGCTCAAACTCCTGGGCTCAATTGATCCACCTGCTCTGGCCTCCCAAAGTACTGGGATTAGAGGCGTGAGCCACCCTGCCCAGGCAACTTTGTGTGTGGTATGAATGTCTGTGCAGCTGCCTGGAGTTGTGTGGAGCAGTAGCCCTGTGGAGCTGGGCACTGTGTAGTGACCTTTGTATGTGTTGTCTCATTCACTCTTACAAAATTCCTATTGATATGATTGTCCTTATTTATAGATGAGGAAATAGAAACAACACATAACATTCCTAAGGTCACAGGGTTTGTACATGACAGCACTTAGAGGTAAACCAGGTTTGTCTCATTACTAGGACTCTCTTTTTTGATTTGTGGAAACAAAGTTTGCATTAAGCTTTGACCTTCCCACATTCCCTATCTGTAAAATGGGCACAGTAGTGCTTATTCTCAACCTCATAGTCTGGGCAGAATGAATTAACAAAGCAGTGGACTTAAACTCTTGAGAGTTTTTTGGGATAAGATAATTAGCTTTCATTATCACAGTTCTGTTCAGGAAAGTGGTTTTCTTACGAAAGTATAAACACCCCCAGTTGTTAAGCAAGCAAATGAAGACAATCAATGGAGCAGAGCTAAGGCCAAGGCAGGTGTTTCAAATAGCACTGCAGAGTGACAGTAAGCAGCACCCACCTTTCCAATGGTACCATGCTTTAAAAAGCAACAGCTTTAAAAAGCAACGGCTTCATCCGTTGAGTCATGTAAGACCAAGTTTCTCCTCTACTAGTTTTTCTCTTTCCCTTAAGGAAATCAGGTGTTCATGTCTTCTTTCATTTTCTCTCTTCCCTCAGTGACTAACTACAAAAGTGGTAATTTAAAAAGTAAGGATTTTGAGGGCTTCTAGACCCTTTAGGCATTAATATTGCAACCTAAAACCCTTTACCTAGAGGTCACAGGTTCAAGTCCAGGCTGGGTCAGTAGTGACTGAAAGTCTAATGACTGGTCATCTGTTGGCTGTTTTATGGTTTATGTGAAATGAATCAATGGTCTCAGCTCACTGGCCAGCCCACATCAGAATAGGCATTGCCAGACATTGGTTGGCATTTTCAGCACAGAGGCCAAGAACTCAACTGGAAGCTTTATCCCTGAGGTTGCCTTCTATAGAATACAGGCATGGGGTGAGGGAGGAAGGTCACAGTCAATTGGGAAAGAAGAGAGCCACTGTCTTGTCTTTCTACCTTCTTGACAAAAAAGAAGATACCTCTTTTCAGACCCATGAAAGAAGTCGACTTCCTGATTTGTCATTCACTTTTGCAATTGCACTCAGCAGAAGAGTGAAGACGATTTCCAGCAGTAAATGATGCAGGCAGTGTCATGCAGAGGAAACCACTGTTGTTTTCTGGGCTAAAGAGAGCCAGACTGGAGAACAGACAGGAAGGGGAGCAGGACAGAGGAGAATGGGCAGGATTATATGTAAAGGTAGAGACCTCTGTTTCTTCTTTGTACACATAAACAATCATGTGAGCCTGGAAGACCCAGAGAAGCAAGTGGTAGAATGGCCTGTGCTTTCTCTTTTGCCTATTTCCCTCCCAGCTTGTTCCATGCTCCCTGCAGAAAGGCAGGATATCAGATCCATATCTCTTGTTATCTCTCATGGGGTCAGTGTCAAGGGCAGACGTGAACACTGACGTGCCCCAACTACTATCCACCACTGAGGTGTGTCTAGGCATCTCTGGATATAGGCATTTCCCAACTTGTTTTGACTCAAGAAACAGAGAAAATTATTTTATTTTTTCCCTAAAAGGGGGAAGTTGAATTTTAAGATTTTTTTTTCAGTTGCTCCATTGTCCTTATTGCTAAAGTCCTTGCCTGAATCCAAGGGCCTTCCCTGACTTTTGTCTGAGGCTTGAATCTTTACGACACTGTCAATAGAATGGAATATGGTAAGATGCAAATTGCAGTGGATCAAGATGTGAATGAAGTTGAGAAGGTTGAAGCAAAGAGCATGGAATATTCTTTCCCGAAATCTGGTGGTGATAAAAGAGACAGATACAGCCTGGGCAGGGAGTTTGCAGGGAACTTTGTTAGAATGAAGAAGGAATTTTGCATGCATCTGTAGTCTGAGAAGATGAAGATATTCTCAGATGAAGAAGGTGAAGAGAGGGAGAAGGAAAATGCACAGGGGGAAAGGGGGCAATAATTTTTAGACAAATGCCAGAGAAGGAACAAAAGGAAAGGAGGAACTGTATAGAAGAAGAAGATGGTCCTGAAGAAGAGACGATGAGGAGGGAAGAAAGGGTACTGTTATGGATGCATTTCAGGCATGGAGTGGCAAGTCACTGGGTTCTTCATCAATAATGAGCTCTATTTTGTTTGTGAGGTGGAAGGTAAGGCTCTTCATTGAGAGGTGGCTGGGAGCCCGAGGAATGTGCTAAAGATTTGTGGGAAAAGGGAAAGGAAGCCACGAGGGAACAGAAGTGAAGGGCTGCTGGCAGGGCTGGGCTCAGATGGATTTACATCCTCTATCTCTATATTAGTGTTATCTTTAAAAGTCGTCTGCCGTATCCTGGCTTTCAGTCATGCAGAGGATCACTGCTTTATATTACACAAGGAGACTTGGCGTGAGGAGAAAAAACAGACTGCAAAATGTCACCCAATCTATACATGGAATGGGGAGAAAACCACAACAACAAATGGGGCTGTCAAAAAAGTTTTCAAAGAACTTTCCAAAAAAAACCTTTTCTCTTATTTAAGTCAAAACAGCATGGAAAATAATATTCTGGTGTTCAAGCTCTGTTCTCTCTCTGTTGGGGGTGATGCTTGAAGAAAAAGAAAAGTGTATTCTGCGGTTAGTGATATTTTAATTGGTCACAATATGAAGCAAAATTTCAAAACTAAATACTAGAAATATGTCCCCTCTGGAACATTCAATCAAAATCTATGGGAGGAAAAAAGCCTCAAAATGACAGCCAGAGAATAACAACAATAACAAAAGTTATTGTAAACCAAGACTTCAAGCAGCCAGATGACACTGAGTTGAGTCAAGTATGTGTGTGTGTGTTTGGAGGTTTATCTCGGCCACTCCTAGGTGAAGGTTCAGCCCCAGACTCAGCTTACCCCCCTTGCAAGGGCGTTTTGCTCTGAGCAATATCATGATATGGGCAGGATTCACCTGAGGCCCCTGCAGTTCCACCTTTCCACACTGCAGTTCTTGCTTCCAATCCTTGTGAATAGCCAGTGTCTTCTCTGAGGACCTGACTCATAGAGGGTTTGAAATGCCTCCACACTGAGGCGAAAATAACTGAGGATAGAAAAGACCTCAGGAGTATTAACGTTTTAAAAGGACAGGTCTTAGGCAAGATAAATGTTACCGACTTCTGCAATCGCATCACATGGATAGGATCCTACTCTTCTTATTCACAAAAGCCATCTTGAGACCATCCCATGTTCCTGCCGGCAAGAAGCCTAAGTGAGATAGCTCATGAAATTATCTGGATCCTGGAAGGAGACTTAGAAATTTTAACTTGTGTGGTGGTGCGTGCCTGTAATCCCAGGTACTCGGGAGGCTGAGGCAGGAGAATCACTTGAATCTGGGAGGCAGAGGCTGCTCTGAGCATGCCACTGATCATGACACTGCACTCCAGCCTGGGCATCAGAGACAGACTGTCTCAAAAAAAAAAAAAAAAATGAAAGCAAAGAAAAAGAAATTTTGATTTACTGTATGGATTAAGATAATGTCAAAATCATCATAACAAAAACTAAGGGTTACTGTAGACAAAATGGTCTTTGAGCTCTTTAGCATTCCATTTGGAAATTTAACATGTCATTTGACAACTTTGTTTTTCGTGGGGTTCTTTTTACCTCAAAGGAGAGAATTCATGTCTTACAGGCAGGGCACACGTGTGTGTACATGCGTGCACATCTGTGCCTATAGGTTTGGCAAAATCTTTCTGCAGCAAACATACCACCAGAATTCCCTGTGCAGAGTCAGTCCCTGTCACTTATTAGCCCTCCCAGCCACCCAGGGAAGTAGACATTATTATCCCACATTACAGAAAAGGGAGCCAAGGCATAGAGTGCTGAGTGATGGCCATGCTCGCACAGTACGCAGGTGGCGATGCTGGGATTTGAACCTATGAGTGTAACATGGGTATAGTGTCTGGGCTCCCACCACTCTGCAAACTGGCTTTAAGAACTTGAGATGAGTTCTCAAACTTGGACTTAAACATAGACTTCACAGAGACAGTCATTTTTCTTTTTAACTAGGCGTTGAGGGATGAGTTTTTAAATTTGGAATGGGGTGGGTGGGGTTTGGTTAGTTTTCCACATGCATAAACAGGCATGGTAGGTTTGGGGAAATGCAGTAACTTGCAGGGTGGGTGGTTTAGGATGGACCTGGGGGTGGTGTAAGCATACACCCGGTTAGCCCATGACAATCGGGTTTTCATTTGTGGGTCTAGCATAATAATGGCACCCCCTTTTTCTCTTTGAAGAGCCTGGGTCTGGCTGGTGTTACACGGTCCCTTCAACTATGGAGGCCTGCTCATGCAAGCCCCTGAATGACATGCTACGGAGTCTGGATTTGATTCTCTGGGTGGGGGGATGAAACATGTTTGATGACTCAAATTGCTTGGGAAAAAAAAGGAGTGCAGGAAGGAGACCTGTCCTTATAGGATCAAAGGACTTCCTTTGTAAGATTGCTGTGAAAATGAAATGAAATGAAATGGGTTTAGAACATGTAGTAAAATGCTCAAGAACTATTAGGACCTCCTCTCTTTCCTTTTTTTTCTCCTTATTCCTTTTTCTCCTTGGGCTCTTCCTTCCCCGCTTCTCCTCCTCCTCTTTTTTTTTTGAACCACAACCACTCCCTCTGCAGCTCTTATTCCCTGATGTCTCTGTCTCTGTAAGCAAAACCTGGGGAGTTTGCAGGGGGGCGGGCACAAGGGAGGGATAGTAGATTCGCCCTGAGAAACAGAATTCATGGAGCACCCAAGGTAGCCTGGAGGTGGGGAGGCAGCCCATGTCCCTAGACCCTGTTTCTAGCATTTTCCAAGCTCAGCAGACCCAGCTGAAGGCTGTTACATTGTATGATTATTCAACCTCAACCTGGCAGTAGGAAGGGAAAAATGCCCAACAACTGAAAGTCCACATTTTAATTCTTCCAGCTGGGATTCTGGTTAGGGTCATGTTACCAATATAAACAGCACAAAGCCTGGAGTGTAATATTAATATCTAATAGACTGAGCATCACACATCAGCATCACACATCAAACACAGTGTGTTTTTGAAGCTGATATCAAATAATGTTTCTGCTCTTCATTATGTTCCCTTTGTTCTAGGGCAGTAGAAAAGAAACGAGTGAAGCATCCCTGGTCACATTACTTTGGGAGTTGCTAACAGCAGGCCAAACAGTAAACCACAGAAAGCCTGGGGAAATTATCATTCATAAAGCACCATCAGTGTACCAAGGATATGGTACACACTAAGTTAATTCTTCCAACAATCTTATGGGTAGGGATTACTATGCCCATTTTACAGCTGAGGAAACTGTGCCCAGAGATTAAATAGTTAATGGTTGTGCCAAGAGTGAGTGCTGGAGCTGGGATTTAACTACAAATGCTTCATAAGAACAGCCACATTTTTGCAAGTAACAACACCTGAATGTCACACAAAAAACATCCATAGGTAATTTCATAGTGATGGATGAGCCTGATGTTGGAACTATTTATGGCTTATCGTAAGTGAGTAGGAGGGACTAGTCACCATGGACTCAAAATGCAGAGAGAGGAGTAGTGAAACCTAAAATCAGTGGCTAGGGTTGAAAACCTGAAGGGAGTAGGATACTAAGCAAAGTATATAGGCAAACAATGTAGTGTGATAGCCCTGGTAAGTGCTACTGTCAGAGGCGTTGGAACCAGAGCAAGTCCATCTTGAATAGGGGCTGCGTAAAATGAGGCTGAGATCCACTGGTCTGCATTCCCAGAAGGTTAGCATTGTTAGTCACAGGATGTTTACAGTCAAGGGAACAGGTTAATAATGTTTACTGAACAGATCCAGGATGTAACAGACCCAGGAAATGTCCGGATGCTTGAATATCTAAAGAACAAAAGAGTTCTTAGTTTAAGTTTCAGTTTAAAGATAATAATATAGATTATTGCAAAAGACAGTAGTTACACAAATCTTAACAATCCTTTATCATGAGCCCTTGTAGTAAAGCACATCTTCCCCATGATTTTTTTTGCCTTGCCATCTTATGTATAAACAGGTATTGCACCCAAGGTGGGCATGCTCCTCCTCTTGCTTTTGGGAATGCCCTACTGTGCCTATGGAGTAGCCATTCTTTTGGTTCTTTACTTCTCTAATAAACTTGCTTTTACTTTACTCTGTGGCCTCACCCTGAGTTTCTTGTGTGAGATCTAAGAACCTTCTTTTGGGGTCTGGATCAGGACCCCTTTCCAGTAACACTATGGAAAAAAAAAAAAGAGGAAAAAGGATGGAGAATTTTGGAGAAAACTGGGTTTTATTTGAAATTAATTAATAGTGTCAATATTAAGTGAATTTCTCTGTTCTTCCAAACTGTAAGCTCCATGAGGCCGTGGTTGTGTTTATTTTGTTCACCAGCTACTTTCAGTGTCTCTAGCAGGGTTTGGCATGTAGTAGGTTTTCACTTCGTATTTATTAAATGAACAAATGAATGTACACAGGAATTCTGGTGTATAGATGACTTCAGAAATGGATGCCCCTCCTCTCGTCATTCCACCATGTTTGGAATTCAGCCTTCCTTTGACTTTGGCTCAGCTTCTCCTCTTCCCACTTGTTTAGTTCTATAGTCAGTTTACTCCCCCACTCTGTGGCATGATTGTTTTAATCCTTCCCTGCCAGCCATTCTTCCCTTCACTCTCCTCTTAGCAAACACACACACCCTACTCACACCAAATAAATACAATTGTCCTTTCACTTCTCAGAGAAGACACATGGAATTGGAAAAGAATTCCTCCAGGTTTCTGACAATACGTCTACAAAACTACCTGCTCCATTGCCATCTCAACTCCTTGCTTCCTGCTATGTCAAAAGAGTCCTTTCTTGAGTTCATGTCCTTTGCAGGGACATGGATGAAGCTGGAAACCATCATTCTCAGCAAAATAACACAAGAAAAGAAAACCAAACACTGCATGTTCTCACTCATAAATGGGAGTTGAACAATGAGAACACATGGACATGGGGAGGGGTACATCACACACTGAGGCCTGTCAGTGGGTGGGGGGCTAGGGGAGGGATAACATTAGGAGAAATACCTAATGTAGACGACAGTTGATGGGTGCAACAAACCACCACGGCACGTGTATACCTATGTAACAAACCTGCATATTCTGCACATGTATCCCAGAACTTAAAGTATAATAAATTTTAAAAAAAGATACATTAAAAAAAAAGAATCCTTTCTGTCTAGATCAGTTCCCCACTGTGCTATGTATTAGTCCATTTGCATTGCTATAAAGAAACACCCCAGGCTGGATAATTTATAAAGAAAAGATAATTTATAAAGATAAATTATAAAGAAAAGATAATTTATAAATTTATAATTTAATTGGCTAATTAAATTTGGTACTACAGGCACAGGCCACCACACTGGCTAATTTTTTTATTTTTTATTTTTTTTGTAGAGATGGGGTTTTGCAATGTTGCTCAAACTCCTGGGCTCAATTGATCCACCTGCTCTGGCCTCCCAAAGTGTCCATGTGTTCTGCAGGGCATACAGGAAGTGTGATGCTTCTGGTGAGGGCCTCAGGAAGCTTATAATCATGGCTGAAGTCAAAGGGGGATCAGGCATCACATGGCAAGAGCTGGAGCAAGAGAGCGAGGGGGAGAGATTCCAAACTTTTTTTTTTTTTTAAGACAGAGTCTCTCTCTATCACCCAGACTGGAGTGCAGTGGCGTGATCTTGGCTCACTGCAACCTCTGCTTCCTGGGTTCAAGCGATTCTCCTGCCTCAGCCTCCTGGGTAGCTGGGACTACAGGCACACGCCACCACGGCCAGCTAATTTTTTGTATTTTCAGTAGAGATGGGGTTTCACCGTGTTAGCCAGGATGGTCTCGATCTCCTGACCTCGTGATCCACCTGCTTCAGCCTCCCAAAGTGCTGGGATTAGAGGTGTGAGCCACTGCACCCGTCCTAGACTTTTAAACAACCAGATCTCAAATGAACTAGCTGAGCGAGAACTCACTTATCACCAAAGGGATGGAGCTAAACCATTTGTGAGGGATCTTCCCCCATGATCCAACCACCTTCTACCAGGCCCCACCCCCAGTATTGGGAATCACATTTCAACATGAGATCTGGAAGAGAAAAACATCCAAACCACACCATCCATCTCCTCTTACCTCTGAGAAACCTTAGATTAGCACTTCTCATGTTTTTCAACCTTCTTTCTTTCCAGGACTTTTCCTAAACACAAGTTCAGACTTCTCTCATCTTTAAAAATCTTCCCCTTTCATCTCTCTCTCTCCTTCTTTTCCAGAAGACATCTATATGTGTAAACTGTCTCCATTCCTTCTCCCACATCTCCCAGTCAATATTTGAACACCCAACCCAGTCTGACCTTGCAAAGTCAAAGTCACCAGTCACTTGGATTCTACTAAATCCAATGGGTGCCACTGGGTAGCATCCAATGCATTTGACCATTTCTTCCTTCTGGAAAAACATTCCTTCCTTATGGTTGGTCTCCTGACCCTTCCAACTTCTCTGGTTACTTCTCAGTCTCTTTGGCCAGTTCTTCCTTCCCTTTGGGAATTTTAAAAATTCTTCAATCTTCTTGACCCAGTTCCAAGACGACCAAATAGGAACAGCTCCAGTCTACAGCTCCCAGCATGAAAGACACAGAAGACAGGTGATTTCTGCATGTCCAACTGAGGTACCAGGTTCATCTCACTGGGGCTTGTTGGACAGTGGGTGCAGCCCACGGAGTGTGAGCCAAAGCAGGGCAGGGCATCACCTCACCCAGGAAGGGCAAGGGGTCGGGGAATTCCCTTTCCTAGAAAAGGGAAGCCATGACAAACAGTACCTGGAAAATCAGGACACTCCCACACTAATACTGCATTTTTCCAGCGGTCTTAGTAAAGGCATACCAGGAGATTATATCCCATGCCTGGCTTGGAGGGTCCCACGCCCATGAAGCCTCACTCACTGCGAGCACAGCAATCTGAGATCGAACTGCAAAGTAGCAGCAAGGCTGGGGGAGGGGCGTCCACCATTGCTGAGGCTTGAGTAGGTAAACAAAGTAGTGGGGAAGCTTAAAATGGGTGGAGCCCACTGCAACTCAAGGAGGCCTGCCTGCTTCTGTAGACTCCACCTCCAGGGGCAAGGCATAGCGGAACAAAAGGTAGCAGAAACTTCTGCAGACATAAACGTCCCTGTCTGACAGCTTCGAAGACAGTAGTGGTTCTCCCAGCATGGAGTTTGAGATCTGAGAACCAGCAGACTGCCTCCTCAAGTGGGTCCCTGACCACCGGGTAGCCTAACTGGGAGACACCTCCCAGTAGGGGCTGACTGACACCTCATACAGCCAGGTGCCCCTCTGAGATGAAGCTTCTAGAGGAAGGATCAGGAAGCAACATTTGATGTTCTGCAATATTTGTTGTTCTGCAGCCTCCAATGGTGACACCCAGGGAAACAGGGTCTGGAGTGGACCTCCAGCAAACTCCAACAGACCTTCAGCTGAGGGTTCTGACTGTTAGAAAGAAAACTAACAAACAGAAAGGACATCCACACCAAAACCCCATCTGTACATCACCATCATTAAAGACCAAATGAAAATAAAACCACAAAGATGGGGAGAAACCAGAGCAGAAAAGTTTAAAATTCTAAAAAACAGAGTCCCTTTCCTCCTCCAAAGGAATGCAGCTCCTCGCCAGCAACAGAACAAAGCTAGATGGAGAATGACTTTGACCAGCTGACAGAAGTAGGCTTCAGACTATCGGTTATAACAAACTTCTCTGAGCTAAAGGAGGATGTTCGAACCCATCGCAAAGAAGCTAAAAACCTTGAAAAAAGATTAAATGAATGGCTAACTAGAATAAACAGTGTAGAGAAGACCTTAAATGACCTGATGGAGCTGAAAACCATGGCACAAGAACTACGTGATGCATGCACAAGCTTCAGTAGCCGATTCGATCAAGTGGAAGAAAGGGTATCAGTGACTGAAGATCAAATGAATGAAATGAAATGAGAAGAGAAGTTTAGAGAAAAAAGAGTAAAAAGAAATGAAGAAAGCCTCCAAGAAATATGGGACTATGTGAAAAGACCAAATCTATGTCTGATTGGTGTACCTGAAAGTGACGAGGAGAATGGAACCAAGTTGGAAAACATCTTCAGGATATTATTCAGGAGAACTTCCCCTACTTAGCAAGGCAGGCCAACATTCAAATCCAGGAAATACAGAGAATGCCACAAAGATACTCCTCGAGAAGAGCAACTCCAAGATACATAATTGTCAGATTCACCAAAGTTGAAATGAAGGAAAAAATGTTAAGGACAGCCAGAGAGAAAGGTTGGGTTACCCACAAAGGGAAGCCCATCAGACTAACAGCAGATCTCTTGGCAGAAACTCTCTATGAGCCAGAAGAGAGTGGGGACCAATATTCAACATTCTTAAAGAAAAGAATTTTCAACCCCGAATTTCATATCCAGCCAAACCAAACTTCATAAGTGAAGGAGAAATAAAATCATTTACAGACAAGCAAATGCTGAGAGATTTTGTCACCACCAGGCCTGCCTTACAAGAGCGCCTGAAGGAAGCACTACACATGGAAAGGAACAACTGGTACCAGCCACTGAAAAAACATGCCAAATTGTAAAGACCATCGATGCTAGGAAGAAACTGCATCAACTAATGAGCAAAATAACCAGCTAACATCACAATGACAGGATCAAATTCACACATGACAATATTAACCTTAAATGTAAATGGGCCAAATGCTCCAGTTAAAAGACACAGACTGGCAAATTGGATAAAGAGTCAAGACCCATCAGTGTGTTGTATTTAGGAGACCCATCTCGCATGCAGAGACACACATAGGCTCAAAATAAAGGGATGGAGGAAGATCTACCAAGCAAATGGAAAACAACAAAAAAGCAGGGGTTGCAATGCTAGTCTCTGATAAAACAGACTTTAAACCAACAAAGATCAAAAGAGACAAAGAAGGCCATTACATAATGGTAAAAGGATCAATTCAACAAGAAGAGCTAACAGTCCTAAATATATATGCACCCAATACAGAAGCACCCAGATTCATAAAGCAAGTCCTACAAAGAGATTTAGACTCCTACACAATAATAAGGGAGACTTTAACACCCCACTGTCAACATTAGACAGATCAACGAGACAGAAAGTTAACAAGGATATCCAGGACTTGAACTCAGCTCTGCACCAAGCAGACCTAATAGACATCTACAGACCCCAAATCAACAGAATATACATTCTTCTCAGCACCACATCCTACTTATTCCAAAGTTGACCACATAGTTGGAAGTAAAGCACTCCTCAGCAAATGTAAAAGAATAGAAATTATAACAAACTGTCTCTCAGATCATAGTGCAATCAAATTAGAACTCAGGATTAAGAAACTCACTCAAAACCACTCAACTACATGGAAACTTAACAACCTGCTCCTGAATGACTACTGGGTACATAAAGAAATGAAGGCAGAAATAAAGATGTTCTTTGAAACCAATGAGAACAAAGACACAACATACCAGAATCTCTGGGACACATTTAAAGCAGTGTGTAGAGGGAAATTTATGGCACTAAATGCCCACAAGAGAAAGCAGGAAAGATCTAAAATTGACACCCTAACATCACAATTAAAAGAACCAGAGAAGCAACAGCAAACACATTCAAAGGCTAGCAGAAGGCAAGAAATAACTAAGATCAGAGCAGAACTGAAGGAGATGGAGACACAAAAAACCCTTCAAAAAATCAATGAATCCAGGAGCTGGTTTTTTGAAAAGATCAACAAAATTGATAGTAGCAAGACTAATAAAGAAGAAAAGAGAGAAGAATCAAATAGACACAATAAAAAATGAGAAAGATGATATCACCACCAATCCCACAGAAATACAAACTACTGTTTGTATTATTTGGTACTGGTATGCAAATAAACTAGAAAATCTAGAAGAAGTGGATAAATTCCTGGACACATACACCCTCCCAATACTAAACCAGGAAGAAGTTGAATCCCTGAATAGACCAATAACAGGCTCTGAAATTGAGGCAATAATTAATAGCCTACCAACCAAAAAAAGTCCAGGACCAGACGGATTCACAGCCGAATTCTACCAGAGGTACAAAGAGGAGCTGGTACCATTCCTTCTGAAACTATTCCAATCAACAGAAAACGAGGGAATCCTTCCTAACTCACTTTGTAAGGCCAGCATCATCTTGATACCAAAGCCTGTCAGAGACACAACAAAAAAAGAGAATTTTAGACCAATATCCCTGATGAACATCGTGCAAAAATCCTCAATAAAATAGTGGCAAACCGAATCCAGCAGCATATCAAAAAGCTTATCCACCACGATCAAGTTGGCTTCATCCCTGGGATGCAAGGCTGGTTCAACATACACAAATCAATAAATGTAATCCATTGTATAAACAGAACCAAAGACAAAAACCACATGATTATCTCAACAGATGCAGAAAAGGCCTTCGACAAAATTCAACAGCCCTTCATGCTAAAAACTCTCAATAAACTAGTTATTGATGGGACATATCTCACCCACAGCCAATATCATACCGACTGGACAAAAACTGGAAGCACTCCCTTTGATAACTGGCACAAGACAGGGATGCCCTCTCTCACCACTCCTATTCAACATAGTGTTGGAAGTTCTGGCCAGGGCAATCAGGCAGGAGAAAGAAATAAATGGTATTCAATTAGAAAAAGAGGAAGTCAAATTGTCCCTGTTTGCAGATGACATGATTGTATATTTAGAAAACCCCATCATCTCAGCCCAAAATCTCCTTAAGCTGATTAGCAACTTCAGCAAAGTCTTAGGATACAAAGTCAATGTGCAAAAATCACAAGCATTCCTATACACCAATAACAGGCAAACAGCCAAATCATGAGTGAACTCCCATTCACAGTTGCTTCAAAGAGAATAAAATACCTAGGAATCCAACTTACAAGGGATGTGAAGGACCTCTTCAAGGAGAACTACACACCACTGCTCAACGAAATAAAAGAGGACACAAACAAATGGAAGAACATTCCATGATCATGGATAGGAAGAATCAATGTTGTGAAAATGGCCATATTGCCCAAGGTAATTTATAGATTCAATGCCATCCCCATCAAGCTACCAATGACTTTCTTCACAGAATTGGAAAAAACTAAAGTTCATATGGAACCAAAAAAGAGCCAGCATTGCCAAGACAATCCTAAGCCAAAAGAACAAAGCTGCAGGCATCACGCTACCTGACTTCAAACTATACTACAAGACTAAAGTAACCAAAACAGCATGGTACTGGTACTAAAACACAGATATAGACCAATGGAACAGAATAGAGTCCTAGGAAATAATAGCACACATCTACAACCATCTGATCTTTGACAAACTTGACAAAAACAAGAAATGGGGAAAGGATTCCCTATTTAATAAACGGTGCTGAGAAAACTGGCTAGCCATATGTAGAAAGCTGAAACTGGATCCCTTCCTTACACCTTATACAAAACTTAATTCAAGACAGATTAAAGACTCAAATGTTAGACCTAAAACCATAAAAACCCTAGAAGAAAACCTAGGCAATACCATTCAGGACATAGGCATGGGCAATGACTTCATGACTAAAACACCAAAAACAATGGCAACAAAAGCCAAAATTGACAAATGGGATGTAATTAAACTAAAGAGCTTCTGCACAGCAAAAGAAACTACCATCAGAGTGAACAGGCAACCTACAGAATGGGAGAAAATTTTTACAAGCTACCCATATGACAAAGGGCTCATGTCCAGAATCTACAAAGAACTTAAACAAATTTACAAGAAAAAAATCAAACAACCCCATCAAAAAGTGGGCAAAGGATATGAACAGACACTTCCCAAAAGAAGACATTTATGCAGCCAACAGACACATGAAAAAATGCTCATCATCACTGGCCATCAGAGAAATGCAAATCAAAACCACAATGAGATATCAGCTCATACCAGTTAGAATGGTGATCATTAAAAAGTCAGGAAACAACAGGTGCTGGAGTGGATGTGAAGAAATAGGAGTGTTTTCACACTGTTGGTAGGACTGTAAACTAGTTCAACCATTGTGGAAGACAGTGTGGCAATTCCTCAAGGATCTAGAACTAGAAATACCATTTGACCCAGCCATCCTATCACTGGTCATATGCCCAAAGGGTTATAAATCATGCTGCCATAAAGCCACATGCACACGTATGTTTATTGTGGCACTATTCACAATAGCAAAGACTTGAAACCAACCCAAATGTCCATCAATGATAGACTGGATTAAGAAAATGTGGCACATATACACCATGGAATACTATGCAGACATAAAAAATGATGAGTTCATGTCCTGTGTAGGGACATGGATGAAGCTGGAAACAATCATTCTGAGCAAACTGTTGCAAGGACAGAAAACCAAACACTGCATGTTCTCACTCATAGGTTGGGAATTGAACAATGAGAACACTTGGACACAGGGTGGGGAACATCACACACCAGGGCCTGTTGTGGGGTAGGGGGAGGGGAGAGGGATAGCATTAAGAGATATACCTAATGTAAATGACAAGTTAATGGGTGCAGCACACCAACATGGCACATGTATACATAGGTAACAAACCTGCACAGTGTGCACATGTACCCTAGAACTTAAAGTATAATAAAAAAAATTCTTTAATCTACCTACTTCTCTCCACCTGTACTTCCACAATTTCAATCCAAAGTGTCAACTTCTTTCATCTTGACTAGTTCAATATGCTTCTGAACATCCTAGGCAAGACCACTCTTCAGAGGCATGCTACACACTGCCAGGATTATTTCTCTACGTGAACTCCTTTAATGAGTTGCCAGTATGCTTAGATAAAAATAAATAGCAGCAATGGTCCTAGTCATGACCTGGCAGGCTCTGCATGTTCTCTATGGCCTCCCTCTTCAGTTTCATCTCAGACGTCTCTATCAGTTACTTTCTGCTCTGGACTATACTGGCTTTCTCTTAGTCCCTCAAATAATCACATTTCTTTCAGCATCAAGGCCTTTGGGTAAACTTGTCTCTTTGAATGTTCCTGCCCCCTCTTTTGCTAAACTCTTATTTATCCTTCAGGAACAAACATCCTTGAGAAGTTCCCCAGAACCTCTCAGGACTGTATTGAGTCCTTCTGTTCCAGGCTCCCATGGCACCTGGTCATAATAGTTATTACAGTGGTCTATTTGTGTAGTTTTGGTTTAATCTCTGTTCTGCTAGTTTGTAAGTCCACAAGGACTAATTTAAGCCTCATTGTTTCACCACTGTGCTCCCAGCATCAAGAACTGTGTCTAGGCCAAGTAGAAAAAATGAATGAGAGAATAAACCAACTTCAATTTTCAAAACCATTATCTCCAAGGTAAGTCTGTAAGACTGTTGTAAATGATATTAGCATACTTCTGAGGTTTAAACCCAGGCTCTTACCTTATCTAATCCCTTCTTCATCTCAGCTCCCCTTCCCAACTGAGTTTGGGACTCTTTATGCAGATATCCACTGTCACCACCCACCTCTACAAGTTCTGTTTTGAGTATGTTTCCCTCCCAAATACTCTCTAGTTCTCATCTTCTCCATTTCAGCTATTGGTGTCACTGTTTTCTTTACCTCTTTAATGCTAAAGCCAAAGAAACCTTAAAAATAGCTTTCAGAGTTCTCTCTTGATTACAAAAATGATACATTTTCATTGTAGAAATTCAAAAAATATTTTTTAAAACCAAGATAATAAAAACGACTTACTTTCTAAGGAGAAATAATCATCATATCTATTTTGGTATTTACAATTTCCAACTTTGTTTATGCATACACCCACATTATTTTGAAAATGTGGTAAAGTTTTGCTTTCCTTTTGTTAGTCAATGTTTCTGTTATGTGGATTTTTAAAATAGAGAACTGTATAATGAATAATTATCAACATTTTGTCATTCTTGTTTTACATGATTCCTTTATTTTCGAGCATTGTAAAGCAAATCCCAAAGTTCATATAATTTTATCCTTGAAGATCAATTCAGTATATATCTCCAACACAGAAAACTTTTAAAAATTATAACTAAAATGTCATTACTATTCCTAACAAAACTGACAATAAATTCTCAATTTCATCTAGTACTGAGTCCATATTTTGTTTTTCTGACTGTGTCAATAGAGTCTTTTTACAGTTAATTTTTTTGAATTAGAATCTAAAGTCATCTACATATTGCATTATATACATGCAGATTTTTAAAAAATTAGGAACATATTGTGCAAAATGTTTATAATCTTCTCTTTTTACTTAAAAACATATTATTCACATTTTCCCACATGTTAAATATTTTTCTTCAGTGATTCTAATTTCTATACAGTAGTCTCCTTTTTCCATCCAACATCTTATTATTGAGCATTTAGCTTATTTTCAATTATCTCTCCCATGAGTAAGGCTTTGATGTGCACACTTAGACATGAGACCTGGGCCCAGGGTGAATAAATATATTGGTTAGCTTTTTGATACTGCTAAATTGCTGTCCAGAAGGGTTACATTAAATAACCTTCCCATGAGCAGTGTATTAGTTGTAAACACTCATTATTATCATTGAAGAATCATTATTGTTTGTACCCAAATCAGCAAGCAAAAATAGCTTGTTATTGTTTTTATTTACATTCCTTAGTGTGGTGAAACATGACTTCATATATTTAATAGCCATTCAGATTTCTTTGAAAAATTGCATGTTCATATCCTTTGTAGTGTTTTTAATTTGTTTTTCATTTTATTATTGATTTGTATGGGCTTTGTACTTTACTGAGGCTGTTATAAATGTTGCAAATATTGTATTTCTGGAGTTTCTTGTCAACCCTTTCTAGAATTATGTTTCTTCCTCCCTCTCATATCTTTAATCTACCCTAACTTTTAATCACTTGTTCTTTCACAAATTCTTAAATGTGTCAACTTCTTTCTGATATCACAATGCTGTGACTCTAACTGAACTTCTTGATGGCTCTTCCTTCTGATTGATTTGTGTTTTTTTTTTTTAACTCCATTCTCTTTCCTAGTCCATTGTGAAGGCTGCTGCCTAATGAATATTTCTCTGATCACTTTCCTCATACTGCTCCTCTATTCACAACTGGACAATGGCCTTTTATTGTACATCGGATGAAATCTAAACCCCTCAGCTCAGTATTTAATGACATCTACAGTTTGACTTAAACTCTCCTTTCTAAACTTATTTCTCATCTTTTCCACAGGGGCCATCCATGGAGGGCTGGATGGTCTCCTCACTCTCCCATCACACAGCTCTTCTGATGATGTTTTTGCTTGTCTTTCTGGAAGTTCACTCCAATCCAAAATTACATCTGCAAGGGGCAGCTGAAGTCCATCAGTTCTGTGAAGTCTTCTGGGAGTTGCCTCAGCCTAGAGATCTCTTCTTCCATTTCTCCAAATATTTCAGTTAGCTCTAAATGAACAATTAGCATCTCCTAATTGTTCAACTATTTAATTTTGGTTTCCTCAATAAAGGAGGTAATCCCTTTCTGAGGGCAGGTACTGTCACCTTCTTTTGATTTTTCTACACTGCATGTGGCCATCCTAGATAATTCACTAACAAATTCTTGATGACATGACTCTACATGGTAAGATGGCACTACTCACTTGCCAAGAGCCAAACAGATATTTTGGAATCATTTCCCAGATAGTGATAAAAAATGGGCACAGACCATTTGCAATCTTTCATCCCATCTTCCTTTTGACTAGTGTCATCCCTGTAAACCATGAGAGATCGGGATTACATCTCTACATTCAGCAGGAGTAGAATAGAATTTCCATCTGCACACAAAACTGACTCACTGAGAGCAATTTAGTGATCTCAGTAGATGGGCCTGCTGCATGGAAAGGCAGCCAACAGATGGGGAGTGTCCCTATCTTAGCCAGAGGAGGGGAAAGTATGGGATTCAATCTGTTTCTTTAAAAGCTGAAGGATAAACTGAAGATGATGTTCATAAAAACTGTATTTCCATTGTTAAGGAGAAAAATAGATAGGTAAGCTCAGCCCTCTTTTGATAAAAGTTGAACAGAGAGGTGAAAAAGGGAATCCATTTGTTTATGCGCTTATCCTAAAGAGAACATTGAAAGTCAAGGGGGTATGTCCAATGGTTTGCAAAGTGGTGTCTCCAGGAGACATTTACAGTCAATGTCAGCTACAGAAAGTTGCTGTCTTTGCTATAGTGAAGGGCAAATCATCTCCCAATTGCACTGCTTTTCAAGATTCCATGATGAGCTCTGCTCTTGAAAATTTCTGAATCAAAATAGAATCTTAAGGAGTCTAACTCTAAATACAAACTTCATGTGTGAGATTCTCGCCATGGCTGTATGGCAGGTTTTTAAAGAAAGTATGAGAATGGCGTATTTTATCCAAGTGCTTGTTGCTGTTTTGCTTACTGGTGTCCTAAGCACCTAGAAAAGTCCTTGGCAGTTTTTAGGTGCACAATAAGTATTAAATTTTATTATTCCTAAATTATTGGTTCGATGGTTGGGTGTATACAAGTGCCTATGTGGATATGTGCATTTGAATGGAGAGAAAGAAAAAGAGAAAGTACATGCTTACTCTCTGTGCTATAATGTCTCAAATATTAAATCATGACATATGATAATAATGGTCGTTTTTAAGTTACAAAGTTGTTTCACCATTCATTCCTTCAGTTGTTATTTATTGGGTGCCAAATTATGTACCAGGCAGTGTGGTGGGACACCAGGGATACAGATATGTGCCTGCCTGTGTGTGTTTACAAATCTAGGTGGAAAAAATAGGTAAATAAATAGACTGCCACAGTGCGTCGTGAAATACAATGGTAATTAAAGGGGGCGTAGGGCATCAGGGATGGCTTCCCCAAGGAAGTGCTGCTCAAGCTGAGATTGAAGGTGGAAAGCCCTACCTAAGGGTCTGGCCCAGATGGAAAAAAGATAGAGGTATGTCTGCTCTCCTGTGCAAGGAGAGTCCCTTTCCTGTTCTTTCTTCAAGAATCTGCTGCCCCTACTCCCCACTCTCAACTGGTAAATTCTGCCAACGCCTTTGCTAGTTTGGCATTCCCAGTTCTGGGCAGGGGAGGGTACTGACTGAGGGTGGCGTGGCATATCTGTAGTCTGCCGCTATCTCTCCATCCAGCTCCCAAGACCAGTGGCCATGGCCTGCAGGACTCCTCTACATGCTGGTGGGCAGTGCCACTGTTCCTGCCTAAGTGCTGTCCCTGGGCTCTTTGAGCACCCTGGTGCCATCATTTTTTTGAATAGTTTGCTTTCTGCTTTAGCTTCCTGAGTAGATGCAGGCAGGACAGTGTCACTAGTGAGATCCTCATCCTTTTCTCTACTTCAGGAAGAACGGGGAGACTAATGTATTGTGCTGAGCTCATTTGTTTGAATTTGAGGGGCCTAGAGTTCTTTCCTGGTCTTCCTTCCCCTCAGGGGTCAATTGAAGCTCTCATGTGGCCTCTCTTCTCAGCTGCTATGTGGAGGAACAATTAAGCAGAATGTGGTCCCTGACTTACCATCTGTCGAGTGAAGGAAATATAATAATAAGGACCGTGATATAGTGAGCACCTACTATGTGCCAAAAACTTTGCAATCATGAACTCTAATGATATCAACAACCTAACAAAGTAACTGTGGGTGTTAGGTGAGACTCAAAGAAGTGTAATCATGTGTCCAGGGTGATACTAAGTTATAGAGTGGGGATTCAAATTCTTCTGCATCTTGCTCTAAGGCTATGGTCTTCGTAGAATGTCATGGGACTACTCACACACCTCATCATACTCCTAATACCTCCTTGCGATGTAGTATAGAAAACGCAACAGTAGAATTACGTGTTAGGGACAGTGATAAAAGAGATGCAAGACTAATTATGCCTAGGGACAGTGGAGAATTCATTAAGAAGATGACGCTTGAGTCGGACCATGAAGTATGAGTAAGAGTTTGAGGAGCAAATAAAGGAGAGACAGAACACTGGAGACAGAGTTAGAGTAGAACTCAAGGTCCAGTCCTGGCTTGGCCAACAAGGTTTGTATATACAAGAAGACACTTGGCTCTTTTGGGTCTCCATCTCCTCTTCACAGACAAAATGTTACAATAGCTACCTACAGATCTTCACTAAGGTCCCTTCTGGTTTGGAACATATGATGCTACATCAGAAAACCCTGGGCCGGTTTTCTTGTTTCCACAGATAAGCATCAAACTCCTTGGCCCTACTGTTCTCTGCAGTGGGAAGGGCATTTACCCTTTCAAACTTCCAGAAGCCCATTTAGTAAATTAATGCTGGAGCTACTGTGGGATTGAATCACAGCTTGCTGTTGTCATCAGCTTAGCACTCCTAGAGACAGGCTCACACTCAGGCTACCCGGCAGCCAGCTTAGGAGAGAGGGGCTAATTGTCTTTCCCATTTCCTTCTCTGATTATAGGGATCCTCTTAATGATGAAGGTGGGAAATGCAGCCATTCAAAAGGAAGGAGCATTTAATGTTGTAAAGTAACATTTCTACATCTAATGGCAAAAGCTACACATTTTCACGGTAGACAAGGATGAAAAGTAACAGCGAAGAAAAGATCACTTGTCACTTCTTTACTATGAGAAAATCATGTCAATATCCTGTTTTTCAGGCACGTATTTTAGAAAAATATACAGAGAATAATAGTGTGTGATACAAGCTGTTTGTAATCTGTCTTTTTTCACTTGAGAGTATGATGAAAAAATCCCATCATTAGTGCTCCTCTGAGGCAGTATTTGTAATGACTTCTTAACATTCTATACATTATATGGTTTGTTCATGATTTGTTTAACTAGTCTTCTATCACTGGGCACGAAGATTGGTTTTGAACTTTTCACAGTCATAAACAACACTGTGATGAACATCTTGCAGCTAAATCTTTGGGTCCATAAATGATTACCCCTAAGCCTAGGAAGGGTGTTAGGCAGGAAGGCTGGATTTAGAAAAAGCCTTGTGTGAGGCTGCAGGAACAGCAGCTTGGTTTAGAAAGCATTGTTTTTCTGGTTGCATGTGCTTAGGATGATTGGCCAACCCAAGACCCATGGCACACCCCGCTGAGCTGCGTCAGTCCTGCCACCTGGCACCTCCCATGAGCTCTGAAACCCTGCCACGGGGCTGGTGCCTCCCAGTTGAGAGTGCAGCCTCGCAGGGTGGGAAGGCACCATGGGGAAAAGCAGGAGAGAGCCCTCAGCAATTTTTTATGACACCAGGCTTCTGTTCAGTGCTTTGGATAATTAAAAACAGACCCCCACCCAGGCCACATCTTTAGTCTAAAACATACTGCGTGTGGATTTTGGAATTGGCTCCTGAGGGACAGGGCGGAAGCACCTTCCTCTGGGACATCTAAACCAGGCTGGAAAAAGTGCTCCTAGAGTATTGTGTGGAGATGAATCCTCCACAGGCAGTGCTGGGAGAGATGACCTCATAGGTCCTTCCCATCTGTAATTCCTGTGATGATCCGAACAGATTTTACAGTGTGACCAGATTCAGAACACAAGCGTTTAAAAAACAAACCAGCCCCTGTGGAGTTACAGACAGATCTTCCTTCTCTATATTTTCAGCCTGAAAATCACCTCTGTTCTCCCTATATCTGGGGCTGGCAGCATCCCTTCCTTGGCTTCGTTGGTGGGAGAAGCACTGTCTTCCTGCAGAGATGGCAACAACACATTCTAGAGCCCACCCTCCTCGGGCCATGGGGTTTACAATCACTTCCTACTGTAGTCCTTCCTGAACGAGGGAGGAAGAAATGAATCCACAGCCCTCCACAGCCACCATTGATAAACTGGCCCCTGATATAACTGGGGCAGTCAGGGTGGGGCTGCAGACTTCCTGCTTCTCCCTCTTGGAGGCTTGATAACATGTCCTTGGCTTTTTTTCTCTTGGAGTGAAAACCACAGCGGGGACACACATGTGGTTGTGAGATGGTAGTGACGATGCTAAAATAATAATATTGGTATAGGCCTGGGCTGCATTTGTCCAAACTTCATTCATTTGACAAATATTTCTCACTAGAATAGTATCAATTTATCTATGTCTCACTAAAGTCTTCGAAGGTAAGATTGTTTAATTTGCTTACTGCTGTATCCCCAGGCTTGTAATTTGCTCTCAGTAAATATTTGTTGAACGGATGAGTGAGTGAATGAGTGAAGCATGTCCTATGGCACACCGTTCTGGGTTTCACTCTAGGTTCTGAGCCTTCATTTCCTCTTCTGAGAAATGGGAATAACAATGCCACCTCCTCGGGAGGTGGTGCTGACGAAATCCCTTGGTCACGTGCCTAGCACAGCACCAGGACTCAGGAGGCCTTGACTGAGTCCTTATCGTCCTTCGCCTGATGCACATTCTGGACTGTGCAGCTCCCGGAGGGTTGAGCCAGGCTGGGAAGACACAAGAAGGGACGGCTGGCTGTTGATGTGTTCTGCCGTCCCTCCCTTGTACCTGGTGGAGGAAGCTGGCTGTGCCTATACGAAGTCATCAATCTTTTTCCAGGCCACACACCTGGAACTGTGTGCACTGAGAGGCATCTGCTCCAGCAGCAGCTGGTTCATCTTATAGCTACAGCCCAGACACACGGAGAATTTAGAAACAGGAGGAGGAGGAGGAGGAGGTTTTCCTTCCTCTCCACAAAGTCTGAAGCCCCCAATTTTATGATGTGCACTAGCATATTGGCTTGGCAACTGATGTGTTTCTTTTATAGCATTGCTCTGCATAAAACTGCATGATTCCAACTTATGGTACACCAGAGTTTGATTATATTTAAAAGTCAAACGTGGAAGATGTCCATTGTCCACATCAGGGAGGAAGGATAAGCAGCACCATGAATCACTATTCTTTGTACACTTTTATTCCCCAAACTAATTGCTCATTTGCTTAAATAAAAGGCTCCACTATGAGTGTCTGTCATTAGCAAATGAAAGCTGATTACATTTCATAAGAACGTCGGAACTTCTTAAACCTTATATTTCATACCAGAAACCTAAGCTGAAATATTTCCATGTAGTAACACTTCTGATAGAGGAAAAATAATTTAAACAAATAATTAGTCTTGAGAATAAAAGTGTACACAAAAGCACAATTAATGAATTTACTAATTGTTCTTCCCTGCTGTGGACATAGCTCAAAGTCGAATTTTAAGCTCTTGCATAAATATAAACTACTGTACAAGCCACAAAACGGGATGACTCACCATCAGTCATTAATGTTGCCTTAAAGACAATCTCAAGCTCTCAGAGAAAATGCATTCACCTAGGCAGACATAATTTTGAAAATAAAGCAAGTTTTAGATGATAAACTGGTCTTTGAGTCTTTGGGAAAAAAACACACACATGAGAGATTTGCAAGTTTTAATGCCCTATGTAAATATCAGACAGGCAACATTTACCTTACTCAAAATTCCCCATTAGCTGAATAGGAATGAATTTGGTCTGTCCTGACCATGTAGTCAAATGTGTCTACCCTCCCTCTCTATCCCACCCTTTGCTGAAATGGAAGTAAAATGTGAACTGCAGTGCCTTTTGTCTGTGATATTCTCTACATGTGATGAAGGCAGCTTCTTCCTTCTCCTCCCTATCCTCCTTTTCTTCATCTTCATCTTTTCTTCCTGCTTTAATTCCTGCATAAGTAGTGTTTCCTGGCTACAATGTATAGATTGTAAAATAGAAATTGTTCTCGTTTTCCCAGCCTGGGAACAAAAGTAGGAGAAGACAATAGAGAGATATTCCAGTTAAATTCCTAGCAGAACTGTTGTATATTTTCTTAGAACAACAACAAAAACTTCTATGATGGTTATTTTTTAAATACGGCTCCTAAAGATTCTTATTTCTAATTGTTATATTTTATGTTAAGAAACACTGGAGCAATCATCTATAAGCAATGCACTTCAAGGCAAACCTACTTATATATAGAATTGCTCACTTATATCTGCGACTTTGACATCTTAAAGGACTCCATGTTGACATCAACCCATAACATGGAACATCCAGACACCCATCACGTTGTGGATTTTTCTTTCCTCTCATCTAAACTTTATAATGTAATGAACTGATCTATAATATTATAGTCTGATCTTTGTTTTTCTGTTTGTTTGTTTTTGAGACAGAGTCTCGCTCTGTCGCCCAGGCTGGAGTGCAGTGGCGCGATCTCAGCTCACTGCAACCTCCGCCTCTCGGGTTCAAGTGATTCTTGTGCCTCTGCCTCCAGAGTAGCTGGGACTACAGGCGCTTGCCACCACACCTGGCTAATTTTTGTATTTTTAGTAGAGACAGAGTTTTGCCATGTTGGGCAAGCTGGTCTCAAACTCCTGGCCTCCAGTGATCCACTGGCTTTGGCCTCCCAAAGTGCTGGAATTACAGGTGGGAGCCACCGAGCCCGGCCTTGTGGTCGGATCTTAATAGGGAAAGCTGCAAATAAGAAGAGGCCCTGGGATTCTAGAAGTAGTTTAGGAAGTATAGGGATGGCATATTCTGGGGGGAGAAACAGGAAATGAATGGTCTAAAAAGGAGTTCAACTACTAAACATCATTTGAAAACACTGCTTTGTGAGATTTTGTGGGGTGGGAGGGTGAAGGCTCTAGAGTAGCAGGGAATGGGAGGAGGGCACAGGGTGGTGGGCAGGAAGTGCCTCTTCTCTCTCCAGCCAGAGCAAATCTCCATGTTGTCTTAGGCTACCGTGGTCTGGTTCCATGAGGCTGGGGCAGGGAAGTACAACGTAGTAATGCAATTTGCGGGGCTTCATGAAGGGCCCTCTCTCCCCACGAGCATGAGGTTTAGATTAAAAAGTTTACTTCTCCCCCTTCTCCCACTGGCTCAGAGCAGAGAGGGGAGGCAGGGGAGGGAAAGGGGAGGGAACCAAGGAGAAGGAGGTGCTCTTGCCTAGGTCTTTACCAGGGACAGTGTCAATGAGGTCAGGATCTCTTCAATTTTGTTTGTCCAGACAGTACAGTTCTGGTGATTTTGGTAATTTCAGCAGAAAAGAGGGCCTGCACGATGTGCATGGGAGGAGGCAGGGCAGGGGAGGAAGAGGGCGGTGGGGGGATGGGATCTGGCTTTGAGGGGACAAAGGACACAGAAAGGAGACGGGAGAGACAGGCAAGCCAGGGTATTTTTCCATCTTTACATTTTGCTCAGGGCCATTCAAGTCCACCAGTGCAAGCCCCAGTTCCCCTGAGATCTGCTGGAGAGCAAATTTCTACAGGCAGAAAATCTAAGCAGAGAAGGCTCCTCTCAGCCGCGCGCAGCTGGGAGCGCTCCTGCCGCAGAGGTGCCCTGTGGGAGGAAGATGTCCTGGGGGCTCTGACCATTCCGCCTGAAAGCCAGTGTGGGGGCTATGTTTGCTGCTCTCTGATGGTTCCCGTACTCAGGATCCCAGAGCATGGCTGGGTGCCCAGGCTTCCTGCCTCTTGCCTCCCTTCAGATCCTGGCTCTGGTCATCTTTCACCTGTGTGACCTTGGAACACAGTTATTTGACCTCTCTGCATCTCAATTTCCTTCTCTGTAAAGTGGGGGTAACCATAGGACCTGCCCTATAGACCTGCTATGAAGATTAAATGAAGTAATCAATAGAAAGCTCTAGTAGAGTGTCAGGTACCATGTAACTATCATAAATGTTAGCTAAAATCCCAATTGCTTTCTCCTCCAAAGAGCACAAAATTCGCGCTTGTATCCAAGTGAAGAACGAATCAGAACTGCTTTGATTTTTTTTTTCCTGGAATGGTTTCCAGAATGATTTGGCTTCTGGAGAGGGAATTATAAGGCAGCTGAACTTCTCTGGTTCTGTCTTCGACTCATTATCGTGCAGGAGTAACACAGGTTAATCGCATAGCTAATTAAGAGATAACATTAATGGAATCTGAGTTGGTGCCCTGATAAAGCCGAGCCCTGGCAGATAAATGCTGAGGTGGAGCCAAGCCATTTATTTGAGGAGCAGCAGGGCTCCTATCAGGGCACCAACTCCGCTTCCATTAAAGTTATTGATATTACACCCCAATCTACAACTGTAAGAAAATTCAATGTGTCTTTTTTTCTGTTTCTGTTTTCAGAGGCAGCTCAGCATTTGCCATGCTGGCTGAACAAATGCAGCAGAAGCTAGGTGATATAGCCGCTTTTATTGAACAACACACTTAATAATGAGTTAACAAATAAATGAATGAATGAACATTAAAGAAATTCATTCACAGCAAACACCACTGCAATTAATATGCTGCCATTTGCAGGGGGCTGTTGACAGGGCATCTAGCAGAGCACAGCCATCTCTGGATTGATCAGCTATTTTTTTTTTTTTTTCAGGGCTCTGCCTTAGAGCAAATCAATGAAGAACCTAAAGTACCATTTCTATATTTCTCTCTGTCTCCTTCCAGTTAACTTGATGAAAGGGTTTTGGAGATTTCCTCCCCTCCTTGCTTTAATAAATTCTCTCATGGCTTTTTTAATTGTTGCTTTTTTCACCTTTCTCGGGGAATAATGATCAATTACTACATTCAGCTAGATGATGGCTGACAAATTCTATTTGACATAATGCAGCCATGATTTAAAGGAAGAGTCATGGTGCTAACTACACGGCTGCTTCCTGAGGAACAATGGGGATTGGACTGTACCGTCTGTGATGGTGGGGAATTTAGTATCCTGCAATTAGGCAAGTGCATTTCACCGAAAGCCAAAGATAGTCTCAAAGAGAACTGGACGCTATCGTCTCTGGCCATGGATCTGGGAACATCTTCACCGTCTACATCCTCACAGCGTCCTGCACACAGGCTGCTGGTGCCCCTTGTCTCTACTCCCTGAAAGCCCCCACACAGGCAAATTCCCTTCGGAGTCAATAAGCTTCAACAAAGGCCTTCGCCAGGCTGAGGGGAGTCAGCCACTGAAGAAATTAGACTTCACTTGGCATTCCTGTGCTAAGAATGTTAAATACCAATTCCATAATGAGAAGTAAACACTGGGGCTGTCTGAGAATCACAAATCAGTACCACACAAGCTCATCCACAGTACAGGCGTAACTGTGAGTTGGTCAGAACTGCGTCCGGAGAGCCACTCTGCTGCTTTTAGAAACCTTGAACTCTCAGAGGCTTGGGAGAATGTGTGCCTAAAACGCAGTGCCTGAAATGGGTAAATGCTGAACACAGTGTAGCTCCTGTTATTATTGCTGTGGTTGTTGCGATGGTCATATGCACTTGTTTTATAGCCCAGGCTTAAGTGAAAGCAAAGCTGAATTCCCAAAGAGTGTCAATTAGGAGGAGAGAAGGAGCTATCCCATCCCAACTATTAACTCAGATAACAAAAATTCACAGCCAGGTGTGGTGGCTCATGCCTGTAATCCCAGTACTTTGGGAGGCCGAGGTGGGAAGATCACTTGAGCCCAGCAATTCAGGACCAGCCTGGGCAACATAGTGAGACCCTGTCTCTACAAAAACAAAAAAAAAGAAAACAAAAAACACCCACAAAATTAGCTGGGTGTGGCGGCTCCTGCCTGTTGTCTCAGCTACTCAGGAGGCTGAGGCAGGAGGACTGCTTGAGACCTGGAGGTCAAGGCTGCAGTGAGCCATGATAGCACTGCTGAACTTCAGCCTGGGTGACAGAGAAAGATCTTATCTCAAATAAATAAATAGATAAATAACAAAAATTCACTCTAGACAATGTGAGCTTGATATTTTGCATTATGATGTCAAGTAGGAGTGAATTTCAATTTAAAGAAAGTTCTGTCATTTTTTTAGCTATATAAATTAAGTTGAAAATCGAACATTCACACACTGTGTTCTTCAAAATTCTCATTTACTGAGTCTCAAAAGCAGATATACTCATTTTAGCAATTTGCCAAGTAAATCTGAAAACACCTGAGACATTGAAACTCAAGGGGAAAATTCTTCTTTTTCTCTTGAAATTTTAGGCAGAAATTTTATAATAAGTTTATATGTCATAATTGTGTCTGTATATATGAAGGTCTGTCATTAAGCCTTATAAACACATGATTACATGATTTATTTTCATTGCCTCATTAAATTAGTAACTCCTAAGTATATAAATATGTGATAAAATAGTCTATGAAAACTACATGCAAAAGGCCCTCACGTTAGGAAAAGGAACTTGCAAAATAAAGAAACTCACAATTTAGAATTAAATCTCTAAAATCTACACACAAAGCAAACCAGAGTTTTATGGAGATGGTGACCTACCGTGCCTATGTACTAAAAAGTAAATTCTATTCTGTTCAGTCCTTGATAAATACACACAATTTCCATGTCGAGCTAACTCTAATTACCGACAAAGTCAATATGAGGTGCGTGCCCAAGAGCACAGAATAGCTAGTGGACATGAGGATTTTCTTGATTTTTTTTTCCAGGGGACAAAACTTGAGTTTTTTTTTTTGTTTTTTTTTTTTCTGAGACCCAGTCTCATTCTGTCGCCCAGACTGGAGTACAGTGGCGCGATCTCGGCTTACTGCAACCTGCCCCTCCCAGGTTCTAGCGATTCTCCCGCCTCAGCCTCCCTAGTAGCTGGGATTACAAGCACCCACCACCACGCCCAGCTGATTTTTGTGTTTTTAGTAGAGATGAAGTTTCACCATGTTGGCCAGGCTAGTCTCAAACTCCTGACCTCAGGTGATCCACCTGCCTTGGCCTCCCAGAGTGCTGGGATTACAGGAGTGAGCCACCGTGCCAGGCCAAATCTTGAATTTGTGAGTCCCAAACAGGCCACTTCTTTGTGTGTATGTTTCTCCACATTTCTTTCCATTTAAAGTTATAGCAAGATGCTCTAAAAGAGTGGCTACATTGGCAAAAAGAAGCATCTGACTTCCTAAAAATGTGCAAAACATGTCAAAGTTAGAAACTTGATACCTGACCTAGTCCATCTCGCTGCGAGGAATCAAAGCTTCTATTTTCTGTGGTTCTCTAAAGCCTTTATCATATCCATATTTGCCTTAGTTTTCTGCCTTAGTTCATCTCTCTTTTTCACACCTTGACTTCTACAATATGTTATGCACCATCTGTATTCTTTCACCTAATTCTTTGTGATTCCTTTCAACCCAGTTTTTATTTACTTCGTGAGGGCAGAAACAGTTACATTTATTTCTCCCTATTCCCTGAACCAGATGCACAGTATCTAGCATAGAGAAGGTGTTTCTGAAAGTGTTTATTGAATTGAATTATTGAATGTGGCCCTCTAATCATCACTTCTCATTTCTTGTGTGAGTGTGTGTATGTGTGTGCGCGCGCGTGTGTCCTCTGGGATTCCTTAATAAAATGGGTCTTAAAAATTACCCTTTCCTAACTCACTGCGAACTCCAACATATCTTTCTTGCAGGTGGTCAACTTCTTCAGCTCTGCTGGGGCCTCAAAATGTCCTCAGTTTCTGTGTGTCGGTCTCTTGTACTTTTCTTTCCACCATAATTTTTCACTGAGAAATTGCCGCTTTTCTTTGCTCACAAGTGACCTGAGTGGCTTCTGGGCCAACCTTGTTTTCTCCTGTGCCTACCATGAGTATGAACTGTTGAGACACTAAAATCCCAATCTGCTATGGCCACGGAAGGTTTTAACAGTGATTCACAGGAAATGCCATGGACTCTATGCTTCTGCTCAATGAGGGATGCATCTTGAGACTTCATCCTTGCTAGACATTATTCTTCCTACAGAAGGAGCAATGGAGACCCATCTTCTCTACAGCATAGGCGGGTTACAGACCATCCACAAAGTAGAGGGAAACCACTCTCTACTAATAATTAACTGGCTGCAGATATTTTAAAGTGAGAAGGACAAATGCTCTTTAGCAATAAATTAGCATAGTCCCTGTTCTTTTTGTAAATAAAAAAATCACATATACCATCTAATTATTTTCTCCAAATAATAAGTGCCTTAATCAGCTGGAATCCAGCCAGAGAAATAGAGCTCACATCAGCTCGATGGAGGGAATTTTATATGGGGTACTGGTTATAAAGGTGTTGGAAGAGTTAACAAAAACAAAAACAAACAAACACATAAAAAATGGCAGGAAGGCAAATCAGAGGTTTACAACAATAGGAAACCTCTAGGACTTGAAGGTGTGAGCGAGGCAGTGGTGTTTCCAGAACCCAGATGCTGTCTGATGGCAAGTGAGGTCACAGAGGGCAGGCCTGCACCAAGGATCTGGGACTGCAAGGGAGATAGAAATGCCACCTGAAGCAGAAAGAGAGGGAAGAAATACCTTGGATTTTCTTCCTCCCTCTCTAAATTACCAGGCTCAGAACCCAGAGCTTTGCAATGATTGTAATACAAACTTCTGTGGGCTAAAAACCACATGAAATGCATTTCAAGACGCTTAGAAGCACCTGGACAATTTGAGAAGAAAATAAATCCCAACCAAATCAGAACAAACCATCTAGTATTATCCACAACCATCCATGAGGTTTTTTTTGTTTGTTTCAATTTGTTTTTTAACCACTCTTTTAATGAGGAATAAATAGAACTTGATAACAGAACCCCAGTATAGATTCATGTATGATTTCTTGCAATAATAATAATTATTATTTTTTTTTTATTTTTTTTTTATTTTTATTATACTTTAGGTTTTAGGGTACAGGTGCACAATGTGCAGGTTTGATACATATGTATCCATGTGCCATGTTGATTTCCTGCACCCATTAACTCGTCATTTAGCATTAGGTATATCTCCTAATGCTGTCCCTCCCCCCTCCCCCCACCCCACAACAGTCCCTGGAATGTGATGTTCCCCTTCCTGTGTCCATGAGTTCTCATTGTTCAATTCCCACTTAGGAGTGAGAACATGCGGTGTTTGGTTTTTTATCCTTGCGATAGTTTACTGAGAATGATGTTTTCCAGTTTCATCCATGTCCCTACAAAGGACACGAACTCATCATTTTTTATGGCTGCATAGTATTCCATGGTGTATATGTGCCACATTTTCTTAATCCAGTCTATCGTTGTTGGACATTTGGGTTGGTTCCAACTCTTTACTATTGTGAATAGTGCCACAATAAACATACGTGTGCATGTGTCTTTATAGCAGCACGATTTATAGTCCTTCGGGTATATACCCAGTAATGGGATGGCTGGGTCAAATGGTATTTCTAGTTCTAGATCCCTGAGGAATCGCCACACTGACTTCCACAATGGTTGAACTAGTTTACAGTCCCACCAACAGTGTAAAAGTGTTCCTATTTCTCCACATCCTCTCCAGCACCTGTTGTTTCCTGATTTTTTAATGATGGCCATTCTAACTGGTGTGAGATGGTATCTCACTGTGGTTTTGATTTGCATTTCTCTGATGGCCAGTGATGATGAGCATTTCTTCATGTGTTTTTTGGCTGCATAAATGTCTTCTTTTGAGAAGTGTCTGTTTATGTCCTTCGCCCACTTTTTGATGGGGTTGTTTGTTTTTTTCTTGTAAATTTGTTTGAGTTCATTGTAGATTCTGGATATTAGCCCTTTGTCAGATGAGTAGGTTGCAAAAATTTTCTCCCATTCTGTAGGTTGCCCGTTCACTCTGATGGTAGTTTCTTTTGCTGTGCAGAAGCTCTTTAGTTTAATGAGACCCATTTGTCAATTTTGCTTTTGTTGCCATTGCTTTTGGTGTTTTAGACATGAAGTCCTTGCCCACGCCTATGTCCTGAATGGTATTGCCTAGGTTTTCTTGTAGGATTTTAATGGTTTTAGGTCTAACATTTAAGTCTTTAATCCATTTGAATTAATTTTTGTATAAGGTGTAAGGAAGGGATCCAGTTTCAGCTTTCTACATATGGCTAGCCAGTTTTCCCAGCACCATTTATTAAATAGGGAATCCTTTCCCCATTCTTGTTTTTGTCAGGTTTGTCAAAGATCAGATAGTTGTAGATATGCGGCATCATTTCTGAGGGCTCTGTTCTGTTCCATTGATCTATGTCTCTGTTGTGGTACAAGTACCATGCTGTTTTGGTTACTGTAGCCTTGTAGTATAGTTTAAAGTCAGGTAGCGTGATGCCTCCAGCTTTGTTCTTTTGGCTTAGGATTGACTTGGCGATGCGGCCTTTTTTGGTTCCATATGAACTTTAAAGTAGTTTTTTCCAATTCTGTGAAGAAAGTCATTGGTAGCTTGATGGGGATGGCATTGAATCTATAAATTACTTGGGCAGTATGGCCATTTTCACGATATTGATTCTTCCAACCCATGAGCATGGAATGTTCTTCCATTTGTTTGTATCCTCTTTTATTTCATTGAGCAGTGGTTTGTAGTTCTCCTTGAAGAGGTCTTCACATCCCTTGTAAGTTGGATTCCTAGGTATTTGATTCTCTTTGAAGCAATTGTGAATGGGAGTTCACTCATGATTTGGCTCTCTGTATGTCTGTGATTGGTGTACAAGAATGCTTGTGATTTTTGTACATTGATTTTGTATCCTGAGACTTTGCTGAAGTTGCTAATCAGCTTAAGGAGATTTTGGGCTGAGACAATGGGATTTTCTAGATATACAATCATGTCATCTGCAAACAGGGACAGTTTGACTTCCTCTTTTCCTAATTGAATACCCTTTATTTCCTTCTCCTGCCTGATTGCTCTGGCCAGAACTTCCAGCACTATGTTGAATAGGAGTGGTGAGAGAGGGCATCCCTGTCTTGTGCCAGTTTTCAGAGGGAATGCTTCCAGTTTTTGCCCGTTCAGTATGATATTGGCTGTGGGTTTGTCGTATATAGCTCTTATTATTTTGAGATACGTCCCATCAATACCTAATTTATTGAGAGTTTTTAGCATGAAGGGTTGTTGAATTTTGTCAAAGGCCTTTTCTGCATCTATTGAGATAATCATGTGGTTTTTGTCTTTGCTTCTGTTTATATGCTGGATTACATTTATTGATTTGCGTATGTTGAACCAGCCTTGCATCCCAGCGATGAAGCCCACTTGATCATGGTGTATAAGCTTTTTGATGTGCTGCTGGATTCGGTTTGCCAGTATTTTATTGAGGATTTTTGCATCAATGTTCATCAAGGATATTGGTCTAAAATTCTCTTTTTTGGTTGTGTCTCTGCCTGGCTTTGGTATCAGGATGATGCTGGCTTCATAAAATGTGTTAGGGAGGATTCCCTCTTTTTCTATCGATTGGAATAATTTCAGAAGGAATGGTACCAGTTCCTCCTTGTACCTCTGGTAGAATTCAGCTGTGAATCCATCAGGTCCTGGACTCTTTTTGGTTGGTAAGCTATTGATTATTGCCACAATTTCAGAACCTGTTATTGGTCTATTCAGAGATTCGACTTCTTCCTGATTTAGTCTTGGGAGGGTGTATTTGTCGAGGAATTTATCCATTTCTTCTAGATTTTCTAGTTTATTTGCATAGAGGTGTTTGTAGTATTCTCTGATGGTAGATTGTATTTCTGTGGGATCGGTGGTGATATCCCCTTTTTCATTTTTTATTGCATCTATTTGATTCTTCTCTCTTTTCTTCATTAGTCTTGCTAGCGGTCTATCAATTTTGTTGATCTTCTCAAAAAACCAGCTCCTGGATTCATTAATTTTTTGAAGGGTTTTTTGTGTCTCTATTTCCTTCAGTTCTGCTCTGATTTTCATTATTTCTAGCCTTCTGCTAGCTTTTGAACGTGTTTGCTCTTGCTTTTCTAGTTCTTTTAATTGTGATGTTAGGGTGTCAATTTTGGATCTTTCCTGCTTTCTGTTGTGGGCATTTAGTGCTATAAATTTCCCTCTACACACTGCTTTGAATGTGTCCCAGAGATTCTGGTATGTTATGTCTTTGTTCTCGTTGGTTTCAAAGAACATCTTTATTTCTGCCTTCATTTCATTATGTACCCAATAGTCATTCAGGAGCAAGTTGTTCAGTTTCCATGTAGTTGAGCGGTTTTGAGTGAGTTTTTTAATCCTGAGTTCTAGTTTGATTGCACTGTGGTCTGAGAGACAGTTTGTTATAATTTCTGTTCTTTTACATTTGCTGAGGAGAGCTTTACTTCCAACTATGTGGTCAATTTTGGAATAGGTGTTGTGTGGTGCTGAAAAAAATGTATATTCTGTTGATTTGGGGTGGAGAGTTCTGTAGATGTCTATTAGGTCCACTTTGTGCAGAGCTGAGTTCAATTCCTGGATATCCTTGTTAACTTTCTGTCTCGATGATCTGTCTAATGTTGACAGTGGGGTGTTAAAATCTCCCATTATTATTGTGTGGGAGTTTAAGTCCCTTTGTAGGTCACTCAGGACTTGCTTTATGAATCTGGGTGCTCCTGTGTTGGGTGCATATACATTTAGGATAGTTAGCTCTTCTTGTTGAATTGATCCCTTTACCATTATGTAATGGCCTTCTTTGTCTCTTTTGGTCTTTGTTGTTTAAAGTCTATTTTATCAGAGACTAGGATTGCAACCCCTGCCTTTTTTTGTTTTCCATTTGCTTGATAGATCTTCCTCCATCCCTTTATTTTGAGTCTATGTGTGTCTCTGCACTGAGATGGGTTTCCTGAATACAGCACACTGATGGGTCCTGACTCCTTATCCAGTTTGCCAGTCTGTGTCTTTTAATTGGAGCATTTAGCCCATTTACATTAAACGTTAATATTGTTATGTGTGAATCTGATCCTGTCATTATGATGTTAGTTGGTTATTTTGCTCATTAGTTGATGCAGTTTCCTCCCAGCCTCGATGGTCTTTACAATTTGGCATGTTTTTGCAGTGGCTGGTACCGGTTGTTTCTTTCCATGTTTAGTGCTTCCTTCAGGAGCTCTTTTAGGGCAGGCCTGGTGGTGACAAAATCACTCAGCATTTGCTTGTCTGTAAAGTATTTTATTTCTCCTTCACTTATGAAGCTTAGTTTGGCTGGATAGGAAATTCTGGGTTGAAAATTCTTTTCTTTAAGAATGTTGAATATCGGCCCCCACTCTCTTCTGGCTTGTAGAGTTTCTGCCGAGAGATCAGCTGTTAGTCTGATGGGCTTCCCTTTGTGGGTAACCCGACCTTTCTCTCTGGCTGCCCTTAACATTTTTTCCTTCATTTCAACTTTGGTGAATCTGACAATTATGTGTCTTGGAGTTGCTCTTCTCGAGGAGTATCTTTGTGGCGTTCTCTGTATTTCCTGAATCTGAATGTTGGCCTGCCTTGCTAGATTGGGGAAGTTCTCCTGGATAATATCTTGCAGAGTGTTTTCCACCTTGGTTCCATTCTCTCCGTCATTTTCAGGTACACCAATCAGATGTAGGTTTGGTCTTTTCACATAGTCCCAAATTTCTTGGAGGCTTTGTTCGTTTCTTTTTATTCTTTTTTCTCTAGACTTCCCTTCTCGCTTCATTTCATTCATTTCATCTTCCATCAGCGATACCCTTTCTTCCAGTTGATTGCATCTGCTACTGAGGCTTCTGCAATCTTCACGTAGTTCTCGAAACTTGGCTTTCAGCTCCATCATCTCCTTTAAGCCCTTCTCTCCATTGGTTATTCTAGTTATCCATTCTTCTAATTTTTTTCAAAGTTTTTAACTTCTTTGCTATTGTTTTGAATTTCCTCCTGTAGCTCAGAGTAGTTTGATCGTCTGACGCCTTCTTCTCTCACCTCGTCAAAGTCATCCTCCATCCAGCTTTGTTCCATTGCTGGTGAGGAACTGCATTCCTTTGGAGGAGGAGAGGTGCTCTGCTTTTTAGAGTTTCCAGTTTTCCTGCTCTGTTTTTTCCCCATCTTTGTGGTTTTATCTACTTTTTGTCTTTGATGATGGTGATGTACAGATGGGTTTTTGGTGTGGATGTCCTTTCTGTTTGTTAGTTTTCCTTCTACCAGACAGGACCCTCAGCTGCAGGTCTGTTGGAGTTTACTAGAGGTCCACTCCAGACCCTGTTTGGCTGGGTGTCAGCAGCGGTGGCTGCAGAACAGCAGATTTTTGTGAGACCACAAATTCAGCTGTCTGATAGTTCCTCTGGAAGTTTTGTCTCAGAGGAGTACCCGGCCGAGTGAGGTGTCAGTCTGTCCCTACTGGGGGGGTGCCTCCCAGTTAGGCTGCTCAGGGGTGAGGGACCCACTTTAGGAGGCAGTCTGTCCGTTCTCAGATCTCCAGCTGCGTGCTGGGAGAACCACTACTCTCTTCAAAGCTGTCAGTCCGACAGGGACATTTAAGTCTCTGGAATTTCTGCTGATTTTTGTTTGTCTGTGCCCTGCCCCCAGAGGTGGAGCCTACAGAGGCAGACAGGCCTCCTTGAGCTGTGGTGGGCTCCACCCAGTTTGAGCTTCCTGGCTGCTTTGTTTACCTAAGCAAGCCTTGGCAATGGCGGGCGCCCCTCCCCCAGCCTCGCTGCCGCCTTGCAGCTTGATCTCAGACTGCTGTGCTAGCAATCAGCGAGACTCCGTGGGCATAGGACCCTCCGAGCCAGGTGCGGGACACAATCTCCTAGTGTGCCGTTTTCCAGGCCCGTTGGGAAAGCGCAGTATGAGGGTGGGACTGACCCGATTATCCAGGTGCAGTCTGTTTCCCCTTTCTTTGACTAGGAAAGGGAACTCCCTGACCCCTTGCGCTTCCCGAGTGAGGCAGTGCCTCGCCCTGCTTTGGCTCCCGCACGGTGCGCTTCACCGACTGTCCTGCACCCACTGTTTGGCACTCCCTAGTGAGATGAAACCGGTACCTCAAGCAGAAATGCAGAAATCACCAGTCTTCTGTGTCGCTTGGGCTGGGAGCTGGAGACCGAAGCTGTTCCTATTCGGCCATCTTGGCTCCACCCCCTCTTGCAATAATTATATTTCATGATTTACCCCATAGAGTTCTCATTTCATAAGTGCAGTCATTTCAGTTAATTTTTTTATTGTCTTCATAAAGTCCAACATCCACAGATTCTTCCAGGTATTGTCACAGATAGATATTTGAGTACAAAGTGGTTCCTTGTTGACCAGTACAGAAATAACACGGGTGCCCAACTTAGGCAAATAGGTTGTGACCTTTCTGGCATTTATTTTTGACTAGAAAAGCCACATGTTACATAGCCATGAACACATTTCTCAGTTCCTCTTAGCTTTTAGCTCAGGTCACCTCTCTGACATTTCATTCCACTAAACAAAACAAATGGAGAATTTTTTTTTAATCTCTTGAAAAATCTTATCCAAACCTTCATCAAACTATGAGACATTAGAAAGTTCTTATTCTCCTAGAGAGTACCTTAGTTCTTCCTCCAGTTCCCCTTTCCTTCTCTTACTCTTTTCTCCTTTTCCTTGAACATATTTCTCTCTTCATAACCAAGTTCCTATCTCGGGCTCCAATTATCTTCTATATCTTGACTCTTACTGTTTTCCTTCCAGAAACTTCCTTTACTTTTCACTAATTAATTAGAAGGGAGTGTCCCCCCTTATCACCCATACCAATCCTACTGATCAGAAATCCTCCCTCTTCCCTTCCCTGGGATCTCTACCCTACAAAGTTCTTGAAACTTACTCTTTTTACAGCACAGAGGGAAAAATATCTTATCATTTGCAGTGTCAGAGAAAAAACTCTTTTTAAGTTGTTTGAGAAATATTGACAAATCAACTTGTTCATCATGTTCAATATTTGGAATAAGCAACCTCCATGGCTTTGTTTCAATCCTCATTTCATTTCATGAAATGGAACCTGTTCTCTTTGCAGACTCCCATAGTAAGTATCTTCCCCAAAGTACAAACCAGAACAGCAAATCCAGGTTAAAGCAAGCTCTGTGGCAATGTGGAGCCTCAGACCAGACCCCAGACTCCTCCAAACCCCAAACCTGGTAGCCAAGGAAGGGGAATGCCCATCATTTCAGGGGCAGGGACCCTCTGCGGAGATTTCTCAGTCTCCTGTCTTAATGAGTTTAACTCCAGAGATGGGCAGCTCCAGGCTCCCCGCTGAGCATAATTACCGTGATGGGGCACCTGGGGAGAGATTGTCACAAAGATAACTGGGTCTCAGGCTATTTAGTGCTTTACAGATGAGAGTAAGGTGGTGACTTGGAAAAATGAGGTCTGGTTTGGATAGGAAGACTGCTATGGTTCATTTTCCTCCCTCCTGTGGAAGCATACACTGTTGTGTTTTTAATTGATGTACGTGAGCCCAGGGCACAAAATGGACTCACGTGAGAAATCACAGGATACCAAGACCGGATGGGACTGGAGGGGTCATCTTGTCTACCCTCAGCCTGCAGGCAGGACTGCTTACAAGCTATCTTGGAAGGAGGGCCGACTGCCCTTTTCATCACTACCTCCGGAGGACTGAACACAGCAGATGACCAAGGCCTACCTGGGCACCAGTGCACACTGCAAAGGACTATTTGTCTGTGTTTATTCTGGCTCTCCTTGCTTAAAAGCCATAGTCAGGGTCAGGATCAGGTCCCCAACACGGGCAGCTTAGAGCAGCACACCGAAATGTCAAAAATTCACCGGATGGCATGAATATACTGAAGAATACACAAAGAAAATATATTGAATCATCTTGTGCAAATTCACACCTCACCAAGGTGCTGAATGAGGAGAATGATCTCTTAACCACTGTCAGACTCTTCCTGTGAGTGCAGCAGGATGGGATAGGATTATCTGCTTTCCCCTAAGAAAAAGTTCATGGAGGACCTAAAACGGAATGGTGGAAGGGGGATTGGACAGCTGGTCCTGAGGCATCTAGATGCTGACATCCAGGCTCCTGCAGAAAGGCAGCACCTAATCATGCAGGTCAGGAGGAGGTAGGGGGTTTGGGAACTGCAGTCCCATTCTGGCTTTAGGGCCTCCCTTGCCTGTATTAATGCAATAAGATGGAGAGAGGTTGTGTTCAGGGTCCAATGTAGGCGAGCCACAGGGTGCGGGCTCCAGGAACTGGCAGAGAGAACTGTCCCATGGTGCTAGCCAGACTAGAGGACATCCGCCAAGAAGCCTGGGCACATTCCCCTGATGCCAGGACACAAGGGAAAGTTGTAGGGCAGATGGGCCCTGCTCCCTGCAAAGAACCAAAGTGGAGATTTCTCTCTAGACTGTCCACACCTGAAGCCACTGGATTTCACATGTCTCTGAAGCCTCTAGAGGAGATGAGGAACCCCTCCTCTCGGCCAGAGGTTCACAAACTATGGCTCATGGGCCAAATCTAGCCTGTGGCCTGCTTTTGTACAGCCCAAAACCAAGAATGTTTTTACATTTTTAAAGAGTTGAAAAGAATACAGACCATATCTGGCCCACAAAGCCTACGTTATTTACTCTCTGTCCCTTTACAGAAAGAGTTTACCAACCCCCGTCTAGGTCACTAATTCTCAAATTTGCATGTTCATAAAAACCACTTAGGGCACTTATTAAATCTGCAGATCACCCCACCCGATATCTGAGTTAGTAGGTCTTGGACTGGGCCTCCCATATCTGCATTCTAAGAATTACAGAAGCTAATTCTAATGTAGGTGAACCTAAGATAACCTTAGCAATATTCCCTTTCAACTAATCACTAAGTCTATTTTATAATTTCTATGTGGCCCGCACTCTACTGAGTGTGGTGGGAGATACAATTTGTGGATGATAACTCCACTCCACTCCATCACACAATGCGCCATCTTAGGTGGGGAGAGGAAAGTCCTTATATGAGCGATAACTCAGGGCCAAATGGCTTGGGGCCAATTCCACATCAACTGAGAGTTTGGGTGCAGGGCCACTGTATCATGGTAGCCGCCCTGAAGGCAATTGGTGCAGAATGGGGTGTTTGAGAAAGAGTAGGCAAGTTTGGGATATGCAGAAGGTTTCACAGGCATTTGCAAAGGCACAGAGCAGGAAGGGGCCTTGGGGGTGATAGCTATGGAGGTACAGGCAGAGAGCAGAATGGCCTGACTGCGGAGCACTGTCTGGAGGGCAGCACTGCTGGGCTTCCTCTTCACAGCAAGAAATACTCAGAAAAGCAGCTTTTCTTCCTTATCTCCTGCTGAAGCCTCATTAGATCCTAAGCCATGGCAATCATGATTCTGTATCTTTCTACCTAAACTGCTTTTGCCACTTTTCACTCTTTCCCTCCTTGCATCCACATATCCTCTCTAAATTCTTACCTCATTGAGAATTTTTTCATCACGCACTACGAATTTATGCCTTTATTTTTTTGCAAATGTTATTCTTGTAGACTAGATTGTTCTTTCTATATCGCCTTCTTATTTATAGAGAAAATTCTCTCATATCTCAATACCCAATTTAAGCATCATATTCTCCATGAAGCAAAACTTTTCCTAACCTTATTCCTTCTAAACAGAGTTCAGTTATTTTTTATTTTGCACCATCCTGGTATCTTGAGCAAGGCAAAAGTTAGGGCTTATATTGTATTAGAGCTGTTTGTCTTCATTTCTATCTTCTGAATGAGACTATGAACTCTTTGATATCAAAGACCATGTTTATCCGCCTTCATTTCCTTGGTGCCTACAACAGTGCACACAGCAGTGATCCGTAAACATTTCCTCAGTGAATGATTGAATGATTTATGAGCAGGGCTTTTCAGCTTGGGGAAGCCCCTAAACATCAAAGGAGTGTGGCCTTGCTGATGCTATCAACAAGACCTATACAGGTTCTTAAATAGGGGATGATTCCGTTTTAGGTTACTTATAAAGAAAATATGCAGGGGAAGTGGGAGTCTAAAGATGATTCGCTGAATAGGTAAGAAGGCTGGAGCTTCTCCCTAGAGGAATACAACCTCATACTTTTATAATAACCCCTTGGCATCCCAGCATCTTTAAATTCAATAAATATCTGTAGAGGAAGATCACAGGTGAGATCTGAGCTAGACACTGTCCCACGTATATTGTGCCTTGGCTGGGCCCTGTGCTATTTGATAACCTGAGATTTCAGATGGAATAATATGGGAAGAGCTGCTGGTGCCCTGGAAGTTCTAGAAGACCAGAATAAATTTAAAAATCACAATAATTTTAATATCACCTACACCTCTAATCTCACAAATCTTTTTAAATTAGAACTTAAATCTGCCCACAATAGGATGTGGTCCAGTAACAACTTATTTACCTTAAGGACAAGAACCAACACTACATGCAGAGAAACTGGAGAAGTTCTAGAAAACAACCAGAAAGCACAAAGACAAAGGAAAACAGGTCTATGGAAGTTCTGTAGAAGATGCTAAGAGGGAAGAGATGGTCTAACAGGCTACATGGAAAATGTCAATGGGCAAATGTCAGTGACGGTTGTTTCTAAGCCGTAAAGAGGAGATTCAAAGTAGGTGGGCATGTAGCAATTTTTTTCCAATTGGTGGTTCTAGGATTCTGAGTTTTGTTTGTCAGGGGATGTGAGTATTATTTAGGGGAATATGGTAGAGCCAACTATCTGGACTCCAAGGATATCCAGCCAGGGTTTTTATTTTCCTGACTCCTCACATCTTCGTGGGACCAAGTGGTGAATGCAGGCCAATGGAACGTGAACAGAAGTGGCAGGTGTCACTTTCAGGCGAGATGGTTAACTACCTAATGTGCCTTCCCCATACTTCTGCTTCTACAGCCACTGGAGAGGCCCTCGATTAAAGTTGGAGACATCTCAAGATGGGAGAAGCCTAGATCCCCATGTCACAGCTTGAAGGAGAGCCACCAGGAAAGCTGCCAGAAGAGAAATATCTATATTGGTCTCAGCGTGCAGGAGAAATTAACTTTTATTGGATTAATCCTTTGAGATTTGAGGTTGTTCCTTACAACTTATTAATTCAGGGTAGGAGGCTAGATTTCCAGGAAATTTTCAAGGGGCTACCAAGTCACAGCCTAAATTAGCATTTTAGGCAGGGCACGAGCAGGATAGGAAAGTCCTGGGTGGTCTTGGGGCAAATAAAAATGTAGGAGAGATCTTGGCCAGCGGTCCTTTTTCCCCATTGATTTTTGCTGGGGGCAGCAGCCTTCGACTCATTGATTTTAGCTGCTGATTAAGTCATGCTCTCCAGCCTGTCAGCAGTCACTTCATTTCCTTTCATCTCATGTTTTCACCTGCTTGAAGCTCCACAACAATCAGGATGTTGATTTCACAACTGAACATTCAGGAGGGCTTTAAAAATGGCTCCCATCCCTGCATGACAGTTTTCAGCCCAGACTCTCCGTCTCTCCTCCAAAACAATTGTTCTCCGGGCTGATGCCTGTTAGGCACAGGAAAATGCTAAAGCCAGAGGCAGCTGGTCTTCACAGAGGCTACAGCAGGGCAGAGTTCCATCTGGAGGAAGCTGGAGACCGACTGGGAGTTACCTCAAGACCGAAATGCTCCTTTCTCTTCTGCAGAACGAGCTGTGAAGATACCCAAGACCCAAAGCGAGATTTACAGCAAACAGGAACTAAAGAGCAGAAGGCAGGTGGTAGCTCAGATGCCAAAGCAAGCCTCATTGCAGTTGAAGAGGGGCACAAAAATAGAATCGAATGTGGCCCAGAGTGCTTAGAGTGGGAAAGAAGATTCGAAGCCTCGGGACAGATCTGTAAGGGAGAGAGGGGGTGGAAATATTCTCCTCACTCACTTGCTCTCTCTCTCTCTCTCTCTCTCTCTGTCTCTGTCTCTTTCTCTCTTGCATCTGTGGTTGCTTAAACAAATAAACAAAACAAGATGGCTGCTGATGGATGGCTGTCCCCTGCACTCCGACAGAAACATCTTCGTGCTAGGTTTGCCCAGCTGAACACATGCCACAGTTGATCCATCTGTTGAGCAGGCCGCACACCACTGCTGATCAATCTTCACATGTCAATTATGTGATGTGGAGTGGGCTGGAAGGAGCATGCACAGGTGAGGGGGGCTTGGTGCAGGGAGGAAATCACTCTTGGGATTCTTCTCTGTGCCCCTGCTCTCACCTTTGTCCCTGCTAGGAGAGAGTGAGGGGACAGTGAGGGGTCCTCTCCTCCCAGCACCACACCATCTTATATGTAGTGCTCCACTAGACAATGTCTGGTGCTGCCTCCATCTACCTCTGGGGAGGGCCAACAGAATCCAAACATGAGAGCTTAGGATAGACAGGAGATTGGTTCCTGTTTGTGGCAGATGCAAATTCTGTCACTAGGCTGGAGAAAAGCTGGCCACTGTGCAGTCTTGTTAGGATTTCTTTGTTTTTTGTTTTTTTAGATGGAGTTTTGCTCTTGTTGCCCAGGCTGAAGTGCAATGGAGTGGTCTTGGCTACTGCAACCTCCGCCTCCCAGATTCAAGTGATTCTCCTGCCTCAGCCTCCCAAGTAGCTGGTATTACAGGCGCCCACCACCACCATGGCTAATTTTCTATTTTTAGTAGAGATGGGGGTTTCACCATGTTGGCCAGGCTGGTCTTGAACTCCTGACCTCAGGTGATCTGCCCGCCTCAGCTTCCCAAAGTGCTGGGATTACTCCCAAAGTGCTGGGTGGGCGCAAGCCACCGTGCCTGGCCTTTGTTAGGATTTCTGACAGGGATAGAGATTTGTTTTGTGCCCTCTCTTTTCTTCTTCCCTACGATAATAGGCACACCAGAAGCTTAACTCCCTGCACAGCGGGCTGGACTCTGCTGTCCTCAAGGAGGTCAACTCCCTTGGCAGCCGAGCCCCAGACATACTGATGGTGGTGTCGGTAGGGGAGTGGCCAGTTTAGCACTCGTGTGTGTGTGTGTGTGTGTGTGTGAGTGTGTGGTGTGTAGTCAACACATCTTCTCAATTTTTCGTTACCAGTTCAAGTAGCTATCGGAGGGGCTCCCAGGGAAAGCTGGCAGGACCTAGCACATAAGAGAAGCCCCAGTGTCTAGATGGCAGTGTATGGAATGAGCTCATGGAAAGCCTGGGTTATGCTCCTGAGCCCACAGAGCAGCACACTCAATGCATTTCTAAGATTCTTGTCTTCTCCTCTCCAAACCAAAGCCTGCATAGCAACGGCAGAGGTCCTCTTGTCCTTCCTAAACTCAACTCTTCTTTCCTCTCCGTAAGCATTGGTTCATGCATCTTACTTACCAGCAGGCCAGAGTCTAGCCTGCTCTCCCTTCATAATCTCTTCCATCACCTTAGCCAGAGGGACCTCTTCCTTCTCTCTATGCACTTCATTGTCTGAATATCTCATAGAATTCTGCTGCACACGATATGGTTTGTGAATGCCACTAGATCATTAGTCCAGTGAGTTCAAGTCCCTGTCTTGCACATTTTGGTGTTCCTGCACAGCGCCGATAATAGTGCTATTCAACTACTGGGCTTGAAATATATATTCACGAAAATGAGGGCGTTCTCAGGAAGTGGCAACTTGAAGATTTGCCCCTGCAAAGTATATGCCTCAGAAAAAAAATATTAGCAACAAAGACCCTTACATGTATGCCACACTCCCTGCCTTCAAAGCTTCTTCAAGAACCAGGAAGTCCTGTTGACTGATCAGTTTCACAGTGCTTCCCTGGCCATTGCCCTCCTGCTGTGAAGCCATGGGAAACTTCCCTCATTTGCTATTATTTGTTACAGGCCCCAAAGTCAGAATCACTCATTGCTAAGTTTTGGTTTTCAGGCTCATGCAGAAGCATTTTCATTTGTGTCCTTTTTCATCTGACTCTTTAAACGAATCCTTCTTGACTTCAGATCTTTGCACAAACCTCCTGTGTCATCATCGGGGAGCTCTGGGCCCAGAGCAAAGGTAGGGGGCAAAAAGCCCCAAATCTGCACGTTTTATTTCATTGGTACATGTATTTAATCCATCTGCAAACTATTCATTGGATAGCATTGTAGGCTTCCCTCTCTGGGAACACTAAGGTATGTGTATTCAACAGTGGAAAATAAACATAAGATTTTATTACAAAGTGCCACTGCTGCTCCTGGCATGAGTAATTTGTGCACCTGCATTTTTAAAATGTTTCAAAGTTTTTCCCCTTGGTGGATTCCGTGGTAACACACATTAGCTTCCCGGCTGTCACAGCCTGGTTCTTGTAGGCTCCTGTTACTTCTGCCCATGCGATCCAGACGTCGTTGTTTTCAGAGCAGATGATAGCAAACAAACATGATGACTGCCCCTGTAAGCCTTTGAGAGTGCAGGTTCCTCTTTTGTCCTGATAAATGCCTTCCTCCCAAGAATTAGCAAAGCTATGGAGTGGCTTAATCCCAAATCCCAAGAGGTAAAGCACAGATTATCAAGGGAGGAATAAAAGTCAGGCTTTATCCCCAAAAGACATAGGGATGGTTTTAGAGACAAAAGCTGAGTTGATCCCTTCTGCCATGCTCTTTGCCTTGTAGTCTGCTGTTTCTTAAGCACAGAAACCAAGTCGCTTGCAGCTCCTCACTGAGGTTCTCCAGCAAATCAGGCAACCCAGTATGATCCAGTTGGAACTGAGATGCCCCGTTAGTGATGGAACCTGGCTCCAGGGAGCTTCAGGTTTGGAGAATGGTACGGAGGCACTGGAAGGGGAGAGCACTATTACTTGGAATGGGACACAGCATCTTGGCTTTCTTTTATCTTTTCCTTTCTCTCTCTCTTTTTTCAATGATTCTGATTTTTGCAGGTGTCTAAAGTCAGCTTTGTGTACACAGTGCTAACTAAACAATTTCCCCTGTGATCTATGTAATCTCCTGGAAATGTTCATTGATTCCTTCCAATGTCCCCCACAACAGCCCAGAAGACTGGCAATTTCGAGTCATCTTAGGCATGTTAATACTTTCTTAAAGTCATATTGCAGCATATTGCACACTTCTCCCTCAAACAGTGGGTCTCAGAGGAAGACGATAATGACCCACTGCTACATCAACTTGATCATTAGAGTTTCTGTCTCTCTAAGCAACATCAGGCAGATAACTTGATCTAAAGAATATTTATTTATCTGTCCAATGCTGCAAATGGAGACAGACAGAGCTCCACTGATAGAATCGCTGGGTGTGAAATCTTCATTGTTCAGTGTGATCGAGAGCAGTGGAATGCTTGTTTCATTTAAATAATACCGAGTTTTCCAATGCTACACACCATCTGCCTTGGGAGCTGCCTGGCGCAGGCACAGAATTTAATGTATGTGGCATTTTAAATGGTTTAAATGCAAGTTTGTTCTGGTTTTAGTCCAAGGGGTGGTAGTGAAGTAGTAGGCAGTGTTTTCACTGCTAAGGCTCAGATTCTTCATTCTTGCTGTAGATGAGGCTTTTGTTGGCCAACTGTCCATCTCTGAGCTTGACAGTCCAGGAAAATAATTTTTCCAAGAATGTAATTTTTTTCTGGGAGAACAGGAAGAATCTTGCTTTGATATCCTCTGATTTTGTACACCAATACTTATAGTCAAGTCCCAAGTTTAAATTCTGGGAAACGTTTCTCAAAGAATCCCCTAAAACTTTTGAACCAGGTTTTCTGGTTAGTTCTGCCTTCCATGAATGTATGGACCATTGTCTAAAAGGAAAGACTCTTTGAATTGTAACTAAAACCAAATATAAAATGCGAGTGCGCGCGCGCACACACACACACACACACACACACACACACGAGTTTATTTGGAGAGAAATCAAAGACTTATTTTGACAGAGACCTCTTGTGCCCAGGTTGCTCATGAATGTTATTTTGCGTAAAGAATACTAGAAGCAGACTGGGTAACAACACAGGAAGTAAGTGCCACATTCAGCTGTGTTGTATAGTGAGTAGTAGCATTTGATAAATATACCTTGTCTTGGATTCAGTATTGCTTAGGCTCTGTCCACAGCTTTAGGCAAAGAAACTATTTGGACGAATTATTTCAACAATCCAGGGTAAGGACACTGTATCAGTATAAGAAACTCTAACTGTTCAAATTAACAACCTTACAATTTCAGCACCCTAACAGAATAATGGTCTATTGTTCCTTCCACCACCGTTTTCATATGAGTTGGGGGTAGTGTAAGGCTCTGCACCATGAAGTCATTCAGGTATCCAGGCTCCTTCCATCTTTTGTCACCTCCATCTTTACCATGCAGTCACCAAGATAACCACAGAAAACTAAGAGAGAAATAGAATGTGGAACCTGTACACTCACTCCGACTGTCTTGGTCCCAAAGCCCCTCCTCAATACAAGAGAACTGGAAATGTAATCTAGGGCCAGTCTTTGCCACATGCCATTGCCTTCATTACTAGATGGTTCATGTGAAAATATCCAGCTGCAATCATAGGGAATTGTTCCAGTTCTCTCCATCTCATTGTGTCTTGGAGCTGGTGGAAGGAACACTTACAGAGCCCCCTTCCTGAGGTACTTCTTCATGAGTACTAAGCCAGTGTCCTCCACAGGAGCTATGGCCTCATGGTGAGTGGTTGTGAACGGAGCTGATGACGTCACCATGGCACTCGTGCCTGAGATGTTCTTCCATCAGTTTCAGTGACTCCAGTCTGGTTTAGTTATTCTCCAGAGTAGCAGGATTTCTTTCATTTGCAACTTGAAAAAAAATGTATCATAATATCAAAATTAGGCCATAAATATTATATTATTATATTGAAATAATAAATACATTGGTAAATCATAATTTATACTTTTATAATAAATTAGTAAATTACTATTTTCTAATTAGTTATTTATTATAAATTAATATTTATAATTAACTTATAATAGTTTATAATAATTTATAATACATTCTCAATATAAATTTCTTTTACAAATTTGTTATACAATAGTATACATTTGTTATATAATATTCTTTGTTTATATTACTTATACTAATTTATTATTATTTACCATAATTTATGATACAGTATTTGTAAATTTTATTTATACTAGCATAAAATATTTTATTCTAGTGTTAAAGGTGCTGTGTTCTGAATTTAGAGCCACATGCAGTACCAAATTCTTTCTCATTGCTCATTGTGTAAGCATTTGAACTTGCCTCTGACCTATCTGCTCCTAACACAATACTTCTGACCTACTGGGCCCACGTTGTCAAAAATGTTAATACATTTTTTCAGTCATTCTAAAATATTTCTTATGTTTGTGACTTGTCCTATTTTTAAAATTGTAATAGAAAACAATAGAACAATGGAATTACTTCAAAAATTTTGCTAAAGGGTATTTGAACCACTTGGAGTAGAAGCTACCTCGCTGCGTTTATATGCATCCACTCCCTTGTGCCAGAGATAAATTTGCTGTAGTCTTTGTCTCTATTCTAAGTATGCTATACAAACAGGGGCCTACTCCTCAGGAGAATAACCAAGCCAAGGATGTCATGTTCCATCTTTGTGATGAAATGCAGATTGGTCGTTAAAAGGCAAATTCTTCATTTCCAAAAGCTGAATTTAAATGATGCTTTAAAAGATTTTAGCTAATGAAATTTAGGCCCCTCTCCTTCAAAAAAGAGGAATTTAAGAAAATGCTCTGGAACTTAGCCAGAGTATTTAATTTGGTCTCAAAATGCATACATTTTCTTTTACTTCATGATCTTGCCTTATAGTATTTTGTTATCTAGAGGCTTGCAGATAAATGTCAATAGCCTTGTTGAGTTCAGCATTACTGCCTGCTTGGTTTGTCTGATTTATTTCTGTGCCTCGTGGTTAGTTAAGCATAACCTGTGTGGTTTCTGGCTGTTCCAATAGCGAAAGGCTGTATGCACCAGGAATGGTGCTGCCACTCGGCACGCTGTGGGTGAGCTCATCATCACTCTGGCCAGGTTCCTCCTCTACTTTGCAGCCCTTTTCTTCATCTTCCTTGAACTAATTTGTTCAAGAAGGGACGACAGAGATGCCCTCTTCCTCTCCAGTGTTTCTATCAGTTGAGGCTGATTTTTCAGTCTGGACTCCGCTTAGGAGGTTTTAGGTTTTGAGGGGGTTTAAAGATTCTTCCAGGACTCACCAACTAGTCCTGAAAGACTTCACTTTTGGGAAGCCTCTTCCATCAGTTCCTCACAAATGTCCAAGCACGAAAATCTCACTTGACTCCCTTATTTCTGTTCCCCTGGCTCGGATGAGTCACTGTGGAGTTGGGTTGCTGCTGTGGGCTGGCCAAGGAGAACTGGATGAATGAAACCCTGTAACACCATTCAATATAGCTGCTCTCAAATAACCAAAAGCTCTTATTGGAGTGGTAGCCATGTGCAAAGGCAGAATCTGCTTCCTGAAGCTGCCAGACCTTCAGGAAGATGCAATAAATGCAGTGACCTAGGAGAGACAGTCACTTTCTTTCCTATGGGGTGCTGGAGAGGCAGGCATCACATCTAACACCTTCCAAGTTGTTTTGCTATAAACTCCAGCGTAGCTTTGGAAAATTCAATTTCAACCTGTCCCATACATTCCTCACCCTCAAGACTATGAGTGGAGAAATTGAACCCATGGATTCATGGTGATGATGGTTGAGGTAGAACGGGCTGATAAAGGTGGTTTCTGCATGTCCAGGTCTCCTCAATGCTAAGAAATGCAGATGAGGCATTTGTTAAACTAATGTGGTGGCCTCCAGCCCACCCAGAAGCCCATGCCATGGTTCTGCATAAATGCCCATGGGGAGACAGGCAGCAGTGATCCAGACACTGGAGGATGGCACTCTCTTAAAGTGAGATTGTGTGGCTCGCCCTGGATGTGAACTTAGATGAGGAAAAAAACTGAATGACATTCACAACCCGAAGTGATTCCACTTCATCATTTTGTACACATACATTCATGATGTGCTATATGTTATATATAATTTACTAAAGCATGCTTTTAAAAATAGATTTGAGGAGCATGGAGACCCCAGAAGTGTATGTTATTGTACTGGGCTTGAGTTTCTCTTTCCCTCCCACAGAGGACCTCTGAGGGTCTATTTGAGGGCATGAATATGGAAAATTCAGCTCCAGCTCCTCCACCCCACTCCCTGAACAGCACTGCAGAACTGTGCTAAGCTCTTGTGGCTTGGAAAGAACAGATGCAAGAGACATAATAAGTATAAAAGGAATTTGGGGAATGGGTCCTAAGAATCACCGTGTTTCCTATCACTCTCAGAAAATGCATCTATTTTCAGGGGGTACTGTACATCTGTGTGGCTCCAAACCGCCAATTATTTTTCCAAGCAACATAATAACAGCTTTCTTCTGAAAATGTCAAACACTCAAATGGAATACAGCTTCAGAAATTTTCACTTAAGTTGATTTGTTTCAATTACTCAGACCTGCTTTGCACACCCGCCCCCCAACACGTAAAAGGCAAGTTCTGTTTTTATCATCCTGTTCACTTTTTCCAGATAAATAAAGAGACAGGAAAGAAGAAGGCAGGAAAGAAGGATGGCAGGAAGGAAGGGAAGGGAAGGGAAGGGAAGGGAAGGGAAGAAGGGAGGTAGAGAGAGAAAGAAACCACCTGAATTCTACATATACTATTAGAATACAACCACCCAGGACAGGAAATATAACTGAAGAAGGCAAAGAGAATACTGTCCCAGTGTATATCTGCACCCCTTTGTCTGTTTGGGCACTGAAAGGTCACAGATACCACTGGTCTTCCTGTTGAGCCACTCTGAATGTAATCTGTTGGGTTTGGTTTGCTGAATGTATATGCACGTCAAAGATTGTGAGCATGGATTATTTATAAGATGTTCACTCCCAATTAGTGTGGCTTAAAACGTGAGCTTCAACTTGGCACGCAGCAGCTGCAGCAGCCTGTTCTGAGAAGGTTGGGCAGGTCTGGGGGTAAGCAAGCCTCTTGCTGAGCAATGGTGTGAGCCAGTGGCTAAGGTAACATTTGGGAGCAGCCCTGTTTTGAAACAGATTCTTATTTCAGATAAACAGTCCTGCAAGTGACATGATAAAATACATATAAGGGTACATTTTCCAAGGGCTGCCTGGGAAGCAATGCATATAGGCCCAGAGACTGTTAGGTCATTTTGACCCATTACTCCTCAAGTACCCACTTGGAAAATTGATGGAGTCACATTTAGGACCCATGTCCCCTTTGGTGGAAACCCCATTTTGTACCTTGATGGAGACTCACAGATAGTGGCTTCTAAATTCCAAGGTCGGGTATGAAGGAACAGCTTCTGGGAAAAACAGTTTAATTTACCCATTTTTTTTAACCAAATCTAATTAACCAAATTTAATTAACCCATTTGCTGAGGTTAATGAAACCCTTGTTAACCTGACTCAGAAGGAGGCTGGAAAGGAGGCCTTTTAAGCTAAGATTCCTAATAGGCTCCATGCCTCAGGGAGCCATGAACCCGTCAGAGACAGGGCACCAGGTGCATGCTCTGAGGCTGCTGACTCTGTCCTGGAAGCCCGCAAGGGGCTGATTTGAACACAGACCAGGATCAGAAGTGTGGCCAGCACTCCAGACTCTCCTGAAGTTATTCAAAACCCGACTTTGTTATTTAGTCTAAAACAAAGTGGACCTCCAGAATCCTGACATGTTCCGCTGAAATTGCGGCCGGGCACTCCAACACTGAACGGAAATGATTTGGGGATGATGTACATCCTCAATTAGCCGACCTGCTGCTCCATGTTATGGGGGCCTCCTTCTCCATCAACGGTGTTGGCGAGGCAGCCATAAAGACCCAAAGCTATGATTCTCCTGCCTGAAGTTTAGTGTCAGTGCAGTGAACTGACAAGCTCAGCCTGTTTTGTAGTTGCCAGGAGTCACTGTTATAAAACTCCCCTTCATCTGGCATTGGCCAAAAGCCCCGTCAGCTGACTCAGCCAAGAAGGTTTGAACATCATGAAAGCGGGTGCCCTTTCCTCCCTTGCAATGGTGTTTCCTTAGCAGTTCTTTACCCTGGCTGTGTTTTCTGACCCTTTGGGGACAGTTATCATGCTAAGCCTGTCCTTGTCTAGAGAGTGGTTCATTTCTTTCCTGAATGCAAAGCTTGTGCTCAGGAGGTAAAGAATGGGCCAAACCTCTGCAGACATACAGAGAGAAGAGGCTAAATAGGCACTCTCTGCAGTCAGAGAACATTCTGTCAGGACACAGAGGAGCTTGAGAGCTCCAGAGGGCACAGTATCAGGAAACCATGGAGGTCTTTTCTTCTCAACTCAAAAGATGGTGAGATCAGTTCAGGACTGGCCTGGCCAAGTGAAAAGATTTGGAGACATCACACATTGCTGCATGCAATGAGCTCAAAATCTAAGGTTGAGAGAGGAGGGGTTCACAGCGGCATGAGATGCACTTCCTCCCACACTGAAAGCTGTTGCTTCCAATCGGACCCTCCATGCCGGTGACCTTGAGGTAAAAGAGCAGAAATACAAAGTGAAGCATTTCTACTGCTTGAAAGGAATACATTTAGCAAGCCCCTACCTCCTTCGATCTTTTGTAGGAAGACTGTGCCAAATGCTAGATGAACAATTTTATCCCTGATCCACCAAAAAGGGAAGGAAAAAAAAGCAGCTGAGGCTTATAGGAAGGATTTCTGCAGAACAACGTCAGTGGGAAAACATTGTAACAAGACTTGGATCAGATTTACAACAGGAGCAGAGCTTTTTCTTTATTGATTATTTTAAGTCTTTTTCAAAGAATTTTCCTGGGACTTTAGAAAAATTCAATGGAAGACATTACGTATTTGCTTATGGGTGGAGATGGCACTTTTTCTGAGAAATATATATATATACACATATATTTCTAAGTAATATATATATTTCTCTATATAAATTTATATTAGAAATTTATATATATAATTTTAATAATATGGGTGGAGATGGCACTTTCTTTTTCTAAGAAATATATATATATTTCTAAGTACTATATAGGTGTGTCTATGTATATATATACCTATATAGTACTATATATGTGTCTATATATATACCTATATAGTACTATATATACTTATATAAGTATATATTATATACATATTATTTAGAAATTTATATACATATACATTTATATACCTGTAAATTTATATACATATACATTTATATACATGTAAATTTATATACATATACATTTATATACATGTAAATTTATATACATATAAATTTCTAAGTAATATATATTACTTAGAAATATATAATTATATTACATATAATATATAACACCAAACAGAATATATAATATATATTATATAATAAATTTAATATATAAAATTATATATGTTTATATGTAGTGTGTGTGTATACATGTATATATATATATATATACACACAAAAACACAGAATTTGGCATTACTTAGCATGGAAAATATAATATTTTGGGGGTGTTTTCCTAAAAATGGCCTAGCCTTTCAAATATAAAGCATTCTTTTCTTAAAATGTCTTAAGTTTTAGCCATCTCCCTCATTCTTTTCCAGATAAATGCCTCCAAATAACTTAGTCCTCAACCTGAAGCCAAAGTGATTTTGGTGTGCCAGGATTGAAATACTTCTGCATTCACAACTGAATGGATAAAGGGGCACTCCTTGTGGCTCCTCATTGTATGTCCCCTAGAGGGTCAGCAAGGCCAAGAATTGGTTTGTGGAACAAATATCCATTACTACAATCAGGGATGAAAAAGAGTATACCCCATGGATTTTGCTCTCAGGAGTGATTGGTTCAGCGAGTGAAATAAGACCAACATGCACGGAAGGGTTGATGATGCTAGAATCTCCTACACTTTGCCAGCCACAGGGAAGTCAAATCAGTATTGACTCAAATCAGCACCAGACCGGTCACTTTTAGAAGTGATACCATGGGAGGCAATTAAACCCAGGAAAATGCTGAGCACTAGAATGACCATGCAGGAAGGGGCCTTAGAAATAGATCCTGTATGTCTTCACCTGATGGTGCCAGGGCCAGAACAGAGGCCTACAAGGGTAAGAGCAAGCTCAGCGCCACAGAACTTGTAGGTAACAGAGCCAGGCTCAAGTGCACGCTTCCTGACTGCAATTTCAACACTCCCATTCAAGGTGAGAGTGAAAAGTATTTTCCCCTCAGCTTTCCCCGGTGATATTCCCCTATGCACCAGCAGAGCATGAGGGTATGAGACGAAGATGCACATCCTAGCCCCAGCTTTGCTACTGACTAGCCACGTGTGTTTGAGCAACTCACAAAACTTCTCCAGATTTCAGACTCCTCATCTGTAAAATAAAGTCATTTGATTTGTCCATTGCTCTCCATAGTTCACCAAAGTGCCCCTCGTAGGAGAGTGGAATGGATGATGTTTAGTGTAGAAGCTTGGAGATGTGGCAATAAGTGACCTTGTGCAAGTGAGAAATGCACTCAATGTATTGGAATTTGTCTGTCTTAATAATGTGTGGCTTCTACATTTTACTTTGTAATATATCTGTGTTTGCTTTCAGGTGAAAATACTGTTTGAAATGTCTTACTACCCATGAAACTTGGTTCACCAAAGAGGGCCTGTTTTCCCTGAAGTACAAGGACTAGAAGGTTTTCTGAGGCCACCCCAGGCCCCCATTCATTGATTTCATGTCTTAAGTTTGTGTTTTTTATTTTATCACACCCTCCTATTTCTGGTTCCCAGAATGTAAGTAGTTCTCCCTCCACAATGTTCAATGGTCCTCAATAATGTCCGGCTATGTGAAGATGGAAAGGTGAGGGAAAATTAGCACCATAAGCAGAGTCTGGGAAGGTACACAGACGTTTAACAGATGGAAGCAGGAGGGCTGCCATTCTAGAAAGATATGAGGAGTGCTCATCAGCCTGGCTTCCGCTAGACGAGATCTACTTTGGTGTCTAGCCAAATTTTGATCCTTTGCCTTAAATCTTTTCTGGAAAGAGATGGGCTATGAATAAATATTTGGATTTAGGAGGAATTAGTTTAAACATCTCTGAAAAATACCACATTATCTCTTCTTCAGATGCAAATCTTTTGAGTACCTAAGAGTGGATTTTCCTCTCTCTTGAGTTGACCCCCAAACCAAGCCTAACTTTGCCTTGGCTCTCTGATTCTGGCTCCCAACACCTCTGGAACTGTGGGGTGACTGGGAGTGGAAAGCATAAAGCTGGGGGATGCAAAGAAGGATGGTTCTCACCCAGTCTCTGGGCATTTATCAGTAGAGAGGGAGGTCAGCCAAGTTCCTCATCTGCTACAGCAGCAAAGGCGTTCTCCCCAGTGACTTTTCCAGATGGAAAAGTGCTCTGAGCTTCTGACCATCTCCCAGAGGATAAAGGGAATTTGATGAGGAGAGATTTTTGCTCTTCAAGGCAATTGCGCCTGCATGAATCAAGCTGTTGGTTGGCATCTCCAAGCACCTTGCACATAGTAGGCATATGACAGTGATTTGTCAGATGCACAAATCAATACCATTCTTCCACCAAAAAAGAAAAGGTGGCAAGTGGTTTATGAAAAAGAACATTCCATTACAACACAGCATCTCGGCCCAGGTTTAGTGTTCAAGCCTATATTTAGAGAATAACAGACTAACCTAGAAGAGGATGGAATTATTGTGTAACCAAATGATTTCAACTCTGGCTGCATGTTAGAATCACCTGGTAAGCTTTTGAAAAATGCTGATGCCCCACTTGAGAGTAATTGAATCAGAAACTCTGGGGAGAAGCCCAGGCATTGGTATTTAGTTGTAATTTCCCAGGTGATTCTGGTGCACAATGAGACTGTAAATGACTCATCTCTCCAGGCAGGTGGAGTGATTTACCCAGGATCCCACCAGGCTGGTGCGGGGCCGGGGAAGAGAATCCAGGTCTCCCCATCCAACCCTGTGCTCTTTCCCACACACCACATCAACTCTTCTTTGGCCCTGTGGCCTGTGGGATAACTTGCACTTTTCCACTGGGAATAGGGAGCCGCAGTTGACCCACTAACCCCCTGGAAACAAGTGCCTCGGTACCATGGGAATTTTCCTGGTCCTATTTGTGGAAATGCTCCAACCTTGGATGTTTTTCCAGTAAAGGATATTATGAGCAGGGTCCCTTTGGTAACTATCTATAAGCATTATTTGTGAGGCATGGGAAGATTCTGGCCCCAAAATATCCCCTTTGCCTTCAGTTACTTATGCTACAAGGCATGTTATAAGAATATTTTAGGTGGTTAAGAGATATTAGTTATTAGAATATAAATAAAGCTGTGAGTAGCCCCTTTTCTCTTGCTATTCTAAATGAAGAGTTGAAGGTTTAAGTACCTAGCACAGTGCTTAGCTTTAAGTTTCACAGTACTTAATGGCAACTACCTCTTATCCTATTCTTGCTATGTTTGAATAAACCATGCTGGGTCTTACGTACATTCTCTAATTTAATTATCACTCAAAACTTAGGAGGAAGTACATATCCTTGTATTAAAATGAAGACACTGAGGCTCACATTCTAATTGTGATGCCTATAGCTTTGAATGAAACTGGAAGTTCCTATTAGCTTGAACTAACCCCTTCTGCTTTACCTAAGAGGAAAATGAGGCCTAGAAAGGTGCTGTGATTTTCTCTGGGAATATGTATCAGGTTCAATTGTTTATCAGTGATTCATGTCATAATTAATGTATCAGTTCCTTTCAAAATTAGAAAAGGAAAGGCCTTTGAGTCTCTCCGTTTGGTGTTCAAATCCTGGTCTGACCATTTTCTGGCTGTGAAAAAAGTTACTTAACTTGAAAGAGCCCCACCTCTGGAAGGAAAGGAGGAAGGCAGGGGAAGAAAAAGAAGAGAGAGGGAGGAAAAGAAAGAGGAAGGAAAAATGCAGAGAAGGAAAAGAAAAAGAAAAAAAGAAAAGAGAAAGGCAAGGAAGGGAGGGAGAGGACCATTCTCTACACAAGGCAGAGACAGAAGATACATGATGAGGAAGTGGTTGGTGGTGCCAAGCCACTGAAGGTCAAAGGGTGCTTGATGTTGCCTTCTAAAGGATATTTTCTTGAATCCAAGATTCCAATCAGAAGTCCAGAACCTGCTGCAAGAAGGAGGAGAAGGCTTGAAACTGGGATAAACAGAAGGAGGAAAAGTGTAAGTGAGAGTTTCTACAGAAACAGGGCAGGGGAAGAGCTGAATTTGTTCCAGAGAAATTCAGGGACAAGAAAGATGTGAAAAGAAAATGCCAATGTTGGGTTCATGAGGGCTCTGAATGGCTTCCCTATAGGACTGAAGCAAAAGGCGTCGTAGGAGTCCAAGGCATGAAACAGTATATTCCACCAGAAGAATGTACGTCTTTGAAGTACCCTGCCCCACTCCCCAAAAAAAGGTTCATTGCAGACTATAGCTTTTGAAGAAAAAAGAAGGAAAAACCGGTGAAAGTGAATCAAAGGAAGTGATAAATCTGTCAGTGACCCTCTCCTGAAACAAAGCACATGACGCTTAATTAATGCATTTAGCTGCCTAACCAGAGAAGCCTGGTAGTCAGGCCCACCTCCAGAGCCTCACCCAGTTCTGGAGTTCTTTGAAGATGAAAAGCACTTTTAAGTGCGGACTCGGACGATGACCACGAATGCTGTTAACTCCATGGGGAAAAAAATAAAAACACATATTAAATGTGTTATAATACTTATGAGCACCGTTTGAAGGCAGTGTCCTCTAAACATAGGAAGGCATTCATAAGGAAGTAGAGAAAAATGAGAAGGGGGTTGAGGGAGGTGGAGAGGCCAGGGCAGGCCTGGTAGGAGTGCTCTCTAATGCCACACACTGGACAGGGTGACAAAGAAGGCTTTAGGCAGGAGGAGGAGGGAACAGTGGGAGACAGGACACTACCAATATGAAATGTCAAGTGCCGGGAACTGAGAAGAGAAAACTAAGGCCACTCTGAGACTGGGCCATGTGAGAAGAAAACAATTGTGTCACGGTGAGGAGGTAGAAGTCATTAAATGTCTAGAGAAGGGACATTACCCACATTTAAAGGCATCGAGCACCAAAGCTTTACTACTAGCCTGGGAAAACAGTGAAAGAGGATGTGAACAAGAAATTCTCAAAAAGCAGAACAGCGCTCCTGGATGAGAAACTCCGTAGAAGCTGAACGCTGCTCCTCAATGGCCTTTCTCTCCCTGTCTTTCTCTCTCCTGTCTCTGTGTCTCTGCTATCTATCCAGCACTCATCAAAGTTAGCTGAAATGACAATAGGCAATACTCAAAAATGAGGAAAAGCAAAAAGTGGCATCCAAACAAAGGTAGGGACCTGTTTACATGAATCATGTGTATTAGTGTATTTCTTTTTCTTTTTCCCCATCCCCAACTTAGGGAGATTTCTAAGGTAGCAGATGGACCATTCAAAGACTTAGAAAATGAGGCCAAAGACATGAATAAATGGTAAGAGTAGTGAGTCTTGCTTTTAAATGGAATTCGTAATTTCTTTCTTTTTCTTTTAATTAAATTTAATTTTTTTTTGGAGACAGGATCTCACTCTTGCCCCAGCTGGAGTGCAGCAATGCAATCATGGCTCACTGCAGCCTCAACCTCCTGGGTGCAAGCATTCCTCCTGCCTTAGCCTCCTAAGTAGCTGGGACTACAGACACGTGCCACCATGCCCAGCTTTTATTTTCTTGTAGAGACAGGGTCTCGCTTTGTTGCCCAGGCTAATTTATTTCTTTTAATTATTTGATTCAAGAACATAAGAGCATATCTGAAGTTTACTCATAAATTTGGGGAGACTTTCATGCCATCGGACTAACCCCGCAGAGGAGGGCAAGAAGAGGCCAAGTGGTATGGCAGAACGAACATGCAAGTGGTGGCCCCAAGCTCCAACTGCTTTTATTTGCTCCTCTGGGGACATTCAGCCTTGGCCTGTTACCAGATTCTGAGGTTCAGTTTTCCCATTTGTGTCAGAAATATGGTATCTCAAAGACTGGACTCAAGAAATCTCTTTTTCTGAATTGACATATCACCAATACTTTGTGAATAAAATTTTGGAGCTTTGGCATTTTCATTACCTCCTGATACCTGTTTCAAAAAAGTACTACTTTCCAGGTATCAGCTTATGAATCTGGGAGAAATCGCGTCAGCTGTACTTAAGCCTTCCTGCTGCTAACTTCCTGGTCAAGACATTGTTGAGTTTGACGCTTCTTTCTAGGCAGCCCCAGTATAGTTTCTTGGGACGAAGTATGTTCAAGGAGCCTTTCCCATTCTACCCTAATAAAGTAAGTGGATGGGACCATCTCTCAAGTGTTCCTGGGCCACCTCTTCCTGTGTACCTTGGACACATCCATTGGGAAGGCCTCAGAGCATGGTGAGGCTAAGACCTGGGTGTAGCCTAGGCCCTCTCATGCATCAGCTGTGTGGCTGGAGCAGATGTTACTCTTCTTGTGCCTCAGTTTTCTCATCTATGAAACACTCATAATAAGTGTGCTTCAGAGAGTGGTGTTAGATAAAATAGTACATAAAAAACACTTAGCACTATGTCTGTTTTAGAGTGAAATCAATAAACGCAAACTTTTATCATAATGTCATTGTCATTAATACAATTACCAGGAACTTATTACATAAGGAGTAGCCACAAATTAAATTCTGCTCACTGCTCTGGTTGTTCATGACTCAGATGTTTTTCCCATCCCCTTTCTGATTCTTATTGCTGGGTAGTTTTTTTTTAATTAAAATATAACAAGCCAAATATTGTTTAATGATAACAGTTAATTCAGGAGAATTATTTTTTCTCTTTTTTAAACACTTGAATTCATTCCACCTACCTTTATATTGGGGTCCTCAGGGTTAATTAGGAGCAACTTTGTACTTGGATAGTTGGTTAATCACCAAGAAGAATGTTGGAAGAAAGCTACTCATATGCTTTTCATCTCAGCATCCAATTCCCAGGAAACCTGGAAAAAACCATTTTACTTGTCTAAGGCCACCTACAGTATTAGGTAATTATTAAAGCTGATTGCATATCAGAGCCTAAATACAGTGCTGCAGAACCATGCTCCCCTCATGCTCCCCTCACAGCAAATGAATCAGAGATGCTGCCATGTATTTTTGAAGAGTAAATCTTTGTGCTAATTAATTATATTAATATCAACATGTTGATATTGATATAATTAGCACAGTGGATGACACTGATATAATTAGCACAAATATTTACTCTTCAAAAATAAGTGGCAGTGCATATGCATATAATAACCTTAATAATAATACTGAGCTGTTATAGCATCACTTTCTCTGAGGAATTTACAAAATACATAAATAGCAAATAATTAAAACTCAAACTCCATTGACAGCTTTGATAGCATCATTGAGCAAAGTTGAAGGGGTTTATGCAGTCAGAGTAACCTCATAAATACATTCTGACAGGGGCATTTTTTGCCCAAACAGAAGTGACTCTCCAAGCAGCTATCAGCAGGCCTAAACTAAGAGATATACCAAATTCTGTAATTGAATTGAAATTGAATAGGGCCCTGTCTCTTTCTTTATTCTGATTCATTTTCAACTAATCTAAAACCACAATTATTTTATTCTAAAATGAAACAGAATTGGGTAAAAGCAAGGATGTTGGGATACAAGACAGAAAATACATTCAGGTGTCCTTGTCCCCAGCGTCTTTTACGTAGAAAGACCATGGGCCTGCTAAATCTATCCAGAGGCCATCTCTCTTTTGTTAGAAAATGTAGACTCCACACCTCATCACATAATTGTATGTGGTACCATGAGAAGAGAGGTGGCATGGTGCCTAATGGTTCCATTGGCACTCTGCTGTCAGGAGCCGATGAGAACCAACTTTCCCACTGTGTTTGTGATGGGAGATATTAATCTCAACCAATTTCTTATTTCTTTATTTCTGAGAACAGGCTAATTGAGTTTCACATTCTCTTACCATTACAAGTATATTTACTGCCACCAGCACAGCATATATGCACAGAAACACACACATACATATCTGCGCATGCAAACTGATAAACATCACACACAAAACAAAACATAACTGTGAGTTCCAATGAACCCATTGATAAGCATGAAAGATACAGGCCAGGAGACTTTTAAAATATGTTGTGCTTACTGGCAAACATTGGAAAAGTAAAATTGACTTCATGGACTGACAGAAAGAGACATTAGTTATTTTAACCCTCCTTTCCTTTAAGCACTAACTTCTATAATGGAGCATCCCAGATGTTTTGCTTCTTAGTGCCTCTTTGGATGTGAAAATTGCACAGCAGGAGGCAACATCTGGGGGAGAAAGGAGAGATTGTGTAAGAGACTTAGGATATTGGTGCGCACCCGGTTGTGATTCTTGGGTATGTTTCAGAGAATTTTTTTAAAAGGCAGCCTCCATTGTAATTATCACTTATAATTAATTTCCAGGTGCAACAGCAGAAGAGTATTTCAATATTCCAGTTTTCTAGAGAAAAAGGATTTTTCTTGCATTTATGCAGATTTAGAATTTCAGCTGTAAATTGACCTCCTCCTTACCACAAACCATATTGTTTTGCAACCTCTTAATACATAAAACTGCTTTGGTCCTTCAGTGAAAGATGTCATTTTTACCATAATGAGAAAAGCTGGAAAGTCTCAGCATCTCATGAACGTCATTGCTCAAACAGTGCTTGGTTCAGGGAGGGTTTGAGGTTCAATCCTGATGCTTGTGATTGTCTCATTTCATTCTGACATCATAATTGAGACTAATCTCCACTGATTTTTTCCCCTACGTTCGTTCTTGCTTTCAAGTTTAATCATCCACTAGAATTTGGACATAACAGCAGTGGAATGGGTGTTTTCTGAAAAACACACATTGGAATCATTTTGCATTGTAGCTTCAGTTCATGACGTTTTGCTAAGCAGGTATCCAAAGGCACACACTGAAATCATTTTGCCGGCATACTCTTGCCTTTTAATAGCTTCCTAACAGGGTATCTGAAGAAACACTCTCGAAACATTTTGCCCTCCTAATTTTATGTTGTAATGACATCAAAATGTCATAAAGCAATTACCGTCCCAAGCACAAAATGATCTTTAGAAGTTACTTTCTCCATAGGCTCATTAACTAACGCCTTTCTAGCTTTAATATCTTGATTGTTTAAAAAAATGTTTAATACTAATTGAGAGGCTTCATTTAAAACTGAATACCATTTATTTAGCACAATCTCTGTCTCTCTCTCTCTCTCTGTCTGTCTCTCTCTCTCTCTCCCCTCTCTCAACCAAATTGGACTAAGCTGACAGAACCCTATATTTATAGATACACACACACCTTCTGACCACTCCAGTTAAGATTCTAAGTGGAACTGATCTGGTACAAAGCAAAAATCAGCCTAGTGGATTGCTTTGGAGTCAAAGGAAACAGTAGATACTGGCTGTGTCCTTGGCAGTGAGCACATCCCAAAGTTTCTGCATTGCCTGAAAACATGAGGCTGGGTACTCATTATGGGGTCTGGAAGAAATGTGAGATGTTTAACTGGAGAAGTTCTACATGGCAACACAACCATCTGATTCCAACCACACTTAGTTCTAATGATTGAGATCCACCAGGTATTTCTCCAAATAAAAATGCCAAATCAAGGGAACAAACAATGATACATTGGGTTCAGTTATTCTGTGATATAGGCTGTGATTTGCAAAGCTATACCCTCTTGAAACATCTGTAGGAAGAGTTAAAGCTTAAGTTTTCCTCTGAGCCATTTGAAATAAGTAAAGAATAGCCACCAACCTCTATCACCTTTTCTAGTATAAACATTAAAACAAATGTGCTTGTCTCACATGTGCCAGATAATACTCATAACTTAACCTTTAACTATCTGAGCACGTTCTTATCTGGATAATGGAAGGGTTGGAAATGAGCTCAACGAATTTGCACAACACAATGCCAAGGATGTAATGGCCTCTCTACTCAAATCAAGAGATAAGATGGTCTCTGACTTTTTCTATAGACTCTCTGTCCATGGCTAAACAACATAGCTCTGTTCTTGCCAAATATTTTTTTTTTCTGTTTTAAGCATCCTCAAAGGTGACCCATAGAGTTCTAGCAACCAGTCTGATCATAGAAAAGAGGCAGAATGATTGGTTCAGATGTCTGAAAGTAAAGCTAAAACTGGGAGGAACTACTTTGTTAATAATAAATAACAAGAATGATAGATGAATAAAAATAAGCATCTTAATGATTTACCATTGCTATGAAACCAATAGGCTGGTAATCCAATCCGATATCTGCAAATTTGTATAATCCTCAGGGCAAAACAATTTAATGGGCTGTCTCTTTTATAGTTACAAAAGGCCTTTCATGTGATCAATTATACATAAGAGTACAATAAATGTAACTTTCTTCATACTAATCACATCTAACTTAAATTCTCTTGTTGGTCTTTGGAGTGTATGTGGCATTCCCAATAAAGTTTTTAGTTCTGACTCTTACCAAAAATTAATCTGCCCAGAACTTCCAAATAAATCTTCAATATGAGAGCCTTTTTTTTCCACACTAAATAAAACTGTTCAAACAATATGGTTTGTTAGAAAATTGCCACCTCCTCCTGTTCTGGCCCCTTCCTCGACACAACAATCCTGCTGCCTCTGTAAGCCAGTGGGCAGTGGGGGGTTGGTTTGATTGTTTTTCTTCTGTTTGGTTTTGTTTGTATTTTGTTGAAAAGGCAGCCTAACACTGTGTTAACACCGTCACCTGAGGCTAACAAAACTTGGCTGAGAGATGGAGATTTCCAGTCCTCACTCCAGTGACAGGTCCCAGGAGGCCCTCAGACCCTCCCAGATTCGTATAAAGTCTAAATTCCCATCTGTTTTATTATACATTTAATTGGTTTGCTCCTCTATGGAACAGGAAAGTAAAATGAAACCCCTCATCATGTGCCACTTAAGTTAGGGGTAAAGGTCACGCTGACTCTCAAAGAAGTGTAAAAAACAAGAAATGACTAAATTCCTCCCAATTGCCTAAGTCAATCAGTTGATGCCTGACTCTGAGTTGGTTGATTCAATAAATTGGTTTGTTAGCTACTATTAAGTACCAGAAACTATTCTAGATGCTGTAGATACAGTCATAAGTAAGAATTAACTCTGTGTTTGCTTCCAAGAGTAGAATGGACTTTAAGACCTCCCCTGTTCCTAGACACACGATATACAATTCATTTCACAATGGGAAGCATCTCAGGACATAAAGCATAGCACTGAGGAAAAGAATAGAGAACATCAGTGGGTTCTTTTCTTCAAGCATCCAAGAAGAAAAGAAAGGTTTCTCAGAAAGGAGATTTCTTAAGGTCCTAGTTGGGGGATTACTTAATCCCTAGAGGACCCATTTTGGAGTTACATATCCTGAGAAAGTTGCATGTATGTGAACGTTTAGGAAAATCCAGGTCTAACTACTAAAATAAAAGGTGAGAGAGTTTGTGTGTTTGTGCGTGTGTATTGTTTGCCCAAGAGTACCTAAGAAAACATATTCTGAAGGCTCACTTGCTGCCTGTTCCATGATTTTGGCCTTTCAAGTGTGGTTTGCTAAAGAAATCAGGCACAGTACAGCAAATTGGAAAAATGAGCTGGAACATCATAATCTACTTCAGCTAGAGCAAAGAAAAAGACATCTGGTAGGCCACTTGGAAGCCAGCCAATGATGAAGACTTCAATTAAAATAAAGAACATGTCCTCAGGAGAGCATCTCCGAGCTCAAGAAGTTATAAGTCCAGTGAGCTACTTGAAAGCCAACTACTAGAAAAAGCCATTTTCAAATAAAACAATCAAAGTGAGCAGGCTTTGAATTCTTCCAAGAAACCTCTTTCTGCATGTCTGTCCTAACTAATGATTTAATAGGAGTTAGACAGGCCACTACTCAATGCTGGAAACGGGCTGTTATACAAGAAGAGAAGCTATAGGTCTGCCTGTAATGTTTCTGGGTAAACTCAAATGTTAGCATCAAGTTACAGGGGGTGCTATGGTGCGGCAGAGAGTGAGCTGGACTAGGAGTTAGCACATCTGGGTTCCAGTTCCAGCTTTGCCACTTGTTACTTGTGAGTCTTAGGCAGGAGACTTCATCCTTGTGGGTCTCAGTTTCCTCAGCTGAAAATGAGGTTACTAAAACTTGCATCATAGAAATAAAGGGAGAAGTACATGAAATATTCCATGGAGAGATGCTTAACACTAGTGCCTGGCATATAAAATGCTTACAACATGTTAGTTAAAGAGTATAAACCTGAGGGTGGAGCCAAGATGGCCGAATAGGAACAGCTCCGGTCTCCAGCTCCCAGCCCCAGCGACACAGAAGACGGATGATTTCTGCATTTCTGCTTGAGGTACTGGTTTCATCTCACTAGGGAGTGCCTAACAGTGGGTACAGGACAGTTGGTGAAGTGCACTGTGTGCAAGCCGAAGCAGGGCGAGGCATTGCCTCACTCGGGAAGCGCAAGGGGTCAGGGAGTTCCCTTTCCTAGTCAAAGAAAGGGGAAACAGACGGCACCTGGAATATCGGGTCAGTCCCACCCTCATACTGCGCTTTTCCAACGGGCCTGGAAAATGGCACACTAGGAGATTGTGTCCCGCACCTGGCTCGGAGGGTCCTATGCCCACGGAGTCTCACTGATTGCTAGCACAGCAGTCTGAGATCAAGCTGCAAGGCGGCAGCGAGGCTGGGGGAGGGGCGCCCGCCATTGCCCAGGCTTGCTTAGGTAAACAAAGCAGCCAGGAAGCTGGAACTGGGTGGAGCCCACCACAGCTCAAGGAGGCCTGCCTGCCTCTGTAGGCTCCACCTCTGGGGGCAGGGCACAGACAAACAAAAACTCAGCAAGAAACTCCACAGACTTAAATGTCCCTGTCGGACTGACAGCTTTGAAGAGAGTAGTGGTTCTCCCAGCACGCAGCTGGAGATCTGAGAACGGACAGACTGCCTCCTAAAGTGGGTCCCTCACCCCTGAGCAGCCTAACTGGGAGGCACCGCCCCAGTAGGGACAGACTGACACCTCACTCGCCGGGTACTCCTCTGAGACAAAACTTTCAGAGGAACTATCAGACAGCTGAATTTGTGGTCTCACGAAAATCTGCTGTTCTGCAGCCACCGCTGCTGACACCCAGCCAAACAGGGTCTGGAGTGCACCTCTAGTAAACTCCAACAGACCTGTAGCTGAGGGTCCTGTCTGGTAGAAGGAAAACTAACAAACAGAAAGGACATCCACACCAAAAACCCATCTGTACATCACCATCATCAAAGACAAAAAGTAGATAAAACCACAAAGATGGGGAAAAAACAGAACACAAAAACTGGAAACTCTAAAAAACAGAGCACCTCTCCTCCTCCAAAGGAACGCAGTTCCTCACCAGCAATGGAACAAAGCTGGATGGAGGATGACTTTGACGAGGTGAGAGAAGAAGTCTTCAGACGATCAAACTACTCTGAGCTACGGGAGGAAATTCAAAACAATAGCAAAGAAGTTAAAAACTTTGAAAAAAAATTAGAAGAATGGATAACTAGAATAACCAATGGAGAGAAGGGCTTAAAGGAGCTGATGGAGCTGAAAGCCAAGTTTCGAGAACTACGCGAAGATTGCAGAAGCCTCAGTAGCAGATGTGATCAACTGGAAGAAAGGGTATCGCTGATGGAAGATGAAATGAATGAAATGAAGAGAGAAGGGAAGTTTAGAGAAAAAAGAATAAAAAGAAATGAACAAAGCCTCCAAGAAATTTGGGACTATGTGAAAAGACCAAACCTACGTCTGATTGGTGTACCTGAAAATGATGGGGAGAATGGAACAAGTTGGAAAACACTCTGCAAGATATTATCCAGGAGAACTTCCCCAATCTAGCAAGCAGGCCAGCATTCAGATTCAGGAAATAGAGAGAACGCCACAAAGATACTCCTCGAGAAGAGCAACTCCAAGACACATAATTGTCAGATTCACCAAAGTTGAAATGAAGGAAAAAATGTTAAGGGCAGCCAGAGAGAAAGGTCGGGTTACCCACAAAGGGAAGCCCATCAGACTAACAGCTGATCTCTCAGCAGAAACTCTACAAGCCAGAAGAGAGTGGGGGCCATATTCAACATTCTTAAAGAAAAGAATTTTCAACCCAGAATTTCCTATCCCGCCAAACTAAGCTTCATAAGTGAAGGAGAAATAAAATACTTTACAGACAAGCAAATGCTGAGTGATTTTGTCACCACCAGGCCTGCCCTAAAAGAGCTCCTGAAGGAAGCACTAAACATGGAAAGGAACAACCGGTACCAGCCACTGCAAAAACAGCCAAATTGTAAAGACCATCGAGGCTAGGAAGAAACTATAGCAACTAACGAGCAAAATAACCAACTAACATCATAATACAGGATCAGATTCACACATAACAATATTAACGTTTAATGTAAATGGGCTAAATGCTCCAATCAAAAGACACAGACTGGCAAACTGGATAAGGAGTCAGGACCCATCATGTGCTGTATTAAGGAAACCCATCTCACGTGCAGAGACACACATAGACTCAAAATAAAGGGATGGAGGAAGATCTATCAAGCAACTGGAAAACAAAAAAAGGCAGGGGTTGCAATCCTAGTCTCTGATAAAATAGACTTTAAACCAACAAAGATCAAAAGAGACAAAGAAGGCCATTACATAATGGTAAAGGGATCAATTCAACAAGAAGAGCTAACTATCCTAAATATATATGCACCCAACACAGGAGCACCCAGATTCATAAAGCAAGTCCTGAGTGACTACAAAGGGACTTAAACTCCCACACAATAATAATGGGAGATTTTAACACCCCACTGTCAACATTAGACAGATCAACGTGACAGAAAGTTAACAAGGATATCCAGGAATTGAACTCAGCTCTACATAAAGTGAACCTAATAGACATCTACAGAACTCTCCACCCCAGGTCAACAGAATATACATTTTTTTCAGCACCACACCACACCTATTCCAAAATTGACCACATAGTTGGAAGTAAAGCTCTCCTCAGCAAATGTAAAAGAACAGAAATTATAACAGACTGTCTTTCAGACCACAGTGCAATCAAACTAGAACTCAGGATTAAGAAACTCACTCAAAACCGCTCAACTACATGGAAACTGAACAACCTGCTCCTGAATGACTATTGGGTACATAATGAAATGAAGGCAGAAATAAAGATGTTCTTTGAAACCAACGAGAACAAAGACACAACATACCAGAATCTCTGGGACACGTTCAAAGCAGTGTGTAGAGGGAAATTTATAGCACTAAATGCCCACAAGAGAAAGCAGGAAAGATCCAAAATTGACACCCTAACATCACAATTAAAAGAACTAGAAAAGCAAGAGCAAACACATTCAAAAGCTAGCAGAAGGCTAGAAATAACTAAAATCAGAGCAGAACTGAAGGAAATAGAGACACAAAAAACCCTTCAAAAAATTAATGAATCCCGGAGCTGGTTTTTTGAAAAGATCAACAAAATTGATGGACCGCTAGCAAGACTAATAAAGAAGAAAAGAGAGAAGAATCAAATAGATGCAATAAAAAACGAAAAAGGGGATATCACCACCGATCCCACAGAAATACAATCTACCATCAGAGAATACTACAAACACCTCTATGCAAATAAACTAGAAAATCTAGAAGAAATGGATAAATTCCTCGACAAATACACCCTCCCAAGACTAAACCAGGAAGAAGTTGAATCTCTGAATAGACCAATAACAGGTTCTGAAATTGTGGCAACAATCAATAGCTTACCAACCAAAAAGAGTCCAGGACCTGATGGATTCACAGCTGAATTCTACCAGAGGTACAAGGAGGAACTGGTACCATTGCTTCTGAAATTATTCCAATCGATAGAAAAAGAGGGAATCCTCCCTAACACATTTTACAAAGCCAGCATCGTCCTGATACCAAAGCCTGGCAGAGACATAACCAAAAAAGAGAATTTCAGACCAATATCCTTGATGAACATTGATGCAAAAATCCTCAATAAAATACTGGCAAACCGAATCCAGCAGCACATCAAAAAGCTTATCCACCATAATCAAGTGGGCCTCATCCCTGGGATGCAAGGCTGGTTCAACATACGCAAATCAATAAATGTAATCCAGCATATAAACAGAAGCAAAGACAAAAACCACATGATTATCTCAATAGATGCAGAAACGGCCTTTGACAAAATTCAACAACGCTTCATGCTAAAAACTCTCAATAAATTAGGTATTGATGGTACATATCTCAAAATAATAAGAGCTATATACGACAAACCCACAGCCAATATCATACTGAATGGGCAAAAACTGGAAGCATTCCCTCTGAAAACTGGCACAAGACAGGGATGCCCTCTCTCACCGCTCCTATTCAACATAGTGCTGGAAGTTCTGGGCAGAGCAATCAGGCAGGAGAAGGAAATAAAGGGTATTCAATTAGGGAAAGAGGAAGTCAAATTGTCCCTGTTTGCAGATGACATGATTGTATATCTAGAAAACCCCATTGTCTCAGCCCAAAACCTCCTTAAGCTGATTAGCAACTTCAGCAAAGTCTCAGGATACAAAATTAATGTACAAAAATCACAAGCATTCTTGTACACCAATAACAGACAAACAGAGAGCCAAATCATGAGTGAACTCCCATTCACAATTGCTTCAAAGAGAATCAAATACCTAGGAATCCAACTTACAAGGGATGTGAAGGACCTCTTCAAGGAGAACTACAAACCACTGCTCAATGAAATAAAAGAGGATACAAACAAATGGAAGAACATTCCATGCTCATGGGTTGGAAGAATCAATATCGTGAAAATGGCCATACTGCCCAAGGTAATTTATAGATTCAATGCCATCCCCATCAAGCTACCAATGACTTTCTTCACAGAATTGGAAAAAACTACTTTAAAGTTCATATGGAACCAAAAAAGAGCCCACATCGCCAAGTCAATCCTAAGCCAAAAGAACAAAGCTGGAGGCATCATGCTACCTGACTTTAAACTATACTACAAGGCTACAGTAACCAAAACAGCATGGTACTGGTACCACAACAGAGACATAGATCAATGGAACAGAACAGAGCCCTCAGAAATGATGCCGCATATCTACAACTATCTGATCTTTGACCACCCTGACAAAAACAAGAAATGGGGAAAGGATTCCCTATTTAATAAATGGTGCTGGGAAAAACTGGCTAGCCATATGTAGAAAGCTGAAACTGGATCTCTTCTTTACACCTTATACAAAAATTAATTCAAGATGGATTAAAGACTTATATGTTAGACCTAAAACCATTAAAATCCTACAAGAAAACCTAGGCAATACCATTCAGGACATAGGCGTGGGCAAGGACTTCATGTCTAAAACACCAAAAGCAATGGCAACAAAAGGCAAAATTGACAAATGGGATCTCATTAAACTAAAGAGCTTCTGCACAGCAAAAGAAACTACCATCAGAGTGAACAGGCAACCTACAGAATGGGAGAAAATTTTTGCAACCTACTTATCTGACAAAGGGCTAATATCCAGATTCTACAATGAACTCAAACAAATTTACAAGAAAAAAACAACCCCATCAAAAAGTGGGCAAAGGACATAAGCAGACACTTCTCAAAAGAAGACATTTATGCAGCCAAAAAACACATGAAAAAATGCTCATCATCACTGGCCATCAGAGAAATGCAAATCAAAACCACAGTGAGATACCATCTCACACCAGTTAGAATGGCCATCATTAAAAAAACAGGAAACAACAGGTGCTGGAGAGGATGTGGAGAAATAGGAACACTTTTACGCTGTTGGTGGGACTGTAAACTAGTTCAACCATTGTGGAAGTCAGTGTGGCGATTCCTCAGGGATCTAGAATTAGAAATACCATTTGACCCAGCCATCCCATTACTGGGTATATACCCAAAGGACTATAAATCATGCTGCTATAAAGACACATGCACACGTATGTTTATTGTGGCACTATTCACAATAGCAAAGAGTTGGAACCAACCCAAATGTCCAACAACGATAGACTGGATTAAGAAAATGTGGCACATATACACCATGGAATACTATGCAGCCATAAAAAATGATGAGTTCGTGTCCTTTGTAGGGACATGGACGAAACTGGAAAACATCATTCTCAGTAAACTATCGCAAGGACAAAAAACCAAACACCGCATGTTCTCACTCATAGGTGGGAGTGGGAATTGAACAATGAGAACTCATGGACACAGGAAGGGGAACATTACACTCCGGGGACTGTTGTGGGGTGGGGGGAGGGGGGAGGGACAGCATTAGGAGATATACCTAATGCTAAATGAGGAGTTAATGGGTGCAGGAAATCAACATGGCACATGGATACATATGTAACAAACCTGCACATTGTGCACATGTACCCTAAAACCCTAAAGTATAATAAAAAAATAAAAAAATAAAAAAAATTAAAAAAAAAAAGTATAAACCTGATAAAAGATAAAAATCATCTTTGCTAAAAATCAGCTATTAATGTTCATATTAGAGTAATGGAATCTGATATAAAGAGCATATATGACATAAATACTCTAACCCATAAGATAATGTTGTGTTTTCCTGAAGAAGAATCATGTGACTATGGAAGGGACCAAAATAATTTTGTAGAGTCCCAGAAACAGAAACAACTGGACACCAAGGCATTGAATCTCCACTCAATAAAAGAAATAAAGGGTCGGTGGTTGCAAATGTAATGAGGGTTCTGTAGATTGAAGTTGCACAGAAATTTTCAATAGACATGCAGGCTACTTACTTCTTGGTGTATCAATAACAGAGTTTTTTGTTAATATTCTTGATATAAAATTTTTAACAAGACCATTTGTATAATTATTCCCAGAAATGCCAGTAACCATGAAGTTAAACACCTGAATGAATTCAGGAGAATTAGCATAGATTATGACCCTAACTCTTTTAAAAAATTTATTTTAATTGACATAAAAAACTGTTTATCATGTATAACATGTTATTCTAAAACATAGTTAATTATCGTATATGGTATGAGATGAGGGTCTAACTTTATTCCTTTGCATGTAAATATCCAGTTGCCCAAACACCATTTCCACATTGTTTAATGGTTAAGTCTACCTAATTAATGTGTGCATTACTGCACATACTTTTTTTTTGTGATGAGAACACTTAAAATCTACTTTCCTAGCAATTTTCAAGAATGTAATACATTGTTATTAACTATAGCCACCATGTTGTATGATAGATCTCTTAAGTTTATTCTTCTTATCTAACTTTATTCTTTTGCATGTAGATATCTAGTTGCCTAAACATGACTTAGACACTGTAGAACGTATATTTTGGATATTAACCCCTTAATATCTAAATGTGTAAGGGGTTTTTGGATGTAAACCCTTAATATCCAAATCTCCAGAGGTATGGTTTGCAAATATTTTCTCCCATCCTGTAGATTGTCTCTTCACTCTGTTGATTGTTTCCTTGGCTGTGCAGAAGTTTTTTAGAGTGATATAATCCATTTGTCTTTTGCTTTTATTTTGGGGTTCATATTTTAAAAACTCATTGCTCAGACCAATGTTATGGAAATTTTCCCCTATGTTTTCTTCTAGAAGTTTTATAGTTTCAGGTCTTACATTTTGTCCTTAATCCATTTTGAATTAATTTTTATATATGGTGTGAGATGAGAGTCTAACTTTATTCTTCTGCATTTGGATATCCAGTTGTCTAAACATCATTTATTGAAGAAACTCTCCTTTCTCTGTTGTGTTTTCTTGGCATCTTTGTCAAAAATGAATTCACTATAAAGGCATGGGTTTATTTCTGGGCTTTTTATTCCATTCCATTGGTCTATTTGTCTCTTTTTATGCCAATACCATGCTGTTTATGCTATTTGGATTATTAAAGTTTTGTAGTATATTTTGGAGTCAGGTTGTGTGATACCTCTAGCTTTGTTTTTGGGGTTTTTGTTTTGTTTTGTTTTGCTCAAGATTACTTTGGCTATTCAGGGTCTTTTGTAGTTCCACATAAATTTTAGGATTTTTTCTATTTCTGTGAAAAATGTCTTGGGATTTTGATAGGGATGGTTTTGAGTTTTTAGATCACTTTGAGTAATATAGACATGTTAACAATATTAATTCTTCCAATTCATGAACATGGTATGTCTTTCCACTTATTTGTTCCTTCATTTATTTTTATCAATGTTTTATGGTTTTCAGTCTTTCTTTCACATCCTTGGTTAAATTTATTCCTTTTCTTTTTTTTTTTTTTTTTGTTTAGATGGAGTCTCGCTCCGTCACCAGGCTGGAGTACAGTGGTGCGATTTCGCTCACTGCAACCTCCGCCTCCCAGGTTCAAGTAATTCTCCTGCCTCAGCTTCCTGAGTAGCTGGGACTACAGGCATGCGCCACCACACCCAGCTAATTTTTGTATTTTTAGTAGAGACGGGGTTTCACCGTGTTGGCCAGATGGTCTCAATCTCTTGACCTCGTGATCCACCCACCTCAGCCTCCCAAAGTGCTGGGATTACAGGCATGAGCCACCACGCCCAGCTGGTTAAATTTGTTCCTAAGTGTTATGCCTGTAACTCTTGAAAAAGTAATTCTGAAATAAACATCAATTAATATTCTAGAGAGAATTTGTTCATTGAGACTTTCTTATTCACTAAGCACAAACAAAACCTATCTCTGTCAGGCCTTCTGTATTATTATAATATTTAAGTTGATCTGTGTTTGTGTATCTTTCTCTTCAGCCAGTAAGGAGTGTCTTGAAAGTAGAGATTGACTGTTACTCCTCTTTAAATCTTCGGCTACTATCAGAAAGACTGCATATAGTATATGCTAAAAAAAAAAAATGTTCAATGAATGAATGAAAGAATTCACCAAGAGCAATGCCTTGTGGAGTGGGATATATAAGTTTTATATATAAGTTTTGTGGCTTGTATATCTAGATAAGGGCTGGGGAAGGGGAGGAGAGGGGCATTAACAGAAGGTAAATAATAGAAATAGACTCGTCTTATACTTCAGAGTTTAGCTTGGAGGAGATGGTCCTTACATTCCCAAATCCAAACAATTGCTTTATTGGGCTGCTGACCCCAGGAAAGATAAAGTTCATTAGTAAACAATGTCTTCCTATTTGAAAACTGATGGATAAAGTCTGAAATAAAGATAGGCCAACTATGACTCCCAAAACTAATGACTGCTGATTACAGTAGAAGAAATCCCTCATCCCCTGCTACAGAGACAGCCTGCCCTCCAGCAGATGTGGAGGAATAATGCCTTTGCTCTCTTGGGAGATTCAGAGGGATCTGAAAACTGTCAGGCCTTGAGAAGTGGGAGTAGGTTTTTTGTGAAGCCAAGGATATGTGGATTCCAGGAGTCTGTGCCAGAGAACCAGGGCCTTACAAAGAAAATCCCCTTAAAAGTGGTGGGAGAAAAGAAACCAAAACCAAAACATGAATAAAAAGCACAGAAAAAAAATGGAAGAAGCTAATTTTTTGGCCAGCTTTGCAAATGTACTGAATACAGTTGTGAATAATAAGAAGAGGAGGAAGTCCAGGATCCTTATTTGATAAGGCCTTGTAAACATGTCTCTCATTGTTACCTTTCTCTTCTGACTTTTAATGGAGAGAAGCACATATAATAAATGAGTCTGCATCATCAGATGGAGTATTAGCATTTGGGCTGATTTCCTCCTAATGCTTTAACACACATCTTCAATTCAAAGAAGCCACATGTGCAGATGCCTTTTCCACAAGAAAGAAAATTGAGAGAGAATAGAGGCATTGTCCATTCTACTGCCATAACCTTTCACAGCCAGGGTTCATAAAAGCCCTTACTATTGGCCAAATGCTGGTCCCTTCATCTGGGAGTGGGCAGGACTGTGAGGAGGAAGGAAAGATGAAGGTTTCTCTAGGGTATCTCATTATCACACCAATTGGAAGGCCACCCTGAAAGTGAGAATCTACAGTGCCCAATACACACACATGGAATTCACCCATGAACTTGTCTTTTCTATGAAAGTCTCCTTCACTCTGTTTTGTCTTAAAACCACACTACCTGCAGCACTGGAGAATAGAAAGGAGCCACACAGTTCTGGGGTCTGACCCTGGCTTTGCCCTTCACTGGCTGCCCCAACTTAGACAAGTTCATTACCTTCTCTAAGGTTGTTCAATCTTTCTAAAGAATACAGAGTGTGTTACCCCTCTTAAGGGTCACCTAGAGGATTGAATGAGCGAGCCTATGTGAAAGTGCCTGGCCGGTGGTGAAAACTTAATAAATATGAGTTTCCTTGATGCTCTTGTTCCAGAGCAGAACTACTCGCCCAAGGGGACCTGTCAGGCTTAGCCTCTTTATTCCACATTTCTCCCCACTCACCACAGTAGCTTGGCCAATATTATGGGACAGAAGTCATCTAGTCCATGATGCCAAATCTCATGTCATTTTCTAGAATGTCTATTATGAAGTTTGTGAGGCCAGGCACAGTGGCTCATACCTGTAATCCCAGCACTTTGGGAGGCCAAGGCGAGAGGATTCCATGAGCCCAGGACTTCAAGACTGGCCTGAGCAACATAGGGAGACCTTGTCTCTCCAAAAATTTTTTTAAAATTAGCTGGGCATGGTGACACGTGTGCATGGTGGCAGGTGTCTGTGGTCCCAGCTACTTGGGAGGTAGGAGGGAGGATCCCTTAGGCCCAGGAGTTTGAGGTTGCAGGGAGCTATGATCACATCACTGCATTCCAGCCTGGACAACAAAGCGAGACCCCCTCTCTTAAAAAAAGTTTGCTCAGCCCAGTTACTCAGGAGGCTGAGGCAGGAGAATCGCTTGGACCCAGGAGGTGGAGGTTGCAGTGAGCCAAGATCGTGCCACTGCACTCCAGCCTGGACAACAGAGCAAGACTCTGTCTCAAAAAAAAAAAAAAGTTTGCTCAGGAGACTGAGGCAGGAGAATCGCTTGAACCCAAGAGGCGGAGATTGCAGTGAACCAAGATCGCGCCACTGCACTCCAGCCTGGGTGACAAGAGTGAAACTCCATCTCAAAAAAAGAAAAATTGTAAGCTCCCAAATTGTCAGCTTCAGGTAAGTATGGCAGAGCTACAAAACACAACGCCATCCATGATTTTGGAATTCTCTTGGCTCTTGAAAATAACATGAATGGTAATGGTAACAATAACGAAATTCTGCTACTTTTAGTAGCTTATAAGTAAGTTAAATAGTTTGCTAGGAATCTTATGTAATGATTATAACTTAAAGGAGTTATTATTTTTGAGCACTTATGTCCCATTGTAATGTGTATTACCTAATAACAATCATATAATAATAATAGCTAATATTCACTTAAGCTCTTAAAATCTGCCTGGCACTGCCTCCCCCCTTGTATAGGAAGTTGAGGCTCCAATAAGGAAGTGACTTGCTTAAGGCTACACAGCTCATAACTGGCAAAGCTGGGATATCAATTTAGGACTAATTTCAAAGGGTGTGCTTTTAATGACTATACCTTGCTCCTTTTGTGAGAAATCAGTTTCAGGTGAGATAACCTCAGAACATGGAATGTTCCCAGAGCCATAGAATGACCCTGGAGATAAAAGGCTGCCTTAAATCAGATAGTATCTACTTTGGCCCACTCTAAATTTAGGGCCTCTGAACGCCCCTGCTCTTCAATCTGCACCCTCAAAAACATGCCCCTTAAGGGAGTGGCTACAATCTGAGGGTGTTTTGTCCCTTGATCCAGCCCAGGATTAGACACCATAGATTTGTTTTGGGTGAATACCCTTTCTTATCTCCCAGCCACAACCAACCAACCTACATGGGACCTGGGACTGCATCCTGGGAGGACTGTTTTAACGAGTAACTTTTGGGCCGGGAGCGGTGGCTCACGTCTGTAATCCCAGCACTTTGGGAGGCCGAGGCAGGCATATCACAAGGTCAGGAGACCGAGACCATCCTGGATAATGCAGTGAAATCCCGTCTCTACTAAAAATACAAAAAATTAGCAGGGCGTGGTGGCAGGTGCCTGTTGTCCTAGCTACTCGGGAGGCTGAGGCAGGAGAATGGCGTGAACCTGGGAGGCGGAGCTTGCAGTGAGCCGAGATTGTGCCACTGCACTCCAGCCTGGGCAACAGAGCGAGACTCCATCAAAAAAAAAAAAAAAAAAAAAAAAAAAGAATAACTTTAGCAATGGTAGAGGTGCAGTCACTTATAATTATAATTTCCAGGATCTGAAGTAGGTGCAGTCACTTATAATTGTAATTTCCATTTGATAGTAGCATTCTCATGCTGCTGTAAAGAACTGCCTGATACTGGGTAGTTTATAAAGGAAAGAGATTTAATTGACTCACAGTTCCTCATTGCTGGGACGGCCTCAGGAAACCTACAATCATGGCAGAAGGCAACTCTTCACAGGGTGGCAGGAGGGAGTGAGAATGAGTGCCAGCAGGGGAAATGCCGATGCTTATAAAACCACCAGATCTCAGGAGAATTCACTCACTATCAGGAGAACAGCATGGGGAAACCACCCCCATGATTCAATTACCTCCCACTAGGTCCCTCCCACAACACGTGGGGATTATTGTAATTCAAGGTGAGACTTGGGTGGTGGGAACACAGAGCCAGAGCATATCAGTTTCTTTTTTCTGAAATGCCTCATTCACCTTCTTACTGTGGTCTGGTGCTTCCCTAACAAGTGAAAAGTCTTCACTATACGAGGTGATTGGTCCTGGAAAAGAGAACTTACATGCAAACCAAGGTGGAAATACCCAGTGTGTTTCTATATTGGAGATTTCTATATTGGGAAGGAGAGGGAACTTGGATGCCTAGGAATGGAAAAGAGAAAAGGATGTACTTAGAAAAGGCCAAAGACACCCCCAAACAATACACCTCTTATAGTCGAGCCAAGAACAGAGCCCACCCTGAATTAATGTGACAGCCTGCAACAAATGGCTGGGAGCCATTGGATTACAGGAACGTGGCTGAGGTATGGGAGGTGTGAAAAGGAAACCAGAAAAGTTAAGAGCCCTGGCTCTGGAATCAGATGGGATTTCAAATCTCACTTTTGCTACTTGACAACTGTGCATGACCATTGGGAAAGTGTTTTATAGCCATTGAGCCTGTCTCCTCCCTCATAAAATGGAGATGGTACTAATACCTCTCACTCTCATTGCCAGTGAAACAAAATAATACACATAAAGCATTTCTAACAATGGTTGACAAACAGTTGGTGTCTGATAAATGTTATTGACAATGACACTGTTAGTTAATATCATTAACTTTCGCCAGCCTCCCAACTCTCCCTCATTCAGAGGGAGTGATTAGGGAAGTTCATCTTCATGGGTTTGGAGCGCTGACAAATGTCCTGTGGAAAAAGACCATGGAGGAGCAAGGGATCAGGAGGGGAAGGCAGGAGTGCGGATTCCATTAGCGTTGGGGTCTGATGACCACTGGGCTTCAGAAGCACTTCTGAGAGCAGCTGAGACTCCAGATGCTTCATTTTTTACAAAGTTGCTTAATGCAGAGCACAAAGACTTTATTATTTCCACTGAAAACTCCACACTTTCTGCTCCTATCTGGTAGGTAAATATTCTCATCCCCATTTGCAGGGTGGTAAAAACAAGGGCTGACAGACCCTTGCCAGGGCCTGAGTGTGCACAGTGGGCCCTGAGGCTGCTTTGTCCAGGGGCAGCCCCACATCTGCTGGCTCAAGCAAGTCGATTGGCCGTCAGAGTAGCTCGTCTTTGCTCCGTTCCTGAGTCCTGAGGAAATGATCAGCCACCTGAGAGGATGTGTTACAACTCAGTGCTTTTTAAACTCCCCTAACGCTGTTTCTGCAAAAGTTGCTCAATTTCAAAATGATCTTTTTACCAAACCTTGATTTCTGCAGGCTGAAGCCTTCCTGTGACACATCGCAAGCAGGCTGGAAGTCAAGTGGTGTTTCCCTTACAAATTACCCAGAATGCTAAGGATGATATATAATCTGTGCCTGAGCCCACGAGCTGTCTCAGACATGGTGATGGAAACCAGGTAGCTGTCTGCTCGCAGTCACACATGGCTCTGGGTGGAGCCTAGAATCACAGGGAGTTTTCTCGTAAAACCGAGAAATACGGCACTGTCCTCCAGAGAGGAGGAGCACGTGACCTGCTTTATTGCTGTGCCTTTGAGCCCATGAATCGCCGATGAACTTCAGTGGCTCTTCCTGGCTGACCTGTTGCATGTGGTGTTCATCTCCAAACAGCTTCATAGTTAACACAGGAAATTCATGGTGTTGATCTATTTGAGAAGCAATTTAAGACTTGAGGTGCCTGTGCTTTCTTCTTCCCATCATCATTTCTTCTGTGGCTAATATACTATCTGCATACTCCCTTTCCTCATGGCACCTGCTGCTTTAGCCAGCATTAATTCCTATAAATTACTAGAAAAGAGAAGGCTTCCGAGACAGAACCACTTAGGTCCAACCGAATGCTCCGAGATGGCAGGGTTTTAGTCTAACTTGGTCACCACTGTCTGTTCAGTGCCTAGCATAGCACCTAAATCAGAGTAAGTGCTGAATGCAAATTTATAATACACTAGGGACTCCTGGGACTCACTGTCTGAAGGTAGAAGCTACCAAAAATTACCAGGACCAAATTATTGCCTTTTATAAACCAATTTCAGATCTACAGTTTTAATAATTAGGCTTCACTTTAGTTAACTACTAGATTTAAAATCGCAACAAAATGATAGGTAATATTTTACTGCATGAATACTGTGCTGTCTCTTAAAGTTTTGTCATTAGGACCTCTTAAACACTCTTGGAAGGGAGCTACTTTAGAACTAGTAGGTCTCTCCTGTCTTCTTCTGATTATTAAAGAAAAACTCTTCTCTGTGTATCACAAGTCCCCACACCCCCACCATTGCTTCACTTGACAACCAGAGAACTCTCCATTCCCGCTAACCAGAAGGCAATTCTTGAAAGGCACCTTGGGTTATATTCATGTATAAAGAAAGTCTGAAATTAAGAAGTAAAAGAACATGTTAAGGTTGCCCAGTGTCAGGTTGGGTTCCTCCAAAACAGACTCTGAGATGAAGATATGTATAAAATGAATGAATAAGGTGCTCCCAGGGAATCTGGTAAGAAAATGAGGGAAACAGAGTAGGAAAAGAGAGGAAAGCAAGCAAGCAAGCATGTGGCTCAGTCAAAGCCCCACAGAGGATCTCACCCTGATCTCTAAGGAAGCTCTGGAGCCTGAGTTACGCCTCAGCATTGTCTGCTCTAAGGGACTTCCATCTCCATCTGTCATTGGTTAAAAGATGCACCGGGGAGAATAGGAACTTCCAGGTGTTTCAATTTCTCATGAATGTGGGCAAAGCAGGCTCTGGTAGCCTAAGTGTGGACCCCCAGAGGACAAGCACAGGTGTGCTGTGTGAGTGGGGAGGGTGGGTGTGATATCCGTAGAAGGGGACCCAAGGGGACCTGTGTGGGACAACTACACCCACTGCCTGGGCTTCTGGCTGGTGAGCACGACTCTCCTATCATCATGCAATGCAGCTCCCAATCAGTAACCAAGTCTTTTCTGGAAAGTCTGACTCTATGGTTTCATTTTCCAAAGGCTGAGCTATCAAAATGCTTTCAGGAGCCCACCAGGAGTCATGGAAGTGGAATGATTTGAGGGGCCCCTGCTAATTCCTAATTCCTTGCCTGAAACTCCACTGTTAGATATTTCTTTGGCCTAGGGTAACCTGTGTCAAAATGTGTTGTCTGGAAGGGGCATTCCACTAATGCAATCACAACCACGACTCCTTTCATGAGGTTCATTGTTCCGATTCTCCAGTCAGCTCCCCCTAAGGAGAATAAGCCTTGATGTGGCCAGGTGTGATGAAGTGAAAGTGTAATGGGAGAAGTGAGGGTGGGGAAGGTCCCCAGGGTTGAGGTGCTGTCTGGAAGGGAGCCACAGAAGAAGGAGCAAGACACAGGCACCTAATGGGGCAGGGGCAGTGGATGTGAAAGGAAAGGATTTGGGGCAGGAGTGAGTGGAGCACAAAATGATAGGGTGCCAGAGAGGGACAGCACTGTCACAGGGCAGCTTATTCCACATTTCTGTTGGGGGACAATCTGTTAGGGTAAAGCTTATCTCACATTTCCGACTTTCCATCCATTGGAAGAAATGTACAGTCTTTAAAGAGAAATCCGGCAAAATAGGTTCTGCCTTCCAGGGATTCTCCCTAAGGCATTCAGATGCAGTTACATTCTCCTTTTGTATGTGTTCTCCTCTTCTCCTTAGTAGGAGAGCCCTGATTCTGTTGAGTGTGCCAATGTTACCGATAAAGTATTTTCTCCTCCCTAGGCTTCCTTGTAGCCAGGGGTAGATTTGCTTTGGTTTTGGCTATTGAGATGTAAATGGTCATCCGGATAGGGCTTGGGGTAAAGCTTGCTAAAGGAGGCCAACTCAACTGACAAGTCCCTTTTCAGCTTTTTTTTTTATTATTATTATTATACTTTAGGTTTTAGGGTACATGTGCACAATGTGCAGGTTTGTTACATATGTATCCATGTGCCATGTTGTTTTGCTGCACCCATTACCTCGTCATTTAGCATTAGGTATATCTCCTAATGCTGTCCCTCCCCCCTCCCCCCACCCCACAGTTCCCAGAGTGTGATGTTCCCCTTCCTGTGTCCATGAGTTCTCATTGTTCAATTCCCACCTGTGAGTGAGAACATGCGGTGTTTGGTTTTTTGTCCTTGCAATAGTTTACTGAGAATGATGTTTTCCAGTTTCATCCATGTCCCTACAAAGGACACGAACTCATCATTTTTTATGGCTGCATAGTATTCCATGGTATATATGTGCCACATTTTCTTCATCCAGTCTATCGTTGTTGGACATTTGGGTTGGTTCCAAGTCTTTGCTATTGTGAATAGTGCCACAATAAACATACGTGTGCATGTGTCTTTATAGCAGCATGATTTATAGTCCTTTGGGTATATACCCAGTAATGGGATGGCTGGGTCAAATGGTATTTCTAGTTCTAGATCCCTGAGGAATCGCCACACTGACTTCCACAATGGTTGAACTAGTTTACAGTCCCACCAACAGTGTAAAAGTGTTCCTATTTCTCCACATCCTCTCCAGCACCTGTTGTTTCCTGATTTTTTAATGATGGCCATTCTAACTGGTGTGAGATGGTATCTCACTGTGGTTTTGATTTGCATTTCTCTGATGGCCAGTGATGATGAGCATTTTTTCATGTGTGTTTTGGCTGCATAAATGTCTTCTTTTGAGAAGTGTCTGTTCATGTCCTTTGCCCACTTTTTGATGGGGTTGTTTGTTTTTTTGTAAATTTTTTTGAGTTCAATGTAGAATCTGGATATTAGCCCTTTGTCAGATGCGTAGGTTGCAAAAATTTTCTCCCATTCTGTAGGTTGCCTGTTCACTCTGATGGTCGTTTCTTTTGCTGTGCAGAAGCTCTTTAGTTTAATTAGATCCCATTTGTCAATTTTGGCTTTTGTTGCCATTGCTTTTGGTGTTTTAGACATGAAGTCCTTGCCCACGCCTATGTCCTGAATGGTATTGCCTAGGTTTTCTTGTAGGATTTTAATGGTTTTAGGTCTAACATTTAAGTCTTTAATCCATCTTGAATTAATTTTTGTATAAGGTGTAAGGAAGGGATCCAGTTTCAGCTTTCTACATATGGCTAGCCGGTTTTCCCAGCACCATTTATTAAATAGGGAATCCTTTCCCCATTTCTTGTTTTTGTCAGGTTTGTCAAAGATCAGATAGTTGTAGATATGTGGCATCATTTCTGAGGACTCTGTTCTGTTCCATTGATCTATGTCTCTGTTGTGGTACCAGTACCATGCTGTTTTGGTTACTGTAGCCTTGTAGTACAGTTTGAAGTCAGGTAGCATGATGCCTCCAGCTTTGTTCTTTTGGCTTAGGATTGACTTGGCGATGTGGGCTCTTTTTTGGTTCCATATGAACTTTAAAGTAGTTTTTTCCAATTCTGTGAAGAAAGTCATTGGTAGCTTGATGGGGATGGCATTGAATCTATAAATTACCTTGGGCAGTATGGCCATTTTCACGATATTGATTCTTCCAACCCATGAGCATGGAATGTTCTTCCATTTGTTTGTATCCTCTTTTATTTCATTGAGCAGTGGTTTATAGTTCTCCTTGAAGAGGTCCTTCACATCCCTTGTAAGTTGGATTCCTAGGTATTTGATTCTCTTTGAAGCAATTGTGAATGGGAGTTCACTCATGATTTGGCTCTCTGTTTGTCTGTGATTGGTGTACAAGAATGCTTGTGATTTTTGTACATTGATTTTGTATCCTGAGACTTTGCTGAAGTTGCTAATCAGCTTAAGGAGATTTTGGGCTGAGACAATGGGGTTTTCTAGATATACAATCATGTCATCTGCAAACAGGGACAATTTGACTTCCTCTTTTCCTAGTTGAATACCCTTTATTTCCTTCTCCTGCCTGACTGCTCTGGCCAGAACTTCCAGCACTATGTTGAATAGAAGTGGTGAGAGAGGGCATCCCTGTCTTGTGCCAGTTTTCAAAGGGAATGCTTCCAGTTTTTGCCCATTCAGTATGATATTGGCTGTGGGTTTGTCATAGATAGCTCTTATTATTTTGAGATACGTCCCATCAATACCTAATTTATTGAGAGTTTTTAGCATGAAGGGTTGTTGAATTTTGTCAAAGGCCTTTTCTGCATCTATTGAGATAATCATGTGGTTTTTGTCTTTGGTTCTGTTTATATGCTGGATTACATTTATTGATTTGCGTATGTTGAACCAGCCTTGCATCCCAGGGATGAAGCCCACTTGATCATGGTGTATAAGCTTTTCGATGTGCTGCTGGATTCGGTTTGCCAGTATTTTATTGAGGATTTTTGCATCAATGTTCATCAAGGATATTGGTCTGAAATTCTCTTTTTTTTGGTTATGTCTCTGCCAGGCTTTGGTATCAGGACGATGCTGGCTTCATAAAATGTGTTAGGGAGGATTCCCTCTTTTTCTATCGATTGGAATAGTTTCAGAAGGAATGGTACCAGTTCCTCCTTGTACCTCTGGTAGAATTCGGCTGTGAATCCATCAGGTCCTGGACTCTTTTTGGTTGGTAAGCTATTGATTATTGCCACAATTTCAGAACCTGTTATTGGTCTATTCAGAGATTCAACTTCTCCTAGTCTCTGATAAAATAGACTTTAAACCAACAAAGATCAAAAGAGACAAAGAAGGCCATTACATAATGGTAAAGGGATCAATTCAACAAGAAGAGCTAACTATCCTAAATATATATGCACCCAACACAGGAGCACCTAGATTCATAAAGCAAGTCCTGAATGACCTACAAAGGGACTTAAACTCCCACACAATAATAATGGGAGATTTTAACACCCCACTGTCAACATTAGACAGATCAACGAGACAGAAAGTTAACAAGGATATCCAGGAATTGAACTCAGCTCTGCACAAAGTGGACCTAATAGACATCTACAGAACTCTCCACCCCAAATCAACAGAATATACATTTTTTTCAGCACCACACCACACCTATTCCAAAATTGACCACATAGTTGGAAGTAAAGCTTTCCTCAGCAAATGTAAAAGAACAGAAATTATAACAAACTGTCTCTCAGACCACAGTGCAATCAAACTAGAACTCAGGATTAAGAAACTCATTCAAAACCACTCAACTACATGGAAACTGAACAACCTGCTCCTGAATGACTACTGGGTACATAATGAGATGAAGGCAGAAATAAAGATGTTCTTTGAAACCAACGAGAACAAAGACACAACATACCAGAATCTCTGGGATACATTCAAAGCAGTGTGCAGAGGGAAATTTATAGCACTAAATGCCCACAACAGAAAGCAGGAAAGATCCAAAATTGACACCCTAACATCACAATTAAAAGAACTAGAAAAGCAAGAGCAAACACATTCAAAAGCTAGCAGAAGGCTAGAAATAACTAAAATCAGAGCAGAACTGAAGGAAATAGAGACACAAAAAACCCTTCAAAAAATTAATGAATCCAGGAGCTGGTTTTTTGAAAAGATCAACCAAATTGATATGCTGCTAGCAAGACTAATAAAGACGAAAAGAGAGAAGAATCAAATAGATGCAATAAAAAATGAAAAAGGGGATATCACCACTGATCCCACAGAAATACAATCTACCATCAGAGAATACTACAAACACCTCTATGCAAATAAACTAGAAAATCTAGAAGAAATGGATAAATTCCTCGACAAATACACCCTCCCACGACTAAACCTTTTCAGCTTTTGCCTTTCGTTCTTCCCCTTTTTCCTGCCTAGAACTAGATATGATAACTGGAGGGGGAGCAGCCATCTTGTGTCCATGAAGACAGGAACACAGATTAAGGAGGATGGAGCAGAAAGGCGAAGGGAACTAGGACCCCTTATGGTCTGATGGCACTGCAGTGCTAACTCTGGACTGTCTACATCTGGAACATGTGTCAGTGAGAACAATACATTTTGGTTAGACAATTTTTCCTGAGTTCCTGTTACATATGTAATCTGTCTACCAAAGGCTAAAGACGGAAGAAGGGGCTAGGTATTCACATTTCAGTTCTTTTTGGCTCTCCTCTTTTTTTCAAAGTGGCATGTCCTCAGGATACAGAGATTCTTTGTTTCTCCTTGCACCATGCTCACTATGTGGGTTCTACCTCTGTTGGTGGTGACAGTGCATAGTCTACAGCTAGGTGGGTAAGTTCAGTTCAGAGAGGAAACTGAGGAAGCCCAATTCTGGCCACACATCTAAGCACTCTGTAATCTTTAAAATCGCCTCATCAGAGACAAAGCTCATATGTTGTCCTCCATCTGCGTAATTTCTGTGTCCATCTCTTTTTTTTTTTTGAGACAAGGTCTCACTCTGTCAACCAGGCTCAAGTGCAGTGGCACGATCTTGGCTCACTGCAGCCTCAACCTCCCAGGCTCAAGAGATTCTCCCACCTCAACCTCCCAAGTAAATGGGACTACATGTGCGTGACTCCACACCCGGCTAATTTTTTTGTAGGGATGAGATTTCGCCATGTTGCAGGCTGGTCTCGAATGCCTGAGCTCAATAAATCTGCCTGCCTTGGTCTCCCAAAGTGCTAGGGTTACAGGCATAAGCCACCAGACCCAGCTGTGTCCATCTTTTAATAGCTCTAGAATTTGGAGAAGAATCTTATGCAAAGGTGCTTTGGGCCCCTCACACTCCAGAACCGTTTTGCCAACCGACAAAGCTACCTTAATGGCTTTACAAACCCATTTCTTAGAAACCACCACTACTTTTGCACCAACCTAATAGATCCCATGTATGCCACTGAGAGAGAAGTAGAGACTGAATATTATCTTTCTTATTGCTGTACGCGCACCACTGCCACCCACACAAATGCTCAGAGCACATGCAATGCTCTCACACAAATATTCTCTCCTCCAACAGCTCGAGAGGCTGTCTCCTGAGAGATGTATGCTTTACAAGCCTGCATGTGGAATCCAGTCCATTTACTAATAGGTGCCCACTGAGCATTTCCTTATTAAGTAAGTTCCTCCTCTAGATATAAGCTCCATGAGGGCAAACTTGGTCTAGCTGTTTACCATTGTGTGCCCAGAGCCTGGAAGGGAGGCTAAATAAGAAGTGCTCAATAGATAATATATATATAATTTTATGTATATAATATATAATCTATGTAATATATATTTATATATAATATATGATTATATATAATATAATTACATATAATTAGTTTTACAAAGGCAGTTTAGTTTTGGGACTATATATTATATATGTAATTATATTATATATATAATGTAGATAATACAGATAATATACACTTATGTATATATATAATATATAATATAAATATAGATAATATAGATAATATACACTTATGTATATATTTCTTAAATGAATGAACAAATTAATGAAGTCATCTCCAAGTGAGCTAAATTATTTAGTCAGTTTCCATCTATCTAAGTGAAAACTGATTTTGGATGATTTCCTCTACTTTTTAGTCAACTCAGCACTGTTCTTTAATGATTCAATCTCTTGAAAGTACCTTCTAATGGGTTTGGTCATTTTATTTATTCTGTTTTGCTCAATCGCAGATAAATTTGCATTCAGTTGGTCCTAAATGGTTGGCAAAGACCCATCCTTGGCTAAGACTCATCTAACCATAACAAGACAAGCTGCATTTGGGCACTTTTCCACAGAAGCAAAAAATTATTTCCCACAAATATTCGATTCTTCATTTATGGGTGGACTGTTCTGCATGAATATTATCTATATGTTTTGAATTCCTTCTTCTTCCAGCTTTCCAGCATTTGAGCTTTTCTTCTAATAAATGATTGGAAGGGTACACGAAAGGAGGTGCATCTCACACCGGTTTATGTTGCCAAGTAAAAGTAGTTCAGTTACCTGCAACTCCTGCATATTGAACTCTGAATGCTGCTTTCTCCTTCTTCCATGCATGCCCATAAGGTTCTCTGTGAAATCCAGTCCTCTCACTCATTTTTATATGCAAACTCTGTCTTTCAGGGCCCAGTCCATGGGGTGTTTTCTTCATGAAAACGCTCTGTAGACAGACTTAAATGCTTTTACCTCTCTGCACCCAAATGCACCAGATTTGAAGGTTTCTTAGAATGGATTCTTCCTGCCTTTTGCACAGACAAAATCAATTCACTGAGACCACAGTATTGCAGTAAGGAAAGAGTTTAATTAACCCAAGGCTGGCCACACAGAAGATGGAGTTATTACTCAAATCGTCTCCCTGAAGGCTCAGAGGTTAGGGTTTTTCAAGGATAGTTTGGTAGGCAGAAGTTTAGGAAATGGGTGCTGCTGCTTGGTTGGGGATGAAATCATAGGGGTGTGGAAAACAGTCCTCGGGCACTGTGTCTGCCTCTGGGTGGGGCCGAAGGACAAGCTGAGTCACGAGTCACAGGTCTGGGTGGAGTCAGCTTGTGGTTAGCAACGCAGAAGTCTGAAAAGTCATCTTAAAAGGCCAATCTCAGGTTCCACAATAGTAATGATAACGTCACTACAGGAGTAACTGGGGAAGTCACAAATCTTGTGACCTCCAAAACAACGGCTGGTTATCATTTAACTATGCCTACATTTTAGCAGAATTTGGGCCCCTCTCACAATCCTAACTTTGTGGCCTTTTATTAGTTTTACAAAGGCAGTTTAGTTTTGGCACTATAAACTAAATTCCTCTCAAAGTTCGCTTGGCCTATATCCAGGAATTACCAAAGACAGCTGGGAGGCTAGAAGCAAGATGGAGTCAACAGTGTCAGGTTCCTCTTACCGTCTTAATTTTGCAATGGAGGTTTCATTAGCACTTATCATATTTTGATGGAAATTCATCAGAGCGATTAAGCACATAGGCTTTGATCCAGACTCACTGAGTTCAAATCCTGGCTCTATGCCTTACTGGTTGTGTGATCTGGGGCAAATGACTTTATCTCTCTCTGCTTCAGTTTCTCATCTTTTACAAAAGAAAAGGATAATGGTAGTATTGGGCCCAGCATGGTGGCTCATGCCTGTAATCCCAGCACTTTGGGAGGCCAAGGTGAGAGGACTGCTTGAAGCCAGGAGTTCAAGACCATCCTGGACAAAATAGTGGTAAAATGGCCAGCCCCAGGCCAGTTTTTCTGGGAAAGGCCCTAAGTTCTGAAGCTGAACTAGTGTTTCATCCAGGGAACATGCTCATTGGTAGGTGCTGAACCTCAAAGCCACTCCAAGATAACAAGGACAATTTTGGCAGGTGGTCCACTGGGGTCGATCAGGTGCTCATTGTATTTACCAAGGCATTTATTATGTGGACATAATTTAGGCTGGTGTTCAGAGGGGTTGGGATGGAGACTTGCCTCTGGTTGCTAGTAAACTATATTTTATAGGTTATTCCCAGCATTCCTGTGGCAGAGCTCCATTCTCCCCTTCTTCATTGCCCATAGAACTGTAATTTTCCTTCTTAGGTCAGTGATATGTTTGGCCCAAGACATTGGATGATGTTTGGCTTAGGCCAAACATGGAAATTGCTTTTTCCCTTGTGATATAATCACTTTTCCAGATTCCCCTGTGACTAATGGCCTTATGATACTATTTAATGAAGTTTAAGAGAAAGTCTCCTGGGGGAGACTTCTAGAAAAACTTTTGCTTTCTTGTTAAAAGGATAGGCACAAGAGAAGAATTATTTGGCACCACCTCTTTCTCTTTCTTAAACACAAAATGTGATCTCTGGAGCTATGGCATCCATATTGCAACCATGAGACTACAAGCATGAGGATGAAAAACCAACACAAAAGGGATGAGTAAGTGCAGTGATAGAAAGAGCCTGGATCTTTGATGGCATTGTGGAGTTGCAAAACCAAGAGGCAGGACTGAGAGTGCTTGCCTTTGGACTTCTTGTTATAGTTTAAGCTATGGGTTAGTAAGCATTTTCTTAACAGGGCAGATAGTAAATATTTTAGGTCTTTTCACCACAGGGTCCTCATAGTCATTGCTCAAGTCTGTCATTTTATGCAAACTCAACCATAGACAGTATATAAATGTATGGGTGTGGCTCTTTCTATTTCAATAAATCTTAGTTTACAAAAGCAGGTATTGGCCATGGACCTCAGTTTTCCAATCCCTGGCTCAAGCCACATTGAGAAGGGTATTCTTTTATTTGCAGTTCAATGAATTCTAATCATATATTCCTTCTCCCTAAATTCTACTCACTAGCTTAATTAATATCTAAAATTATGCAGTTAGCACCCTACTTCTTGTTTAAGTGAAAGCTCACTGCCCCTGTTGTGGTATAAATGGTACTAAAGGGAATGAAACACCAATCTTTATCAGTTATTTATACCTTAGTATAAATTGTTTTAATAAGCCCTTTGTTAAGCAAAGAATGTTGTAGGCTAGATCAGTTTTAGGAAGTATTTACTCCCTCTTCTCACCTCCATAGAAGATGGGCTTGGCCATGTGACTTGATTTGGCCACAGATATGGGTAGAGGGGATAGTGCATCTGTTCTGACCCTTAAGAGCATTGCCTCCTTTTTCTCACCTGTCTTGTGACTTAGTGCCTCTCTATTAGTATAAATATCCTATTAGCCCCAGAATACGGCAGACCTGAAACCCACCCAAGACAAGCTGAGATTAGCAAAATCTAGTCAATCTTTTGATCCACAGCAGGGCCTAGAGCTCAGTGAGCTCGGTGAGCTTAGGCGCTCACTTCAGTAGCGCCTAAAACCTAGACCCTCTGCCCACAGTAGAGCAATCCAAGATGGATGTAGATAAGTGAATAAGAAATAAATGCTTACCATTGCTGCCACTAAGATTTTGTGGTGTTTTTCATGTAGCATTGTTGGATATGGGTAATTAAGGGAGAGTAGGAGACGCTGAAACATAGGCTAACTCTACCTCCTTTATATTTTTGTGAGTGTTGCCCCAAGCTAAACTTAGAAAGCTCTATGTCTCATGGCCTACAGGAAAAAGCTGCAGCCTGCCTCTATTTGCAATTGTAACACATAGAAAGAGAAATCTTGCAGAATTCCTCATGCATATTTCCCACAGAGGGAAGGAGGAAATTTGGGAGAATCCCTTCTCAATAATAACCAAGTACTTAAGAGACGACTTAACCAAGTACTACTATGTAAGTTGGAAATGAAACCTTTTGGTTGGACTCAGGAAGGGAAATAGATTGCTTCAAGCATTGTGAGTAAAGCCCCAATTCTCCAAAGGCAATGTGGTGGAGTGGAAGGTGTAAATCGGAAGGACTGGAGTCAATATGATTTGGTTGGAAACCTGCTTCCATCAGGGAAAATTATGTAACTTTATTGACACAATTTCCTCATAAGCAAATTCTGGGTAGCAATAGCAATCTTGCACAGTTATTTAGAAGAGTAAATGAGATGATCATGTAGATTCTATGGTTCATGGTAGATGGTCAATAATAAAAAAACAGTGATTTGTACTATTTTTCACCAAATTTCTCATTTTCCCTTTTTACATGAAAAGATACTATAATTGATCTAATGACATAGAAACATGTATATATCATAATTTAATTATTTATATTTAAAATTGAATGGTAATCATAGCTGGAGGTATCTGGTTTTCCCAGCAGTGAATGACACTGCTCCAGTCCAGATGAGTTTAACTGGAAGGTAGAGATGCTGTTCCTCCCTTTCTCACTTTGATTGTTATGGAGGAGAGGGAAGGCCTCAGGGAGGCTAAGTTAGAATGTGAAGCAAGTCCTAGGCTTCCCAAGCATATGGAGACTTCTGCCAAGACAAGGCACAGTATTATTAAGATTAACGGTTTTCAGATGGAGTCAGCCTTTTCCACTGACTCAAGTCAGAATGACTGGTAATGATGTTCATAAGATGCCATTTCCTGCCAAACAGTAAGATGTGGAATTTGTTAAATTAAGCCATGTGATGGGTCTGAAATGTATTAACTTAATCCATAATGAATGTCACTTCATTCCTTTTAACATACTTCCCCAATTAAGCTATGTAGGCCTCAGATATCTAAAGAAATTGAGCTGTCCCGCTTGTTGCCAATTGGTTAATTCCTTGATGATGGATAAAAGCTACTAGCAGCTTTTGTTTTTAATTCATTTTTTTCTTCAGTAATAGCAATCTTTTAATCAGCTGCTACAAAAAAACGCTTAATATCCCATAAATAAATGCTCAAGAAAGTCAAACAATTAGTAAGATTAATGTAAAGAGGCTGCCTGAGCACCTCTGATGGGCCCCAATAATGGGCTGCCATTACAGTCAACGGGCCACATTAAGGACCTGGTGGCCATTTTTATTTTGTTAGCCCCATGCTGGACACACAGTAGATGTTCAGTGTTTATCAGGCTGAAGTGTACTAAACCCTGGAGGACTCTTAAGGTTTCTGACAAGTGTCTTTCCACAAGACAAGCATTTCTGGATTTCTGGCAGTCTTCCCCATTCCCATGGGAAATGTGCTAGAAATTCTTAATAAGAGCAATATGCCTCTGCTGCACCCACAGAGTTGGGGGTGATTTGGTTTGGCTGTGTCCCTACCCAAATCTCATCTTGAATTGTAGCTCCCATAATCCCCATGTGTTGTGGGAAGGACCCCATGGGAGATAATTGGACAATGGGGGTGGGTTTTTCCCAAGCTGTTCTCATGATAGTGAATAAGTCTCACAAGATATGATGGTTTTATAAAGTACAGTTCTTCTGCACATGCTCTCTTGCCTGCTGCCATGTAAGACATGCCCTTGCTCCTCCTTCGCCTTCTGACACAATTGTGAGGCCTCTCCAGCCACATGGAACTGTGAGTCCATTAAACCTATTTTTCTTTAAAAATTACCCAGTCTTGGGTATTTCTTCATAGCAGTATGAAAATGGACTAATATAGGGGGCAGTCTTTACATAGGGAGGCCACTGCTTCATGTCCACAAGTGACTTAGGCAGCTTAGGCTATACCTGCTTCAGCCACCAAGGCAGGCATGAAGCACAACAGATATCCAGAGACTTTCCTGGGCAGTGTGTTATTTGCCCACAAAAGCATGGTGCAATCTTGCACTATGTGACCTATCAACAGATAATAAGGTGAAATATTTCAGCTTATGAACCTCACCTTCAATGGTGGAACATACCAATTTGAAGGAAACTTTTAGATAAATAGTTGTCAAAGATAAAATTACTAAAGAATCTAATATTTCTATTGTTTTGTTATCTTTGGGGCTCACCTGATATTAGAAGACATAATCTATTGCCAAAGCCTCTTCTATATGTGAAGAAGCCAGAAGGGGAGCTGGGGCAGTTTAGATCAGAGTCAGTATACTACAGCCTGTGGGCAAATAAAGTGTCATTGTAATGTAACACAGCCATGCCCATTCATTTGTGTATGGTCTATGGCTGCTTTTGAGTTATAATGGCAGCGTTAAATAGTTGGGACAGCAGTCACATATTTCACAAAGCCTAAAATATTTACTATCTGGCCATTTACAGAAAACATGTGCCAATCCTTGGTTTTGATTTTTCAAATATATTCACTCTCTTTCTCCCTTGTCTCTAATAGATTATACTTCTCTCACCCGCATTGATGTTGGCTTGCCATGTGACATGCTTTAGCCTCATGGTAGACTAGAGGGCATGTCTACACCCCTTGACTTAGGGTCTGCAGTGGACCAAACTCAATGTTTCTGTCCACTGGCTATTCAATTAACAAGAATATATGCGGCCTGAGAGAGACTTTGCAAATGAAATTAAAGCTGCAGATCTTAAATCAAGGAAAGTAGCCCAGATTGTCCAGGTAGGCCCAATTAATCACGAGAGCCCTCAAAAATGGGGAAATATCTCTGGCTGGAGTCAGTCAGAGAAATGTGGCAGAAAAGGATGGTGGAAGAGACTCAGTACAAGGGAAAGTCAGAGATATGTGAAGCACAAGAAGGACTTGATGTGTCCTTGCTGGCTTTGCAGATGGGGAGGAAGGCATGGGAAGGAATGTTGGAAACCACTAGAAGCAAAGATGAGCCCTTGCTGGTAAGTCAGACAGAAAACAGGGACTTCAGTTCTGCAACCAAAGGAACTGAATTTGGCCAACAGTCTGAATGAATTTAGAAGTGGATACATTCCCAGATCCTCCAATAAGAAGCACAGCCCTGCTAACCCCTTGAGCTAAGCCCATGAGACCCATGGTGGACTTCTCATTTGCAGAACTGTGTGAGATAATAAATTTGTGTTTTAAGTCACTAAGTTTGTGGTCATTTGTTATGACAGCCATAAAAAGCTAATACTAGGTCTACCTTGTTTTTACCAATAGGATGTAAAGAAACAGGATTCATGAGAAACGTCAAATGTGCCTAGGTTTCTACCATTGCCATAAGAAGTACATGATGCAGCAAACCTACTAGTCTAAAGAGATACACAGACCAAATCCAGACCCAACCTGCAGCTTGGAGTGGAGCCCAACTTAGCCCAGCCTGGATCAGCCAGCTCCTAGGCAACCTATAGATGCATAAGCAACATGACTGTTTTTAAAAGCCACTGAATTTTGAGATAGTTTGTTATGGAACATTATGGTAGATAAATGATGAATACAGGAATGCATAATAGGTTACTTCCATAATGAAAACCTAAAATATATATAACTGGTGTAAAAGCTACCATAGGGAGCTAGAAAAAAAAATGGCCAAAAACAAACTAAAACAGAAACAGCCATGCAAACACATGTGGCAAGAGACTGAAAAACTGAGAGCGTACGGTATGACATGAGCATGTACATGTTAACACCATGGCAAACACTGGTAAGCTATTGCGTGCAATAATCTGGGAGGTTGAATATGTACTTAATGAATTTATAGATTTGAGGGAGGAGATATGAAGCAGAACGTTGAAAGCTTGAGTTGTTTCGCCTAGCTGCATTTGACAAACTCTGAGAAGGAGAAGAACTCAGAAAATAGCTGACTATTTTTGCAAGCAAAATTTTGAGGAAATATAGAAAATCCAGAAATCTCATTGTAGAAAATAAAACTTTTTACTAAACCAAGGGCGTGGCCATGATGATAGAGACTATGAAAAAATCAAATCAAGCTGCCAAAAAGATATATTCTCAACATAAAAACCACATCAGAGGGATGGCTGTTTCACACTTTGTTTGAACTACAAAAGAAATAAGATGATGTCTAACATGCTTTCTCAGCGAAGCAAAAAGGCTTGTAGGAAGATTAGGCATAGTTCTACACACATCTGATGAGACCAAAATACTCCTAGTTGATTCTAGAGAGAGACGCCTGTCTTGGAAATAACTAAGAATGAGTTTTGGGCACATGGAATTGACTGGAATCAAATATACAGAAAACCCACACAACTTTTGAGAAACGTACACAGTAGTTTCCTCTTATCTGCAGGGGTTATGTTCCAAGGCCCTCAGTGGATGTCCTAAGCCATGGATAGAACCCAACTCTATGTATTCTATGTTGTTTGTTTGTTTGTTTGTGACGGAGTTTCACTCTTGTTGCCCAGGCTGGAGCGCAATGGTGCGATCTCGGCTCACTGCAACCTCCGCCTCCTGGGTTCAAGCCATTCTCTCACTTCAGCCTCTTGAGTAGCTGGGATTACAGGTGTGCACCACCAAGCCCAGCTAATTTTGTATTTTTAATAGAAACGGGGTTTCACAATGTTGGCCAGGCTGGTCACGAACTCCTGACCTGAGGTGATCCACCCGCCTTGGCCTCCCAAAGGGCTAGGATTACAGGCATGAGCCACCATATCTGGCCTCTATGTTTTTTTATACATATATACCTATAATAAAATCTATAAATTAGGCACAGCAGGAGATTAATAATAAAATTAAACAATTATAATAATAAGCTATAATAAAAGTTGTTTGCATATGGTCCCTCTCTCTTAAAATATCTAATTGGATGTAATATTTTTGGGCCATGGTTGACCGTGGGTAACTGAAATCGTGGAAAGTGAAACTGGCTAAGAGAGAACTGCTGTATTGGCAAAAGCACTGTTGGACATAGAAAAGGACTGAAATTGTTTGAGCTATAAACATCCCTTCTCTGAAGAAGCTACTCAGCCTTTAAAAAGAGTTTCTTTTCTTGTCTTCATCAGAAGTAGCCAAAGAAGATGTTGAGAAAAAAAAGAAAAAAGACCTTCCAGAAGGTGGAGCCAAGAGTGGTGGAGAACAACGGACACAAGGTCCACCCCTAAGGAGCAGAACTGGGGCCTGGAGGAGAAACATTACTAACCCCAGGGAAGGGCCTGGACACTTTTGCCCAGTAGACTTTTCAACTTGCTGTGAATAAGAGCAGCAATGGGCCACTTATCCTTTCCTTTTCAAAGAGGAGAGGGCCTGTCCCTGTTCCACCATTGTGTGTTAGGTGAGGAGGGAGCACATATCTTGCCTTTTCCGTTCTTTGGTCTTTAAATCAACCCAAACTTGATGTGGTTTAAGAAATCATGGGCTTTGAGCCTGATGCCATGATTAGATGAGGCTTTTGAGGGTCCTGAGATGGGGTTTCTCTCACTAATGGCACCTTTAACTTTGAGTTTGGATTTGACCTTGCAATTTGCTTTGGTCATGTGGGAGACCAGAATATGCCATCCCCAAATATGAAGGATGGTTGAACTGAAGATGATTAATAAGAAGCAGATACAGGAACGCTGTCTGCCATCCCTCTATTTGCCTTTACTTGTCTAAAAGCAAGACTTAGATTTACCAAGACATGAGGGTATCCTGCCCCTCCACCCTTCCCTTTTACCAAAGAGAGCAAAGATAAACCACTGAAGACAACCTGAGATCCTTATTGGCTTTGACACTGTACTAGAGAAATTCACATTTGCTAACTTTGCTAACTAGCCTTTATCTGCCATTTACTTGCCTTCCTCCAAGTTACTTACCCTAGAGTCTCAAAGTCTTTTTATGTCTTGTCATTTCTCTAAAAATTTAACTTTCTTTGTTGGAGATGCTATATAAACAGGAATTCAAAGCCACTACTTTGAGAACTACTCATTTCCTGGGTGTCTTCCATGTATATATGAAATACACATGTTAATAAACTTGTTTGTTTTTCTCTTGGTAATCCCTTTTGTTACAGGGGTCTGTTCCCAACTAAGAACCCATGGGGGTTATTCTTCCCCTAGAGTTAACAGAATGCCATCAGAAGTGACACAAACAAGAAATGTGAAATGTCCTTAGGTGGTTAATCTTATTCTCCTGTGCTTCTTCCATTACCATGATAAGAGAATTCTCTCACTGGTCCACTGGTCCAAGGAAGATGAGAGACATATAGACCAAGCCTGGTCCCAAACTGAAGCTTGAAGCTAAGCCCAGCTGAGCCCAGCTTGAATCAGCCAACTTCCAGCTGATCCTCAGATACTTGATGGTTGTTTTAATCCACTGAGTTTTGGGTATTTGTTACAGCATTACTGTAGCAAAAGCTAATGATACCGGGATTTCTTTTTTCTTCTTTCTCCCAAGAATTTCATTATGAACATCAGTGGCAAGTCCTGTGTTTCCTGTTCTTTTTAATATGCTTCCCAATTAGTCTTGTAACGGACAGACCTCTACTTTGGGAGCCAGAATACTTAAATACCAGCTCTGCTGTGTACTGGTTGTATGATCTTGAGCCCATAAATTAATACTCTGTTGGACTCAGTTACCATATCTATGAAACAATGATAATCGCCCTAACTTCATACGGTTTTGTAAGAATGAAATGAAACAGCAGATTTCATAAAACAGTGTATTGCCTGACATAAAGCAGGGCCTCAATATGAATTGAGCCTAAATCATTGGAATGAGCTACTGGATGCTTTCCAAGTTTTCTTTCAGCTCAACAATACCATGGTGTTAAGAGATGTTTGGTTTTCATCACAATACTTGCTCACTGATGCTTGTTTAATGATGACAAACATTTTGATTTCACTCTTTGAGATCATCCTGACACTGGTAAGATGCCTGGAAGGGTCAACGCATTGACTTAAATTTATACTCTATTGTGAAAGGCTAACACCAGGGCACATTTTAATATCCATGAGAAAGACACAAAATATTTGGGTTTACAAATGAGTTCCTAGCACATATTAGGTCATTGTATGGAAATGAAAGAGAACATGTTCAGTTAGTTTACAAGCCAGGTAACATCTCTATAGTGGCCATAGATATAGATATCCTAGAGAAAGATATCTAACAGTATGTATATATTTCAGAAAAGACTCTATAACCACTTCAACAAAACACTGAAGTCTAAAGCACCTATCCAAATAAACTAACAAAAATTGTCCCAACAACTCATTTAAATCTTTTTAGAAATGCATTATGTGTTGCTAAGTATGGTAAAAATCCTTATATACTAAAATGGAGCTTGAGATTTCTAATTTAAGATCTTTAATTTTTGCATCTTTTTATTCGGTCTTTACTATTGACAAATGTGTGTCATACACAAATTTGCTTTATTTTAGGAAATGAAAATTCATAGGCTTATTTTTATTTTTATTGGTGAATTCTGGGTGCTGCTTGGCCTCTGGGTCATTATTATAAATAGGAAATCTCATAGTTAAGGACTGAGGACATAGAAGGTACCAGAGCTGGGAATAAATCTCTAATTACATTAAATGTCCTGAAAATGAATTTTTCGATTAAGCCCCAGACAACACTACTATTTTCCCCCAAAGCTGAATATAAATAGAAACAAACAATAGCAAATAAACCAACATATAATTCAGCTTCTTTAGAGATTCTGTTTAACTGGGTTTCAGTTAATTGCAGTTTTGCTGTATTTCCTCACAATGCCGTTTTCCTTACCATAACTCTGTAGATTACCAGAGTGGACTATTTCATGCACAATTTATTGCAGAGACAAGCAGTATTTATCAGTTCCTTCATGGCAAAGAAGAATCATCTGCTTGAAGGCCATCACTCACACTGCTGTCAGCAGAGTGGCAAAGAGCTGAATAATAAAAGAAAAGACCCCCACAAATACTGGATCTGTGATAACTCCATTAATTTGAGAATAAGAGGACTTTTAAAAATGGGGAGAAAATATCCAACCTTTTAGCAGAACATCCTAGATAAGATAGAGCCCAAGCCTTGGCTCATCCATCATTGTTTAGAATTAGCTTTCATGCACTTGACCTTAACCATCACTCTTTTTGTCAAGCCTGGGTGTCAACACAAAAGAAATTGGTTCATGGATGAAAGTACTGAATGAGCATCTGATCACAATTCTTTCAGGCGCTTACCTTCTCACAGTAAGGGATCAATTAAAACCAAATGGAGCAGATTTCTCTGGATATCTGGGTCGTCAATGTGGAATGCTATGGTTTGGGTAAAGAAGCATTTAACTGAGAAGAGAGAGAGGCTCCTGGCCCGAGCACAAGCAGGCCAGGCATGTATGTCATAAGCTGCGGGATGTAAACACACTCAGCACTGGACACAAAAGGACAAGGACACAAGAGACCGTCTGTCATGTCATTACCTGAATATCTAGCTGTATTATTTATAAACCAACTTGCAGCAGATGTTGTCTTTTTTAACACAAATTCTCCTTCCAGGGCATTATGCATGAGGCCTAATTGTAAATGCCTATATTGTTTCTTTCCCCTACTGATTTATTGTTCTATAGACATCTACATGGGAATGCAGTGTGGAACTGCGCTGTTTTCTCTATTAATTATTTTCACTCTTTGATTACTAATTTCAGAAGACAAACTTTTCACTGTTGACCTCCTCAGGAGTGGATTGTTTTACAACGAGACTGTATTAGGGAAATGAGTCCCCAGTGAAAGCAGAAGGGCATGAAAACCTTGTGTCTTATTTACATTAACCCAAACACAAGTTTCTCAGTCATTTCCCTCTTAAATCTTTACCTACTCGTGAAATAAAAGTCACAGATCCAGGAACAATGCTTCCACTGGAGTGATGGCAGTTATTGCACAATACTGGAGCTGTTACAATAGAATCAAAGTCTGCAAAAAAATTACTACTGTTAGACAATAAGACATGTATGCCTATCTCTGTGCCAAAGATGTAAAACCACCAAGCACTACCCTGGGCACCCAATAGGTAGGTGCTCAGATAATAGGAGTGTTCTTCAAATTTAGAATCTGACATGATTTCCAATGTAAGTGTTCATGATATAATGAGTTACAATTTGGGAGAGCCTGGAATTCTTTTCCAGAGAAGATTTTGAAGGCTTTTGTTGAGCCATGGGATTTTGTTGGTTCTTTTGACCAAACACCCCTCAGTATGTGCAATTGCCCATCCTCCTGCCTACTGGGAGAGAATTACAGTCCCTGGGGAGCATCCAGGGAGGCTGGCCCTTTCCATACCTTCCCTCTCACCTCCTCTCAGAAAGAGGGCGCACTCCTTACAAGCCAGGACTAAAATGGAACATCCAGTGGCTCCTGGGGGCCATTGTCCTGAGCTCTGGTGGGGAGACAGAGATAGAGATGACAAGGTGAGCATCTGCTGCCTGTTTCACAGGCTGCCCATCTCTGCCTGGGTCTCACACCTTTCTCAGGACTCCATTCTGACCTTGGATGAAGTGTGTGCATTGAGAATCTAGAAGGTTGGGACAGACCATCTATCGAACCCAAGTCTCTAACCTGAGCATCAATCCCTTCCATCCTACGTCATTTAAATGACCACCCAGCTTCTGTAGAGATGCCTCTATGGATGGAGACACACTCCTCCTCAGGCAACAGCTCATTCTCTTTGATGAGAGCTCTAACAGAAAGTCTTTCATTGCACTAAGGCTTTGCCTAGAGAAGACCGTAATTTCCACCATTCTGTTCTATCAGCTTTCTGGATCCACACAGAGTCCTTAACTGTTCTTCCCTATAACAGATATTGAATGATTTAATGAGATTGTGCAGGGCTATCGAGCCATATTTCATTTTTGTGCACAGGGGAGATAGTTACTTTCTGCCCACTGTGCCTAGTTCCTCTCAACTTTGTCAAAAATGAGCAGAGGTTTTTCCAGCCTGGGGCAGATTGAGTAGCTAAGCCTGGCTAGAGCAGGCAGGGCTGTCCACCATCTGGAGGGAGGATGAGGAGCATAGGTAGTATAGAACTAATATTCTAGAAAGAGCTCACATGGATGGTTCGTCTTGAAACTTGATTGTTCCCAGGCTGATGTTTCTTATTTTACTCCAGTGGAATTACTTCATTTCAGATATTAAATATCTGGCCTTGGAGGTCTGCTTCAGTTCTGAAGGACACCCACATGCTCAAAAAGGCTCAAAGAGGCTTTGTACATAGAAGATCTGGTGGCTTCCCTCTTTTCATTGTGAAAGTAGTCACCTGCTCTTTAGAGTAGAGATATAGAGATAAACCATACTGACTCTCAGGGTCCCCAACACTGAAAGACACTGTCACTATTATTATAATCATGGTTGGTTTATTGCTCCAAGCCCTGTTTTTATAGTCAAATGTAGCAACCACACTATATATTCAGGTTCTAACTTCTGTTGCAAACCACTAAGCCATTTTGCTGCAAAAAAGGACAACTCTAACTCCCCTGCCATCCAGATGTTGTGAAAGGTATTTCATTTATTTTTAAATTCATCTAATCATTCATCCAATGTCTACCCTCAACAACACGTGTGAAAACCATGCTAAATACACATCTTCAGTTCCTGCCACCTTAGTGGGTCTGCAGTAAGTTGTCTATTGAGAAAAGCTTGGATGCTGTAGTCTTATCATCATTAAAAAGTGGGCAGGATCTATAAATAGCACCCAAATTTTAAACTACTTTTCTGGAGCAAAATGTTTGCTTAGTCTCACCATGCAATATTTAAAACTATTTATTTTGAAGTAATTACAGATTGGCAGGAAATGGCAATGATAATATAGAAGGGTCCTATAGACCGTTCACCCAGGTTCCCCTAATAGTAACGTCTTGTGTAACTATAGTAGTACCAGGACATTGTCCCAATGTCAATTGCAGGTCTCACCAGCTTTACACATACTCATTTGTGTCATCACACATTTGCTGATTGTCTGGCATTCAGTACACAGCATACGACTCCTATCTGGCATCTTAGAAGAGCTTACTTAGAACTTTTAGAGGCACACCTTTCTCCTAAGAGTCCATTTATGGTAGCTTCTAATTGGGCTAGTTTCTCAAGATCTCAGAGTCAGTATACTCTCTCTCTCGCTTTCTCTCTCTCTTTCTCGTTTTCTCTGTCTTTCATTTCTCAAGAACACAAGCAAATAGGGTTCTGATGTGTAGTGATAATGAAGAGATAAGAAGGTCTGGTACTTGTGGCTATTGATTAAAATCTGTGATTGGACCCAGCATAAAGCCAGGAGAGGGTAGAATTGTGCAAAGCAAATAGGCTTTATTCCAGAGGCTGAGGAGAACCTCCGTCCCTAAACAGTGTAGCAAAAAAAAGGAGCATGAGGAAGAGAAGAGCTAATCTGTAACGGGCACATGCTGAATATTTCCCAGCAAGGTTCCATGTGCTGGGTCAGGAGGCTGGGAGCCCAGACAAACCCTGCACCGCAGTTCCAGCACTTTGAGTTTGAGCTCCCTGCTTGCCAAGCTCCTGGTGATCCAGAGGACCTCAGGAAGATCCAGGCAGTGGGGAGGGGGTGGGGGGAGAAGAGGTGAGGGGGAGTTTTCCCAGCCAAAACCTACTTCAATGGATCAGCCAGCCTCTGAATAGCAGCTTTTGACATCTCAGTGGGTCGTGAGGGAGGTGTGGTCATCACAAATGAAACAGACCACAGGGGGTGCAGGAGACCTCTGCAGGGCCCCTAATCAATTACGAAAAACACGGAGTGGGTCCTCAGAAAATGAGTGAAGGAGACAGATGCATGCTGACACTCAGTGGTATCGCTGGGCACCAAAGGAGAAATTGGGGGATTTTCAGCTTCACAGAGGATGGGGTGATTGTTTTCTTTCATCAGCCGTTGCCCTCAGAAAACAAAAGAGAAACCAGAAGAGAAACATTGCCTATGGAAAAAAAATACATATAAGGGCTGAAAAGGGGGAAATAAAAGGAATGAAATTTGCTTTTACGAAATAATTTAAATAGTCTTGAATGCCCAGAGGGCCCAGGCACTATATTATGTGTTACAGAGAGGTTGCTATCTCCCAAAGGGGATATGAAATGGGAGATGAATATTATTAATCATCCCTATTTGCTATATGTTAGGAAACCGAGGAAAAGTGAAAATGAGTGATTTTACCTTCAGATTCACATGCTGTGGCAGCCACAGGGCTGGGATTGACAGACAAAAGCTTGACGCCCTGCAAAGCAGAAGAGACACCAGCAGGCTAGGGGGCTCACGCACTTGAAGGCAATGATGCCCAGGATCCCCATATGCCACCTAGCAGCGGGGTCGTCTGCTGCCTGCAGTACCCTGTAGGAGTGGCTGGGGACTCCTTTGCTGGGTCATGTCCACCAGCAGTTCACCTGCTTGGCTCGGGCTGGCTCCAGTTCACTTAAAGGGACTTTAAGGGATTGGGTTGATGTTGAACCTCATTGATCAAACTGAGATTACAGGGAACAGACTAGAACATCAGATTCACTAGACAGGAACTGTCTATTTCGTTTACTTCTATATGCCCAGGACCTGGAACATTGCCTGGGCCCAATCTGTATGTGTGGGATAAAGGAACAGATCATATTGCCACTTTCTCGGTGCTGGTCATGGTGACAGGCACTAGAAACAGAGAGATGAATAAGTCAGCCCTTCCTGAAGAATTCTGTGAGCACCTAAGAGGTGTTATGAAGGGGTAGGGAGGAGGAAGTTCTTTGACCAAATAAACATAAGAAGTTTGGTTTTTTTTCAGAAGGATTTCTCATAGACTTCAATAAGTGAATACGGCTTGCGAATTCCCAAGAGGGGCATATATTTGCATCCTTTCTGAAGTATAATTGATGTGGAAAACCCACTCCCTGTTCTGGACACACCTTTACAGTGTATACTGGGACTGGTGTTTGCTCCTTGGGGAAAGCATGGCACCTGCCCTTGAGTAGCACCTGATCTCTTGGTAGCCACTTCCATCCAAGGTCTGCCAAGCAATAACTCAGTCTTCCATGCTTACTGGTCTGAGAGATGACTGGATAACTGTAAGACCATGGCTGCCAACTACTCTACCCCAGACATTTTTGCCCACTGTGGTCCCTAGATAGTCCTTACCTGGATTCCCAACCCCAGGCCCTGGAACATATGGGTAGAAGTCCTAATCTCCTAAAGACAGTCAGTTCTAAATCTAAGCATGTGCTCATGATCTGATATTTAAAGCTGAGATAGACTCAGAATCCTTGAAGCCAGTTCTGCTGTCAGTAATTCTGACCTGGTAACACAAAGTCTAAATCCTGCCACCATGCCCATCATCGACACAGGGATGAATAACAAAAGAAAACCGCTCTTTCAACCCCACAGCCAGAACAGGCCTTCATAAGACAGAGCCCAGAGTTTGCAACGTGTGGTGTTCAAAGTCCCCACATTTCAGCCTCGATCTCCCATGTAGAGGGCCGTGCATTCTCTCAGGCAGTGGACTCTACCCTTGCTGTAGTCCGAAAAAATCACCAGTGCCCTGGTACTGAAGGGAGTTAATTGCGTTTGGAAATACTCCAGGTACTGAGGTTGGTTTGGTCAAAGACGTGGGCAAGGGTAGGGTAACATATGCATCCACTTTCATGAAATACACGTTAAGAATAGCGGGCTCTGTGTTGCCTAATTTATAATGGATCCCACACACACTCCTCCCTGCCTTCTTTTCCTGGCGAAGAATGTGAGGAACCATGGCAGTATTTTTCTTTTAGGCATAACAGTCTGTCAGTATCAAATTCTCTCAGTCAGTGGGGAGCATATAGTGTTGATTTACTGAAAATCTGGGATTATGTCTGCTCTGTGGTGAGTAGATTTAAGAGAGGAGAGGTAAGGGTCTCGGAAAGGTGAGGAAAAACACAAATGAAAGCTAGCAGGGAAAAAATAGCTTGACAGTTAAGATACAGTGGAGCCACCATCAAAATCTTCTAGAAAGAGAAGCCCAGGAAGGAACACACTCACATACGCATGAACACGCACGTACATCCGCTTCAAGTCCCATGTACTGGAAGGTTTGCAACCTTTTCAATTAACCCCTTTCTCTTTGGGGCATTCTGGATGTGTCAATGAAGGCTTAAATACTGTCATGTTTCACGCTGGAGAGAAATTGTGACAACAGATACAAAGTTTTGTTTCAGTTTTTAAGAACTGGCTTAAAAAAAAAAAGATTTGTGGTGAGTAAAGGGAATTCTTTTCTTCAAGGGCCCTTTGACACTTGACTACATTCCTGGACCTTTTTGTCACCAACATTTCATTATCCTGATCATATCCCTAGCCTCCTGCTCTTTCTCTCCTTTGCCTCAAAATAGTTGTCACCCTGTGTTACTTTACCCCAAGACTATTCCCTAGGAGCCCCTCAACCTTCCCTTTCTTCTTTTACTCTTCCTCCTTTTTGTCCTGTTTTGAAGTGGAATACAATAACTAAATAGAATTAAAATGTGGGGAAAATAACACAAACTCCGTGGCAGTATCTGAGTGCTTTTGAGAAGGGATTTTGGTACCTTTCTTTTTTCTGGGGCAAGGCTCCCGGCAAGCGCTGGGAAGGATAGAGTCGTGGAAGTGGTGGCAAGTGGGTGACGGGAGTTCTGGGGTTGATTTTACCCCCTACCTGCTCCCTGACCCTCACTATCTTCAAGAAAATTTCTTCCGAGGCTTCAGGATGGTTGGCAGGGGTGCAGTGACTTTTGTCATCAAGAATCCCAGCACTGATGCTGTGACTCAGTAGCTCTAGAAGAATCAGATGAGAAAGGCAAGCGATGAGGCTCCCATCCGATGGCTAGAAGGGATTCAATGTGTCTTTCTGAAGGCCACTGGCAGCTGCAGAAGTGAAGGATGTTGGGGATGGGGAAGGACCGCACTTGTAAACCCCGATTGCTGTGGCCACCAAGAGACACAGGCACTGCTGAGTGTCTCAGAGCTTGAAAAGAGAGATGAGGAAAAAGAAAAAGAGGAAAGAGGGGATAAATAATAGTAAAGAAGATGCCACTAGCATTCTGTAACTCTAGAAAAGAATACAGAGATATCCAGTTGTGAATGAAGCATCATTTTGTCTCTTTATCTTATTTAAATCATATATTCTTCATCTGCATACTTGGGATTCCTGTCATTTTGCTAAGTGGACCCTCTTAGCTCGTGACTGTCCAAGACCTGCCTCTGAGTTTAGGACAGGGGTCCTCTGTGAGGAAGCCTGGGTTCTGCTCTTAGAAGCTGTAAAGCCAGCCTGCCTGTTGAGTCACCATGTGCCTGGAATAACCCTGGTTTATGCCTGTTGTCTCTGAGTGATTATAACTAATACCCCCTTTCACTAAAGTGTCCTGATTTTAATGAGAAATTACATAGTCAGTCTACATACAGACAAATTAAAGACTTCTTTTAATAGGACTATCAACCACGCCTCCCACGTTCATTGAGACTAAAAACTGCCTGAAAAGAGTTACTGCAAAATCAAATTCCAGGGCAAAGAATAACTCCTTCAAGATCATTTCTCCTCCTCAGAGACAAGTGCAATGAGACCTCAAAAGAGGCTCCTGTTCACACATACTTGGGCCCCATTTGGATGGTATTTCTCTCTCCCTCTATCCCTCTCATTTTTTTTTTTTTGCACATGGATCCAGCTATTCAAAATGGCACAAGAACCTGGTTGTGACCAATGTCATTCACAAAGCAGCATGACAATGACAAGTGTAATAGTGAAACCCTACATAATAGTGGACCAGCAATGGAGCCCACAGGGCTGGCCAGCTTGGGGTTCATAGAGGGCCCTTTAAAAATTTAGCCTTAGGGGCGCCTTTCACTTTATTATCGAGACCCAGAAAGAATGCTAGGGCCTATGAAAGAAACAACTGCAACTCCTCTCAGATTCTCTTCATACTGCACGCTGCAACAAAGCCTGCCTTTTTTACATTTCAAAAGAGGCTGCTTTCTCTTTAAAAAGTAGGAGCTACTTGGTCTGATGCGGCTGCCTTTATCAACCATGAAGTTCCCAGCAAGGTGCTGTTAGTGCCTGATTAAACCTCATACCAACCCATGTCCCCCATGGTAACCCAGAAGACATCCGCTGAGACCGGGAGCACTGATTCAGTTTAATTGCCCAGGCTCTCTGTGATGACCGGATTTCTTGTCTCTCAAGGCCTGGAATGGAAATCCATGTGATCAGATGAACTATACGGGTGTCTTGACAGATCTGAAATATGAATATGGAGATGGCGTTGTGCTCTGCAGTGACTTATGAAACCCCAATGGTAAAATATGATCTGCCATTGAAACAATTTCAGCAGTGTGTGCGTGATTCACATAAAACTCATTTTCTAATGGAACACTAATTATTAATAAATCAGACCAAAAATGGAAAAACAATGTGTGTATACCTACACATGCAAGATGTACACATATGTATAAGATATACATAAGTATATATTTATATACATATGTCTGTTTATTTACCTATATATAAAAATATATAGGGCCTCATTTAGACTGTATCGGTCTTTGTATTCTTGCTTTTCTTAGACTAATAAGATCATAACAACTTGTATTTACAAAGTATCCTACTCCAAGGAATTTGAACATTGATAATATCTGGTTTATTCTCCCTCTTCTGCAGGGAATGAAGAAATAGATGGTGCCACCTCCTTTAATTTCCTAGAAAGAGAAAACAAGGCACTGATGCAGCCGGCGATGAGCAGGAATGGGAACCTGCAATCTCCTGGAATCTGCAACACATTTCTGCTCTATCAGAAGAAGAAATGCAAGGAAGAAGTCAGATAAGATGCTCTAACAATCCTCGGGTCACTGGATTCCTCCTGGAACCTCCCTTCCTTCTGGAAAGCCATCAAAAGTAACGGCACTGGCCCTATAGGACCACAGGGTCACTTAAGGAACATTACAGAGCAATGATTCTTGACCTTCTCAGCTTCAAACTCCCTTCTAGAAATTGCACCCCCTTCCCCACCTCAGACTATTTGTTCCAAAGGCTTTTATCTACCAAAGTTGATAGAGGGGGCTCTAAGAACAGCTTGAGATTTACTGGTCATACCCCAGAGTCCCTGTGCTGACATCGACATCTTTCCCATCCACACAAATTATCCGTCGTTAACACACGGACTTGCTATATTTCTAACCAAATCAAAGAAATTGTACTGATCTTTTCTGCAGCCTTATTCTGAGTAAATATGTGATTTCCATTAGGCTTTTTGAAATATGTAAAATATATAGACTCCCATTACCACCTTCAGGACCTCTAGGTGTTTGGGGACCTTTACTAGGAATTCACTCCTATGCCCAAAATGAGTTTGAAGATGAAAATTATAGCTAGGGGGGGAAAGAACTGTTGGTGTAACAAGATATTTAGAAGCAAAAATTTTTCCCCACCTGGGTAGGTCAGGGCCTAGCATTGGAGAAAGGGATGTTTTCAAAATGAGAGTAACTGCTAAAGCAAAATGTGTAAAACTGAGACATTGGGCAAAGAAGGGAAAAGAAGGGAAGGGTGTTGGCTTATAAGAGAAGACAATTCTACTGTGTTAAACTGTTTCCCCTGAAACAACATTTCCACTCAGCTGGGAAATTTTCTGGGCTCCCGAAACTTCATTAGGTTTCTGGCAATTACCCCAAGGAGACCCCCGAAAAGGCAGGCAATAGTTACACAACTGACATGCATTGTGTGACAGAAATAAAGGAAGCTGCACATGCTTTTATTCATTAACATATTTTTTCCACAGTGCCATAAGGAAGGAAATTGTAAATTTGTAATCAGGCAGATCTCTAAGTTTTCCAAGAATGGCTGTTCTCTTCCCAACTAGGGTTAAAAGACAATTTGTTGCACTCTGGGCAAATCCTGACTTGGTTCCTATCTTACTTAAGTAAGGTTTCAGAAATAGTCATAAATCTTTTAAAATATTTATTATTAATTCGTTTTGGGGCAGCTTTTATGATTCTAAAACTTCAGGATCTGTTTGAAAGTTTCCTGAGTCTCGAGTTTCATGGAGAAAGGCTGACAGGGAACCAAATTCCACCAGTGGTTTGGTGGTGTGTGAGCACAGGCCATCAGCCAGAACATTCAAACATGTCTACAAAGGGGATGATTCGGGGTCGTCTCTGCCGAGAAATTCTATGGACTAGGGGGAAACACTTTCTTCTTTCCCCCAATACTATTTGGACTAGTTTCTAAAAATGGACAGAAACACCTAGTCAGCCTTGTGAGAAATCCAATCTCTTTGTTAATAAACAGAAAAGGGTACTATCAACACGACTTATTTTCCACTAACTAGTTAATGCAAATAAGGCAAGTTAATAGGCAAAATTCTGACTTCATTTCATCTATTGCTTTACCCCACACCAAATGTAAATGTAAAAGGCTCCTGAATTGGGTGCCTTATAATCTCGGTCCACTGACAGATTATCTAGAAGCAGATTCACATTTCCCCCAAAAAAGAACCCTGTAAAAATAGCCATTGCTCTGCGTAGATATCAAATCTGTGCCTCCTGCAGGGGGTGCAGTGGATGCAGAAACCCAAATCCACCTTCAGGAGAGGCAGCCTGGAGGAGTAGCATGAAGCAAGGAAAGAAGAGTTGGTGGACGGGTTCTCAAAAAATCTTCCCTACAGCCAAGTCTGTGAGGCCAGGGGATAGTCTCCCAAGGGAAGTGGTGGGAACCCCACAGTTAGAGGCGTTTAGAAGGGGCCTTGATGGAAAAGTGGAAATGTAACCCTAGGTTAAAAACTGTGCCCTGAAAAGGGATAGGGGAGACAAGCTTAAAGAGATTCTTTCAGCTCTAATTTCTAAGAATCTCATTAGACTACAAGAGAAAAAAAATAAAAGAAAACTGAAACAGGAAAAGAAGGAAACAAAAGTCAGAAGAGAAAATAATGTTAAGGCACACTGTTAAGAAACACACTGGAAGACCCTCATGATCCCCCAGCCACTGTTCCATCCGAATGCCATGTAAGGGCTTGCAAGCTGAAAATCAAGTGAGCAGAGGGGAGATCCCTCTCAACTGACTGTGAACAAACCCTGCGAACTCCAGAGCCATTTGTCTAAACCAAGTGCTGAAAGAAAGGAAGCCTGAGATGGGGTAGCCACGAAGATTCATTTCCTTGTGGAGTTTGGCTATTCCTCCTCACTTTTAATCAATGCAATCCTGTCTAAATAGCCTACTTTCCTTAGCAAAGAAGTCTGGATTTAAGCTCTGAGCTTGCTTTTTTTTTATTAAAGGCATGTTGGCAATATCATGGTACATGACTTCCCTGATTTCTAGCAAACAGAGTCATAGATAACCCGAATACCAGAGTGCTAGCTGCTTCACTCCAGTTGAAATCGGCCTAGATTAAACATGTAAGTCATATAGTATTCCAGCTTGAATAAACACGATCTGTGTATTTATAATTGTGTGTGTGTGTGTGTGCACATGTGTGAGCGTGTGTATGGTGAAGAGCAGACATTTCCATGCTTAGGATTTTTTCTTTTAACTGGTGAAAATAACTGTGACCTGAATTGAGAATGAACTAGGCTCCAAAAAGGCAGTTTTCCTGAACATGTACAGACAAAGGAAATAATTTCCTTACCAGAAAGGAGTCACTTGAAAGCTTTTAGGCCAGACTGTGCTCGGGCTCAGATTTCTTTTCTTTTAGCCCTTTGATGAACAACTCATATGGAGATTCAAGCGTCTTGTGCCTGGTTTGAATTTAAGCTGTTGCTGACTTTAGTGGAAAACTTTCATAAACTCAACTCAGGCTTTCTTCCTTTCCCCACGACTGCTGACCAGGTTTTGATATATCTTTGGATATTCATCTTGAGTCATTCATTCTCAGTGTGATCATTATTATCAACTTGATGGAAAACAATTTTTCTGCAAGAGAGACTGAATTCAGTCTTCTTTCTCTTGCAGCTCTGAGTTCTGTCATTCTTCTGGAGCAGGGGGAGGGTGAGGCGGGGCTGGGAGACTACTGGATGCAGGAAGGAGGATGGAATGGGAGTGAAGCCTGTCGACAGCTGCTAGAGATCACATATCTCCGTAGCAGTGTTATTGCTGGGACAATACCACATGGATCCCGTCCAGTACCCTAGCAAGAGGGCATATTCTCCACATGCCAAAGCCCTTCTTCAGGAATGAGCTTGGTAGAGAGTGTAGTTTTCAAGAAAAGCCTTTGCCCTCAAAACAGGACTCTTCCTGTGGCTCTCTTGAGAATAGTTCCCTGAAGAATTTCCCCCGTTTTTGCTGGGCTCTTTGGTGAGAGTTGAAAGTTTGGAATGCCCAGAACACTTTGTTCAGGAACCTGTGCTGCCTTCAGAATTGTGCAGTGAAAAACAAGAGCCTTGGAATCAACCCAGCCTGGATTTGGAGCCCAGCTCTGCCACTTACGTGGGTAACTTTAATAACAAGTCTTCCTGGTCCTCAGTGTATATGTGAATTTGAGAAATCCTCAATTTCTGGATATTGGAAAGATTAAATGAGATTATGCTTCTAAAGTTCACTGTCTCTGCTTCATTCTTCCTCTCTGACCCTATGCTCTTGTTGATAACTTTGCAAATTCTCCTGGTCCTACGTAACTAAAACAATTGTGTCCCGTCCAAGCATGGAGGATCCAAGAATGATCCCTAGGGTGTGTGGGGCCCGAGGCGAATCACATGGCGTGTCCTCACTCCCTGCATGTTTACAAAGACACAATCAGATTTAAGCGATTTTGAGGGCAGGTTTGAGTTGAAGATGAAAAATATCACAAAAAAGGAGAAGTCTAAGGAATATGTGTGGAAGCAGGAAAAGGGGGCATCCTGTTTGGCCTCGGGGTGGCTGTGTGGGGCGCTGTAAGATGCTCCACGCCCAGCAGCACTGATCTCCAGAGGCCCCTGAATTCAGCTCAGCACTTGCTCACTGCTGCAGCACGTAGGGGCCCCCTGGCCCAATGCAGACATTCTGATTGGCCAAGACCTCTGGGAATGGCTCTCACAGGAACCCTTCTCTCTTGCAGTTCCTGAACTTCAGGAGGCTCACTTGCCACAGTTCTTGCATAAACTTTGTTGCAAATGAGCCAAGTAGTTTGTATTTGTTTTTATAATGGTGCAAATCCGATAGGTAACTACCCACACAACCACTTCATTTAAAAATATATAAGACCAAGCCAGGCACAGTGGCTAATGCCTGTAATCCTAGCACTTTGGGAGGCCAAGGCAGGTAGATCACTTGAGGTCAGGAGTTTGAGAACAGCCTGGCCAACATGGCAAAACCTGGTCTCTACTAAAAATACAAAAATTAGCCAGGCGTGGTGGTACTCGGGAGGCTGAGGCATGAGAATTGCTTGAACCCAGGAGAACCCAGGAGACAGAGATTGCAGTGAGCCAAAAATGCACCACTGGACTTCAGCCTGGTTGACAGAGCAAGACTCCGTATTAAATACATACATACACACACACATATATATATATCCATTTATATATATATATCCCATTTTAAAAACCAGGCTGTGTGTGGTGGCACATGCCTGTGATCCCAGCACTTTGGGAGGTCGAGACAGGAATATCGTTTGAGACCAGGAGTTCAAGACCAGCCTGGACAACATAGCGAGACCGTACCTCTATCAAAAAAATTAGCTGGGTGTGGTGGCATGCATCTGTGGTCCCAGCTGCCTGGGAGGCTGAGGCAGGAGGATCATTTGATTCCCAGATGTTGAGGCTATAGTGAGCCATGATTATGCCACTGTACTCCAGCCTAGGCAATAGAGCGATATCCTGTCTCAAAAAAATAAAGAAAAAAGAAGAGAAGAGAAAGAAGGGAAGGGAAGAAGAGAAGAGAAAAGAGAGAAAGAGAGGAAAGAAAGAAAATAAAAGGAAAGAAAGAATGAATGAACGAAAGAAAGAAAGAAAGAAAAAGAAAGAAAGAGCTATAGAATGTAACCACATAGCTGAGGCTTCCCTTTGAACGTAGCCCACTGGTGTACTCATTTCCTAAGGCTTCTCCTACAACTTACCATGATCTAAGTGGCTTAAAACAACACAAACGTGTTCTCTTGCAGTTCTGGAGGCCAGATAGAGGAACTCAGTCTTACCAGGTTCAAGTCAAGATGTCAGCAGGATTGGTTCTTTCCAGAGCCCCTGGGGGAGAACACGTTCCTTGCCTCTTCCAGCTTTTTGTGGCTGCTCCATCCCTTGGCTTGTGGCTACATCTACTCCAGGCTTTGTCTCTGGGGTCACATTGCCTTCTCTTCTTCTGGAATCAAATCTCCCTCTGTTCTCTCTTATAAGGACACCCACAATGGCATTAGGGCCCATTCCGATAATGAGGATAATCTCTCCATCTTGAACTCCTTGATTTAATCACATCTGCCAAGTCCCTCCTGCCATATGAGGCGACATTCATAGGCTTCAGGCATAAAGATGTGAACATCTTTGGGGACCTTTATTTAGCCTACCACAAACGGAAATCCCCCTTCATTAACAACAGCCAGCAGTTGCCTTGTTATGAAGTGTTTCTTGCCCAATAGAATAGAAAAACAATAACTCTTTGGCATTCTATTTTTTTTCCATTCTAAATCTATAATACAGACCAGTATATTACATGGGCGCATCATTTCCTGCTACTGCCATTGTCTCTGCCATCTCAGGAAAGGCGCTGAGAAGTGGATTCTAAAGATAGTGACAGTCCTAAGACCTCATTCTCCTTTATGCAGAATGACTGAACACAAACATCCCAGTCCTTTTCCATCATGTTAAAATTGATGATGTGCTCCAAGTCTGACCAGAAAGCATGTGCTTTTCCAGACACACAAAAACCTAAATTTATACCTCCTTAAGGGACAAAGAGTGGCATTAAAGCCAGGAATGGTTGCCCAGTTGAAAAACAGGAGGTTGTGAGGGAACAGCTATTTAAAAGTCACTCTGATATGACCTGTTCCCCAAACAATTCACCGAAGGGTCACAGTCATTGTTGCTAGGTGGCATAACATTTATTACTATGGTGTCCTGGGCTCCCTGGATTGGTAACAGACACATCTATTCCTCAGAGGATGAGCAAAGGTTGATAATGTCCTCTTACCCTAGGCGAGCTGAACTTCAACCACCAAGATACTGGTTGACATTAAGACTTTGCAACACCTATCATTGTCTGTCACCTCCCGAGATAAACTCTCTCGTGACTGGTTTCTCCCGTCACCAGCCACTGATATTTTATTCTATCTCTTTTGTAGACTGGCTCTTGGGTCCCTGACACTGTCTGGCTAGATTTGGTCATATGCTCAAAGCTAAATTCACAGACCTCCAGACCTCACAGTGTGATGGGATAGGAAATAATCAGAGAGGCCTGGATGGAGTTAGACTGTCAGAGAAACTGCAAATCAGCAAAAGAATGAAAGCCCCTTGACCCTGAGCACATCTGCCACGTATTTAATTCTACGTTCTTGCCAAGCCCTGAAAACCTTGGCTGGGGAGAGTTGGGAGCGAATGGGGTTATGAAGTCTAGGAGAACGTAGAGGTGAGAAGGCTGGCAAGTTGCCGGCTGCTGCGCTCCCCTCCCCGGGCAGGGACCGGGCGTGGGATAGGTGGTGGCGAAGTGAACACTGTGAGCCGTGAAGATAGTCAGCGACGCAAATGTAACCAGCTATGTGCGGGTGTCTGGATGACCTGCCACAAGATGTACTGCATCGATTTTATTTGCTCGCTTCTTTGCCAGCTGGCTCCAGACCAGAGGAAGCAAATGAGCTTTTCCCTGTTCCTTGGGGTTTCTGATCTCAGGGCTACGTTAAGGAGATCCCAACATTTGGGAGGAAGTGAGCCCATGAGTTCCTGAATTCCTGAGTGGCTTCTCATTTCCACATCTTAGGGTCAAATTAGAAATGGGTGCAGAAAAGTTTTGTTTGGGAAATGCCAGAGGGACCTTCCTGTTAGGGCTGCACCTACTTCTCCAGCCTCCTTCTCACCTCCTGCAACCTCCTGCATTTTAGTTCTGGGAAGACTGAGGATCTGCTGTTGGTTTCTTTTCACTGCTCTTCACATTCCCCAGCTTTCTCATCTGATTCAAATATCACTGTCTCTTGGAAGCTTTCCTGGATTTCCTAAGCGGACTTAGATTACCCTTCCCAGCTGTCTCTTAGCATACCTCATATTCTTTATTATGTGAGGAGCTAGAATAATTCATTAATCTATATTTCCTACTAACCAAAAAGTGTTTGAAGATAGAAATCTCATTATATTCCCAGTCTGGCACATGACAGTGATTCAATAATTGTTTGGTGAGGACAGGACATTCTTACATTAGACACTAGTTTTCGATATAGACCTGGGCTGTGGACCTTTGGTCGTGGTAACAGACTGTGTGTGATGGATACACCACAGGGGAAAATCTATGAAGCCTCAGGGATTTTTAAAAAAGAAAAATGGCCCCAATTGATTTTTTTTGTTAGTTGCTTGGGTACATTGTTTTGGGGAGGCAAAGCTAGAGATGCTGGATGAGCACAAGGCAATCGTATATGTACCCAGCACAGGAAACTTGGCCACCTTGGAGATGCCAACAGGAATTCTGCCCAATTAAGGTGCTCCACACTGAATGCACCTATGCAAACTCAATTAAATCTCTCCATCAGAAAAATAAAGAAAAGTCAAATAAAGATCAGAGATAATAAAGTTCTAAAATACTTTGTGGGCATACCTACTTTTCTTATACTCTCATTAGACTGAGGCATATGATGTTTTCTCGTCAATGGACTGCAACTGGAACATGCAACACTTCTGGGCCAAAGCATATAAAAGTAGGCAGAATTCTCCAAGCACTTGCTTCCCTGCTGTGGTGATCATGGAGGACTCATGTTGAGATGGCAGAGCAAGAGGATCAAAGCAGCCTGGATCACTGAGTCACCGCATGGAGAGTAGCGGTGTCTTGGAGAGTTGCCCAAACCCACAGCAGAGTTTGTGTGAGTGAAAAATAAATGTTTACTGTTATGAGCCACTGAGTTTTGGGGTAGGAGATAGTCTGTCCTGACTAGAGCAGGCAAGTTGTTCTAAAACACTTTCTTGCATGCTTATGAAATAGACCACTACTCAGTGTCAGAAGGATTCAGCTGATTGTTTCTTCAACTTCATGGTGAGTAATTAGCACTCACCTTTACTTGCGAGCCCAAGGAACCTGGAAGGCTGATAGGCTTAGGGTGAATTCAGTGAGCATGTTGTGGAAAATTCAGAGGAGAAGCACTGACATATGGGGCTATAAACATCTGTTCACCTTCCTTACACAAATTCTTGAATTATAGTCTCACAAATCAGTCATCAGATGACAGGGACAGAGATGATGGAGGATAGCAGTGGGCTCATATATTTAATGCTTTGGGATATCTTGCCATAGGCCTTCAAAAGCCCCCACCCCTTACACCATTATTTGACCTCTTTTGTGTGTTTATTACTTAATACTTATTAAATGCTTAATAACTACGTATTCTTATTTGGTTCAGGGATGTTTTCTTGGCCAGGCTTCTGAATGCATTCATCCCATATGGATATTGCTTAGCCTCCAGGACCCACTATTTATTAATGTAAATATCAGACCTCTGAATAGAGCACGTATTCAATATGTATCCTTTGAATGAACAAATCTATTGCACTCTTATCTTACCCCACCTTAGAGCTTGCAAACACAGGATTCACTCAATTGAGCTAAAGAAAGTAATTACCTTTTAAGTAAACAACTACCTGATTGTCTATTTCAAACTCTATGACAAATATTCTAGACTTTCTTTTCCTCAAAAATATGTAATTATTATATAGAACTAGAAGGGAAATAGGCTTGATTTGCAAACAACCTTAAAATACACAATCTTCTCTCTCTCTTCTCCTCTGTAGGCTCCATGAGGCATTTCCTATTAAAAATTTCAGCTTTGCTTCTTATCACCTTTGCCCTCTTCTCTGCTCTGACTTTAAATTCAGGAGATGGCTTCCCTGGGGAATACAGATCCTAGTGCCATGTGATCTGGCCTAAAGGGTAGTGTGACAGAGCGAAACAAAAGAGGATGCTAACCTTGCCTTTCTCCCATTCACGTGTGCACTTCCCCACTGAATGCCAGAGACTGGAAGCGAGTAATGCTCCACCATCTCAGTAAAACCTATTAGTTTATGTGATTCAATCATTGGCAAGACTGACTCTGAAACAGAAGGGTGACAAGGAGTTAGCAAAATTTCTGGTGTTTGAAACGCACTAGTAAGAAATGTAGTTTTTTAATGGCAATTACTGCTTTCATCTTTTCTTACTACAGAATTATTGCTCATCATGGAAAAAGCAAAAAACACACAGTAAATCAAAAAGACAGAAAAATCATTTTCAATCTAATCCTATAGATACTGCTATTAACAAGTTGGTTTGAAACATTCTCTCTCAACCTCTCTCTCTCTCTGTCTCTCTTTCTCCCTCACTCTCTCTCCCCTTTCTTTCTCTCTTTGAATGCCTGTGTACTCAGGTGTAACTATTTATCTATAATTTAATATTATCTCAATAACATTAATTACCTTAAGAAATCAGAATTTCTCTGAATACAATAAATACAATAACATCAGGAAACTGTCCTAATATATGGCTCAAAGCTAGATAGTATGACACTAAAATCATGATTGACAAGAGACAACTAGACCAAAGAGATGGTTAAACTGCTGATACTCAGAGGTGGAGTTGTAAAAATGGAATAGGGAAATTTGGAGCCACTTTAGGGAAATCTAACATTCATTTGGACTTTTCTTCTATGTGCAGCTGAAATGTAATTCTTCTCACTATTTTTTCAAATCTCCAGTGCCTTCAGTGATCTTTCTGGAAGACATCAAGGAAAGATGCTTTGTCTCACTCCACACTTCAGGGGTGATGTCCTGTGATGTCAACCCAGGATGGCAAAAAGGACAAGATTATCTACTCCCTGACCTACTTCAGCGACTGCGTAAGCTCAGGGTCAGAAGCATTGAAGAAAGCAGTAAGTGGTCATCCCTCCATCCTGAGGCCTTGGACCTCAGGAAGAGAGTCCCTGGAGAGAACTGGAGAGAGAGGGAGAATATGAAATGGGGTTGGAGTGAATTTAATTTGAATTTCAAAGGGTAAGGTCCTTTGAGCTTCATCTACGTTGCACGTACATAGTTTTAAAAAGTGGTATCATGCTGTTTCTGTTATTTCACACTCTATGGATTTTCACGTAACAAATATTTGAAGGCCATTCATGACCAATATCTATATAAATCTATATATCTATATATAGATATATAGATATATCTATATATCCATAAACATCATGATGTTGGGGGTGGCTGTGACAGAGATTGACCACTCGGCACAAGTAACAGATGCTGCTTCTGGGCAGAAGGAGTGAAAAGACCAGGCATACTTCTCCAGTTTTCTCCTCCCTGTTCTAGCAATCATGGAAGAGGCTTTGTATTGAGATGATGGTGCCAAAAGATGAGAGTGGTCTGTGCTGCTGAGTCATCATGTGGAGGACAGCTGCCTGTAGTGCCATACAGACTTGTGTGGGAAAGAAATACGTTGTTGGTTAAGCCACTGAGATGTTGGAGTTGTTACTGCAGCATTAGTAAGCCTACTGTGACTAACCTATTGGTCACCAAACCCATTTTCTCCTTTTCCTGGTTACTTAGCTAGATGACATTCCCAATTCCTTATAAAAAAACTAGATCAGACTTGGTGACTGAATTTTAGCCAATGAATTGTGAGCGAAAGCTGACCATGTTACTTTGGGGTTGAGATGAGTAAGAAGTAGGTGTACCTTCTCTTCCTCTTTTTCTCCTGATGATGATGAAGCCTAGGAGATGAAGGAGCCACAAGTTAAAAAAAAATTGTGGATCCTTGAAATACTGCTTATAAGAGAGCTGCCCACCATTTGGGAACACTTGTGTTGGACGTTATGTGAGTGACAGTAAATTTCTATGGTTTTTGAGCCATTACACATTTTTTGTTTTGTTTACAACAGCAGACCACGTTAACTTTTAAAGAAATTTGTATTTTGAAGTAGAGTGTTTCCATAACCAAAACCTGAAATCAATGTCATTTGGGCTAGTGATGGAATGGCAGGAAGTAAAGAAACAAGTGGTATCCTTTCTTTGAAATGAAGGCTAAGTGCCTCATTATATGTTGGCAAAACATTTAGCAAAGTTGTTGTTGCCTGCAATAACTTGGAAGGCTGACCATATCCATACCAAGACTGTTAACTCAAGAAAACTGTTGGCAAGAGTCAGTATAAGTATGTGATGGCTACTATTATCTGGTTTTAGCAAGGCTTTATAAGAAAAAGTGATGCTCAGCCAGAACTGGCTAGTTTTCAAGTGCAGATGAAAGACACTGGAGAGAATTCAGTTCTGGACTTAATGAAATAATACAACTTTTATCATGTGGATATTTTTGGTTTTGTGTTTTTTACAAAATCTATCATTACTTTAATTAATATGGCTGCAGAGTATTTTATTGTATGACTATCTCAAATTTGTTTAAACAAATCTCTACTGATGACCATTTGGGATGTTCCCAATTGTTTTGCCATTGCTAAAAGCTCTACTTTGGATAACTTGATACTACAGTTTGTCCACTTGTCCGATTATTTTCTTACAATTTATTATTGTAATTGGAGGTGCAGGGTTAAAGAATATGGACATTTTAAACTTAATGCATTCTGCCCAGTATCCCTGAAGAAAATTTACATCATTTTGAAATCCCACCGGCATAGCCTCAACATCAGAGGCATTATCACTATATGTATCTTTAAAACAGATGAGCAAAAAACATGATGTTCCATTGTTGTTTTGTTTTCCTTTTGTAATTAGTGAGGTCTAACATAACTTCATATGTTCATAGCCATTGCATTTGGTCATTTGTGAACTGCACTTCTCTCTTGAGATATCTGTCTTACTTATTTAGAAGGACTCAGTTTAGTTTATCTGGTGAAGTCCTACATTACACCTGGTCTCCTGGCATAAGTACAAATAGTACCTCCTTTCACTCTCCAAAGTACTTTGGTCTGAACAATAAATTATATGGGTACCCTGGATATAACCCCTTATTTTGCCAATCTGTTGCTGTTTTTACCCAGCTTGTCATTCATCTTTAAGTTTGATTAAATTTTTATGTTGTAAATTTTGTCCAGTTTTTCTTCATGATTTCCAGCTTCAGTATCAGACTTTGAAAAAATCCTCATTTCAAGATTTCAGAAATAGGCACCTAGCTTTTCCTGTATTCATTTTATGCTTCTGTTATTCACATGGGAGCACAACGATGCTCTCTCACACTCTTGAGGTCTTCACTCAAATGTCACCTTTCCAGTTAAATTGCATCCCACACCTACCTACTGGGGAAACGCTAACTCTATTCATGGCTTTATTTTCCTTCATAGTATTTGTCACCATTCAACCTACTATATATTTCACTTATTTATTTCACTGTTTCTCTACCACCACTGAAAGGTAAGCTCCATGAGGGTAGGAATTTTCAAGGTTGTTTTTGGTTGTTGTTGTTAATTATTGTATCTCTAGGAGCTGGAACAGGGCTTGGCATATAGTAAGTGTTCAACAAAACACATGTTTAATAAGTGAAATTAAAGCTTCAACCCACCTGACACTTATTTTGTTTTAAGTTATAAAGTAAGTACTCAGTTTACTTTAGTCCTTCTTTCCCTTATTGAATTAAAATCTCCTTTAGCCTATACTCACTCTATCTTCTGGTACTACACATTTTGTTGCATTAGTCAGTCTCTCTATTATATACCATTAACCTATTTCACAGTGTATTGCAAGAAAAAATATTCAATAATCTTCTTTATTTTTAGTTTTTTCTATCTCTGTCTTCAAATATTTACTAAAAGATAAAACTCACAGACATCTGTCATGTTTCCATTGATACACTATTGGGGATGATTGGGATCACATTTAAATTATAGATTGATTTAAAGAAAATTTACATTTCTATGTTTAGCTCTCTTGCCCAGAACAAAGTACAAAGATCCATTTTCAAGGTCTGTGCGTGTGTGTGTTGTGTATGTGTGTGTGTGTGTGTGTGTTTTAGTTATGGTAACACTAATTGCCAAAACAGGTAACTTCTAAAAATGTAATGGCTTAACACGAAAAGTCCAAGTGAGTATTCACAAGGCTGCACGCTAGTCAATGATGCAAGGATCAAAGGTTCTTTCATGTTGTCATCCTGTTCCTCCTCTCCCTTGCTTCAGCATCCTTTGCCAGGAGATGGAGAAAAAACAGCAAAGAGGATATACCTGTTTCTTAACCACTTTGGTCCAGAATAGGCATATATTATTCCTACTTTAGATCCTACCCAATGTTTTAAATAAATTAAAGAAAAAAATCTGAGGAGTAAGAACTGGAAAGGAAAAGATAGGCAGTTATCATTTGTAAGTCACAGTACCCTTACACAGAAAAAGAAGAATCCATGGACTTTACATCTAATGGGTTGCCTGATCTGAGATCAATTTAAAAGAATCAGTAGCATTTTTCTACATCAGTAATACCCAAATACAAAATATAACAAAAAGTTATTTTTCTTAATAGGAAAACAAAGATAAACCCCCACAAAATGATAATGAATACACAAATTGCAGCAAATACCTAAGACCTCTATAGAGAAAAATTCAAAATTCATAGAAGAACATAATTTTGAAGACCTGAATAAACAGTCATTACATGCTCTTGGATGGAATGACTTAACAGTAGAAAAGTGTCAATTCTTTCCCAAATTTTATATATATACATAAATTTTATGTAGCTATTATATAAATTCAATGCAATCTGAAATAAATTCCAGCCACATTTGTTTAGGAACCTGATAAGGGTATTCTAAAAAGCATATAGAGGCCAGGCATGGTGAAATCCCAGCACTTTGGGAGGCCGAGGTGGGCAGATCACCTGAGGTCAGGAGTTCGAGACCAGCCTGGCTAACATGGCAAAACCTTGTCTCTACCAAAAATACAAAAATTAGCTGGGTATGGTGGTGCACACCTGTAGTCCCAGCTACTCAGGAGGCTGAGGCATGAGAATCGCTTGAACCTGGGAGGTTGCAGTGAGCTGAGATTATGCCACTGCACTCTAGCCTGGGCAACAAAGTGAGACTGCCTTAAAAAAAAAAAAAAAAAAAAAAAAGAAAAGAAAAAAAACCACACACCATATAGAGTAATAAAGTTACACAAATTTGAAAAAGAACAGAAAAGCAAAGATAAATTGTTTCATTCTCTATAGTAATAGAGTCAATAGAACACAATGAAGAGCTCAGAGACAGACACACAATTTAATGTCTTATAGTGGTGTCATCACAAAGATATAGGGAAAATATAGACAATCAGTAGATGCCATTCAGAAAAATGGACTATTATATGAAAAAAACTAAAAGTTAACATCTACCTAACACCATAAGCAAATATACAGAGGATTAATAACCTAAGGATAAACAAAACACTGAAAAAAAAAAAAAAACCAGAAGAACATGTAGGGCAATACCTTTGTAACCTAGGAGTGAGGAAGAATTTCTTAAACAAAATCCTGAAAGTACTAACAACAAAGTGAAAAGTGACATAACTTGACACCAGTGAAATGAAGGCTATCGCTCAACAAAGAGAACTATGGATAAAACTGACAGATACATGAGACATTTGCAATTTCAAAAACAACCAAGGACCTTGAATCAAGAAAAGAGATCTTGAAAAAACAACAGGAAAAAGACAGGAACACAATAGAGAAAGGGTTAGATTAATTAACTAAGAAATTTCTAGAAAATGAACCTTAAAAGGCCACTAGTAAATGAAGATATGCTCAAATGTAGTATATTTTGATAACTGCAAATTTAAATGGCAGTGATATACGTTACACACTCACATTGGGACAAATTGGAAGACTGGACAATGCCAGGTGCTGGCAGGTGTATGGTGATAGGGCAAGCTTCCACCACAATACGGGGTAGTAGAAACTAATGCAGACATTTTGGAGAACATTCTGTTAATATTTGGTCAAAATATGTGTATGTATACCCCATGAGCCAGCAATCTCACTGCTGGGATATATCTCAAAGAACTTCGCACAGTTCTACTTTTCTTTTTCTTGCCTTATTGCTCTGGCTAGGATCTCAGTACAATGTAAAATAGACGGGGTAAGAACAGATATTTTTGCTGTGTTCTTAACATTAGGAGGAAAATATTTGATCTTCTCCATTAAATATATTATCTGTAGGTGTTCACTGATGCTCTTGATTAGCCATCATTTCTTCAAATATATTTTTCTGTCCTTTTCTCATTCCTTTTCTTCTGGGATCCCAATTACATGTATGTTATGCTACTTGATACCGTCCTACAGGTCACAGAGTCTTTATTCAAGTTTTTCAGTCTTTTTGTCTCTGCATTTCATTTTGCATAATTTCCATTGCTGTGTTTTCAAATCTGTTGATATGTTATTATGTAGCATATAATTTGAGGTAAGTTTCATTCCAGTAACACTTTCTTTTCATATGTTGTATTTCTTAATTTCTAGAATTTTTATTTTGTTTTTTCCGTATGTTCTATTTATTTCTTCATGTTTTCCTTTAAATCCTTGAACATATTTACACTTGTGGTTTTAAACATCATTTTCTGATAATTTCACCAGCTCTGTTATTTCTGTATCTGTTTCTATGATTGAATTTTTTCTCTTCATTATGGGTCACAGTTTCCTGCTTCATCTCTATCTTATAATTTTTGATTAGATGATTAGATGCCACACATTATGAATATTATGTTTCTGAGTATTTGGACTTACTGGTTTTATTTTAAGGAGTATTTGAATTGTGAGAGGGAAACAGCTACATTACTCAGCTTACTCCGTTTGAGATTTGTTTTTAAATTTTATTAGGGCAATTCTAGAATATCTTTTATGATTTTTCTTCTTTAGCCTTTACTACATAGTTTGCTTCTTTTTCTCATCACACATGGTTTTATTGTGAAAAAAATTTAATATATAGAAAAGTTGACAGAATGATGTGCAACAAACAGCCATATACTCACTGCCTAGATACACTGATTATTAAAATTTTACCATGTTTAATTAATCTATCTGTAATATTCTGTATTTACTTTTTTCTCACTATTAGAATGTATATTTTTTCTCCAATTTTTCTAAATGTTACTTTTATGTCTTTATATACTTGCTTAAACCTACCAAACACTGCCATATCTTTTAATCTATTCCCTGAACAAATGAGAAAAAATACGCATTTTTTTCTGCCACTCACCCCCTTGCTTCCTGGTATGTGTGTGCACATGTGTGTTTAGGTGTGTTGCTTTCCTTGAAGGTTTTGTCCATATCTATTGTATTTAAAATATTATTTTTATTATATACGTATTCCATCAAAAATTCAAGATTTAATTTTTGTTTTGTAATCACAATGAACATAATTATTTAAACTTAGATTTGTGTTGAAAATGGGATTTGTGATCTATGGATTCCAAAGGAGGCCATGGATTGATTTCCATAGATTTCTGAATAACACCAAGTAGAATGTACATTTTCAGGTACCTGGAGTGCATTTCCTTCTGAGAAGCTCCATGTCTTCCTCAGAATCTCCTAGGGGTTAAGAACAAATTAATTAAGTAATCCATATTCACAGTCCTTTTATACCATAACTTCCATATTTTTTTATTCATCTTTCACATTGCTAGAAAACTTGTGCAAATGACCTTTTCCAGGAATTGTTCATTGGTAATATACTTCCCAAATTCTTGCTTTTGTGAGTATGCCTTTCTTTTGCCTTTACAAGAATAACAACTTGACTGCTTATGGGATATTTGGCCACAGCTTTCCTTTTAAAATTCTCTTATACTGCTAATGTGAATCCTGGACTAGCCTGATGATTTCCATTGTTGGTTACATATTTTCTCTGGCTGGATGTTTGTGGCAGTAGCTGGCATTTACCAAGTACTTATTATGCGCCAAATAACAGGCTAAGTGCTTTTGCAAACGTTTTTGTATTTCATCTTCATTATAATCTTGTAAGTTACATACTACCTGCTTAATATCACAGCAATGCAGCTTGTACCCAGGTAATCTGACTGTAAGTCTTAAGCAGTGCTATTCTGACTTGAAGGATTATTTTTCTTTTGGTCCTTAAAGTTCTGTACATTTGCTCAGAGACACTTTGGGTTTGACAAATTCTTTCCATTTGGCTACAGTGAGCCTTCGCCACCTGTATATTCCTCTTTTTGTGTTTGTTTATCATTTCTAACTTCTGCAGGCACACAAACTATGTGCTGAATCTTCATTGTTTGATTTCCATAGCTATTATCTTCACACTGATCTTTTTGTTTCCTTTGTCTCTCTTTCTTCATTCTGAGTGATTATTTTCCCAGGATAGTTCTCTATGGATTCTAGTTTTTAATGTCAGTTCTGGCTTTGATTCTTCTACTGTAGTTTTAAGTTCCATAATAACATTATTTTTCTCCTTTGCTTTTTTTTAACTCACCTCAGCAGTTTCCTTTTCATTTTGTTATCTTCTCCCGTTTTTTATTTAATAAGTCCATTTATCCTTTCCTCTTCATAGGAGTGTGATAAAGTTATATATATTTTCATTATGTCTTTCTGTATAAAATTTATGTCAAATTATGCCTTTTATCTCTTATCTCTTTCTTAGATGTTGAGCTCACTTCCTCCCTTTTCATTGTGTAATTTTTCTAGGTCTCAAGCTTCTGTTTTTATTTGCATTCTTCACCTTTGAAAGGGGAAATTGTAGCTCTGAAATTGCCATCAATATAGAGAGAACCAAATCTTTTAAACTCTCATTCCATAGGATTTAATATGGGGAGCTAGATGTTGTAGATTAAAATATCACTTTATTCATTCCTTTTCCCAAGGAAGTTGGATAAGGAGCTAGGATCACACACAGCTTGGTCCACTGAATTTGATAGACATAAATAGAAACTCTTTTATTGAGGGTCAGCTCTTGGAGGAAGGAGTAAGAAAGAGGGTCTTTGGGTTTTGCTTGTTTTCCTAATACAGTTATTTTTCCCTCCATCTTTACTGTGGTATAATTGGTTTACAAAAAAACTGTACATGATTATTGTATACAATTTGGTGAATTTGGACATAGGTGTATACATGCATGTTACTATTACCACAATCGAGGTAATAAACATATCCATCACCTATAAATATTTTGTGTCCCTTTGTTGTTGTTATTTTGTTTTGTTTTTTTTAATGATAAGGACGCTTAACATGAGCTCTATCCTCTTAACAAATTTTTAAGTGCGTAATACTTTATTGTTAACTACAGGCGCTGTGTTGCACGGTAAATCTCTAGAATTTAGGCAACTTCTATAACTTTTCCTCCATGGAGCTACAACTTACCATATCTTCCTTCCCCCAATCTCTGATAACCACCATTCTATTGCCTACTTCTATATACATTTGATTATTTTGGATGCCTCCTATAAGAGGAATCATGCAGTATCAGTCCTTCTGTGACTGTCTTATTTCACTTAGCCTAGTGTCTCCCAGGTCCATCCATGTTGTTGCAAATGGTAAGATTTCCTTTCTAAGGTTGAATAATATTCTGTTATATATATATCGACTACATTTTATTTATCCATTCACCTTTTATTGGACATTTGGGTTGTTTCCATATCTTGGATATTGTGAATAATGCTGCAGTGAACCCAGTAGTGCAGATATCTTTCAAGATCCTGATTTCAAATCTTTTGGATATGTACCCAGAAGTAGGATTGCTGGGAACTTTGGCTATTCTGATACCCAAGAGCACTTAGGCATTGCATTTGGTCAGTTAGATATTTTCTCAACACAATCATTATTGTCTGACGCTGCCAATCTAGGGTTGAATGTTGTTTTCTAGGAGATTGCCTCGTACTTTTCATCCTTGTTAACCTTGCCTCCAGACCATGCTGTCAAGCTTGAGAAAACAACATGGATCCTGAGAACTCCAAGGAATTCCACTAGTTCGGTGCCCACTGTTGAGCCAGAGGGAGGGAATGAGCTTCTGGGAATGTGGTTCCATTTCGTCAGTGGCCCACTCCAATCCCCATTTCGATCTCCCCAAATTGGAAAACATTATCAGGAATTGACAGAATTGTCTCTGCTCACTTCCCTTAATTCTCCATCATTCTCACTAGTATAGAAATTATACATTCACTCCTGGAATCTTCTTTTACTTTGATATAGAATCTTCTTTTAAATTGTAGTATATCTGGTGGGTGTCCCTCAAATCTTAGCAAATATTTATTTTCTAGAGGCAAATGGGTATGATTGATAGGTATCAGTCAGAAAGATTGGAAATGAATTACAATGTGTGATAAGAGAAGATAGGTAAAACAAGTATTTTAAGACAGAGAGTATACTTATTAAATAATACAGAGACAACAGATAGAATAGGAACTGAGAGGAGTCCATAAAATTTATACAACAGAGAGGCCACTGATGAATCTGGGATGGAGAAGTTTTCTGTGGAATGTCCACAGCAGTGAAGAAACTGCAGAATGTTATTAAATACACTTTAAAACACTGTGAAACAGATGTGAAGAGTATATGGCAAGGGAAATGATCAATGATCTCTCTGGTCCCCAATTCCCTTCCCCATAAAATATGAGGCTGGACTTGATAATCTCCAAGGTGCCTTTTGCAATGGGAGCTGTTGAGTGGAAGTAAGGCTCATTCTCCTTGATGTAAATTACCCAGGAACTTCCCCATCAAATCTGGAGAAAGAAGACCAGCACCACCTCTGAAGCTTTTGCTGAAACAGACTGAAACTGACTCTAATAGAGCCTTTAGTCTGATTTCCAGTGTGCAGGAAATATAGGGGAGGGAGGAACAAGTTTAGGGTACCAACAAGGACTAATAGTCACGTGGTTCTCTCTGCTCCTGTCTGGGGCCTTTTTCTGGAACCATGTGAGCTCACTCAGCCCATGAGCAAGGCACCCCAGAAGTGAAGAGTGAGGGGTGAGAGTCTGTAGACAGAGATTTCGCATTCCCTAGCTTTGAGGGACAGCTCTGAGGTGCGTGGTACCCAGGTCCTCAGAGCATTACCAGCAGAATTAAGCCCCAGTTGCCTACAGTGATACACTGCTCATTAATGCATATTTTCTTGGTCTTTCACCCTCTCCTGCCTCACTTTTCCTACTACCTCATTTTTTTCTTCCTAGCACTACTGTACAAATAAAATGCTTGCCCTCAAGTCCTTATCATAGGGTCTGCTTTGGGGGAACCCCAAATAAAGACAAGGGGACTATTAGAAAATTAAAAATATGTAGGAGACAAAACACTCAAAAACATCATGTGGACATTGATTAGATCTGGGCTTGAACAAACCAACTGTAAAATAATGTATTTGAGATAATCCAGGGAATTTGAATATAGACTTAGCATTAGATGATATTAAGAAACTACTGCTAATTTGGTTAGTTGTGATAATTATATGATGTTTGTAAGATAAGGTATTTGGAGATGCATAAGGGTAAAATTATAGATCAGTGGAATTTTTCAGTACTTAAAGAAAAGGAAAGGAAAAATGGAATAAATAAAACAAGTGTGGCAAAATGTTAACTGTTGAATCTGGGTGATAAGTATTTGGGAGTTCATTATACTATAATATTATACTTCTTATTTTGTGTATTTTCAAAATCTTTAATAATAAAAAGTTTTATTCTTCTTTCAAAGAGAAAAATTCAAATTCCAAGAAAATACTAACTTTGACAGTAGACAAAATTCCTCAAGAGCATTTACTTTCAGAGACTTAAGTACAGAAAAGACTTTCATACACCACTTTCAGATAAGACACACACAAAAAAAACCCTCCTACTTGCTGCAAAATGACATCCACTGATTACTCATCTTCTGTATTCCCTGCCTGCAGTCTTGCCACATGCCACATTTCTCTCTCTGAAGTATCAAAAAGCAAACAAACTCTCCTGAAATCAGCATATTCCATTGCAAGAGGCCAGCCACTAAGCCGTCACATGAGTAGCACTCTGAGTACCAGAGTGGGTTTTGAAATATTCTGGCCAAGAATAGTTCCAGGGGCAGAGCCCAGACACGCCATGCAGCTCACGTAAAAAAAAAAATTCCATACATTTTCCATGCACTGATTCAAGATACCCACAGAAATAGACCAAGGCATTGCTGAATCAATTCTCAAGACAGGAAGGAACCTCCTAAGAAAAAATAGCTCTTGGTCTCCTGGAAGGTAAAATGTGTGCCTCAGATCTGCAAATGAAAGAGTATCACAAACATATGCTTAATGACTCATCCCAAATGGAAAAACAGAGTTTGTTATATTTTATGGAGATTTTACATGTTGAAGGTACATCTGTTGCTATTTATGCTGACATGTATGTAGAGATTGGCAAAGCAAGTTCTCTGTAGGGATGAGCGAAATCCAAACCAAACCACAGAACTTTCTAACTTTGAGTCTGGCTCCTGGGATGGAAAACGGCTTCCTGATCCCTTGAAACACTGCCCAGTTGAGCAGGGTGACTTTGAGAGGCCCACATCACAGGACTGCACAGTTGGATAAAGCAACAAAAAGTCCTGCTTTGCACAGGGCCTCTAGAGAGAATAGAACAAAGACAGGAAGCCAGAGAGGTGTTGGAGAGCTCGGGGAACAGTCTTCTGATTACTGAACACCTTCTTTGGGTGACTGTTCCAGGAAAAATAGACCACATCTATTCTGACATAAACATGCCACCCACAATCAGACAAAAGCCCACTCCCTTTAGCTCTGTTAATAACACTCTCTAAGAAAGTGTTCTTCTGCTCTGGCCAACTTTTTTTTTTTTTTTTCCTGTTGGCTAGCGCTGATAAGTTTGAAGACTTTTCCTTGGTTATGTACATTTCCACATCTCCCATTTTTTAGTTCACTGGTCTTTATTTTTGTTCAGTTGCATGATTGTTTAACCTGTGAATCATGTATTTTACTGATTTGGTCTAGCCTCTGCCTTCTTCCTTCTCTTCCTCCCCTTCATTGCTTGCCATCTAATAGAGGAGAAACAACAGGCAAATGAACAACCATACAATAAAGTTGAAGGAGAGAAGAAGTGCCAAAGAAGAAGGAGAGAAGACAAGAAGATAAATTATGTCCCCCACAAAATTAGTAAGTTGAAATCCTAACCCCTAGTACCTCAAAATGTGGCTATATTTGGAGACAGGGCCTTTAAAGGGATAATTAAGTCCAAATGGGGTTATTAGGGTGGGCCCTAATCCTACAGGTGTCCTTATCATCAAAAGAATTTGGAAACAGGCACAGAGAGAAGACCCTAGGAAGATACAGGGAGAAGGCAGCTGTCTATAAGCCAAGGAGAGAGGCCTCAGAAGAAACCAACCCTATCAAAAACTTATCTCAGACTTCCAGCCTCCAGAACTGTGAGAAAATTAATTTGTTATTTAAGCCACTCAGTGTGGTACTTTGTTATGGCAGCCCAGCCAGAGGACTTCGGACAGCCACCAGATAGAGTGCTATGAGAATCCAGAAGTGGAAGAGAAGACTAGTTTTCTAGGATCAAAAACCATCATCTGGAAGACGTAGAAGATGAATGATGGCTTCAGAGACAGGTAGAATTTGCTCATGCAGTAACGGCAAGGCTGAAAAACTACAGCCTCGACCTTCCAGGCTGTAGTGATTTTCCCACCTCAGACTTCCAAGTAGCCGGGACCACAGGTGCACATCACCACCCCCAGCTTGTAGAGATAGGGTCACTCTATGTTGCCCAGGCTGGCCTCAAACTCCTGGGATCAAGCAATCCTCTGCCTTGGCCTCCTAAAGTGCTGGGATTTTAAGTGTGAGCCACTGAGCTCAACCCAGAAACTCAGTTTCTTATGTGGACCTTCCCAAGGTTGCATACCCAGGTCCAGTGAGTTCTCCATCATCCATGGAGATATTTTCTACACTCTTGTGGCCAGGGCGCCTCCACGGTGGTACTCACTATGCTTGCTTGTCTGATCCTTTAAATAGTCAACTCTACTTTTGATTCAGATGAACCTACTCAGAAATTACAGAGCTTGTTAACCCTCTGTTCACCTGCATATTACTACCATTTAACATTGGCCAAGGATCAACTGCAGGCCAAGCACAAATATTCACCTACCTCATTTTGTGCATCTCAAAAGAAACTCAGCGTGAAAAGCAGAAACTTAATAGACTATAATACAGTATATGTGAGACCACTTCAGTTAACATACACACTATTTTTAATCATCCTTGGTACCATGGCTGCTGTTGAGTGTTACATTACCCATGTACTAAATTAAACTCAAGTTACTGTCTAAAGTATTCTCATCTAAATCCACTCGTTCAAGGCCTGCATTATGAGACTCCAAGAATGTATTACTGACACTCATGGAAAATGTATTTAACATTCTTATAAATATTATAACTCTTTTTTTTGGCAAAGGGCAAAATTGTTCCTTTTGCCTTTATTCAAGTGAGATTTGGCTTCTCAGAGAATCTCTGTTCTCAGCAAACTGAGAAGGTTCGACAGTGTCAGAAGGTAGGTTTTTTGTCTCCAGCCTCTCCTCGTTTTTAACCCTCAACTTCAGAAAGATTACAGATGTTATTCAGTCAAGATCCTATAAAAATAACCCAGGTGTGGCAGATGCTGTTTCTGAACTTACAGGAGATACAAGAAGAGACTCTCTGGGGTATTAATGAAAAGATTGGGTCCAAGCGGCACCAGATAAGAAGCAATAGGAATGTACATGTTTTTACTATAATGATGACCAAGGGCTAAGCCAACCCCTTTTAAGGCCCTCAAAGCTGTTTTAGGTTTTGATAGAGTCCACCCAGATAATTTAAAATAATCTCCTATTCCAATATTCTTTGCTTAATCATATCTGCAAAGTTCATTTTGCCATGGAGGGTAACATAGTCCCAGGTTCTAGAGTTTAGGATGTATTCATGTTTGTGTGTGGGCTGATTATGTGTTAGGTCCAGCTCCTTCTCAAGAACATTCAGTTTTCAGAACCCCTATATGCCCAGGTTGTTGATGAAGAGGGGCATAGGACAATTATTCCAACAACTCAGACAATAACATTTTTGTCTGAAAGAATCTAATAGTAGAAAGAGGAAAGATTCCATTTTGCAGAAGTCAAAAGATTTTATTTCTAAATGTGTGTGTGTGTGCATGTGTGTGTGTGTGTGCATGTGTGTGTGTTAGAAAAAGGGTCAAGGAGTATCATCCAGGAATAAAAATATTTAGAGTCAGACCTGCATTTGTTTGGGTTTGTCCCTGTATAGTAGGCAGAATAATCCCCCCTCTGCCTCCACTGCCAAACACATGCACACGCACGTACACACACACAGGAGCACATCCTAATTTCTAGAGCCTGTAAATATGCTAACCTAAATAGCAAAAGGAACTTTGCAGACGTGATTAGGTTAAGAATACTGAGCAAGGACATGAATAGACAATTCTCACAAGAAGATATACAAATGGCCAACATATGAATAAATGCTCAGCATCAGTAACGATCAGGGAAATGTAAATCGAAACCACAATGCACTACCACCTTACTCCTGCAGGAATGGCCATAGTCAAAAAATTAAAAAATAATAGATGTTGGCATGGATGCAGTGAAAAGGGAACACTTTTACACTGCTGGTGGGAATGCAAACTAGTACAACCACTATGGAAAACAGTGTGGAGACTCCTTAAAGCACTAAAAGTAGAACTACCATTTAATCCAGCAATCCCGCTACTGGGTATCTATCCAGAGGAAAAGAAGTCATTATACAACAAACATACTTGCACACACATGTTTATAGCAGCACAATTTGGAATTGTGAAAATATGGAAATGGCCCCAAAAACCATCAATCAATGAGTGGATAAAGAAACTGTGGCCTGGACATGGTGGCTCACACCTGTAATCCTAGCACTTTGGGAGGCCAAGGTGTGTGGATGACTCAAGGTCAGGAGTTCAAAATCAGCCTGGCCAACATGGTGAAACACTGTCTCTACTAAAAATACAAAAAAATTAGCCAGGCATGGTGGCAGGCACCTGTAATCCCAACTACTCGGGAGGCTGAGGCAGGATAATTGCTTGAACCTGGGAGGTGGAGGTTGCAGTGAGCTGAGATCACACCACTGCACTCCAGCCTGGATGACAAGAGCGAAATGCCATCTCAAAAAAAAAATTGTGATAGATAGATAGATAGATAGATAGATAGATAGATAGATAGATATAGATAGATATGATGGAATACTACTCAGCCATAAAAAGGAATGAAATAATGGCATTTGCAGCAACCTCGATGGAGTTGGAGACTATTATTCTAAGTGAAGTAAGTCAGGAATGGAAAACCAAACATCATATGTTCTCACTCATAAGTGGGAGCTAAGCTATGAGGATGCAAAGGCATAAGAATGATGCAATAGACTTTGGGGACTCAGAGGGAAAGGGTGGGAGGGGGGTGACGGATAAAAGACTACAAATTGGGTTCAGTGTATACTGCTCGGGTGATGGGTGCACCAAAATCTCACAAATCAACACTAATGAACTTACTCATGTAACCAAACACCACCTGTTCCCAAAAAAACTATGGAAATAAGAAAAAAAAATTAAAAATTGTAATAAGAAAAAAAGAATACTGAGCTAGGAGATTGTCTTGAATTATCTGGGTGTGTCCTGTCAAATCACCTGGGTCCTTATGAGGGAAAGAGGAGGTACAGGAGAGTCAGAGTAAAAGATGGAGATGGAACAACGGAAGCAGAGATCGGAAAGAGATGAGAGAGCTGAAGATGCTATGCTGCCTGCTTTGAAGATAGAGGAAGGGGCCGTGAGCCAAGGAATGCAGGCAGCCTCTAAAAGCTGGAAGAGGAAAGGGAATAAATTCTCCCCTAGAGCCTTCAGAAGGAATCAGCCCTGCCAACCCATTTTAGACTTCTGACCTTCCTGGACTTTGAGAAAATGCATTTGTGCTATTTTTAAACCACAAGGTTTATAGTGCTCTGTTACAGTGCCAATACGAAATGAATATACCCTACTTTAGCACTTAGGAAGCACTAGCTTACTCTTGAGCAAGTTGCTTAACCAGGTTGAGCCTCACTTTGTGCATCTATAAAAGGAAGTAGCAGTCACACTTATTTTACAGGGCTGTCCTGTAAGGACTGGGTGAGGCCATGCCTGTTGGGATTAATTGCTATCTCGGCCTCCACTGCTGTGACTGTAGGTCACATCCTTAACATCTCTGTATTTCCTCTTCCTCCTATATGGAATGTGACTAAACCACCTCCCCAGGGTGGTTGTGAGGATCAGATGAAGGAATAGAGTATTTAAGGTGCGATTCAGCTAAGTAAGAGTAATTCTTTTAGCTTTTGCTTGGCTAATGCCCAGGGAGGCTTCACTTCCCTCTGGTTTGCAAGACAAGCCTTGTGCCTCTTCCCATCCCCACTAGGGCAGCATTTACCACCCTCTACTGCAGGGCTGAGTTTAGGTCTTCCTCTCTTACCGTCCGTGAGCCCCTGGAGCATAGCCCTGTCTGATTCATGTTTGCATCTCTAGATCCTTGCGGTGGGTATTTGCTAGAGTTACAGAAGCCATGCAAACCTTCTCTTTTGCCACACTCAATCCCCGGTCCCCTTTTTTGCTACTGCTCTACTACTGAAACTATTTTGCTGTAAACCAGTAGTTTTCAACCCTGGTACACATTAAGATCACCTGGGGAGCTTTTAAAAAAATTACTGGTGTCCAAGCTCCACCCTGGACCAATTAAATGAGCTCTCTAGGGGTGGGGCCTGGACATCAGTAATTTTTTAAAAGCTCCCCAGGCGATTCCAATGTACCGGCAGGGCTGAGAAGCAATTCGACGCTCAGCCAGTCACATCTGAACTGCTAATTCTGAACTCAGAGTTCAAATCGGAAGGGAGAGGTCATTTATCTATTCTTCTCACCAAGTCTCAAACTGTCCTCATTCTTAAAGACACAGATTCCAACTCTCTTTGAGACAGAATGTCAGAAAGGTGAATGTCAGAAACTATACAAATGATACAAGTGAATGCTCTGCAATCAGGCCAAAGGAAGAATGGCCCTTGTTTTTTCTAGTTGCTTAAAATGGTGGTCTACAACCGTTAAGTCCAGTTTGCAGACCAGAGAACTAGAAGCATACACTCAAGGAAATGATTCCAGACAGAGGGGAGAATGCTACTAAATCTATACTTTTGTCTTATTTAAAGAAATATTTCTGCTTCAGCATATGAAAACGGGGAATTGTGCTGGCCACCATGTAAGTGAATTGACAGTCTTCTGTGAGCCAACCCTAACTGCAGCGCCACTGCAAGTCCCAGGACTACATTGTGGGGCACTGAGAAGTCCCAGAAGTCTCTCTGGACATTAGCCAAGCAAATTAACACAGAGCAGGTTGACACAGAGCACTCAGGAGGCGTCCTGGGCCTAGCACACGGTTCTCCCTTTCCACTCCCAGGCTGAACTGAAACACATCAAATCACCCCAGGCTTTTCTTTTTAATATGCAATTTCTTTTCAAAGCCCCTTTTGATAGTGCTGGTGATGGTGACACATTGACACAACTATCAGAATGAAAGGTGGTTGACAATATCAGGAATGAAACTCTTCTATCCCTTCCAAGAAATGTGTGCACAACTACATTTACAGAAAAAAAAAAGTTGCTACATGGGAGCTGAATGGGCCAATAACAATTTCCATTTTTATTTCCAGGTCTACTAAAATCGGACTAGTTCTAGGACAGAGTATATGACTTAAAGCTCAAAAGCTAACTATGGCTTATGAAATAAACTTCATTTCATAGATCAGCATTCACTACATTTAAAGTGGACTTTTTTGGTATGAGTTTTAAAAATCCATTAAAGCAATGTGTTTTATATTTCACTGTACATTACTATAAAAGAAGTTTAAAATCCAACTCTAATAACCTCAAGAAAATGCTCAGCCTTTACTACCAAGTCATTGAGTAATAGGCCCAAGATTGTCATCTCTCCTGATAGATGGCTCTTCTCTAGCTGGCAGAGGAATATTTATGATCCCCATTAAATATATATGAGTAAATGATACAGATGGCTTGAATGCCAATTAATACACATGAAAATAACCAATAATATATATTCTTTTTGTAAATTATTATAATTTGACAGTACTGAAATAATTTCATCCAGTTCTTCAAATTATGCTAATATTGCTTCCCCTCTTTCCTTCTTTTATTTCTCCATGTTGCTTGGTACACAGCACACACACTCACAAACTCACACACAATGGCAATTACTATCATCTAAAATTACATGCAGTCAGCTATAAATATACATACATAAAAAAAGACTTACATGTGTTCTAATTATGACAGTCCCTAGTTTTCTTTATGTATTAAGTTAAATATTTAAGAAGCAGCTTATTTTTCCTATTGTATTCCATTTCTGTAATAAAACTTTTTCCCTAAAGGTACAAAGTTTAGGAAGAAAAACATTCTGTGCTTGGAGATTATAAATCATGACCTATTTAAGTGTAGTTCAAATGCCAAGAAACATTTGAAATGTTTTTGATAGGTTTCATTTTTTAAAAATATGCTTAATTGAGCTTTTATTCTTTGATCAATTTGTATCTTTGTACCTTTCTCTTTACATTTTAAGGTATACTTTATACATAAAATGCATGTACAGTGAGTTTTGATGAATGTACACAGCTGCATAATAAACACCCAATTAAAATATAAAACATTCCCATCTCTACTAAGCTTCTTCATATCCCTTTGTAGTCTGTCTCCCCACTACTTACTTCCAGATGTGACCCCTATTATGATTTCTTTCACTATAACTTATTCTCGCCTATTCTACAACTTCACACAGTGGAATCAGATAGTACCTGCTCTTTTAATCTGGCTTCTTCTGCTGTATGTATTACTGCTGTATGTGTTACTATGTTGTAATGGCTTGAGATTCATCTGTGTTGTATGTAATTAGTAGTTCCTTTCTCTTGCTGAGTGTTAGCATCCCATTAATCTGTTAATGAACATTTGGGTCATTTTCAGTTTGGGGTCATTTTAAATAAAGCTGCTGTGAAAATTCTTGTACAAATCTCTCAGACACATATAAATATCTAAGTTACATTTCTAATGTTACACACTTTATATGAAGAAATCAAGTAAAGATGTTTATGTCTCTTTTCTGCAACCCCCAGTGCATACCAGGATCTAAAGGGTCTAAAGCAGATAAACACATAGGTATGTGGTGGGGTGCTGGCCAATACAGTGTCCTAGCTCTTTTAGGACTATGTGAGCCCCTTATTTCGCACCTTTTGTATACACAGAATTGGTTTTGTTTTCCTCCTGCCTAGTATAGTATCTGGCACATAGGTGAAAAACAACTCATGAATTCTTACTGAATTTTAAAATACATGCATACTTGACTGAATAGGTGGATATAAGAATGAATAAGTGAAGTTACATATAAGTGAGTACAACTTTGAAGAGGATCGTGGCTATCATGATAAAATCTAGAATGAAGCTTTTCTTTCTGTCACCCAGGTAAGTGTGGTCCTACCTTCTAAAATTCAGAAAAGAATGAATAGCTTTGAACATATCAAAGCAATATAAATCCAAGAATTAGACTGGGGTGAGTCGGTTAAATCTCTTCTCCTGATGCTGTTTTAAAATACAAAAACTGACTTAGCAAAATCCCTGGGTACCAAGTTTCTTGGCCTAACTCCTAAGGGTGGTAGATGACTAGACAACATTACCTTCTCTAGGGGTGGTATAAAAAATAAGAAGTCTTCTCGAAAATACTCTTACCTTCTAGGAACACACCATGTTAGGAGGGAATGCTTCTTTCCCATTCCAGAAGTTTCCTTCCATTTGGAGAGAACACAACACTCCTGGGCTCGTTCCATATTGTCCTTCACTCTTCCCCTGGGAGAAGGAAGAATCAGTTATCTGGGAATGAGCTGGAGAGAAGAAACTGAGCATATTTCCCAGCCGTTTTCTCTTTTCCTGCTCTTGAGAACTAGCAGTCCATAGGAAGCAAACATTTTGCCCTGCTTCTCAACACCCCAAGTTCTCTGGGGCAGGTTCCCCTGGGTGGGGACCAGTGGTGATCCAGCTAATGTGACCCACCCATAAAGTCTGTCTCATTCTGAGGCTCTATATTATGAAACCGACTTGCCTGCAGATATAAGCCACATTCTCCAGTATCAGGATAAGAAGGTGAAACTGTGGTCTCCTGTCTGTCATACTTTTTATTTCTCGCACTGTTTAGTAACTCCAGGGGGGAAGAAAGTGTTATTTGTTTGCCTCTTCATATTCCCTTGAATCTTGAACTCATGGCTTGCCTCCATCCCTAAATGGCCTCAAAAAGCTATCTGATACATTTTCTTGTTCTTGAAAGAGTCATATTGAATTACTTCAAAAGTATCAGGTAGCCTAAATATATAAAGTAGCAGTTGCATTACATTGCAGAAGAGCTGAAAATTAAATGATTTTAAAGATTTATGGTCCAGATTAAATATTGCCCCTATTGTCATCCCACATATGGAAAAGAGGACCTGAGTATAATCTCTTTTACAGATAAAATGTCAAAGACACAGAGATTATCCGACGAGTCTCAGGCAGAGAGGAGTTGGACCATCCTACTTTTTTTTTTCCTGTTACTTCATTTTTACTATTTCACATTTTCAGCCAACAAATCAAGGTACAAACAGGATTTATTTCACATTAATATATTAACTGGATTTTTTGTCAAATAAATAGGGAAGTCTCTTTAAATAACCATCTCCTCACTTCATGGCCAGTACAGGAATGAACTAGAACAAATGTCAGTGTATCTGGGGGCATGAGGCTTACGGGGAAGAGGTAAGCTGAGGGGCTCCACCAGCATGCGGGGTCAGGGGCCCTCATTCCTGGCCCACCCAGCAGCCCCCCGGTGGCACAACGGCACAGATATGCATTCTCTAGTTCCAGTAGAGAAGCCCCTTCTAGAGGGAAGAGAGGAGATGGAAAGCACATTCCAGAAACACTAGCAGAAAGCAGGGAGGCTTCCTCCCCAGCCTCAGTATGCTTGCCCTGATGCCACTCAAGCCCTGGAAGCTCATTTTACAGCCTCAAAAGTCACATGGAGTTGGCAACACCATGACCCAGGACAGGGAAGGGGAGGGTGACAGTGGCTGGGGCCAGAACCTGGCTGAGTGGAATCTGGGCTGACAGTCCGCACATGGTGGCCTTTTCAGGCCAGGCACAGACCAGAGGAGGGAATGTGAAGCAGGCCTGGCGGGGGTCTCTGGGAAGACACCTGGCTGGTCTGAGGGGGCTCATGAGGCTGAGTGTAGAGTGGCTGCCAGACCAAGGGAGCTGGACTGCAGTGGAGGAGGTGGCCAGAGAGTCCCTGTGTAGGGAGAAGCTACGAAAGTGAAACGGGACCGGGGGCGTGGGGGGCAGGAGGGACACCCCATGCTCCCAAGAGCCCCAGAGATATGAGAGAGGCATGCGGCTGGGAAGGGGGGCGGGGCCTCTCCCGAGGCCAGGGACCCAACTGTCCCCCTGTGTTCGTTCCTGGTAACTGTTTATGATCAGACCTGGAGGAAGAACGAGGCCCTCCCGCACCTCCCCCAGCCGCAGCCACAGCCCTGAGGGAAGGGGTAGGAAACAAGGACTGGGAGGGAAGCAGGAGGCTGGAGGTGGGAGGCGTCTACTGGGTCTTCTTATCTTCCCTCCGGTAAGATGGCAGAGGCTGCTTCATGGGCATGGAGACGTGGTGTGGTTTGCCTGGGTTATAATAGGTGCTGGCAGATGCTTCTGTGGCCCTGGCTTCGGCTGCAGGAGTGCAGGGAATATCGGGGCTGACCGGAGGTTCCGTGGGCCCAGGATAGGGCGGTGGCGGGGGCTGCACATACCCCATGGCCCTGTCCATCTTGGGAGGTCCTGGACAGAACTCAGGCGAAGGTGGTGGAGAAGAGCAGCCAGGAGGGCAGGGATACATTCCACTAGTGACTGGCGGGGGAAAGGCACAAGTCCTGCCAGGCATGTGAGAGTGGCCGTAGGCTCCACTGAGGGCTTCACCCCTGGACGCTTGAGATGCCACCTGGAGCACCTGCTGTCCAGATTCAGTGGCGCTCCCTGCCGTGAAGGCGGACTTGCGGGAAGCAGAGCCTTCCCAGTCACTGCCTGCTTCGGCGTTCACTGTTCCCTTGATGCGGTTTGTATCAAACACAGACTGCTTGATCTCACAGGCCTTCACGAGATAAAATGACATTACGAAGGACTGCATGGCATCCTTCGCCCTGGACAGAAAGATGAAAGGGGTAAGGTAGATGGTGCCTTTCTTGGTCCCTTTGGAGGCCTCTGGCACGTTCTTCATGTCACTGAACGTAAGTTTCACAAGATTGTAGGACACTGGGATGCTCTCAGTGTTGTTGGTGACCACTCTGCCGCCCTCTGAGTGACTCTCGTTGAGCACCATAGTCTTTCCAAAAGCAGCCCCGAGACGCCCCATCCTGCAGTTGACCAGCCCATGGTGGTGGCTACATCTTCACAAACGTGACGTTTTAGGTAGAGAAGCAACTCAGGGGAATCCACACCCTCCCAAAGAAATCTTGAAGTTAGCCTAGGTCTTCCATATTTAGAAGGTGAGTGGAGGCAGGCCAAAGACTAAGCTTACAAACAAATTTTTGTGTTCATTTAATGGGCCGGTGAAATGGCTCAGCCATTTAGGGGACCCTCATAGAGAGATTTCAGCTACTAATTATGTTGCTTAAGGGAGGAGGGGGAGGATTGTGCTCCTCTCTTTCCACGTGGTCATTTGCACGCGGAAGTTTCTGCTTTTCATATCTGTGGCAGTGTCACATGCAGCACTCTCCTCGGAGTGTCAGCTCTGGAAAGACGCTATTGCATTTCTGAGGTGAAGGATTGGCTTTAGTCAACAGTCATCTTCTTGTCACAGTTGGACACATCCTCAAGCTATAAAATCTCTCTAATGCTAGGTCCCCACTAGTCTCTTTAATGAGATCCTGGACAGACCTGCAGAGAGGCCCCACGATCCTTCTCCAGAGACCAAGGGCAGCTTGGAGGAGAGGGACAGTCCCAAATGCTGCCACCCTACTGTTTCTGGTCTCAGTCTTTTTATACCAAATCTCTCATACTGCCAGTACTCTTAATTTTCTTTGCCAGAAGGAGGACACAGTGGCTCATGCCTGTACTCACAACAATTTGGGAGGCTAAGGCAGGAGGATCACTTAAGCCCAGGAGTTTGACACCATCCTAGACAAAATAGTGAGACCCTATCTCTACATTTTTGTAATTAGCCAAATGTGGTGGTACACATGTGTGGTCTCAGCTACTCAGAAGGCTGAGGTGGGAGGATCACTTGAGCCTGGGAGGTAGAGGCTGCAGTAAGCTATAATTATGCCGCTGCAGCAAGCTATAATTATGCCACTGCAGTGCAGCATGAGTGACACAGTGAAACTCTGCATCCCAAAAAAGAGGAGACAATTTTTAAAATATTCTTTTAGAGATGGGGGTCTGTGTTGCCGTTGCTGGTCTTGAACTCCTGGCTTCAAGCAATCCTCCCGTCTCAGCCTCTCTAGTAGCTAGGATTACAGACAGGCACCACTGCACCCAGTTTATGAGGAAATTAAAAAATTCCTTTTTTAAAAATGAACTTGATCTCAATATTCCCAGCCAAACATTCCCATCATTTTCTTGGATAGTTTAAATCAGTGGTCCCCCAGCCTTTTTGGCAGAAGGAACTGGTTTTGTGGAAGACAGTTTTTCCACAGACCGAGTTTGAGGGTGGTGTCAGGATGAAACTGTTTGACTACAGATGATCAGGAAGTACATTCTCATGAGGAGCAGGCAACCTGGATCCCTTGTATGTGCAGTTCACAACAGGGTTCATGCTCCTGTGATAATCTAATGCTGCTGCCGATCTGACAGGAGGCGGAGCTCAGGCAATAATGCCCGCTTGCCCACTGCTCACCTCATGCTGTGCAGCCCGGTTCCTAATAGGCCATGGACTGGTACTGGTCCATGGCCCGGGGTTTGGGGACCACTGCTCTACATAATGCAAATTTCAAGCAAAGAGTGAAAAAAAAAACTTTGACATCAAAAACTTGATAACACTAGCCATGTTGTGTTTGAGCTGTGAGTGAGGTAAAGTACTGATTTTTTTTAACCTCCTTCTTTTTCCTTCATACTCCATCACAGAGCTCCTGGCCCAGCTCAGACTAACATACTTGGCCATCTCTGATCCTTTCTCCTTTCCAACTAACAAGCTCTGCTGTGTGACTGCAATTCTCTGCCTGTGCATGAATGTATGCCTTTGGATTCACTCTGGAAGAGTAACCCTTGTGGGTTATGACCACAAAAAGGAACGCACAATGATTGTGCTGCTGTCTTCTCCATACCTCTATCTGCAGACTAGACACCGAAAACCAATGAAATCAGGCAGCTCTCCTCAGCCCAGAAATTAAGATGTGGGAATGTTAACAGAGACCCACAGACGGAACAACAACACTTGTTCATTGTTGGAAAGAGAACACTGCCTTTATGCTCCTTGGATAAACAAACACTGTGTGTCTGTCAGGTGGTGGCGGCCTGGACGTCGTGAGTACACAATCAAGCATAATCTACCAGCAAATTCTTTAACCCAGGGCTTGCAAGGAAATTTCCAGTGTTCTTTCCCCTGTATACATGTTACCAGACTCTTCAGCAGCATCTGCCCTTTTGCCTTTCTGGTGCCGTTTACAAGCTGAAAACACTTCTAGAAGCCAAACCCCCAACTTTCAAGGAAGGTGAGAAATGCTGTTTCTTGCTTGAGGCTCTCTTTCAACTGCCTTTCTCTTCAAGGAATAATAATGACTCCCTTCAAGAAGGCTCTGGCAGGAAGGGTGATGAAGAGAGGTAGATCCTTCTCCCTCACAGAGGAAGTTGAAATTAGCCTAATTAGATTTTCAGAGCACTTAGATACCACAGTGATAGACACCATCTAAATACATAGACAGATAGGAAGAGAGCACAGATGTTGTATGAGACCAGTGATTTAGTTCCAAGTCAATACTCTTAATTAACTGCAAACTGTTTAAATATATAACATTCCCAACATGCAGCCAGTAACACCTACATAGTACTCTTCATCTGTGTAGCTCAAAGTAGAAAGCAAAATAACCCCCATATCCAAAAGTGTAAACTGGTAATAATAATTACTTCTATTTAATGCTGATACACTGCCTCTAATTCCAGGCCCCCTGATGATATTACACACTTTGTAGATAATTGTCTCTTGTCCAAAACAGGAATGCAGCCATCAGTGAGAAGCAAAAACAGCTGCAATCTAAAAGATACCAACTCTTCTGTATAGAGGGAAGTGTTTTGTTTTGCTTTAATAGCAACTGGCCTAAGAAAAATGCATCTGCTTCCTACACCGGTTGGTGCCTGGTTGTTGTTAATAGTTGTAGGCTAAGCCCCTTGTCCAAAGTGAAGGTTGGGAGGAGGCTCACTTCTTACTTGGGGAAGTCATAGTCTGTGACCTTCAGAATGAAATAAGCCTTAAGACACAAGCAAAATGCCTTGTGGTCATCAAGCCACATCCAGTCATATTGGGGAATCCCTTGCCTGTGAGAATCTCCAAGACCATTGACAGTACTCACAGATGACATTCTTTTTTTCTAGAAGTTGAAGAAAGAAACATAATTTGCTTGTAGTATATTCTGGTATTGGTCATACAAGAAACTCCACTGAGTAAATATGGTCCCCTCACTTGTTGTTTCAGAAGGTGACCAAAAAGCCTGTAAAAAAAATGAGGACTAGCTCCTCAAGGGACAGACCTTGTGATTGAGACTATGAGAATCTTTTTTTTAAAAAAGCAATAAATATTTGTGAATGTACACTGAGGAATCAATTGTGTAATTACAGTAGCAGTCAGAATTTTTAATCATACAACAAATATTTATGAAGCATTTATTTTGTGTGAAATCATGGATGTACAGTAATAAAGTATGTACCTACCCTCATGCTCATGTACTATACATAAAGAAGATAAAGACTAAAGACATAACCATAAACACATCTAGTAATTGTGTTGGAGTTGCTATATAAACCCTCCTACAGATGACGATTATAAAATCTGTAAAAAAAACAAAACAAAACAAAAAAAACAGCTATTTATAGGAATAAGAACACATCCAAAAGTGGAAGACAGTAGGCAGATTACTTTTAAACACCTTGAAGGGGGAAGAATTGGGAGTTTGCAGTTATCCTGCCTGAAGATGTTCCCCAATACCCCTGGCCAGGGCAAAGAAAAATATCAGTCACATTCCAGGCTCAAGGTAACAGAGAACAGAGGACAGGAGAAATTTTGGGGGAAAATCTATAAGAGAATGGCAAAAGGATTGAAACCCCCAAATCTTGAGTAAAAATTTTGCCCACATCACTGGTTGACTAGTAAAGTATGCATATGTGGGGGAGAATCTGACAAAGGCATTAGAAAAGCAGGCAAAAGCCAGACAGGATTTTAGTCTGTAAAGATAGAACTGCACCAGATGAGTTCTCTGAATTTACCAAGAGGTTATTTAGCAGCTGGAAGTCATAAAAACTGAGATGAGATCAACAACTACACACCACAGAGGAGACTAAGTTTTCCATTTAAATTCAAGCAAATTAATTGCTTAATGAAAAAATAACACGAATATTTAAGAATATAACTGATTGTAGTCACATTGTATTTTCTACAATGTCCACTTTTCAAACAAAAATTACTAAACATGCAAAGATACAGAAATATGTGACCCATACTCAAGAAAAACAAAAAACGTCAATAGAAACTGACTTTAATGGAGCCCAGATGTTGGATTTAGCAGGAAAGAAACTTCAAATCAGGTATTCGAATACTTTCAAAGTATTCAAGGAAAATGGTCTTAATGAAAGAGCTGTTAGAAAATCTCAACAGAGGAATGACACTATAAAAAAGGGAAACTCTAGAGCTAAGAAGCACCATCACTTAAGTGAAGAATTTACTCATTTCAGTTAAATAAAAAATTCACTAAAATTTAGTTTTAAAGACAGATCGAAGTGTCAGAATAATTAATAAACTTTAAATGAGATTAACAGAAATTACTCAATCTGAATAACACAAAGAAAAAAACTTGAAGAAAAATAAACAGAGCATCAGAGACCTATTTATATCAAGAGACACAAAGTGGTATAATTGGAATGGTAGGCAGAGAGAATAGGAGAGAAGAGAAAGGGGCAAGAAAGTGTTAAAAGAAAGAATGGCCTATAACTTCCAAAATTTTATGGAAAAAACTTTAAATTACAAATCTAGGAAACTCAGCAAACCCTAGACAGAATAAACCTTCATAGTGAAAATGCTGAAAGTCAAAGATAATAAGAAAATCTTTAAAGCAGCCAGAGAAAGATGGCATGTTACATACAGGAGAACAATGATATGATCAATGGTGACTTTATGTCAAAGTAATGAAAGTCATATGAAATTAGAATGGCATATTTCAACTGTTGGAGAGAGAAAAAAACTGGCAACCAAGAATTTTGTATCCAAAGAATTTATCCTTCATATATGAAAGAGAAATTAAGGCATTGCCAGATAAACAAAACTAAGGTAATTAATTGCTAGCAGAACTGTGCTACTAGAAAAGCTAAAGTAGGTTTTAAATTTAATTTTTTTTTTATTTTCACTCCTCTCAGCTCATATCTATAAAGTAAGTTTTTGAGGCTGAAAGGAAATGACACCAGATGACCTCTCAGATTTACAGGAAAAAATGATGAACACCAGAAATGGAAAATGCATGGATAAATTAAAAGAACTAAATACATATACACACACTCACACCCTCACACACACACACCCAACACACACACATACACATATACTTTTTTCTTCTGTTAATTTCTTTGAAAGACAATTGGCAAATTAAGCAAAATTTGTAAAACTGTATTATTGAGTTGATAACATTGATTTCATCTTCAAATGACAACAATAATACTAAAATAAGAAGACAGGGAAATTAAAATATACTGATGCAAGGTTACTATATTTTACCTGAAATTATTCAGTATGAACTCTAAGTAGATTGGGATAAGTGAAAGATATATGTTGTTACCTCTAGAACAATGCTATTAAAATTTAATAATTAGCTCGATATAGCTAGAAAGCCAGTAAAGAAATTAAACAAAATACTAAAAAATATTTGATTAACACAAAAGAAGGTAGTAAAGGAGGAACAAACAAGCATCAAGAGAGATAAGACAAGACAAACAAAATAAACAGCAAAATGGTGACCTAAAATCATCTATTTCAACAACTGCACCAAATTTAAATTAGTCAAATATCCAATCAAAAGACATGATTGTCAGACTGAATAAGAAACAAAGAATTAATTATATGCTGTCTACAGGAGGTGCCCTTGAAATATATAGGAATAAATAGGTTAAGAGTAAAAAGATTGAAAAAGACATGCCATGCTAATAGTAGGCACAAGAAAATAAGATTGGCTATATTAATAGCAGAAAAAATAGACTTCAAGATAAGATGCATTGTTAGAGACAAAGAAGGAAACTTTATAATGGCACATGGGTAAATATTAGCTTGGTGTAAAAGTAATTGTGTTTTTTGCCAAAACCGCAATTACTTTTGCACCAAACTAATATATCAGAAAAATATAATAATTATATATATTTATGTATCGAATAAGACAGCTTCAATATAACCAAGGAAAAATTGACAGAGAAATAGACAAATCCACAATCACAGTTACAGACTTTCACAAATGTCTCAGTAATTGATATGCGAGCTAGACCAAAAAAAAAGTCATTGAGGATCTAGAAGAATTAAGTGACCCTATCAACCACCTTTACCTAGTTGTGATTTATAGCAGACTATATCCAACAAATGCAGAATATACAGTCTTTTAAATTCATATGGTAGGTTCACAAAAGTAGAGCATATGCTGACTAAAACAAGTCTCAATATATTTCAAAAGATTACCATCTTACAGAGTGCTTTTTCTGACTACGATGAAATTTAATTGAAACTCAACAACAATAAAATTTTAAGAAAATCTCAAGTATTTAGAAATCAAACAACTCACTTTTAATAATCCACGACACAAGGTAGAAATTATGAAGAAAATTTTAACATATTTTAAACTAAGTAGTAATGAAACACAACATATCAAAGTTTGCAGAAGGCAGCAAATGTCCTACTTAGAGGGAAGCTTATGGCTTTAAATGCTGATACTAGAAAAAAATAGTATAAAATCAATAATTGAACTATCCATTTTAGGAAGCTAGAAAAGGAAGACCAAATTATATGCAAAGTAAGTAGAAGAAAGAAGTAGTAAAGAGTAAAAAGAAAAAAAATCAGAGAAATAGAAATAAACAACAAAAAATATTAACAAAACCAAAAAAGTTTAGCTTGAAAGAATCAATAAAATTAATAGTGTTCTAGAAAGATCAAAAAGAATGAGAGAAGGCGCAAGTTACCAATATGAGCAGAACTTCACTACAGGTCTGACAAACATTAAAATGAGAATATAGAAATATCATAAACAATTTTACACCAGGAATTTCACCACCATAAATGAAATTGAAAAATTTCTTGAAAGGCACAAATTTTCAGAATGGAGACAAGAAAAAACAGAAAATTGAATAGCCCTGTCTTAAAAGAAATTGGATTAATAAAAACTTTTCCAGAAGGAAAGTGGTGAGTTCTATCAAACATTTGAGGAAGAAAAAATACAAATTTTACATAACTTCTTTCAAGAGTTACTTTCCCACTTTGGAAGGCCAAGGCAGGTGGATCATGAAGTCAGGAAATCGAGACCATCCTGGCTAACACGGTGAAACCCCATCTCTACTAAAAATACAAAAAATTAGCCAGGTGTGGTGGCGGGCGCCTGTGGTCCCAGCTACTCAGGAGGCTGAGGCAGGAGAATGGTGTGAACCCGGGAGGCGGAGCTTGCAGTGAGCCGAGATCGTGCCACTGCACTCCAGCCCGGGCGACAGAGCAAGGCTCTGTCTTGAAAAAAAAAAAAAAAAAAAAAAAAGAGTTACTTTCCAACTCTGTCTCTGTTTTGTTTTTTTAGCCAGCATTAGTTTGGTATAAAACCAGGCTGAAAACCTTGTCTCAAAAAAGAAACTACAAATCAATATTCCTCAAGAATACAGACACAAAAAATTCTTAGCCAAATGTACCAAGTCAAATACAGCAAAATGTAAAAGGAGGACTACATCTTGAACAAATGAGATGTAAAGCCTGATTTAACATTCAATAATAAATCAGTGTAATTTGTGTATTTTTAATAAGGCAAAAAAAATTATTTCATTAGATGCTCAGAAAACCTTTAACAAATTTCAACACCTATTCATAATGAGAGCTAGTAAACTAGTAATAGGAGATAACGTCTTCCCGTTGATATGGAAAATCTATGTTCTTTTTGTTGTCGTTTTTTTGAGGCAGAGTCTTGCTCTGTCACCCAGGCTAGAGTGCAGTGGCCCAATGTCGGCTCACTACAACCTCTGCCTCCTGGGTTCAAGCAATTCTCGTGCCTCAGCCTCCTGAGTAGCGGGGATTACAGGTGTGTGCCACCATGCCTGGCTAATCTCTGTGTTTTTAGTAGACAGGGTTTTCCCACGTTGGCCAGGCTGGTCTCAAACTCCTGGCCTCAAGTGATGTTGCCGCTTCAGCCTCCCAAAGTGCTGGGATTACAGGCATGAGCCACTGCACCCAGCCAGGAAAATCTATGTTTAAAAAGCTTATACACGAGATACAGTGACTTATGCCTGTAATCCCAATGACTCCGGAGGCTGAGGTGGTGGGATCACTTGAGGCCAGGAGTTCAAGACCAGCCTGAGCAACAAAAGAGACCCTGTCTCTACAAATAGTAACAATAATGATAAACTAGCCAGGCATGGTGGTGCACTCCTGTAGTCCCAGCTATTAAGGAGGATTGCTTGAGCCCAGAAGTTCAAGGTTGCAGTGAGCTATGATGGCACCACTGCACTCTAGCCTGAGCAACAGAGTGAGAGCCTGTCTCAAAAACAAACAAACAAACCCAAAGAGCAAAACTTCTACAATAACATACTACATAGTAAAAAATGGAATGCCTTCTACTGAGATCAGGAACAAGCAGGGATATTCACTTTCACCACTTCAATTTAGCATTGTACTTGAACTCCTAGACATTGTAATAGAGAATGAAAAGATATAAATAAAAGTGATTGTAACATTTCCTTTCCCCACCAACAGCATGTGAGAATTTCAGTTGTTCCACATCCTCACCAAAACTATCTTCCGTCTTTTTTACATTAGCTATTCTGAAGGTTGTGAAGTGGTGTCTCACTGTGATGACTAGTAATTTTGAACATTTTTTAATGTGCTTGTTAGCCATTCATATGTGCATTGGAAAGAAAGAAACAAAAGCCTATATTTGATAATTCTATGATCATGCACTTACAAAATCCTAAGGACTTTACAAAAAAGAAAGGCAGTAGGTCTAATAAATGAATTTAGCAAGATCAAAGGATTTGAGGTCAATATGCAAACCAATTGCATCCTATATGCTAGCTATGAATAATTGAAAATTGAAAGAAAGGCTGGACACTGTGGCTTACGTCTGTAATCCCAGCACTTTCAGAGGCCAAGGTGGGCAGATCACTTGAGCCCAAGAGTTCAAGACCAGCCTGGGCAATGTGGTAAAATCCCATCTCTACAAAAAATACAAAAAATTAGCCTGGTGTGGTGCCTGTAGTCCCAGCAACTCGGGAGGCTGAGGCAGGAGGATCACTTGAGCCCAGAGATCAAGGCTGCAGTGAGCTATGATCATGCCACTGTATTCCAGCCTGAGCAACAGAGCGATACCCTGGCTCAAAAAAAAAAGTGAAAAACATTACCATTACATTTTACTATAGCATCTGAAACGTGAAATACTTAGGGATAAACTTAAGATATATGCAGAGCTTTCCTATTTTTTTATTTCTTGAGCTCCCAGGAGCACTTTTCACATATTAATTTTAGTAGCTTTTATGGTGAATTGATTATTTGTAGTAATTCTTGGGCAAAGGCTATGTCCTGCTCATTGCCTTATCACCAGTGCCTAGCATAGAGCCCAGAAACATAAATTAATAAATGTCTCTATATATTTATCCTAAAAACACAACATGTGTACATGAAAGGAAGTTTTGAAAATGGAAAAATGTGGAGGATATAATCTCCATAGTCCCTTCTCTGTCAATGTTTTGGATTATTTCCTTCCAACCTTTATTTTTCCCTATAGGTAGAGTTTTGGAATTTTTCTTAACATAGTATTCATACAGTAGCATATTTTTATAATAATGGTTGAACTTCTATCTTATTCATTTTGAAATTTCCTTTAGTTACAATTGGTTATTTTGATTTACCGGAACACAATAAAATTATAATTGGCTGCCAGAAAGAGGCTGTCCTCATTAAAAAGCAGTGAGTCAGTGTCTTCATGCAATCACTGGTCTGGTTCTCCTACCTCAACCCTGTCCTCACACTCACCTGTGTTGTGTTAACTCTGAGGGGATTTCTCCCAGGTGTTCTTTTGTAAAACTCTAGCATAACTGCTTTTTAGGCTTCCTCATCCAATGGCACATTAAAACCAGAAAGCCGGAGATAAAGTGTGTGCCTCTTATAGACAAATTGGGGTCATGATCTGAAGATGTCTAATATACTGGATCGACACTACCCTAAAAAACAATGCTGTCCAAAAAAAGTACATAAATGCTAAGTAAAATGAGTTCCTGCCCCAATTCCTCATGCATCAAGGAACAATTTAGGTCACAGTTGAAACTCAAAGTTCAAAAACAATGAACTCTATACACAGAGAAAAATAAGATTCAAACAGGGAAGGACTTTTCCAGATAGACCAATACAAGTGTCTGTCAGCCACAATAAAAATGCTCAGATCACAGTATCAAGCATCCAAGAAATGTCCAACAGCAGTAACAACAGAAATAAAACTCTGGTCATTAGATACACAAACCAATGGGATCATTGTCTTGGAGCTAAAGACAGAACAAAACCTAGATTGATTGAAATTTGCTATATCAACTCAGAGATACATGGACTTTCTGAAGTAGTACTGCAGACAGATACTTAATAGCCACTGTAAGAAGCAATTCTCCATGAACTCTTTCCTTGAAAATTAGATACTATAGTTCCAAACTGTGTGTGTTCACTTCTAACAGAGTAGAGATATGCCTAGGGAAAACAAAAGGAAGAAGGGAAAGAGATAATCACACAATTGCCTAACAACCCTTTGCAAAACCCACTCTTCCAGATACCTGGGAGAAGTGGGCTGGCTAGACAGAAATAACCTCTAGGTGACACTTTATATGCCTTCACTGGATGCCAAAAGAAATCAGACAGGAAAGGTAAGGAAAAACTAATTTGATGAAAAAGGCCAGCTGCAATGAGAGAGGAGTGACTCTTCTGGTAACCAAGGTATCTGGCCAGCCATGCACCAGAGTTCTTCCTCAACACAATTCTCCTAAGAACTACCATTTTCCAGACCCTGCAGAGCTCAGCACCTCAGGGCAGCCTGCTCTGGTTGCCCGGAATGTACTCCTTCATGCACTTCATCACATTGTACTGGAATTGAAGTTGTTATTCTTTGTCTCCCCACCAGGTCAGTATAGTTTGTTGCAGTGAAGTGTTTATCTGTAATGATTCTAGGGTAAACACTATGTCACAGTCATTGCCTTCTGCCAATGCCTAGTATAGAGCCCCGCTAAATGAATTAACAAATACTTAACGGTAGTCCCACCTCATCTGTGGTTTCATTTTCTGCAGTTTCAGTTACCTGCGATCAACTGCGATCCAGAATATTAAATGGAAAATTTCAAAAATAAACGATTCATAAGTTTTAAACTGTACGTCATTTCTGAATAGTATGATAAAATCTCTCACTATACTGCTGCATCCTACCTGGTACCTGAATCATCCCTTTGTCCAGCATATCCACGTTTGGAACATATCCCCCTTGGATAAGGGGACAATACTGCACATGTATACTAATTTTAAAACCGATATATGTGCATAAAAGGGGCCAGGCGTGGTGCCTCACACCTGTAATCCCAGCACTTTGGGAGGCAGAGGTGGATGGATCACCTGAGGTCAGCAGTTACATGGTCACATGTTGGACAGACCAGCCTGGCCAACATGGTGAAACCCCGTCTCTACTAAAAATACAAAACTTAGCCAGGTGTGGTGGTGGGCACCTGTAATCCCAGCTACTCAAGAGGCTGAGGCAGGAGAATCGCTTGAACCCGGGAGGCACAGGTTGCAGTGAGCTGAAATCGCGCCACTGCACTCCAGCCTGGGGGACGGGGCGAGACTGTCTCAAAACAAACCAACAAAACTAAACAAACAAAAAACCCACACACAATATATGTGCATAAAAGGAAATGTTTACACTCCCTGAAAACTGTGTCTTATTTCTTGTTTCCCAGAGCTTAGTAAGATGCCTGACACATTGCAATCACTTCATACCTTCTAAATGAATTCAAACTTTGAATCACGTTAAGGCTCTGACTTTAAACTCAGCAAACGACCCTACCTTAAGTTTATAAAACTGGCCAATAGCTGAAACTAAAAATCAGATTGCACATTGTTCTTTAAGCAAAGCCATCTGTCAGGATTTTTAAAAATTAAAATATCTCAGAATGACTGCAACTGGACTCAGTTTGGGTGGTATACCCCTGACTCAATGTCCCCATTATCTTTCGGCATATTCCAAAGAGCCTGCTTGTGCCCCAATGCCCAGCTGTTGGGTAAAAATAATGATGTTGAATCAATCTGGAAGCAGCCACCAATATGAGTAGACTTCAAGAAAGAAGCTCTTCTTGATCTTGTGTTTTCTCCAACTGCAAATGGAGTAGTTTTTCACTATAGCCAACTCCAAAGAAAAAAGAAGGACCTGTTAGAAGAACAGGAAAGAAAAGCTAGTGATATACTTTCAGAACAAGAAAAGAAAGTAGGTGATTCACCTTATTTAAGTCAGGAAACAACAGGTGCTGGAGAGGATATGGAGAAATAGGAACACTTTTACACTGTTGGTGGGACTGTAAACTAGTTCAACCGTTGTGGAAGTCAGTATGGCAATTCCTCAGGGATCTAGAACTAGAAATACCATTTGACCCAGCAATCCCATTACTGGGTATATACCCAAAGGATTATAAGACATGCTGCTATAAAGACACATGCACACGTATGTTTATTGCGGCACTATTCACAATAGCAAAGACTTGGAACCAACCCAAATGTCCAACAATGATAGACTGGATTAGGAAAATGTGGCACATATACACCATGGAATACTATGCAGCCATAAAGAATGATCTGTAGGGACATGGATGAAGCCAGAAACCATCATTCTCAGCAAACTCTCACAAGGACAAAAAACCAAACACTGCGTGTTCTCACTCATAGGTGGGAGCTGAACAATGAGAACACATGGACACAGGAAGGAGAACATCACACACCGGGGCCTGTTGTGGGGTCAGGGGAGGAGGGAGGGATAGCATTAGGAGATATACCTAATGTTAAATGACGAGTTAATGGAGGTAGCACACCAACATGGCACATGTATACATATGTAACAAACCTGCATGTTGTGCACATGTACCCTAAAACTTAAAGTATAATTAAAAAAAAAAAACCTTTAAAAAAGAAAAGTACCCCAGTCAGAATAGCCATTATTAAAAAGTCAAAAAACAACAGATGTTGGCAAGGATGCAGAGAAAAGGGAACACATATACACTATTGGTGGGAATGTAAATTAGTACAACCTCTATGGACAACAGTATGGAGATTTCTCAAAGAACTAGAAATAGAATGACCATTCGATCCAGCAATTTCACTACTGGGTATCTACCTGCAAGAAAAGAAATCATCGTATCAAAAGACACCTCCATGCGTATGTTTATTGCAGCACTATTCACAATAGCAAAGTCATGGAATCACCCTGTGTCCATCCGTGGAGGAGTGGATAAAGGAAATGTGGTAAATATATGCCATGGAATACTACTCAGCCATGAAAAAGAAAGAACTCATGTCTTCTGCAGCAACATGGATGGAGCTTGAGGTCATTATCCTAAGTAAAATGAGTCAAAAACAGGTCAAAAACCATGTTATCACCTATAAGTGGGAGCTAAACAATGAGTACACATGGACATACAGAGCGGACTAATAGACACTGGAGACTAAAGGGGGAGGGTAGAGGGGGTGAAATGCTACCAGTTGGGTACAGTGGACACTATTCAGGTGATGGTTACACTAAAAGCCCAGACTTTACCACTATACAATATATCCATGTGTATTAGTCAAGGCTCTCTGGAGGGACAGAATAGGAGATATATATATATATCTATATATATGTGTATAGATGTGTATATATGTATATATGTGTATATGTGTATATATGTGTATATGTGTATATATGTATAAATGTGTATATATGTATATATGTGTGTATATATATGTACATATATATATATATAGGAATGTATTAACTTATATGATCACAAGTTCCCACAATAGGCTGTCTGCAAGCTTGAGGAGCAAGGAGAGCCAGTCCAAATCTCAAAACTGAAGAACTTGGAGTCCAATGTTTGAGGGCAGGAAGGATCCAGCACAGGAGAAAGATGTAGGCTGGGAGGCTAGGCCAGTCTCGCCTTTTCATGTTTTTCTGCCTGCTTTGTGCCTACCAGAATAAGGGTGTATCTGCCTTCCCCAGCCCACTGCCTCAAATATTAATCTCTTTTGGCAATACCCTCACCAGGATCAATATTTTGCCACCTTCGATCCAATCAAGTTGAAACTCAGTATTAACCATCACATCATGTAACACAGCTGCACTTATACTCCTAAGTCTAAAAAATAAAAGAGAAGAGGATGAAGCAGTGAAAATCCCTTGCATGTGAAACAGATTCTTACCCACGCAGCAGATGAGGCTCCGTATCCACAGGGAACTGAACAAATAGAGAAGAGTAGAATTGTCAATATGAGAAGTTTATGCTGCCTCTAAAATGCTGGAGTCCCCAGCCTCCAAGTGGCCTTTGGGACATTTAGAGACTCAAAAAACACCAAAGAGGTAACAAACTCCAGATCTCACTTCAATCCCATCTTCCAACTTCAGCTGACCTCTCTTGCTGGGTTGTTCTGACTCTGACCTTGAATAGGATTGCATTCATTAGGCTAGGAACCATCAGAATCTTGCCCTGAGCCTGGGTACCAACCGCTCCCACCACCATGGGCTCCGTGCACACCAGTGGCAGCTCCACTGCTATGATGGTCGCACGTCTGTTATCCACTGGAAGCCAAGCTCTTGTTACCTCTGGTGGGAGATTTTCCTTCCAGCTTGACAATCCTTTTTTTTTTTTTTACTTTTTTTTGAGATGGAGTCTCACTCTGTCACCAGGCTGGAGTGCAGTGACATGATCTTGGCTCACTGCAACCTCCGCCTCCCAGGTTCAAGCAATTCTCCTGCCTCAGCCTCCCAAGTAGCTGAGATTACAGTGATGTGCCACCACGCCCTGTTAATTTTTGTATTATTAGTAGAGATGGGGTTTCACCATGTTAGCCAGGATGGTATCGATCTCCTGACCTCGTGATCTGCCCGCCTCAGTCTCCCAAAGTGCTGGGATTACAGGCGTGAGCCACCGTGCCCGGCAGACAATCCTTTCAACAGACCTTAAGTTCTCTGACCCCTATTTTTTAGGTATCCAAGGTTAGTTTTTTGTCTTCGGCTTTACATTGTCCTTTGTTGATTGACTTATTTCAGATTCTGGGCCAGGGCCTGCCTGGGAATCCCGTTCTATGTTGCATTGCCAGCCTGCTTCCCAGACCTTCATCCTCTGTCATTAGTATCATACATGTCCTTTGATTTCCCTCTCCTTCAGGAAAGCACTTCAGGATGCTTCTTTCCAGAGCACCTCTTTTCCCTGCACATTGCTCCTCTTTTCTTGGTCTGAAGGACCTGAAACTGACATTTAGTCTGACCTAAATTTGTCTCCATTATTTGTCCAAAGGTAAGAACGGCATATAGCTGGCATGTGCACTGCCACAGCCTCTGCCTCGGGTGGCTATGGCAGACACTGCCATTCAATCCTGGTCTGAACACAACCCCCTTCCCAACACAGCTGTCTACACCCTGCCCATCAGAGCAGGCACACCATGTGAAACTTCTTTGCCATTCCTTGCCTAGGGGCTCTGTACACAGTGTTCCTAAGGTAGGTTTGCAGCTTTGGTTTCAACTCTCAAGCAAAAAGAAGCTTTATCTCCTTGGTTATTTGCAAGGGAGATTAGAAGAGAATCTGGCGAATAACAGTGTTAGCTTTATTAATAGCTGATGAGCCTATAGGTCTGAGATGCTTACAGATGGGCCTGTTTGGGAAGAGGGAAGACTACATTATTACTAAAGCCCCTTCCTTAGGAAGACACATTGCAAAGAAAGCCAGAAACTCAAGGAGTTTGTTCACATTAGCTCTGCCTTGTTCTTTTATCATTACCCAGCTGAAATGTCTCAGGCAGTCATATTATGGTAATGATAAGATTGGCTTTATACATCATGCAAGTGCATGCAAAACTATGGGATTTAGAGAATTGTAAAGCTAGAAAGAGTCTTAGAGGTTCTTGAATCCAACCTTCTTAGAAGAAACTGAAACCCAGATAAGTGAAGTGACCTGTTGTAGGTTCCTAAACCCAATAGCAGCAGAGCAAGGCCTTAGATGAGACCACAGGATCTTGTGGTCAGGTGTATCCTGCTGGACTAAGCTTCTTCCTCCATGGACTCATGGAGGATCCCCATCCTACATCCTTATTCTGCTTTGTGGTGTGAGGCATTCTTCAGTGAGGGGCACATTTGTATGAAAGAGGGTTTGCGATGACAATAATAACTACCTACACATTTTTGTTGATGAATGGTTCTGGAAATGAGTAATTGAAATACAAGGTGACATTGAGTTTGTTATTCTTGGATGGAAAAGGGGCTAAAACTCTAGATGGCAGCCTTTTCAGATAAAAGATATGAAACAAGGGAAAGGTATGATACATGAAGAAACTAGAATGATTAAATCCATGAAGACACCTATTAGTACCATTTCTTCTAAGTCAGGAAGTGAGACGAAAGGCCTGGGCTCTTCTCCCAACATTCCGTGCCCTTGGGAAAAGACTGGGCACCCTATGTGGCAATGTGCAGGCAGAGGACAATAAATTAATCCCAAACCAACCCTAGTTCACTTTTTTCATCTGCTTGAAAGGAGCTTTCTGTTTGATTGCTTTGGGGAGATAATTAAAGTGGGACACGTGGCTATATGTAACCAAAATTTGTCAACATTGGTTATATTTAAATAAGACTTTCAACGGTGGGCTCACTTCTTGGTTGAAATCACACACAAAACACAGACATTTCATGGTTTCTTGCAAGCTCTTCCCTTCTCAGGGTGGAAGGGAAGTCTTAAAGAAAACATTTGCATAAATTCAGGTCAAAAGTAGCCTATCTTTGACATTGTATGAGGGATTAGTGGGGAAGTGTTTATTTTGTTCCTCTTGAAACAGCTAGGCAATATAATGACTTTTCTACTGAAGATTTTAAGCCCAAAAAGCCCATCTAACAATCCCTACCCTGGACCACTACGTTTTTCCTAAATGCCCAGAGCACAGCATTTCAAGAGGTAGGGATGCTGTTACTCCATTTGCTTCTTCCTCTACACAATTCTGATCTCATGCTCTGTACCATTTAGTCTTAGGAACTCACACATATGCACACACACACACACACACACACGTATGCATGCACACAGACATATGCACACACGCAGGTATGCATGTGTACACACATGTACACACACATTCCTGCACCTGCCACGTGCTGCAAGGTCATCCAGTGTCTCCATCAGATGATCCCCAAGTCCCTCACAGGCTTTCAAACTCTGGCAAGCCACTTTTTGCCACAAATTCCAGTTTCTCAGGGCTTTCAGACACCCTGTAGATGTAATGATACACTCTCTGTTACTGCAATAATGATAATAATTTATACGCACAGTAGCCTTTCATCCATGAGTGCTTTAACAATGACAAGTGCTACGGGAGCCCAGAGCAAAGCCTCTGGCCTCTCCCTGCAGCACCCCGCCCTCGCATGGGAGACGTCACAGATCTCTCATTCTTCATGCCAACACCTCATAACCATTTCAGGCAGGAAGTAAGGAAATCTATCCAGTCAAAACTGCAGAAAGGAGTTAGGTAATATAACAGCTTTTATTTCTCTTCCCCAGAAACTCTGAGAAATGCACCAATTTGCAGAATAAGCTACCCCCAGACGGTCCCCTTGAATTGTTGGTTTTGCCTGGGGATTACATATTTCCTGGAATGGTAGATTTTCTTCTTTCTTTGTCTTATTTCCACCTAGTACCAAATTTATTTAAAGAATAAATAAATTTAAATAGAAATATATTTCTATTTAAATATAAAAAATAAATATAAAAATATCTATATGGCTAGGCTATCAGCCCCTCGCATGAAGAGTGTGACTGTTCTGTATTTGCCTATCATTTAAAGATATCCCTAAGAGACATATACTCTTTTCATAAAAGGCAGTATGTCCAATATACCAAAAATTAAAATGAAGAAGGAGGCAGAAGAGGAGACTGATAAGAAGAGGAGAAGGGAGGGGAAGCGGCAGGTAGCATTCTCAAGAAAACAGCATCGGCCAGGCGCAGTGGCTAATGCCTGTAATCCGAGCACTTTGCGCAGGAGTTCGAGACCAGCCCAGCCAACATGGAGAAACTCTGTCTCTACTAAAAATACAAAAATTGGCTGTGGTGGCACATACCTGTAATCTCAGCTCCTCGGGAGACTGAGGAATGAGAATTGCTTGAACCCGGGAGGCAGAGGTTGCAGTGAGCTGAGATGGCGCCACTGCACTCCAGCCTGGGTAACAGAGCAAGACTCCACCACAGAGAGAGAGACAGAGAGAGACAGAGAGAGAGAGAGAGAGAGCCTTCATCCCAAAAAGATTTGGCAGGCTAAGGAAGGTGGATCACTTGAGGTCAGGAGTTTGAAACCAGCCTGGCTAACATGGCAAAACCCTGTCTACTAAAAATACAAAAATTAGCTGGGCATGGCGGCACGTACCTGTAGTCCCAGCTACTCGGGAGGCTGGAGCACAAGAATCGCTTGAACCCGGGAGGCAGAGGTTGCAGTGGACCAAGATAACGCCACTGCACTGTAGCCTGGGTGACACAGCAAGATTCTGGAAAGAAAGAAGGAAAGGAGAGTGAGAGAGAGGGGAGAGAGCGAGAGAGAGGGGAGAGAGGGGAGAGAGCGAGAGAGAGGGGAGAGAGCGAGAGAAAGGGGAGAGAGCGGGGAGAGAGCGGGGAGAGAGCGAGAGAGAGGGGAGAGAGCGAGAGAGAGCGAGAGAGAGCGGAGAGAGGGGAGAGAGGGGAGAGAGGGGAGAGAGGGGAGAGAGGGGAGAGAGGGGAGAGAGGGGAGAGAGAGAGAGAGCGCCACAACATGGAGGGGGGGAGAAGCACAGCCTGGAGACAGCTGGTTTTAAATCTTGCCTCTGTAAACTTTGATGAGGCCACGCTGAGCATCAGTGTTCTTGTTGGTAAATGGAGATTAGAATCCATCCTTCTACAGTTGTTCTGAGGATTAAATAATAATTGGGACGTTTCTGGCAGAGAGTAGGTACTCTTACTCCTGTGAATTCTGAAAACTGAGATGATTTGTGCTCATGGATGAGCTACCAGATGGTAGCACTTTTCACTTACGGTTTCTTTTAGATGATTTCAACCTGCTATTAAACTTGTGCTGTTGCATCGAATTATCCATTCACTGGCTTCAGGATAGTGAAGAGTTGGGCAAATAGGCTTCTGCGTTACCAGGAATGAAGCACAGGGCACCACGGGCAAGCCAGGATGGGATCCCTAACCCAGTCCTGGACGTTAGAGACAAAGTGAGGTCTAACAATTCCTTGACTCCCTTTCTATGCCCTTAAAGATGTACCAAGGTAATTTCTTTACATTCCATGGTGATTGTTGGGGGTTTTTTTTAGTGATTTAAAAAGGCAGAGGGTCTAAAAGGGCACAGCAGTGGTTCAGATTTTAGCTCAGAAATTGCTTGAGAAGATAACCAAATGACCAATCCCTGTAACCAATCTATCTTCCTACAATAAATGGATCTTGATGAACCTTCCAAGAAGCCCTAAAAATGCCCGAGTCCTAATTAAACCTAACCATTATTCACCTGTGAGAGTCATGCACTTAGGGTGGGCCAGCTGGGAACCATTTAGCGTTTAAGACAAGGGGAAGCACCTGTATCATCGGTGTGACCATGAGGCACCAAAGGTAATTAGGATGGCAGCTGCCCTTCCTGACCAGATGGAGCTCCTTTTATCCTTTCTTTCCTCGATCTCCTTATTCTTTATTTCTCTTTCTAGTTACCTGTCCTGTCTGTTTCTCTCCTTCCAGTCACATGTGCCTCCTGCAAACCATACCAAGAAGCATGAACCATGCTGTTAAATAGCTTTGACTTCTGTCTTGCAATATCATCACAGCCTTCCTCAATAAAGACACCAGGAAAGCATTGCTGGGATGCCAAATAATAGAACAACAAGTACAGTGCAAACCTGGGAGTGTCCCTCTAGTGAGAGAAAATGCAGATGGCCTGAGATTTGGTCCTACTGACCTGAAGAGCAAGCACATTAACATTCAACATTCATTCAACAAGCATTTCATTAAGCATTTGGGCATCAAGTCTTTTCCATCAGACACGGATAATCATAGCCCACAATCTATTGGGGAGACAGATATAAAAAATAAGTCGTTAAAATGCAGTGTGTTGATAACTGTCTGGTCTAAATCCCTGCAGGAAAAAGGGGAGTGGATAGAGAGATAACCTGAAGCCTCTTCTTCAAAGTCACTCCCACTGATTTATTCTGTGGCCTTGGATAAGTCACTTAAAACTGTGCTCCTATAAAATGTGATCAATGACAACTAATTATAGCTGGGTTATGGGAATGACCATGATAATGAACATGAAAATAATTTGAAGTATTTAGGAGGAAAGTGCTATATAAAATCAAGGTATATTTTGCTGCTGTGTGGTCAATTTTCAAAGACTAACTTCCCCATAAAACATGGGTGTATTCTTTATCTCTTGTTAGCAGACAGGTTCTCTCCCTCTTTTCCGTGCTTACCTGCATCCACTGCCCTTCACATTGGCTGAGTTTTCCCGTCAGCACATAAGTGAGGGCCTCTTGTGGGCCCCACACTGGGAAGGCCCTGAGAATAGCGTAGTGAGTGAAATACATGCAGTTTTAATCAAAGAAATGTCTCTTTCCAGCTATAAACAGAATGTCCCATCTCTGTATGTTGTGTTTTCTTTGGGGTTTTGTGATTTTCTTTGAAAAAGTGTGTTTGGGCCATAGTGCGGAAGAGCCCAGAGCATGAAGGCCAGGCAGGCCTGGGATTCACTTTCCTCTGGGTAAGAAACTGAAAGCAAATTGAGCTGAGCTGAGGGCTCGGGAACTGCACACATGGCTGCGGGTTGTGTTTTTGGGGAAGGGGTGCAGGCACAGCACCAATCATACCCCTGCAGGTGGGGCTGGAATTTCCCCTGAAAGAAATGGATGTTCCACTGGGAATCTTTCTGGGGAAAGCTGTATCTTGGGACTGGAAATGGAGACTCAGGAGGTGGGGCTCAGAGTGGGATAAGGAGAAAAACATCCCCCTTGTTCTGCAGCCTGAGGGGCATGGGAGCGAGAGGCCAGAGAATCAAGGCACACTCCTGGTGGGGCATAGGCCTGCGGGTGCAACCAGGGACAGCTGTTGATGGACCTGGGGCATGGGCCACGGCCAGCCTGTATAGGTCATTATATGTGATTCACTCATTCAGCTGCCCCCAAATCCACAAATCTTATTACTTGTTGAGAGCCCAGGGGAAATGAAGGGAAATGGTGTGTCCACCATTGGAGATAGATGGGCCAAGGGGAGGACAGTGGTCTCCTGTAGAGGATGATTGTGACCTGCTGAGTGGCAATTCCTTGAGGCCTCTTGGTAACAGGCCCAAGGGGAGGAGGTCATAGATGCAGAAAGACATGCAGAACCCATTCCACGCATGCCTGAGCCGGACCCAGAAAGCGATGGGGTGCTTTAATACAGGGCAAGCTAGCAACAGTTCATGCCATTGTAACTGAAATTATACAGATAATATGTCCAACAGGTTACGGTAAAAATTACCAGCAAGCCAATCTAATGTATCAAAAAATAAAAATACAATGGTGTCTTTCTGTGCCCCAACAAAAGAGGTTTCTAGAAGGAACTGGACCTAATGATAAGATTTGAGAGGAGGGAAGCCGTGGACAGGTGTGAAGGGTTTCCAGAGAGGAAAGCAGGTGAGGCAGGGGCCCACCTGGAGTTCTCCATGGGCTGTGGTGCAGGGGACCCAGGCGGCCCCAGCTGAGGAGAGATGGGGTTAAATATGCGACTCGGCACTAGCTTTTTAAAATAAAGTGACCGATTTCCCTGCACTCGCTTCCTTGGGCTGTCTACCTGGGGATGGTGCAGTCCAAGTGGCTCAGTGTCTGGGGAATTTGATCTCAACAGAAAGCCCATGAGGAAAATTCAGCCTCTGCAGATAGTCCACTTATTTCTCATTAACAGGGGTTTGGGTTTGAATTATGTTGATAATTGCCTCAACTCTCCACTTCATTTTGCCTATAGATACTTACCCCCAGAGGGGTATTTTGAGGATAAATGAGATACAGGCAAAGTGCTTTGAACTCCTGAGATGAAAGGTAGCATATCAATACAGGCCTTCTATTATTAAGATGCTTCAAATTGCCAATACGTGTATATTTATAATACCCATTACAATCATGGGATATCTTTTCTCTCCTTTTTTATTTTTTATAAGAAGAAGGCAGGAAAATCTAATTTTTTTAACCACACTGCTTTTGTGCGCTTAACATTAACCTTTCCTTCCAAATGTCATTAGCTGCTAATTAAGATGTTGATTTGCAGATTGTATATCTTGCAATAGAAGTGATTCGCAAATGCTTACTAGGTGTTTATCAACCTACACCACTCATATTGCTTTAGCAAGAGCCTGGTGCATTTTAATTTACTGAGCAGTTTCCCAATTCTCCACTTATTTCTCCATGCGCATAATGAGAAAAAAATGATAAGCGAGGAAAAATGGGAAATACTATAAATAGTTTCTAAAGAAAAATACCATAGGAAAGAGTTATGGCTCTAAGTAGGTACTAAAAGACTGAACAGATTGAATTTATTTTCCCTCTTTAATGGGATACTTTAAGACATAAAATGTGCATGTCAGTTACGTGAGCAGGTGTGTACCTGTATGGATGTGTGCACATACAAACTGATTATAGTCAGCAAAAGGAAAATGATGGACAGACTTTCTGAATTTTCTGGAATGCACATGCTTTTGTTTTCCAGGGTTGGCCTGTGCCTTTGCCCTGCACCTATCTGTAAGATTTCACAAAGAACCTTCTTGCTTCTCAAATCACCCTTAAATCAAAGAAATACAAGAATTATTTAGTTCCTGCAAAGGATTCTGCAACATGGGGACATTTCCACAGGACTTTTTAATATAATTTATGAATATTTGCTAGCAACATAATTGTCTTTTCTGCTGACATTTTCAAAGCAACACTGTGATTTGTTGGGTCTCTGGAGAGTCCAACTACAAAACTGATAATTATATTAAATATACATAGACAATAAAGAATGTGTTTACATAACTATGCCCATAAATATCTGATTGAACAGTCATTGTTCTCAAACCCCTTTTAAGCAGCTCTCTAAGGATTCCAGTTCTAATGACATGATGGTTTAAAAGATGTTGCTCAGTCTTGTTCCATATTTAATTAACTTTCCTTTTTTAAACTTGTGATGGCAGAGACAATAACAAATAGCTCTGAAAAGAGAAAGCGCTTTGAAACATGAGTGAGGCCTTGTCAGGCTTTGTGCAGCACAGACAGGAGGAGATGGGCGTGTGAGCGTCGCTGGCCTGGGACCTCCAGCCCTCCCCTGGGATTCTATTATGAGGCCATTCAGAGCTCTCTAATCCCGTACACCTTCTCTCGCACACATGCATCTGTGGATCCAGGCTTCGTGCACATGCTCTTGCATGTAAGCAGCTGCATCTCTAATGATTTCTTCCTCTCGAAACAAAAACAAATTGAAAACCAGCAAGATCTGAGAAGCAGAGGCAGAGGCAGGGTAGTGTAGTGGAAAGAACAGGGGGCTGGCCCTTGGCTCTAATCATTGCATTTTAATCTTGGGTAAGTGTATTAATTTCTTACTGCTACCATAACCAATTACAAACTTGGTGGCATAGAACAACACTAAAGTATACTTCTGGCGGTCAGAAGTCAGAAGTGAGCCTCACAGAGCTAAAATCAAGGTGTCAGCTGGGCTGCTTCCTTCTGGAGGCCCTAGTGAAGAATCTGTTTTCTAGAGGTTTCTGTATTTCTTGGCTCACAAGGTGTTTCCACCTTCAAAGCCTTCAGTGGCTGGTTAAGTCTTTCTTATATCACACCTCTCTTACCCTGACTTTCCTGCGCCTGTCTTCCTTTTTGTTTTCTTTTTTGAGACAGAGTCTCACTCTGTCACCCAGGCTGGAGTGCAGTGGTGCGATCTTGGCTCACTGCAACCTCTGCCTCCTGGGTTCAGGTGATTCTCCTGCCTCAGCCTCCCAAGTAGCTAGGACTACAGGCATGTGCCACCATGCCCAGCTAATTTTATTTTATTTTTTTGTTTTTAGGATTTTTAGTAGAGACAGGGTTTCACCATGTTACCTGGATGGTCTCGATCTCCTGACCTCGTGATCTGCCTGCCTTGGCCTCCCAAAGTGCTGGGATTACAGGCGTGAGCCACTGCGCCTGGCCTGTCTTCCATTTTTAAGAACCCCTGTTACTACACTGGATCCATTCAGCTGATCTACAATGATCCCCTTATCTCAAGATCTTTAATCACATCTGCCAAGTCCTTCTGCCTTTAAGTTAACATATTCACAGGTTCCAGGGATTAGGACATGAACACCTTTGGGGGCTATTATTCTGCCTACCACGGTAAGTCAACTAATATTATCTGTTAATGAGGGAGGCAGTATGAAGTAGATTTGTTCATCCAACAAATTAAGGTCTGGATGACACAATAGTAAATAAGACAGACTCAATCCCTGTCCTCAACAGAGCTTTCAGTATTAAGAGAGAAGCATTATCCAGAAAAAGTAAACACAGCTAATTTCTGCTGTGTGAAGGGCTACAGAAAGAAGTGTAAGCATAAGGAGAGTGTTTTACAAAGCAATCTGGCCTACCTGTAGGTGAAAGGGGCAGGAGCAGTCAAGGAAGACTTTCCTGAGGAGGTGACATTAAAATAGAGAGGTAAGAAATGACCTGGAGTTATTCAGGTCAAGTATGTGCAGAGGGTGGGCCTGGTGGAGGAGCTGATGAGGAACTTCCAGTTAGAGGGCATAGCCAATGCCCGCATTTAGGCTCGGCGTGTGGAGTGGAGGAACTGAGAAGTGCCTGGGTCTAGCAGGTAGAGACAAGAAGAAGAAAGCTTTGCTATCTCATCTATTGAGCTAAGGGAGGCGTGGGAAGTTAACGCTTACAGGCATTGGCCAAAGGTCAGGCACTGCTCCATGAGGTTTATATGGAGCTGATTCCTGTAAGATAGATACTACCACAGTCTTCATTTGTAGATCATGAAACTGAAGGTCAGAGAAGCTACATGACCTCCCCAAGGTAACCCATCTGGCAGAACCAGGACTCACACTAGAGTGTGCCCTCAATCACCATGCAATCACTGTCCTGCTTCTCAGGCAGGATTGCGGGACCTGGACATTTAACCATTATTCTAAGAGCAACTGGGAGCCATAGAGGAGTTTCAAACACTTCAGATGGAGTACTCTGGGTAATTGATTGGAGGCATCAGACCAGGGAGGAAGCAGTAATTCTCAGGTGTAACAATATCAGCCCAGTCTGCATGGCAACAGTATGGATGGGGAGAAATGGAGAGATTAATATTGAGAGAGTCAAATCGACAAGTCTTGCTTATTGATGTGGGGTGAAGGACAGAAGGAGGTGTTAAAGATGATGCCCTTGCTTCCAGCCAGATTGTAATAGAAGGAGCCGTCAGTTTTATCCTTCTCAAGCAAAGGGCTCATGTGAAGCTGTGGACGACAAATGTAAACATATGCTAAAACCCTAAAACCAAGGAGGGGCTTCTTACATGAATAAGAAAATAAGCTAGGACTTACAGGTGTGAGTGGATTTCAACTTCTCAATGAAAATTCAGCAGAATTGCTCTGTGGCAATCCTTCTGCAAGAGACGAATCCTGCTCACCATCACTGCTATGATTCTGTGTTTGTGCTGAACTCTTTCTGATTGTCATCAATTATGATTCATTTACTTTTAGGTGTCTTGCTTGTCATAATATTATCATTTGTAAGTCTTTCCCTTTGCAGGCTGTGAGAATCTGTTGTGACATCTCAATAAAGCAGGATTCAATCAAGGTGTGAATGAATTGTTAATCTTGTTATAAATAGAAGGTACCATATGTCAGGATGCAAGAGATGTCTCCTTTGTTGCAAACAATGTTCCTGAAACTAAACAAAAGAAGTTTCGGAAATAGCTGGTTCAGCTCACCAAGCTTCCAATTATATAACGGCCAACAAGTCTCCGCAGTGGATTCAGATTTCTGGAGTCATCTTCACACTTATTTAGAATCATCATTTGAAAGAAAAAATCAGTGTCAGGTTTGGGTATCGGAATCCCAGGGATCTCCATTCCTCCTGATTTTGACTGTGGAGTTAGCCTTACAATTCTCTGTGTCTTCTAGAGGCACATCCGACGAGCCATTTGATCAAAATATCTTTTTTCCTTCTTTACCTTTTCCCCATGGTGTGCGGATTTAGAAAAATAGGGCTAAACTGACTGAGCTCCAGCCCAAACCAGTTCATGAAAAATATACCGTGAATCTTTTTTTACACGTGCGCTCTCAGCAGTGAGGGCTCTGGCCCGCTCTGTCCCTGGTAACACATCCTAAATGTGCTCCTCAGCACCTGCGGCAGTGTGTTTTCTGAGGAAAGCCTGCGTGTGCTCAGAGGTCCAGCAAACGCCAGAACCAATAAAGCTTAAATTAGCATCCCATAATCTAGAGCTATTTCCCCTCTGCTCTTCCAGAGCCCTCCCCAACGCCTCCTCCTCCCCCAACCCCTAACCCAATCAAAATGTGTTTGTACCTTGTTCCATTTCTTCAGGGCCTCTCTAAGTGACTAGCTTGTTAGTTCAAAATAAAGTTAATGGCTAATAATATTTCTCCCCAAGTGCCCAGTGGCATTTCCACAGAGGATCAATGCAGAATGGTGGAAAGAGCTTGGATTTTGGAATCAGCCATGTTTGGGTCCAAGTGCTGGCTTTTCTATTCACTAGCTGAGTGTTCTGGCTGTATTTTTGGGTGTTTGTTTGTTTTGAGACAGTCTTTCTCTGTTACCCAGGCTGGAGTGCAATGGCACGATCTCGGCTCACTGCAACCTCTATCTCCTGGGCTCAAATGATTCTCCTGCCTCAGCTTCCCCAATAGATGGGATTATAGATGCCCACCACCATGCCTGGATAATTTTTGTATTTTTAGTAGAGATGAGGTTTCACCATGTTGGCCAGGATGGTCTCGAACTCCTGACCTCAGATGATCTACCCGCCTTGGTCTCCCAAAGTGCTGGGATTAGAGGCATAAGCCACTGTGCCCAGCCTGGCTGTTTTTTCTAAAAAGTTTTTAGAGATTATAGCCCCACCTGTAAAATCGTGATTCATAAATCATGGAGTTGCTATGAGGATAAAAGAAAATAATGTGTGTTAAGCAGCTAGTACAGAAACTGGCCTATTTATTGACAATTGGGCAGAGGCCAGATGCAGCCCCCTGGGTACCCACCTCAGCCATCAGTCACACTGACCATCTGGAGACCGGGATTGTCATTCCCTTCTTCTCTCCAGAATTTTCTCCTTCCCCTCTTTTCTTCCTACCTTCCTTCCTTTTTTTTTCCTCTCTTCTTTCTTTTCCGGTGGTTCATTGAGCTCCTGCTGGCTTCAGAAGATGCTATCTCCTTATTTTTCACTATTACTAATACATGGTGCAAAGTGCATCATGGCACAAAATATGAGAAGGCGGGAAGTGCCGTGCTTGGTAAAGAGCCATTTGGAACAATACTCCTTCTGCCCCGTCCCTCCAACATTCACTGTCAACTTGTTTCACAATAGTCATTAAAGACACGAAGGAAGTGTTGATAAGCTCCATGATTCATTCAAGGGCCAAGGTTAATTTTTATTTATTCCCAGGTCATCACAAACAGAGGCAGATGGTGGTGGCATTTCCTTCTTGCCGGGAGCTCAGATACTATCTGGACAGATTTCAGCAGGCTTTGTATCCGCTCCCTCTCAGCGCCACAGCTTTCCTGGATAAAGCCCCAGCCACCCAAACTGCAGACTGATTTTATTTAACCAAGATGACTTGCGGTAAGTAATTGAGGTCACTTGGACCTGGCTGGAGGAAAGCCAGCATTGCCAAAGAGAAGGGCTGACATCGTTTATCCTTCAGTGGCTCTTCCTTTAGAGGATTTATTTTTGGTGACCCATTTAGGAGGTAGCTTACTAAGCTGTGACTATCAGTTTATTGAAAAGTGACTTTCTTGGAATTTTACTAGTATCAGGTGACTTTGGGATGGTTTGAAACAACGGGCTGTGGAATCTACTTATGTAGCGCTATAGGAACGATCACAAAGTCATATCCAGAGTTAATTGGTTTCCTGCTACACACGTGTAAGTATCCTATGTGGCTCCTACTTTCAGAGCTTACATTCCAGGTGAAGACGGCAGTCATAGCATATTCACAAATAAAGCCTGAGACTGTAATGTAGTGTATGGTTGGTGCATTTGTGGGCAGCATACAAATGCCAGTCAAGTGCCCATCCTGCTCCTTCAGGTTCACAGAAAACTGAGAACAGCACAGGGAGATAGATGAAGAGCAAAGAGTATCAGCTTTACTCCTGGCTGGATGGAACACAGTAACTCCTTAAAGCAGAGCTTCCAATTGGTCTGGAACCAAAGAACAGCTTCCATCTGGCTTCCCCCAAGTAGACTTGGAGGTCTCTCTGGGGAGTTGAGTCTTCACATCAGACTGACCAGCACACTGCAGGGAGCATGAAGCCAACTTGGGCCGAGCAACAGACAGATCAGAAAGCACCAAACTGAGACCAAATTGAGGCCCCAGATTTGGCTGTTCCCTCCGTTAACATGGCCCAGTGGTTGCCAGCTTCTCCCCATCTTACCAAAAATGTCACTTCTTTTCTGTAGAGAGGAATAAGTAAGAAGGTGAAGGGAAAGGTCAACTGTTCCTGTGCGACTATTACTCCCTCCTGTGAGTGGGGCTGAGGTTTTTTTTTTTTTTTTTTGCTATGGAAATGAGAGGACCAGAATGAGTATTTGTCTCAAGTTGTAATTTAAGAACACAAAGCTGGAGATCAGAAGGCATCAAGAATGACGAGACTTAGAAGGATTAAGATTAGGAAGCTGGACATATTCCCCCATTGGGGCATGCTCTGGCTGTTCTGAATTAAACGTGGTGCTGGGTGGGAACCTGGCTAGGGGAGGAATGTGTGGTGCCTGGAGCATTCGGTGGCAGTTCACACAACCAGACAGCCTCAGAACCATCCAGGCAGCTGGGACAATCAAAGGGACAAACTATTGGCAAGCAGGAAATAATCAGAGAACCAGGTCGATCAGGAGGCAGGCAAAATAGCACTGAGGAGGTCTGACATCAAGTAACAGGATGGAGCTTAGGTCAGGCTGGGCAGGAGACAGGCAGAAACACAATTGTGGAGAAACTGAAACCCTGTAAGGATATTCAAGGTGAAGCTCAGGAAGAACAGGGCAAGAGAAGGCTTTCTACAGCCTGCGCAACGTAGTGAGACCTCATCTCTACAACAAATACAAAAATTGGCCAGGCGTGGTGGTGTACATCTGTGGTCCCAGCTACGTGGGAGGCTCAGGTGGGAGGATCGCTTGAGCCTGGGAGACTGAGGCTGCAGTGAGCTACAACTGTGCCACGGCACTCCAGCCTGGGCAACAGGGCATGACCTTGTCTAAAAAAAAAAAGAGAGAGAGAGAGTGAAGGTGCTCTAAAAAACAACCTAGAGCGTCAGTCAGAAAACAAGCCAGAAGACAGTTTTTAGCCCTGAGGCACCAGGTTTGAGGGTATTGCAACAAGACTGATCTGATACTATGAATAACTATAAGCACTAAGGAATTAAAGCTCTAAAATGTCTTAACACAGTTCCTGTAACCTTTGAAGGACTTAATAAACATTGTTATTTTATTTTTTGATTTGATTACAATTTTGTTATTTGATTAAAAATAAATTTTATTATTATTTTTATTATTTGATTAAAAAGCTGAAATTAGCTTGAGTACTAATTTTATTATTTGATTCTATTGATTTTATTTTTTATTTGATTAAAAAGCTGAAATTAGCTTGAGGACTAAGTGACGACTTTCTATTCAAAACCTATTTTGAATGGTGGACTCTTCACCCTTGACACCAAAGGGGTGATCAAATCTGGGTGAACCCAGAGAACTTTTGGCTGCTGTTACATTCTGTATCCTTGTGAAATCCACCAAGAAATATTTTTCCAGCTCTTATTGGCATTTGTTTGGCCATCATCTCCGTGCTCAGGAACCAAATCTTGCCGAAATTTATCTTAAATAGACGTAACTTAAAGGCAGAAAAAATATAATTCTGAATTTTCACGCCCTGAAGCTGGATATGAGGAAGAGGCAAACCTTAGTAAAATGTTTCCAGGGAGGGTGGTGATAGCTCCTATCAGGTAAGCATCACCAATATTAATATCCCGTCTTACTGGGTTGTTTTAAAAATCAAACGTGATCATGTGTGTAAAATGCCTAGTGCAGTGCTGGCACCCAGCGTGTGTTTATAAATGATTGATTACCTTTCATTTGTTTTAAACCTAAAATTTCTAGGACATAACCCTATTACCTTCCTATCTCATTATTGCTACCACACACACACACACACAAAATATGCTCTGCCACCAGCACATTTAATGATTAGCTGATGTTACAAAGAATAAAAACTGGAATCTACATGATAGAATTGTTACAAAGATGAAATGATTTGTATATGTAAAGGGCTTAGAAGAAAGGATGGCTGACAAGTGGTAAGTGCTCTATGTAAGTGTTAGGTGCTGTTAGTAATAGTAGTAATAGTAGCATCAAACTTCCTCGTTTCTGTGGCTTTAGGTCCTACCATACATGATTAAATCAAATCCCAGGTACATTCTGAACACGATGAAAATTTAGGTTTAAATTTTAAACCTAAAATAAACTTACTACTACTAACTACAACAAAGTAGTAAGTTTATTTTAGGTTTAAAATTTAAACCTAAATTTTCCAGTGATGACTACTACTAATACAAGTCGTAGTAGTCATTGTCATAGTATTTTCTATCAGATGCCCTCTCTATTGCTCATTGCCCTGCAGAGTGGAAGGGTAGATTTCGGAGACAATTCAGGAAGGGAGAAGTTCACTCGTATTGGCAGGAATGGATCCTGCCATGCTCAATGCAGGAACCCACCCCTACATCACCCTCATGTAGTCGAAGACATCTCCCTGGCAACATACCTCAAGCATAGTCCACTGCATTTGAACCATGTTCACAGCCACTCCTTTTCCCACATCTACTTACCATTTCAGACTTTAGATGTCATCTTTATGAGAGTCAGGAGATGAAGAAGGAATCTGGGAGAATTGTATTTTGAGATATTAATTAAAGTGATTCTGGCCGGGCGCGGTGGCTCATGCCTGTAATCCCAGCACTTTGGGAGGCCGAGGCAGGTGGATCACAAGGTCAAGTGATCGAGACCAGCCTGGCCAACAAGGTGAAACCCCGTCTCTACTAAAAATACAAAAATTGGCCGGGCGTGGTGGCGGGCACCTGTAGTCCCAGGTACTCGGGGGGCTGAGACAGAAGAATTGCTTGAACCCAGGAGGCAGAGGTTGCAGTGAGCTGAGATTGTGCCACTGCACTCCAGCCTGGCAACAGAGCAAGACTCCATCTAAAAAAAAAAAAAAAAAAAAAAAAAGCGATTCAGTAATTCTTTAGATGATTGCATGGGATGAGCTTTGTTAGGCTGGTGTAAATCTAATTGTTATTTTTCCCTTCTACCTGGCAGATGGGTGCTCATGAAAGTGATCAGATCAATTAATAGGAAAATGACAAAGCTACCAGTTCCCTGCACCCTTTGATGTATGATGCTGAGACACCATGGATATGAATATCTAGGCTTTCGCCATTTAACCTTATTCGTGTAGAAGCATCTTGGCTCATGGCCCCAGAGTGGTGACATTTTACTAGCTCAATTAATTAGCATCATAGTTTGGTAAGGTTTAGGGTTCCCAGGGATGAAGCATGTACACAAAAGAACAAAGAAATTTAAATTAAAGAAATTAACAGAACAAAGAAATTTAAATTAAGATCCGGAGATTCTTGTGTGCTGGTCAGCTGTATGTTCCAATGTCAATCTATGAAAACATTGTCAGATATTGTCATACTTTTGGAGCTAATGAGTCCTGGCTTTTTTTCCTTGCCTCTACTCTGAGTACCATCCCCAGAGGCAGGTTCCAGATGTGTCATAGTTGTAGGCAGGTCAGTCTGAGCCTGGATAAAGCTTAGTATTTAATTCCTTTTCCTATTTTTTGTTGAACTGGGATGACAAAAAATGAATGGGTTCATTTTTTCACTCACTGAACCCATCAGTCTCCCTTGCTGTAATCTGATTCCTTCTTTCTCCCAGAATCCAGTCCCCTGTGTCCGGTCATGCCCCCATTGTGATACTCCTATGGTCTTTGATCCCCAGGAGTTTGGTTGAGAACTTCTCAAAGCTGCTGGCCTGTTGGTCTACCTGTCTGCATTGGCTGTGGCCAGTCTGTGGGGAACCCCTGTGTCCTCCTCAAGGACCAAAATGTGCTCTTGGCCTGCACTTTGAAATTCAGGAATTTCCAGGTTCCTGGACATGATATCCAGGCAGACCAAACTTTGTCAGCAAGATCCGCGCTGCCCAGAGTGTGGGTTGCATATTCGTTCATTAACATTTGCCCAGCACCCAGCGTGTACTAGCACTATGTAGGGTGCTAGCAATACAGCAGTGACAAGACAGCCACAGTCTTTCCTCTGTAGGGCTTTTGGTCCAGCTTGAAGATCAGGAGCCAGGTTCTGAACCCCCACCTACTCCTTATCCACACACTGTGTTCAGAATGTACCTGGGATTTGATTTAATCATGTACGGTACGACCCAAGGACACAGAAATGAAGAAGTTTCTACTCACAGATCCCGAGAAACAGGAGACAAGGCACTCCACACAGGCCACAAGGGGAAGCACCAGGGTTGGTCAGGAGCAGAGGGAGCAAGGAGAAAACATGGACAATAATTTATTATGTTTTTTCGGGGAGAATAGGCGAGGCCAAGTAAGCAGGCTAATCAGGTTTAGCACTGGCTAGTTTGAGTAATTGTAATGGGCTCAGGGGTGCTGGGGCTGTTCCTAGTTGTCAGGTACTAGGCTCTGAGGTGATTAGGGCAGGTGGAACGTGGTCTCGAATATAGAGTCCTGTGGGAGCCCAATAGAGGAGCTGGAGGAGGATGGGCTCCAATTGGTTGATTTGCATATAAAAGGCGCGCTCCAGGTGAGTCATTTACTATCTCCAGGAATTTTAGCTAGCTCTGGGAGGGGCAGTCTCTCCAGGGTCAGCAAGGCCCCAGATGTCAAAGCATCAGAATTAAAAGACAAGCTTAATACACACTGCTTTGATGACTCTGAAAATGTGACATGAACTGTGTCCTCTGAACCAAAAGACTTATTCTGATAATTTCAAAAAAATGACAGAAATTCATCTTTATTAGCATACAGGCTGTTTCTTCTGTCTGGGCTTGACAACCTAAAGAACTCCTACTGATTTTTCCTCTGCTAGCTCCTCTGTGAAGCCCTGGCTGAAGTCATGTGTACAGGTGAACACCTGGCTCCTGGACTCCCACAGCACCTTTTAAACACTCTGAAGAAAGGGCTGGGTGCAGTGGCTCCTGTCTGTAATCCCAGTATTTTGGGAGGCTGAGGTGGGAGGATTGCTTGAGCCCAGGATTTCAAGACCAGCCTGGGCAACATAGAGAGACTTCATCTCTACTAAAAAGTACAAAAAATTACCCCAGCATGGCAGTGCATGCCTGTAATCTCAGCTAATCAGGAGGCTGAGATAGGAGGATTGCTTGAGCCTGGGAGGTTGAGGCTGCAGTGAGCCATGATTGTGTCACTGTACTCCAGCCTGGGTGACAGAGTGAGAACCTGTCTCAAAAAACAAACAATAAACCAAAAATATTCCCAAGAAGCATTTCTCATGTGGGTTATCGTTGCTTGTTGGTTTCTCTATCTCCTGATTATTTGTTGAACTCACTGGATGAAAAGATGGTATCTTGATTTAATTCTGTGACACTAGTGGCATGCATGACACCTGATAGAAACATTGATGGTAAATCAAATTAACAATTGTTCTTTAAACTCTTGATTGCTCCTAGGCTGCAAGAGCTTTCAGGAACATTCTGCTAATGAATAGGAACTAAAATTTATTGAGCGTGGATGGTGCAGCAGACATTGTGCTGGATGATTCACATCCATGTGCAACTTGGCCTTCACAGCAGCCTTATGTGATGGAGGCCTTTCCCCAATGTTAGAGATTAAGAAATTAAAGTCCAGGGAGTTTGTTCCACGATTAAAGTCACACAGTGCTGAAGAACCCAGGACCCCATCCCATTGCCTCCCAGCCACCATTACCTGTTGAACCAACCCCAACTCAGCCCCCCTCAGAGCACACATGGCCCTGAACCTCCTTTCTCTGTGAAAAAACTTCCCCAAAGACTTTCTACATTGGCTCCGCCCACAGGGGAACATTCACTTAGGTGCACTTAGGGAAAGAGCCACCAAGTGAATTATGCAGCGGGGACCATTACCTCTATACTCCCACTGATAACTCAAGCATATGGTTGCTTAAACCAAGGTATTCCCTTTGGCTTATTACATTCATTACTTCCTGTCAGTTAGAGTTCACCTGCTTCAATTTTACCAGAATGTGTGAATTGCATATTTCATATATTACTTAGCAGGAACCCACCCCAAGTTAATTTTTTGCACAGAATGACGGTTATAGGGAAGTTCAGAGATCTTATTTGGTCTTAGAAATGATTATCTTTCTCAATGGAATGCCGAATAAGATGCTAATTAATAAATGTTTAAGGTTGTTCTGTATGTAGAGACATAATTCTACATCAGTCTTTGATACATAAATATGTATCACATAGCTATACATATTCTTATCCTTTTTCTCATATAATCTCTGATTTTGAATCATGCCCACACTCAGCCTTGAGACCCTGGGCAAGTACCTTTCTGAACCCCACTTTCCTCATTTGTAAAACGCAGATGTCAAGTGTTCCGAGGTTGTTGTGTGGATTTAGGGAGACACCTATGTAGTTCAGGTTCGAAATTTATTATTTTAACAACTAGCCTCAGAACTTCTCATTTGAAATTCGGGGAGAGAACTTTGTACAAAAGTATGCTGTTAAGTCTCTTAGGGTGGCAACTCCAAGGGTAAACATGTCTGCAAAAGCCAAAGCAACAAAAGGAAGACTTGAAAGTACTGTCCACGAGCAAAGTGGAAGGACTCGCTTTTGCTCAACTGTGGGAAGAGGATGGTGGTTGAGAAGGGTGCAGGAGAGAGGCCGTGGGGATGGTCAGAGGTCGGGCACCCAGTGGGGAGCAGCTGTGACCTCCCCAGCCACTGACTGAGGGACTCATTAGGCGCTGGTGCTAAACATTGCACTAACTAAACGTTGTTCTGTCTCCCAGCTCACACTCTCCATGCATCTATTCTTCTCAGGAACGCTTCTGCAGGGGTGCCCTTTGCTGTGGGTAATCCAGATGCCAGCCGTTCCCTTATTCTGTGGCTCCTGCTTATGAGACTACGTTTTCACTGAGTGTCAGGCCAGTCAGGCCAGAGACAGGACTCGTCCCCTGTTTTACACTCCCCATAAAGAGTGAGCTCACTCAGAAGCATTAGCAAGCACTGCGTCTTGACTGAAGATTTTGTGGAGAAGAAAGCAGAAGAGGTTTAACATGGCCCAATCCTCAACAATAACCAAATCAAACCAAACCAAAGCAACAACAACACAAACTTAGGAATATGCTCTAGACCTGTCTCATCTCCAAAGTCCCGACTTAGCAGCTACACCACCTGTTGCCTACTCTGGTCCTTTCTCCTCCAGAGCTCAGGGTTGCTGGCTTCTCCTCCGGAAAAATGCAAACTCCTTTCCTTAGTTTATGTTCAGCAATTTAGGCAGCATCTTTTGTTATAGGAGCAGACCCTTGGACTCTCACTCTCCAACCAGAGTAATTTATCAGAATATTTCTTGCTCTATTGCTCATGTCTGTAATCCCAGCACTTTGGGAGGCCAAGACAGGGGGGATCACTTGAGTTCAGGAGTTCGAGACCAGCCTGGCCAACATGGCGAAACCTCGCCTCTACTAAAAATACAAAATTGGATGTGGTGGCGCGTGCCTGTAATCCCAGCTACTTGGGAGACTGAGGCAGGAGAATTGCTTGAACCTGGGAGGCAGAGGTTGCAGTGAGCCGAGATCGTGTCACCGCACTCCAGCCTCGGCGACAGAGTAAGACTATCTATTATCTATCTATCTATCTATCTACCTATCTATCTATCATCTATCTATCTATCTACCTATCTATCTATCATCTATCTATCATCTATCTATCTATCGCTATCTCTGTATATATAAATAGTAATAGATATAGATAGAGATATATAGATGTTTCTTGCTCTGAAATCCTTCTCTAGTACATTGACATTTTCCCCAACAGATTCTCTATGGAAATTTAAAAATGGAGCTGATGTTTGTGTCTTTGGTACTGGGCAGAGCAGAGGCAGCTTGTGTTGGAGTACGACACAGGTGTCAGGCAGGGCCATGCTGGAGTGAGAATGGAAGACCCACCTTCTTCCCACCCTAGATTCCCTGACCACGGGAGCAGGGAAGAGGGTCAGATTTGAACTTCCATTGAGCATGGAATAGTAAAAGTGATCTTCTCTCCATCTCAAGAGCTGAGAATCTAATTTGGTATGACAGCAGTACACAACACCTGACCATAGTAAGTGCTCAATAAAAGTTAGTGGATCATGAGGTCAGGAGTTCAAGACCAGACTGATCAACATGGTGAAACTTCATCTCTACTAAAAAGACAAAAAAAAAAAAAAATTAGCCAGGCGTGGTGGCGTGCACCTGTAATCTCAGCTACTCAGGAGGCTGAGGCAGGAGAATCACTTGAACCCAGGAGGCAGAGGTTGCAGTGAGCCGAGATCATGCCATTGCACTCCAACCTGGGTGACAGAGCGAGACTCAGTCTCAAAAAAAAAAAAAAGAAAAAGAAAAGCACCTCCTCTTCCCCCTGCCCCAATCATGATTAATATTGCCTTTGCTCCCCACAACCCTGATCAAAAATTAGCCAAGACACTAAGAAACCAGGACTGTGATCAAAGAAACCTCCTTGGGCTGAGATCGACATATACAAAAAGCCTTGGGTACATTTTGGGTACTTGGGTACTCACCCTCTTGTTTCCTTGAGCTAAATGGCATAATGATTCTCGACGGAACCTTCACAATTCTCTCTGGGAAGTTCAAATGTCTCCTGTAATTTAGCTAAACAGCTTCTAGGTATCACAGAGAAATTCGTTGCTCATGAAAGGAAAATGGATCCCCACACTTTGTTCTGGAGACATTTTAATATCCATCTGGGTCTCCTTGGGGCCACGTGGCTCGCTCTGTTCCCCAAACTGCAGTGAAGGGACAGTCAACACATGAGTTCTCATGCCATGCTGCTGCTCTGTTTACTGCTCCTTTATTTACATAAGTAGAAATTCAACATCCTAACATGTTTTGCAAGCTGTCATGACATGAGAAGCTAGTAATCTGCTATATTTTGCTTGCTAACATATTTTTGACATATTTTAGCTTTTGATTATAAGATTGCGTCTTTGCCTGCTACCATCTGTCTCGATTCAATGGAACTCTGGCATTTACGAAAACAGTAGGGTGTAGTATTTCTTATAGACTTGAACTCTACCAGAAACATGCTATTTCCAGTCTTAACCAATATGTCATGCTTTCACACGCAAAGTCTGAAATGTTTGATATCTTGCAAGATCTGCCAAGAATAAGGAACATATCTTCGCATCCAGTTTGGCTGGGATGAGAAATACATTAATAAGGGGAAGGGAGCAGTCTCCAGCTTCTAAACAGAGGTGGCCTTTGATGTGGTTTATATCCTCTTGACTATGCTTATCCTTTTATCAGCATGATTAAGATCTTCCATGGAAATACATCTTCTTTTAGACTTTTAATCTCTCAGCAGCCAACATTCCTGAGATGTATTTTCCAGTGTGAAATGGTTATCTGCCAACATTTGACAATCAGGCATTTTCCTCCACGATGTCCTTTTTTTGTTCCTATCTTTACTCATTAGGGCAAATTACCCCAGGTTTGACCCAAAGGATTAACTTGGTCCCTGTCTCTGCTGAGAGCAGCAGGAGGACTGTGCAACACGGAGAAATGTGACATTGTATTAAAACAATCTGCTGGGGGAAAGCCCCCCAAAAATGCACAGGCCTAACATGCATTCATTCAACACCAAGCTTAAATGAGTTTATTATGCTCCTGGATTACAGCCCATAGGCCAAGAAGCTGTCAACTATTGACATTTTCTTTTCTCTCCATGTTCTGAGTGTAAATATATTTGTCATGGGAATATATCGTATGTTTGGTTCAGTATATGCTCATTTCATCAGAAGGAAAGCTCTTATTATCTGTAATCACAGTCAACATGTTTGTTGCTTTAAGGAAAGAATGGGCTACAGCTTGAATTTACATATAGATCTGGTACCTTTCCAGATGCAGTTTTGCATGCTGTTTTAACCTGCGTTTTGAATATGTGTAGCGTGATCTGTTTCTAGTGCAAGACTTCGTTCGTGGTAGAGAAATATTTTTAGTCAGTTGGGTGTGGACCACATCTAGTTGATTTTCTGCCTTGCAGCATGCTGCTGACTGTTCAGGAGCAGCCAATTGCAGGATCCAGGTGCTAAACACATCAACTGAAATCACCACCAATGAAGAGGCCAAAGAGGAAGGCATTATGACTTCCAACTTCAATATCTTATGGCTACAAATCAAGTCCAAGCTGACCCGGGTCCCACATGCTCTTCCTTATCTGGTTTATGAGGATGGTGGCAACTGTTGAACAAGGAGAAAAGACTGAGTCTCTGGGTAATTGTAATTGCGAATTTCTGAAGAGCAGGGATCTTGTCATACCTCTTTATCCTTTGTACCTGGCTCAGGGTAGGCAAATAACCCATGTGTGTTGAATTAAGATAAACTGAGGACCATATTCAAGCTAGTAATTGAACAATGTGTGCTTTATTGAACTTCTATTAGGTGAAATCACCAAGGATAGTTTAAAAAATAAAACCAAATAGCAGATTCCTCATCCTTGAAAAAGTTGTAATCCAGTTTGAAGATAAATTAGCTTTGTTTCATTGAAGACAAACTAGTTTTGAAGGAAATCATGAATTGTCAAGCTAGGTTGTAAGTGCAACAGGCATTCAGAGAAAGGAGATAATGTGGCAAATTAGATTTTATGAAGGAAGAGGGGCTTTTTCTGGGACCAGAAGACTGAGCACCACTGGGTAACTGGAGAGGAGGAAGGAAGAGTTTTGCACAGAGTGGGACTCGATAAGCGAACAATAAAAAAGGAATGAATTAGATGTGCAAGGGAGGATGATGGAGCATGATAATGGGGCTTGATTGGCTTAAATAGGCTGAAGCAGGATAAGGTATAAGAATGGTGTACAGAGTTGGACAAAGTTAAGACACTCTGGAAAGTCAAACGAATATCCAACTTTTGGTGGAAGATGAAGACCATTATTCCAAGCTCTCATAGGTAGGAGATATGATAAAAAGTGTGGTTTTTAGAAAGATTACAAGGGAGTGGTACAGAGGAATCAGAGGGGTAAGAGGTTACAACAGAGAAAAGGCAGTGATTCTAAAATGGACAGAAAAAGAGCTTGGGTTAAATAAAGACAATAATAGTTAAAAACTTTTCTATATAGGTCATCTGTTTCAGGTGTTTCTAGTCACTGATGATAATATCAGCAAAATCCTACAATAATTTATAAGTATACTTATTCTCAAATTAAAGAAGAGAAAAGGGGCCTTAGAAAAAGCAAAGTAAGTTGGTTTAGGTTACACAGTGATTAAGCGGCAGGAAAAGATCCAAACTTCATTTAAACTGCATCCTTTTTCACTACATTACTCTGGGAGTCATAGGTATTTATTTATTTATTTATTTATTTTTATTATTATTATTATTTTTGAGACGGAGTCTTGCTCTGTCACCCAGGCTGGAGTGCAGTGGCATGATCTCGGCTCACTGCAAGCTCCGCCCCCTGGGTTCACGCCATTCTCCTGCCTCAGCCTCCCAAGTAGCTGGGACTGCAGGCGGCCAGCCACTGTGCCCGGCTAATTTTTTGTATTTTTTAGTAGAGACGGGGTTTCACCGTGGTCTCGATCTCCTGACCTCGTGATCCGCCCGTCTCGGCCTCCCAAAGTGCTGGGATTACAGGCGTGAGCCACCGAGCCCGGCCCATAGGTATTTATTAAATGAGCAAATGATGTGAAATAAGTGTTTTATAAAGATACATGGTGGCCATACACAAGGGGGACAAGGGGAAAGAGACCAGAGGCAGGTAAATGATAAGGGTGCCCCTAAGGTCTTATCATTGGAAATGGAAAGGAAAGAATAAAAATAGAAATATTGCCAAGTAAGAACATGGGAGTTGGTGTCTGATGGACTAAATGATTGAAAGAGGAGAAGAAGAACTGGGAAAGGAAAGAAAAAGAAAATAAAAAACAAACAAACAAAAAAAACAAAACAAAGACTGAGTGGCTACTGGTGACCTTGGTCAATGCATTTTCAGGAAGAGGATATTGCTGATTGATGGAAGCCAGCCTGCAGGTGAGTCGGGAGCGAGTCAGTGGTCAGGAAATGGAGGATGTGGGGAAGACCACAAATTTGAGAAATTTGGAAGAAAATGAAGGAAATAAATAAAACAGTCATGTGAAGAGGCTTCAGGGTCAAGCAAAAATATATATATATTTTTTTAAAGAAGTGAAGAAACCTGTGGGCATTTGAAGACAGAAGGAAGGTATGCAGAGGGAAGGAAGATATTGAAGGAACTAGAGAAAGAGGGACCTCTGTACATGGAGGGGGTGAAAGCAGTGGGGAGGGGATAGGTTAGAATGGTAGGACTGCCAATAGAACTCTGCACGATAAGAAGAATGTTCTGTATCTGTGCCATTCCATATGGAAGCCATGGACCTCATGTGTCAACCAAAGACATGAAATGTTCCTAGTGAGACTGAGGAACTCAATTTTTTATTTTGCTTAATTTAATTTAAATAGCCACATCTTTAAATAGCTAGTGGCTACCATATTGCATGATATAAGACGCTCAGGGAACCAAAGGCTTTGGGACTAGACTCTTCCACTGACGCAGAAAAAGAAAGCAGAGAGGGAGAGAAGCCAGTGCTGTTCATACTCGGAAGAGGAAAAATGTGTTTGCCCCTCCCAGGTGACCTTGACTTTTTGGTTATACCTTGGTGTTAGCCACATTATTAGATCATTATATGAGGAGAGACCTTTGAAAATTCACATCCCCACGTGGATGTTGTGGTCTGAATCGTATTGTCTGAATCAACCAGATGAGTTGAAGAATGGCCAAGTCTCATATGGCACAACGCATCACCCTCAGTCTGTCTGCAGCCCTTGAGCAAGAGCTCCTTGTTCATGGAACACAGATGGACAGGACTCTGGTAGGTTTTTTGGGATGAAGATCATTTTTGGAATGGGGCTTTCCAGTTTCTGAGAAGATATTGCTCACAATAAAGCCATCCTCTGATTTTCTATCCCGCATTCTGCTGCCACATCTCACCGTTACTTTGGATCTAGGTATTTTAAAGCCAAAAAGAGGTGATTCCCCTCAGAGGGATTTTTCTTAGACTTAGCTGATGTTTTCTTGAAGAATTTCCCACCCTGAGAAATGAGTGTATGTTCTTCTCCGTATTCTGCAGGTAAACAAAGAGAGAGCCCAAAATCAACATCCGCAGTTGCCCTGAGATAGCATCGCCCGTCATTCCGCCGGTGCGCCCTCCCTGAGATGGTGGCGTGTGTTGTTTGGGCTGTTTTTCATAGCCGCCGCAGCTGGGAATTCAAGATGCTATACTTAGGCAGAAGTCCATGAAGGAATTAATTGATATGAGCCAGAAGTTGATTGCCATTTAAGTACTCAGCCTCCACCATTGCCAAGTTTCCCTCTTTGCAGAAAGAACTGAGCTTGCCTGCAAACTGGCTCATTCAGGATGTGAGCACAAGATGGAATTCAACCTTTAATATGCTGCAACACCTGCTTGGAAATAAAGGGGCTCTGTGCTTTTCCCCCCAAGGAGTTGACGGCTGACTTCATTACAGAGGAATCTGGCAGAGATGGTCGAGGCTACTCCGCAGTCTCAGGGGGCACTCACCCAGGAATGCAGTGCCAACCAGACCTGAGCTTTGGGACTCTGCCAGGAACCCATGCTGGCCTATTTTAGCCTAAATCATCCCTCTTTCTTGAACTCCAGTTTTCAGTGTCTTTGGTAGGCGCTTCCGCCACACAAGGGAGGTGGTAAATGTCTCTGGCCTGCTGAAGTTAAATGGAGAAGCATTTGCAGGTGTTCTGTAATGGGATCTGGATTTCCAGGCTTCCTTTCTCAAGAGTTCTGCAATGTTGCACCCCAACAGGCACAAACAGACACAAAGTCAGGCTGCCATGCGCTATAGAGCGGAACTTGAGGGTTCACTGGAGTCCTTGTCCATGTTCTGGAACTGACCCAGAGCTGCTCTGGGAAGCCTAGCCCAGCCTGTGGGGGTCCCTAGAGGGTCTCTGGCGCTGTGACCTTCCACTGGGGCTGGAACACTGGTTATGCTTGTCAGTTTTCCAAGTAGAATGTCAACCTTGTCACCCATTTACATGATTTCTAAAGCGTATTAATCTGGCCCCCATTCACAACACAGAATTTAGCATTATCTGACTTGCATCAGAGAATATTAACTTTCTATCATTTGTTATCCTTTATCACCCCCCAAAATCTGTCTGAAATCTAAATATCCAGAAATAGGGGCAGCCTCGTATAGAACACATCCATTCACTGGATTACTCAGTTCAGCATTAAGCAATGTGAATATGAAGGTCACAGAGCAGCTTCAAAACCGCACATAATGCTAATTGAAAACAAAGCACGATTTGAACTTTTATATACAAAAGTCATATCGTGCTTTTAAAACAAACATTTAAAATGGGCTGGAATGAGAATCAGAAAAAAAAAAAAAAAGAAAAAAAAAAAAACAGTTGATGCCAGAGGTCAAAACTGGCAATCCAAGATTCAAGCCTGGCCTGAAAGTGTGTCTCATATGGCCCACACAGTGGGGGCCAGCAGAGTTCGAATTAAAAAAAAAATGGAATAGGTTGCCAACATTTGGAAATTGGAACATAGCGTGTAGCCACCCGGATTGCTGGCTCCTCGGAAGGCACAGGGCAATCTGGCACTGGGAGTCTGTTTCCCTGCAGGCAACAGTGGGGCAGGGGAGGGGGCATTTGTGCTCCAGTTTGCTAGAGGCCCCTGCGCCAGTTTTCTCACTTGCTGAGTCTATAATCCCTGGACCAGGTGTAAGGGTGATGGGATTCTGGGTCATTTCTTCCTTTCTCCCTCTTCACAAACTTGCTATTGGTTATTATGTTACTTCAGGGTTAAAATAATCATGAAATGCCCCATTGTAAAAATCAGTGTTGAGGGAAGAGACTAAGGCCCACACCACTTCTCTACTCCTTGAACGTTCTTGTCTAATTACTAGTCTTGAGTCAGGTACACTCACCTGAGAATGTCAGCTACAGAACCAGTGGTTCTCAAACTTGGCCCCCTTAGAATCAGCTGAGAAGTTTCTGATGTCAAAGTTGTGCTCTAGACCAGTGGTCTTCAACTTTTTGGCACCAGGGACTGGTCTCGTGAAAGACAGTTTTTCCATGGACCAGGGTCACGGGTGGATGGTTTTGGGATGATTCAAGTGCTTTACATTTATTGTGTACTTTATTATTATTACATTGTAGTATATAATGAAATAATTATACAACTCACCATAATAAAAAATCAGTGGGAGGCCTGAGCTTGTTTTCTTGAAACTAGATGGTCCCATCTGGGGGTGATGGGAGACAATGGCAAATCATCAGGCATTCGATTCTTACAAGGAGCTCTCAACCTAGATCCCTTGCATGCACAGTATAGGGTTTGTGCTCCTTTGAGAATCTAAGGCTGCTGCTGATCTGACAGGAGGCGGAGCTCAGGTGGTCATGTGAGTGATGGGGAGTGGCTGTAAATACAGATGAAGCTTGGCTCTGCTCCCTTGCCTGCCACTCACTTCCTGCTGTGTAGCCCGGTTCCTAACAGGCCACACAGACCCATAATGGTCTGTGGTCCTGGGATTGGTGACCCCTGCTTGAGACCAATTAAGTCAGGATCTCTGTGGTGGGACTCAGGCAATGGATGTTTTTAAAGTTCCCCAGGTCATGCCAGTGTAAAGAAGTCTGGGCCATTGCAAATCATGTACAACTTTACATTACAGCAATTTCTCAACCTCTGTACTATTGACATTTTGGGCCAGATAATTCATTGTTGTGCGGACCTGTCCCGTGTATTGAGTTTAGCAGCATATTTGGCGCTACCCATGGATGCAGTAGCATTTCTCCAGATAAGAAAACACTGTATTAAGTCATAAAATTATGGTCAGGAATAGTGGCTATTATATTGGTCACCTACCTATCTATAAGGCCTTGGAGAAATTTCCTTTGGAATTAAGTGCTAGGGAAGCATTTTCTCTCTTGAGGAACTGATACATTCCTTCCTTTCTGTATGTTTTCCCCCCTTTACTACCACGAAGCTCCAAATCAATGCTAAAACGCACTCAAAATCGAAACTGAAGCATAAAACAAGGCAACTACTATAGTGTATTTTCTCCCCTCTGACTTCACACGATGCTGATTTTCCTATTAATGTTTTTGTTCATCTTTAAGTCGCTTTTTTATATCCTTAGGGAAGGAGTTAGGATGTAAATATCAACAAGGTAACAAGCCAATGAGGGGAATGACTGCTCCAAGCACTGTTCAGTATTTATGACCCAAAGAATGTTGGTTTTAAGGAGGAAGTACCTGCTAAGCAAGAACTACCTCCTAATTACTGAAGGATCAACCAGTTTTATGGAGCAAATAATGGTCAACTCCTCCAGCCTCTCCGCTTTGTATGGAAAGAGGCTGAACTGTGTCTGTGCTGAAGAAGCCCAATACCCAGTTGTGTGGAGGCTTCTAGGGAGAATGGCGAACACAGCCTCCGATGCGTCCTAAGAATTCCAACTCCTGGTGTTTATACTAGAGTCTGGGAAGTCTCTGAAAGGCAATGTTGTTAAAGGCACCTTGGGATACATCCCTGGGTTGACACATTACCTGCTTTCTATAAATACAGAGCAGCTTACCTTTAGTAAAATATAACTCACTCATTAATAACCAGACATTTTAAAGCTTTTAAAAAAATCATTATTAAGCATGACTATTTCATTCTAAATGCAAAATCCTGAATGGACCAGAGATCTTAATTTTTAAAAAATATAGCTGAGTATTTTAATTATAGATGTACTTGCATATTCTCAGCATACTTCATTATTTATGTAGCTGGTGAAAAAGCTTTTTAATTAAATAGCGTGCTGGCAATCCATTGTGAAATGTATAGATGCAGGTTTTCCTAGCATTATGAAGCTGAATACAGATGTTCGCCAACTTACGATGGATTTAGCCGGTTGTAACCCCATTGTAACTTGAGGAGCTACTGAATGTGTATTACTTTTACACCGTGATAAAGATAAAAAACTGTAAGCTGGGCCAGGCGCAGTGGCTCACGACTGTAATCCCAGCACTTTGGGAGGCTGAGGTGGGCGGATCACGTGGTCAGGAGTTTGACACCAGCTTCGCCAACATAGTGAAACCTGTTTCTACTAAAAATACAAAAAATTAGCCTGTAATCCCAGCTACTTGGGGGGCTGAGGCAGGAGAATTGCTTGAAGCCAGGAGGCAGCGGTTGCAGTGAGCCGAGATCACGCCACTGCACTCCAGCCCGGGTGACAATGCGAGACTCTGTCTCAAAAACAAAACAAAACAAAACAAAACAAAACAAAACAAAACTGTAAGCTGAACCATTGTAAGTTGGGAACCATCTGCACACACGCATACACACACATACAACATTCTGGTGAGCACACGTACTTTAATCACCATAAAATACTTGTTTCTGAATGATCTTAAAATTTGACCAAACCTTTTTAATACTGCTAACATAATAGGGTAATTTGCCACCACTCCACTTGATTACTTATGTTTAATGTATTGAAATAATTTGGAAATACGGTAGGGTAGTGGTTCTCAATGTGTGGCCCCCATACCAGCAATACTAGAATCACCTGAGATCTTCTTAGGCAGTTTTGAGCCCCACCCCAGGCCGACTGAATCAGCAGCTCTGGGAGTTGGGCCCAGCACTCCAGGATGTACCAAGCTCTCTAGGTGATCCTGGAACAGGTTAAGGCTTGAGAGCCATGGGATGGGGATTATGCACTGTGGTGCTGGTAATCTTGGTTTCATCAATGGTTCTCCTGGTGACATGTGGTCACAACAAAGTCAACTGGTCCCTGCTTTTAGTTCCCCACCAAAAAAGTGCTGTGAGGATTCTTGTTTGTTTAAGGTTCAAAGATCTCAGAGCTTAGAAGAGGTCAAAAGACTCACAGTGGCTTAAATATTTTCAGCATAGTTTGCATGAAGGTTGCCCATGAATACCAGGTCTTTACTTACCAATTTTGACTAAACGTGAAAATCAGGGTTCACGCTACACATAGCAATTCTTCTCTTCTTTCAAAACACAAAAAGATGCTCTGAAATTAGAGCTCCTACTTATTCACCGTTGGATGGCAGGCTGTAGTGGAGGCAACCTTCCAGAGATGCCCCATGCCTGGGTGAAGGCTGATGACCAGGTTCTGTTACCTTCCCGGGCTGGAGGAACCAAGGCTGGGAGGTGAAGGAACTCCCATCGGGAGGCAGTGCCAGAACTACAACTAACAACCATCTGACTCCTCGCTCTGTGCTTTGTCTTCTGAATGAACAATGCTGCTTCTTAAGTACACATAAGCCAAACTGCCTCTCAAATTGCAGCCATCTACTTTGAGTTCAGATTTGCACAGCATGACATGAATTGGGCTGCAAATTATGCAGAAAACAGCCATCACATCCATCTGTGATGTCAGAATCCTCAAGTACAATGTGACCTGTTAGTATGTAACAGAGTAGAAGGATACTGTGTCTGATTCCTTCCCTATGAAGAGTGATGAATATCCTTCCAGACGCATTTGGCCCAGTGTGAAAAGGTTAAATATGATTGAGGCAATGCCTGTGATATGCTCAAGAGCAGATTTCATATCCAAGGGTGCAGGCAATTAGATTTTTTTTAATGGTGTAGTAACTAGAGAAAGAAAACACACAAATACACTCATACCTAATGGTAAACTGAATTTATTTCCTCTTGGAAAACAATTCCAGTAATCTCCAGGTTCAGACCGCAGAGTAAACATTAGTAACAGTAACATACAGGTTAGTTCAACTGATTCAAGAATTTGGCTGCATGAAATCATTAAGGAAAACCTTGAACACTCAAAGCTTCAAATGTATCCAGGGAAAAAAAAAATTCTTTGACAGTCTACATAACAACTATTGCATATATAGTGATGCTACCTGTCACATTGCAAGGCTTACAAATATATATATACGGGCCTTATCCAGCTGTGGGGTTCTGTTCTGTGAGAACATCTCTTCATGGTTTGCAAGAATCTTCAGCAATAAAAAATAGTCTTGGATTTAAGCGCTGATATACCAAAAGTGAAATTCTAGGCTTAAGTGTAAAGAAAAGGAAGTCCAACCATAGTCTCATGTATAACAGTTGTTTTTAATATTTCTTCCTTAAAAATACTTTATCTTAAGCCATTTTGGTCATACGTCTTTTTTTTTTTTTTAATCTTGCCTGAATAGGGCCCAAGTCCACTTGTCTTTATAAGACCATTTTAGTATCAGACGACATAATACATGTGCAACACTTTATATACAAGGGGTCTATCCGGTGCGCAAAAGTTCAAACACATGAACATCCAACAGTTTGATAATACAAGTTTTATGGTACAATACAATGTTTCTGAATAATATACATTAACAATGAAAGTTTCGTGCAAAGAGTAAAACATGTTCCCTTTTTGTGCCACAAAAGCAATTCTCCTTGAGAGACTGTACTTGCACTAACTGCTGTGTTGGGTCATTGTATGATTCTGTAAATAACAAAAAAAAAAAAAAAAAAAAAAAAAAAAAAAAGAAGAGAGGGAAAACTTCAGTGATTTCATTTTCATCAGACCAAGCATATACACATGTAATTAATTCATAATTACTTGAACAGAACAATGAGTTTCTGCCCTCTGATGAATAGTGCTCATGGATGTCCTCTAATGCTAAAAAAAATCTAATGCTTCTTCCCCAGGGAGAAACAGATCCAGAGATCTTCTGAACCTGCTGCCACCCATGAGGGCCGGGAAGGAGAGGCCAGGGCAGGAGCCTGCCTAACGTGAGATGGCTGGCTGGCACATTGCCTTTTCTCCACCTCTGCCATGCCTTTCTATAATACCCTCTCACCATCCATCATCTCTTCTTATTAAGATAGGACCCAGTGTTCAAGGAGCAGGTAGCACTGTTTTAACAGTTTTATGTATCTGTGTATGATTTCCATTGTTACATATGCCTCTGTTCCAATCCCTCTGAGACTGTAACATCTTGACAACAGGGACTCTATCTGCCCCTGAATATGGGTATGAAATGCAAGAGTTACCTGGCTGATGATGGACAGTGGGAGCAGCCCCCCTCCTGAGGGTGGGCTTTGGGCTGTGGTCATACCGTGGCTCAGGAGCAGATTACAGTAGCCTGCCATGTCTCCCCTGTCCCCGGATGCTCTTTCTCAGCTGATACAGCTTGTGTTGTATATTGATGGTCTCCGCTCATCTATGTTAGCATGTCCCCTTTCTAAGTGAACACCCTCTTTCCAAATTGTGAGAGGGTAACTGGGATTGCTGGGCAACTCAGGACCACCAGCCAGGCCCTGAGGGTGGACGCCGGGTGGGAAGGCTCCAGAACCAGGCCTGGAGGATGGTCACAGATCTGCAGGATATTTGCTTGGAGCATAAGCCTGGAGATGGTCTGATCTCCACTCTCCTCCTCTGTGTTTTCCTGGAGCCATGTTCTCTCACTACTCACCTGTATCCCCTGACCCCAATCCCTTCTTATTACAACCTTGGAGCCTAGCTCAAAATATCACCACTTCCATCCTCACCCCATCTAACACTGATCTCTCCGTTCTCTGATTTCCTGCTGCACTTTATACTGCTTACCTAGGATGCATCTTAGGTCTTGTCTCATGATTATTTGTAGGCCTGGCTCTCACCCATGCCAATAATTCTGATGTTCATTCATTTATTCATTCATCTATAAGCATCTATTGAAAACGTGCATCAGCACCTGGCACATGCCACAGCACTGCAGTGCTCAGGAAAGAGGGTTTGGCTATCTCAGTGACTGGCTGGCAAGGCAAGGGCATACTGGAGAGGAAGGGCATAGGAAGCATGTTCCTAGAGCTTCTTGGGCAATGGATATATTTGTGTTGGAAACAACCCCGCCATGGGATTCTGCTCCATCCTCAAGGGCTTGCCTTCACCACCTTTGAGGATCTGGGGGATGTCTGTTCTCCTCCCCCACGCAGTATTTCAAGTCCACTGGAAATACAAATGGCCTCATTTCATTTTCTGGGGGAAGGAATGGAATATCTGAGCCACAGTTTATTCGATTGGCTTTTAGTCCTTGCTGTCATGCCTTCAAAGTGCTCACAGTCTAAAGAAGGTCATGTGGGCACATAAAAGCAAAGCAAGATGGCAAGCAGTCTATTAGAAAAGAACACAGAAATGTCGCGGCTACACCTAAACCTGCCTAGCCATTGGGGAAGGGTTCCCAGTGGATCCAGCACACTGACAGCCGGAAACATGAGCAGAGAGTACAGGGAGGGCACTCTAGGCCAAGGGACCCACATGGGTCAGGGCAATGAAACAGGAATATGCAAGGTAAGTTTGCAGACCTGCAACTTGTTTAGATTGGTTGAATTCTTCTGGAGTGTTCTCAATCAATAGTACTCACGAGACGTGAAGAGAGAGTTGGTTTGGGGCAAGAATATGAGCTGTCTTATCTACCTTGCTAAAGAGCTCAGACTGTCTTGTAGGTTAAGGGAGCCATTGGAGTATTTTAAGCAGAGGGATTCATCTTAGAGATGTTTGTTATCTATTCATCCTTTACAGCAACTAGCAAACTGCCTGCTCCCTGAATACAGACTGAATGACCAGAGGTTCAGCTGAGAACCAATTGGGGCTGGGTGCAGAAGTAGGGGGCTGGGAGCCTTGTGAAGAGGACTGAGGTCTTCCTTGTTCCATTTCAAATTTAGCTCATTTTTGAAAAAGATGGATGACAAATCATGATGGAGAACAGTATTTCACTCTCCCTTATTTAAAACATATCTTAATAGTCCCAGCCTCAGAGTGAAAACAGGAAATAGCAAATTGTTTTTATGCCAGCTCTTTTATCTGTATATTGATTTTTCATACTTCTGAAAAGTACTTGTCACCAATATGTAGACAGAAAGGGTAATAAAAGTACTAATGAGACCAAAAAACTTTGCTATTTTCTTAAAAATCAACATGATTCTGTTCAGAAAGGTTATAAACAATAAAAGTTTGATTACTCAAAATACATCACATCTAAGCCTTCTTATACCTTTTGCTATCTCAGAGTCAAGTTTATAGAAAGGTTTTTTATTTTTAAAAAGTCCAAAAAGAATGACCAAATAAGTACAAGAAGATATGATAATACAGATTGAGCATCTCCAAATGGGAAAGTCCAAAATCCAAATACTCCAAAATCTGAAATTTTTGAGCACCGACATGATGGCATATAGGTAACTAAGCTAGTGACATCTTTACTTTCTGCTGGTTCAATGTACTGAAACTTTGTTTCATGCACAAAATTAATGAAAATATTGTGTAAAATGACCTTTGGGCTATGTGTATAAGGTATATAAGAAATATAAATGAATTTTGTGTTTAGACTTGGGTTGCATCCCCAAGACATCTCATTATGTATATGCAAATATGCCAAAATCTGAAATTGAAGACACTTCTGGTCCCAAGCATTTTAAAAAAGGAATACTCAACCTGTATTTACCTAAATGATAGGACTCTGACAGAAAGATGGGTGTTTTTTTCTTCTTATCAAATCAAAGTAAAAAAAATCAGTTTAATTACATTATTTTCAAATGTTTAAGTGCTTATGATGGACAATCCACATGTGATCGGATTCCAGGGGTTAGTAAAAGAGTACACAGTGCAATTTTCCTGGTGTTTTTATATGTGCTCATATCAAGATGCTACAAGAACCCAAAACAAACTGCCCATAACAGTTGGCAATGGTTGTGTGTTGTATGCTTTCATCCTCAACCAAAGCCATACAAGTCTCTTCAGAGGTGCAAGGACATGAACAAATACACATACATCACTTACTACAACAGACTGAAGTTGTTTCATAAAGGAGTTATGTTTTGCATATAAGAGAGAGGAATATAAATCATTTGTGAGAAGGACAAGGGTATGGCTTGTGAAATTCAAAAATAAAGCAACCCAATGTAAGTAATATCAACCTAAGAAATCTGGCATGAGAAATGTAAGGGCCAGAAGTCCTCTTGGTGTGGAGATGCCTGCAGACCACGGAGGTCTCTTATTCTCATTTTGTTTGGTTTCCCTTTTTTGCTCCAGCCCAACAGAGAGCTATGGCAAGGTCTCCCCAGGCCTGGCTGTCCACCACTGGCAGTGATGCTCATGGTGGAAGGCAGCATGTTCCTAGAGCTTCTTGGGCAATGGATATATTGGTGTTGGAAACAACCCGCCATGGGATTCTGCTCCATCCTCAAGGGCTTGCCTTCGCCACCTTTGAGGATCCGGGGATGTGTCTATTCTCCTCCCCCATGCAGTATTTCAAGTCCACTGGAAATGCAAATGGCCTCATTTCATTTTCTGGGGGAAGGAATGGAATATCTGAGCCACAGTTTATTCAGTTGGCTTTTAGGTGTTGGTGAGAACAGATGCGAAGTCCTAGTCTCTGGTCTTGACTAAAGATTCTCTGACTAGAAAAACAAGAAGTTGCTTCATGGGAGCACTCAGTGTTTTTTGTGTTTTCTGATGCTCATAGACATTATTTCTTTAGAAAGGGAGACAAGAGGCAAGTGGGAAGGGTAAAAAAGTAGACAGCAGAAGCGCCAAACAAAGAGAGGGTAGGCTCTGAGGCCCAGTTTGCTCTCCCGCTGGCTACTTGCCACACCACAGAACCAGTCCTGAGACAGCAAGGACACAAATGCATATGAGCAGAAAGCAGAAAAATGCTGCCAGGCCATCCACAAGCAGCCTTCTCTCTGTGCAAGAGTTTTCAGCTCTTTAGGTCCAGAGGAAACCACTACACTAGAACAAAGCAGTGGGTAATCTCACCAATTTTACACAGCAATTCACAGTCCCTAAAGTACTTTAATGCAATGACAGGTTATGAGAAAAAATATCTGTTCCAATGAAGAGAAAGTGTTTTACATAATCGAGAAGAACATCAGTGCAACATCGGAGGAGGTGGGGGGTGAAGACAGAAAAGGAAGTAGGAAGAGAAGAAAACTTCTGTAATCCCACAGAGAGCCATATTCAACTCTGCAAAAAGCCATCTCCTGGAGACCCCATGTCTAAGTAACTGAAAATTGCAAACCATTAATCCCAGTTATGAACAGTTGTTTTACACGAGGGGGGTTTGTGTTAAAAAAAATCAAATCCACAACATACCTTAAAGCTTAAAAGAAGATCCATCCAGGTATGATACCTTAATAGCGAGGTTTCAAAAACACTTTCTTTACTGTAAAGGGCCCCATTTGGAAGGAGTGTGCTGTATGTATTTTTTTTCTCTATAAATGTGAAATTAAACTTAGAAAGCTAAAAAACAGATGAGAGCCTTAAAAATTCCCTTCTAGCACTATGTATTTCTTTTTAAATATGAGATGCCTTTCATTTTACAAGACTGGAATTCTCATTTTGGGCTTGGCACTCTAACAAATGATTAATTCAGCCTCCTTTTTTCTGAGAGCTGACCACATTTGCTGGTCAAACAGTTTAATCCTATTTAAAATGCAATCCAAGAAAAATATTTTTAAGTAAAAATAAAAATCCATGATCCTTTGAAACTGTTCACCTTGGCTAAAGATATTCCATTTTCCTGCAATCTTGATGTAAATTTGAATTTTTGCACCTATATCAATGATGAAATTCAGCTTTAGAGGAAAGCCAGGGGGAACCTATCTTCCTAGAGTTGAAAAATTAAATTCCCAACCCCAAAACTTATGCCCAGAGATTGCCTTCACTTTTCTAATTCTTTGGCAGAGACCATGTCTCGTCTGTGCTTTGTAACACTCTGTTGGCATCGGCAAAATGTTACGTATCAATGGTCATAAAAACAAAAATGGCATTTGAATGGAAGTTTTGTGAAATCTGTTGATTCAAAGATGTTAATCATTTTTACCATGACTTGTTTATTTATAGCCTTTTGTTTCAAACAAATTCTGACAAGCTTTTAAAACTAAGTAAAAGAGCCAGCATGCTATTTTAAAAAGGAATGAAAAAAAAATAACAAGCTTTCCACTAATTCACTGTGCCATTAGAAACCCGAATTTAAACTGCAGTTGTATTTAATTTAAATGAGATGTTTTCTAACGAGATGAAATAGTAGGCAATTGTGGCTCAGAAACAATGCAAGGCGGGAAGAAATAAAGAAATATAAAGATTAAATGTGGCTGTTTCTTTCAACAGATGGTGACAGCACCATGGCAGCGTGTTGTTTTTTCTTTAGTTGAAGAACACAAACATCCGTAATCAATCATCACTGATTAACTAATTATATTACCCTTCCTTTTATCACTTGGGTTGGACCTTTATCCATAAACACTGAGGATAATCGGTATGCTCTTATTTTTCTGGAAGTATATTCCAGTTCACATAGAGCCGTGCAGTTACAGGCTGCAAACAGAATTCTACATTACCGTCCACCTTTAAGCACTATTGCTTTTTTTCATTTTTTATTTTTTTTTAAACAAAAGCAATTGGTTTCCAACAGGCTGGATAATAAGTCTTTTGACCTGCATTCTTCTTTGACCCATTAAGGTCACCCCTGTGCTCGGGCATATAGCTGACTTAGGAAATGCCTGCAAGTCCTACATTTCATCTCCTGCCCACTCAAAATAAAGCTTTCTTTAAATGTGTCTGTACGGGTCCCTGAAGGCCAAAGAGGCATCCCTGTAGTGGGCAATGGAGGGACAGAAGCTTCTGCCTTTATTAATGAATGCAGACCATTATGAGTCTGGCTGGCTCCTTCCCCGTTCCCAGAAGCATATACTGTACGTGACTTAAAATGCTAGAATATTGACACAAAGCGAGCTGGGCACCCCTAAGGAAAATTACTCCTTGGATATAATGTAGGCTCGTAACAGCTATTAGAGTACAAAATAAAACCCTCCGGGATCAGACTGACATATACCGCATTCTACCTAGTCCTCAAACATTAGAAGAATTTCTTTGTGAAGGCATTCTCAAGGACAGCATTAAACTGACTTTTGTAGCAATCTGCAACAGCTTTTTGGCTTAGAGCTTTTAGTACTAAATCTCTGGTTCAAATCAATATAAGTACTATATCTTCCACATTAATCAATACATTTGGTTCAATACATGTTCTATTAAATTATACTTTCTAATCAAGATTTTTACATTTCCACCCTCTCTCCTTTTCATTCCCAACTTCTTATGCTAGTAAAATAGTTTTAAAAGTGTATACAGCTAATGATGACAGGATCCTGGGTTATTTCCCCTGAACGTTAAGAGAAAAAATAGTCACAATGGCAAAGGGTGACCTTTAAGCATCTTAATAAGGTTAACAGGATGTGAATGTTAATAAATTAACATTTTCAAAGTCCACACAATTACAAAAGTACTCATAATTTTCAACTGATTAAAAGTAAATTGCTACGGCTCTGGGAGTACCATTAGGAATGTTCTAAAAATTACACTGAAGACCAAAATCACCCTCAAGTACCCCCCTTTGCCCACCCCAAAGTTTCTACTGCCCACAACTATATAATTCCTGGCTGGGGAAATCTGGGGTAATTGTGTTTTTATGGACCTTACCAGGTAAACCTATCTGGTAGGTTAGGTATCCTATATCAGGACCATATCTGTGGATATTGCATTTTTTGTGAGCTACGCTATAGTTCAATGCATATTTTTTTAAAGGACAAATATACAATATTTTCCCTAAGTGCTATGAGAATTGAAAAGACATATGCATAGTGGATTTTCTTAGCCAGGGAAGTTGACTCACAATCTTTACATTTGTAGAATCTGCTAGAATGAAGTTCTACTCTTTTATTATGACATAGCAATGGCATTTCCAAACGGTCATGTATGCTTTTGCCCCTCTCTTTAATGCCATGAATGTTGCATTTATGATCATGTTTGCACTGACAGAATTTCCCTTTTTATTTTTTCATATGGTAATGTCATCTCCATGAACTTACAGAGACACTGATGCATTTTCTTTTGACATTTAACAGTTCACATGGGCTTGGTCTGACATCTCAAAGCATTTTCTGGATGACACTAAGCTATATTAAAGCAAAAGGTGAAATGGCATCATCAGAAGCGATCAGAAGAATACAAGATATTAAAGAAGGAAAAGGACTATTAGGGCATTTAGTTTGTCCGCTTGTAGGAACATACTTGTTTGATAAAGTTTACACACTAGGCCAGTTTTGAATGATTCTGGCAATGAAGTTGCTATCATACCTCCCATAGGAAACAATTTCACATTCTAATAAACCTCACTGAAGGATATTTTTGTTGTTGTTCTCTGGACATTTGTGCTAACTACGTCCAGAAAAAGGGTGATCTGAGATAATCCAGAAGGATGAGGACACTGGCATGTTGATGAGTTTACGTTCCAAACACTAGACCATGTACCTATAGTATAAAGTTCATCCATCTGATCCAAAGCAACCTAGAAGACCATCCAGTACACCATTTCTCAGTCATCATATAAAACACATCCCATTCACTTGCTTGGTTCCAGAGAGGAGACTGAAAATAGATTTTAGAAGGCTAGTGGGGCTTGCCTTACACAAGCAGGGTTTCCCAACCTCAGCACTACTGACGTTTGGAGCTGGACAATTCTTTGTTGCAGGGGGTTGTCCTGGGCATTGTAGGATGTTTAGCAGCATCTTCAGCCACTACTGCCAACATGCTAGTGGCATCTTCCCAGTTGTGACAAGCAGAAATGTCCCCTGACACTGCCGCATATCTCTTGGTGGGAAGTATCTCTCCTACCAGGGAGATATTGAGGAACACTGCCTTATACTGTTTGAAAAACACTTGTGCATGAATAAATGAAAGCTGGAAAATAAGGAGAGTTCTGAATTTAAGGGTTTTGAAGAATGTGCAGGGAGGAACTGACCTAAAGGGGAAGAAGAAATGGTGGTCTATGAGGTGTGTTAAATAACTGTAATGCGGAGGTCTTGTTAATGACCTGTCTTGTTATCGACAGGCTTAAATTAGAGGTCAGATACAGGAACAGGTGGTTATAAGGAAGGTATATAATTGTTTTGAATTTACTTTGTATTGAAAACACATTGAGATTGCTATACCATGCTTGAGTACGCTACTTTGTCTTCATTCTAAGATGGTATCTTCCCCATCTTAAAAAGAATTGTAAAGGGACACATATAGCACATGAGACTGTACTGCAGTAAACATATACTGTACTGCAGTAAAATGTAGTCAATGGGTGAATGTGGGCAAGTGTACAGAAACTGTAGAAAGAATTCTTCCGAGATATATAATGGCATTGTTTATGTAAACAGTCAAGTATTTCCAGAAGTGTTCATTCTTTCAGTGACTTATCAAGACCATCCATGTACCATCAATGAACAAAGATGTTACGTTTTAGTGGCAATCAACCAATGCTGCTTTAGGGATATTTGCAATCTAATAATGTTTAAAGGTACTCAAATATTAAACTCTGGAAATCAGTATTTGGGGAATGGAAGAAACTATCTACTTTGAAAGAACTACAGAGCCATCATCCTCAATTTGTTGGTCTAGACTCAATGGCAGGTGAATCAACTACACCTGTAAGTAATACAGCAGAGAAAGAAAAAATTGGTTTCAGAGCTGGGGGTTGGGGGTGGTACTTAGCAGCATCTGGTCCAGTATCTTATTTTATAGATGAGAAAATTAAGTCCCAGAGGGTTGAAGCCAACACTCAAGGTCTTAGAGTTAGTCCCATGGCTGGGCCAGCTGTACAGATAAAGGACACTCATTGCCATAGCCCAAACCTTCTATCTGGAGAGACAAGGTGCTCTAGGACACAGAGGAAGGGCCCTTCACCTTATGTGAGAGGCTTTGTTCTTGGAGGAGTTACACATGCCTGGTGTGGGAGAGATGAGGCGGCAGAGGTAAAAAGGGAGAGAATGGCCCCTGAAGTAGAGGGAAGAGCAGCAGCAAAGCTGAGAACCCAGAGGGCAGAAGGCAAGGGGCAGAGGGCAGAGGGCAGGAACTGTGTAGGAGCTGAAGCATCTGGTGGAGCTGCAGATATGTCTGGCTGTGCAGGGAGGTAGGGAGTCAGTTCAAAAAGGGCCTATTTTCACCACATTTTGCTATTTTCTGCAATATCAAACGAGCTGGAAAAGCCCATGGCAGTTACCATGTACCAAGAATACCCAGTTTGGCTTTAGTCTAGTGTGAGTCTTCAGAAGCCTGAGCAAAGACTAATTATTTAAATAATGCTAAGTCCTAGTTGCTAACATGGAACAATTCCTAGTATTTTGACAAACATTTTGGAGATATAAAACAAGCCCTTTAGTCCACCAGCTTCCAAAGGACAAATTCTACTGTGACATCATACATGGGAAATGTTAACATCGTGACAATCCCATTTTCCATTAAGAACTTAAAAACAGTAGTAAAATTTTAGTTGCAAGCTGACTCCTATCTGTTGTGCATACCTGACAAGCTTGAAAATTTCCCTCTTTGCAACTGACAATAGCGTGCACTATCTACTACATTGAGAGCGGGGGAAAAAGGTGCCGAATGGGAAGAACACGCTAAAAAGAGCAAAATGGCCACTGGGAAATATATTAAAGAGTACGACGTTTATTTTTAAAAGAAAACAATGAATTGAGCTGTCTGTTTCCATGCAAGAGGCCAGCAGAAAATTTAAATCAAACTATATAAAGCCAGCACCAGTGAGAGGGAGAGTGTAAAGATTTCACTCCAGATTCTGGAATTGCAGGATTCCAGCGTACTGTGGGACAGAAGGCTTTGATAGGCAATACTGTCTAATAAGATATTCAGGGATTAAGTCAGTGCTTCACAGACAGATGTGTCCATGTGCCAGTTGTTGCTAAGCTTTAATTTTTTCCCCTGTAATGTTTAATTTATCACACTGGCGCTGTCTAAACTAGAACATCTGTAAACAAGGTTAAGAATGACCTCCTTCCAATTTTACATCCATGAACAGTGCCCCTTCTTCGTGCTCTAATTTTAGATACCTTAAAGATAAATAAATCTTTGGAAGGAAGAAAAAAGAAGGCTTGTCTGACACTGTAATGTGTTCATCTTGGGCGAATACAAATTTCCTCTCTGCCAGCTCTCGGTGCACACAACCAACTCTTGCTGCTGAAGCTATATTCAAGCATCCCCTTCCCAGTCAAACGCAATTAAACAAACTTCTGCTAAATATTTAACAGCCTTGTGTAGTAATTAGCGGCAAATAATGGAAGCTTAAATTGATAATTGCTCAGAAATGTCCTCTTACAAACATTGCAAAATTCCAACTCCTCCCTTTTCTCTTAGATTTTGAATCCCGGAAGGTTTTTGAAGAGAATTTAGTTAGCGAAATTAACTATATTCATATCACTTGGCCAAGATCTCAGAGTTAAGTTTGGCTGTTTTGCAGTCAGCTGCAAGATTCCACTGGCATCATTTACTTCACTTCCGTGTTTGAAATCCATTGAAATTTAGTTATACACTGAAAGATGGTGGAGCAGGGCATTGATTTAAAAACTGACTGGCAGGCTTAGGATTTAAACTCTGGTCCACCAGATTCAAAAGGTCATCTGATTAGAATGGGAGAAGCACAGGGCGTTGTAATTTATATTCAAAGGGTAACCTTTGTAGGAAGAAGGAGGGAGCCAAGACTCTTTCTACTTTTCCACTTGATAGGGACACGGATTCCCTTCAACCAAATTCCAATAATTATGAAAAATAGTTTATTGAACTTGGGCAAAAAGCAAAAGAAATGCCACTTCCTTGTAGTGTATTATTTCTTTTATTAAAAACACTGCCACACTCCCTAGGAGGTAAACTCACATTAAGAGTAAGTCAAACATGTTATAAATCATTAAGAATAACAGAAAAACATCTTTCCTCACCATAAGCAAAAAAAAAAAAACAAAAAACAAAAAACCGTGTCTACTATTGCATATGCTTTGGTAAAGATACATAAAAATAAAACTGTGAAAGGACAATGTATTAATTTAGATAAACTGTGTTAAGTATGAGCCACCTCCTGAGAGGTGTGTGTGCATGCGTGCGTGTGGGTGCATGTCTGTGTGCGTGTCTGTGCGCGTGTGTATGTGTTTGTGTGTGCATGTGTGTGTGCACGCGCATGTGTGTGTACGTGCGTGTGTGCACGCCCACGGGAATACACATGTGCGCATGTCCATTTCCACGCCTAAGCGAGTGTTGCGCATGGCAAAAAAAAAAGTTACATACGTGCATTGCTTCTACAGGTAAAATTCCTGGTGTTTGCCTTTGATCTTTCTGTCTCTCTGGGGACTTATTCCTGCTGGAGAATGCAATTAGAAGGAGCCCCAAGTAACTCTTGTTTGAAGATCTAAGCAAGCCCTTTAAAAATGCAAGTATTTCACAGGCCCAATTCTGTTTGGTTATCCCCTACTTTAAATAAAAAACCCGAGTTTGGAGAAGAGAAAACATTTCATACTCAAGTTTGGTGCTTTTTCCTTTTTGCCTGTGTGCTTGCTTTACTTTCTCTTTTCCCTGTATGTTATTGTGTATTGTTGAAAGTTTCAGGTCTCTTTCTTTAACGATCCCTCCCCACCCTCTAAAATCATCCCAGTTTATTAGCAAGTTCATACAGGCACAAAGAAGTCAGGAATGGTTGGGTGCATTTCCTATTCTCTATTAAACCTGTTCTTAAGATGTATTTTTACTCTTTCTTGTCCACGATTTCCCATTCTTATACTCTTTAAGATCTTAAAATGGCAGAGCTGCCCCCACTCTCTGCCCTGCCAAGAAGAGCTTCTATTTGCTTCAGACCCACACGTGAAGTTCCCATTCTCCTCTCACTTCCTGGGCACCTTTTCTGGCTTTACTTCTAGGGTCTCTGTGGGACAGTTTCCTCACCCCTTACGGTGCACAGAGCTACTGGAAAGAGAACCCTTTAATTCCTCCACACAGAGATGTGCTGTAGCTATGGTGAGAGTAATCTATAACCCTCACATCCTTAAATAATTTGCTACTCCAAGTTAATTTTAATTCATTACAATAAAGCAATATAATTTAAAAAATCTCTTTAAAATGAAGTATTTAACATGATCCTGAAAGAAAGACAGTCTTGACTAACAGAGGGCCAGGCGGCAGGCATGGTGCAAACTCATGCAAATTCAAAGGTGAGCCGTAAACAAGAACACACAGCAACACTGCCATGCATAAAGGGCCAGGCAACGGGAGGCCTCATTCTAATCAGTCCTCAAAGGAACCTGCCATACAGAAGTGGCACTTATTCTAATTTAAAGCCCTCATGCTTGCTTCAGTGTTGCAAAATTTATAAAAGAATAACTTCATTAAACCGCCTGGCACTTCAAACACAAATGCAAACCAGCCACAACACAGAAGGAGCTGGACAAGAGGAAGAGAAATATTCCCAGAGAGTTGTTAGCTCAGATATTAAAATAGAGTCTGCATTGTGGTGCTTCTCTTTCCGTGCAACTTTCCTCCACCAATGACTCCTGCCACCGGGCTCTTTACTTCTGTCACGAGTCCCGTTGCTCCTGTGAGTCTGCTTAATAACACTGAAAATCATTCAAAGCGGTTTGGCGAGCCCAGTCACATGCAGAAATACATCTGGCAGTACATAAATGAACGCTATTCAATGTTCCTTGCCTGGTCTGCAGAGGAGATTGATTCTGAACACACCACTATTACAGTTCCCATTTACTTGGGTATATATTTCAGACTCACCTAAGTTGTTGAAAAACTAATGGAAGAAAAAATTTCTTCTCCTTAACCCTGGCACTCAAGAAAGAAAACAATAATAAGGGTTAAGTGGAAACAGTCTACTGAATCCATGCACAGCGCAGGAGAAAAGTTATTGTCGCATCCTAAAACATATGCTTTAAAGGAAACTTCTTTTTCTCCCCTGAATCAGAGTCACAGAAACGCTACAGAAAAATTACTTCAGGCTAGATTCCTAAGCTACAATGCAGTGTGTGTCAGAACACACATCATTTCATGCTGAACTGTCAGCATATTTCTCAAAATCAATTTTTTTGGAATGCAATGAAACGACAAATCTGGAAGCCTGTATAAAAACTCCAAGTCTCTGAGAAAGTATGTGTCACCCACAAGTTAAACTAAGCATCGTGATCTTGAGAGATCCCAGTAATGAACCACTTCTTTCCTGCTCAGTGTTTCTCATCACCTTAGTGGGCACAAATCTGTGCTAAGATTTTGCTTCAGAGAACACAGTGAGTGTTCAAAAACCTTGAAAATGGTAATCCGTGGATGAATAAGAGGAAATGGCCTTAGGGTAAGTAAAAGGTGAATCTCTCCAAGGGTTATAAAAGAAAAAGACTGTTTATCCCAGTTGTTTTTCAGAATTTCGGAGTGGGATTCTTGCTGCTGGTTTGAAGAAAGAGCTATTTATAGGGTGCTCAGACCAGGCTGACCGGAGACCAGTTCCACGCAATGGATGTGAAACTTAAAGTTGTCACCAAAAATTGCAGGATGATAGGAGTCATATTCTTCTTAGGGTAAACAAATATTGAAATGAATTATCTCTTATCTTTATGCAATTGTTTTATAGTGCTGGAAGCTTTTTATATCCAAATAATGCAATATATTGGTGAAGGTAAGTTTGTATTCTTTTTTCTCTCCATGAATATGATCGGGCTAATCAGATGGAATGAATGAGTCAATTCACTTACAGGCAGCCTTTATTATATAATAAAATATGGATTATTGATCTTGTGGAGTTGGCAATGCATGATGCAAATTCAGTGAAGGAAACCTCCAAAATTGGAATTTGAGGCTATTTGTATTGACACTTGAATCTACTTGGAACTATTTTCACTTTTGAAAAACCATCAAAATAAAACAACACTAAAACTAATTAAATCCAGTGTTCCAAAAAGGACAAAGAAAAGTTGACACAGAGGCCTGGGATGGAAGGCTGGGATGGCCCCCTTATAGGGTATAATCCCTTGTTCTATTCCAACAGAGGGAGAAGAAACAGGCAGGCTCTTTGGGCCTGTCTGTGGAGTAGTGAGTACAAACTCATTGGCTAGACCCAAATGTACTGCCTAGGCAACTTGCTACAAATCCAACCCAGCCCTGTAATAAGAGTCAGTGTATTGTTGTGGCTCTCGCACTTGTGAGGCAGACTTGTTTAAAATACAACACTGGGCTGTCCTAGCAAAATCCTTTCATCTCTTATCTCTTAAAAAAATGCAATAATCAGCCCTCGTTAGGAGGCAGCTCTGAATACAAGGGTCACATGGCAGGAAAGCCTACACAGCAAACACTGAGGGGACGAAAGAACGTGAGCTATGATATTCAACGTGTATTTACACACCTCCGTTCTGCCTTCCCGTTGCCCTTATAAATCTGCCCCAAGATACGATGGCATGCTGATTGCTGTTTGTGCTCTGCTACAAAGTCGAGGCCAGACTGTCTCCTGTATTCCTTATAAACTTCTCCCAGCTCTTCCCTACAGAGCAAGCACGCCCTTCCTTTTGACAGAGTTCACGATCTCTCTACCTTTTTATGGGCCACATCCGCGTGCCCCCCACATAGCAGCACAACACAAACATGTGCCTTTCTCCTCTCTTTTAAGAGTAAAAACAGGCCCTGTGTTTTGGTAGGCATCCCTCCAAAGCATAGGTGAACGTCCATGCGTTATGTTTCTGAAAACGACGCCAATGAAAGAGAGGAATGAGAGATGCTAAACAATGCCGCACCAAAGTTGCAGACTGTTCGGCTACAGTCCAGAAAATGAATCCAATTTTTCATTCTGTCATTATAAATATTTCATTGCAAATGGTACTGATTTTCTGCAACTGTGGTTAAGCAGAGGGCCTCTGTGTGAATATTTAAGAAAAAAAAAAAAAGGAGGAAGACAACGAAGAAGAGGGAGGGGGGAATTAAAGGTTAGCAACCAATTAATTTCTCACTTGAAATGTAAAAGATTCTGGGAGAAATTCAACAGTGATGTAGTGTGTGACTCAAAGAAGAAGAAAAAAAAAACATTTACTCTGCTCTTCTTCTGACAGTTTCTCATAAAATATCTGCAGTCCATCTATCTTTTAGTACTCCGGGCTCCTCTGGAGAGCAGAAAATGGTGGTTTAAAGCTCACTTCAGTGCCAGTCTGCGGGAGATTGCTTTCCACAGGACCCCCGCTGATGGAGGCCTAGGGGAAGAGGCCCAGGAGTTATTCAATCAGCCCGAGACTCTGGGGCGGCTGGGGGTCCTTTGAGGGCTGATTATAAAGCTGCCCTCCTGTTGCCTGCCTCGGAACAGAACGAAATGAGCAGCCTCTTGCTGCGCAGATTCTGCAAGAAGGAATTTCACCTGTCATGGAGTTTGTCAGAATTTCAGGATTTATCTTGGTGCAAAATTAATAAAATACCAACCAGGATTTCAGGCTGACTACTCAGCTGTGTCATCTCAAAGTGATCTTTCACCCAAGAAAACCTGGACAGTGAACACGGCCATTCTTGCCCTACTTTTCCTTTGGAGGATGAACGAGACGATGTGACTAATGCCACCCAAACATCAGAATGAGACCCTGAGCCAACTACACGCGAGGCGGAATTACGCGTGGGTGCTGCTGTCTTAATGCATGACCTCTCACCCCGCCGCTGCAGTTCTAAAGCCTCTTTGGAATAAGTGGATTCTAAGGCATAAAAAGGCCATTTCTGCAGCTTATAACACAGTAGGTCCCCTATGGCATCACATCTGTTAAATGCATACACTGGTATTTCAGACCCGGATTTGATTTATCTTTTAAAAGGAGTACTAACAATGGAGTATGGCAAGAACACATACTATGAAACGTTGCAAATTAATCTTGGGTCAGCTATGAACAAGGTGCAGTTTCATCCTTTGTTTCAGCACACGCCCTCTGCATGTCCCATCACCTTCTGGGCTCCCAGCAAAAAGTGGGAGTGCAGAGGGCGGGGGAGGTGGGAGAGTGGGAACAAACCACCTATTTCTGTGACCCTCTGCCGGCTCTGGGCTGCAACAAGTTTGACCATCTTGGCTTCTTTCACTTTAGACTGTGGCTTGCATCGCACAAATCACCACTGCTCTTTTAAGTGAAGTTCTGTACAACCCAGGGGTTTGATCATTTTGAACTGAGACTTGGGTAGCTCCAAGGCAATTAGTTCTGGTCCTCAGAGTGGGTGGCATCGCATGGCAGATGGGGCCAGCGTGTGGGGTCTGGATTGGCGCTCATGCCACTGGCTGGCCCAGGCCAATGGACAGAGTGGGCAAGCAGTTCTCAGGACCTTGGTCTCACTCAAGTTCGACTTCCAGGACACTGAACTCAGGTTCAGCACAGGGTTGGTTAGTTTGGGTTGTGATGCACACCTTGTTTTGTGTCCCTGGCCTCCATCCACGCTCAGGCCATGGGTACCTCTTACTAATCGATGATTAGCAGCACAGCCTCGGCTCTCAGAGTCAGCGACGGGTTTAAGGCATTGCTGCTTCTCTGTCTAATTTCTAATCGACATTTTCTAAATGAGACATTAAACAATGCTGTAATAACATTCTCCCCAGCTCTTCCCCTAGTTAAATGACAATTCTGCTTTGGAGAACCACTTTTACAATTCAGTAGCAGTCTGACTATACTAACACCAAGAGATCTCAGGAAAAAGGAGAGAGAGAGAGAGAGAGAGTGAAAGAGAGGAGAGAGCTAGGAAGTGAGTGCACAGATGGTGGGGGGGACGCAGGGTGCTCTCAGCAGGCTTCAGTGGAGATGCATTAACTCCACAGAGGGATAAGGGCTTCCCACCAGTACTGTCATGAATTATAACTGAGTATGGGAGTGAAGTCTTGGTGCCTGTCTCACAGCAAATATACTGTTCCATTTTCCTGCACAATCACCTTTCACCCTTATAAACTCAAAGCACAGCAAAGCACACTGCTGATATTTAATGGTATCACAGTAGCCTTTTATATGTCTAGAAGGCACACAAGCTTAGCAGATGTGCCCAGTGGTGTAAGTCAGACAATTATAAAATTAAGTTTTGGCAATGTGAAAAAGGAAGTCTTTTATGGGCGCTTTGGGTTTCCAGTGAAGGATGGTCTTCTGCCAGCCAGGAGCTGCCCTCAAGGCAGGGGCAGGTATCACGCAGGAAAGAAGCTGCCCTCCCAGACATGGAGGGGCCCAAGGAAAAAGCCCCACTTTTGCAAACTTGGCCCTCCTATGGGAAAGCAGTTCCTGGCCAGTTAGTTTCCACCCACTCATTCAATGAAGTTATCAATGAAGGAGACCTGTTATTTTAGGCAGTTTAAAATTTCACCACTATTAAAGGACTCGTTTACCCTGCCTTTCACTCCCGTTTAAAGCCTCGGAGTTGCTGTTCTAAATGACAGCACCGCAAGCACAGCTTTTAAGCACTATTCATCTCGCCGCCACATCTCAGGCTTTTACAGAACACTACTCTCTCTCCAATAAGGGGAACTTACTCCTTCATAGCTGCAGGGCAGAGCCTGTTCCAAGCTGTAGATTCGCTGCAAATATAACAATAAAGGATACAAATGTGAATTCCTCTTAAAATACACGTTTGGCTCTGAAGCTGCCTGGCCTTAGCAAACTCAATCAAGAGCAGCCTATCAATCTTTCTCCAAATGCACAGCAGCAGCTCATTTCACCCGGCTGTCCGAGGGATCGCCACATTGATGGATCAGGAAGACGCTGGAATGGATTCTTTGCTCATTTCAGGGGATTTATAGTGGAAGCCCATGATTACTATCTTTCTTACCCTAATTGTCACAACAGCTGGATCTGGAAGTGGTGTTTCCCAATAGTTAGAGGAAAGTTTGTAAACATAAAGGGTCTGTTCTTGCCACTTTGTCTCTGCTAATGTGAGGAAACTGATCCACGTGTGGTGCAAACATCTAAAATAGAAACGTGGCAATTCCATGAGCCTCTCTAGATTGCAGAATGTTTTGGAAAATTTGGATTTCCGGATTTCTCCAAAGGATCCGACTACAAAGGCGCTGAGACAGAGCTCTGTCTTTACAAGACAGTCACACATGCAGTCTCTCCTTCCTAATGGAGGCAGATCTTCCGGTGCTATGGTAGCAGGCTGTCTTGGCGACGTGGAAGATGGCAGGGCCAGCAGAGAGCAGCCAAAGCAGAATGTGGCAGAGGTGATGAACATTTCCAGGGGGTGGGAGGGAGGGGGCTGCAGAACTGGCCACAGTGCTCTTCAGTACACCCTGGCTGGATGCTCCATAAAGCTGCACTGATGGCAGTTCGGAGATGGCCATCTGTCGTCAACTCTGGGCCAGACAAAAAAATAATGTAATGGCAGCTCGCTAACAACAGGGCTGTTGGAGGAGGGAACGAGTCCTAGAACGAAGAGGTGGTGCTCCCTCTTTTAATAGCGAAAACCAGCCATCAATAGGAACATCAAGAAATTAATGGATGGAGAATTTTTAAAAACTGAGCTGGGGTGCTGTAGAAACAATTCAAATGCAAATAAAGTGGTTTCAGCTTATTGCAATTACCTCCGTTCCCTTACTTCAGTCATATTAATCACTTGATTCTTGAAAATTTGACTACCAGGACACATGGTGAAGCAGGAAGGGCCAAATTTAGAAAAAGGTGAGCCCAGGTTGTGCCTCCAAGCATGCGCACACAGATTAGGCATTTATTGTACAAAATAGGTAATTGAAAATGCATTTACTCATTTAGTCCAAATGAGTTCATTGTGATAATCACGCTTATCTTTCTGTATGCTTGCTTAATTTCTAGATGCAATTTTATTAAAAAGCCAAATAAAACTATCTTACCGTTAGATGCATTATGAATGCTATACAACTGCAACCTCCCTCCTTTGCTTAAGAAAAACTCTAGTCTTTTTGCTACTGCATAGATGATGGGTGGTTGGAAGGGAGAGAGAGGAGAATAACAAACTGAGGTTAGCTTAGCCATGTCCTGTTTGTGTCCTATGTGATTAACTTTCTGCCTTCAATGGTAAGGCCAATCAATCCTGATTGAATTATCCAATATTAACAGCTGAAAGTGATCAAAACTAATGGTGAAAACATAGCACTAATCAATAAATCAATGCAAATGATTCGGTTCCTGGAGATCCGATCAAATAAAAGAGACAGATCAATTTAACCACTGAGCAAATTAAGTGGAAGTTGCTGTAGCACCAATTTACTTCCAAAGCCCTGCAGGCCCACAAAGCAAAGAAATGAGGTGATGTATAAAATGGACCAGTTCCAGAACCACGTGCTCATTTGACACAATTTACACTCCTGTGAATTTTGAAGTCTTTGTGATGTGCTTAAGGACTGCGATTTCAGCCCCAAGAACAAGAGATACACAGGGGCACGGTGGATTTAAGGATGTAAAGAGCAAAGGAATGAGGCCCAGACCATCCAGGAAGAGGTGGGAATTACAATCCCCCACACTGACTTTCCTCCGAACTGATCAGTATAGGACCCGGATATGCCAGATCTAGATGTGGTGATGAGCAAATATTTCCAACCCAGGGGTCCCAGCAGGAGAACACATGATAAGAGGCAAGACATAACAGGGTTTTGAGTTTTATAGTTTGTGTGGGGATAATAAAAGAAATTTTGGCCTGGTGTGGTGGCTCACACCTGTAATCCTAGCACTTTGGGAGGCCAAGGCGGGTGGATTGCCTGAGCTCAGGAGTTTGAGACCAGCCTGGGCAACATGGTGAAACCCCATCTCTACTAAAATACACACAAAAAAATTAGCTGGGTGTGGCAGCATGAACCTGTAATCCCAGTTACTTGGGGGGCTAAGGCAGGAGAATTGCTTGAACCCAGGAGGCGGAGGTTGCAGTGAGCCAAGATGGTGCCATTGCACTCCAGCCTAGGTGACCGAGCAAGACTCTGTCTCAAAAAAAAAAAAAAAAAAACATTAAGCTCTGTAGGAAATAAAAAGTAAGCCCTTGGAAAATACAAAAAAGTGAGAAAATGGGGATGAGGGTTACTTCCTCTGGATGTGCTGTGAATACACACCCTTTCATTCCTCTTGTTTGCAAAAGAGGATTTCGGCCTCGCTTGGAGGAAAATATGAAAAAATAAACTAAAACTTTTTTCCAAACTACACTCAGATTCTACCTTGTCTTTCCTGGAGGGGTAAAATAAAACCGTTTGTCTTAGCCACACCTCCGTAACTGGATGAAAGACAGGGGAGTGTATTAGTTTGGAATACATTTCTGAAAGCAAGTATACACGTTTAGTTTTCTAGTTAGAGGTTAAAAACCAAAACAAAGCCCAAGACTCCTAATCACTTGAAAAAGATAAATGTTTAAAAATAAGAATTTTTACCTGGAAACTGATTAACATGAAACTATGTCCAGGTATGGCTCATTGCAAAATTATTCCCGTAAGCTAGAACAGAGAACTCAGGAAAGTTCTGATATGTCTGAGGTAGAGATTTTATTTTCAAATAATGATGAATCTGGATTTTGTTCACTTAGGTCAGCATTAGGAAAGCAGCAAGAAGGTTACAGAGCCAATGTTCAGTGAGTGTCTATTATGTTCTCTGAATTCCATAACCATCCATCCAAACCAGCAGGGGTGCCTCCCACCCAATTCTCCCAACTGGAGAAGAAACACCTTTTCTGGGAAGATTTATAACCATTGATTACATATTACCACATATAGTAGCTATTTCTTTGCCTATCTTCTCTTTCCTAGTAGATTGTAAATATGTCTAATTATTTTAAGTATGTCATGAAGTGTTTGGCATCATGGTGAATTTAAAAAGATGGAATTATATTTATATATATATATATTTTTTTTTTTTCTTGAGACAAGGTCTCCTCTCTCTCTCTCTCTCTCTCTCTGTCGCCCAGGCTGGAGTGCAGTGGTGCGATCATGGCTCACTGCAGCCTCAACCTCCCCAGGTTCAGGTGATTCTCCCACCTTAGCCTCCTGAGTACCTGGGACCACAGGCACCTCAACCTGGGTAATTTTTTTTTTTTTTGTAGAGACGAGGCTTTCACCATGTTGTCCAGGCTGGTCTCAATCTCTTGGGCTCAAGTGATACGCCTGCCTCAGCCTCTCAAAGTGTTGGGATTACAGGCATGAGCCACTGTGCCTGGCCTATAACTATTTTTAATAAGTATATTTTCTTAATAATGGCATGGGGACTATAGCAGTATGTAATATAGCAGTTGTAATTCTGTCTATTAACAAGGACTCCTAAATGCCTCATCACGTATTATTTAATAATGTGAGACAGATTTTGTGTTATACTCACTGAGAAGCTAGTTTAGGACCAGTAGCTAAGTTAGCAAGTGACCCAGCAAGCCACTCAATGGCGACAATTTAATGCTGTATTGTTGTCTTATATGTCCCATCCCATATGCAGTAATTCATTTTTCCTTCAGCAATATGACCATAACACTCAAGCACCAGTTAAACTGTGGCGTGAAAAATATGCATCAAAATCAGGTGATTTGGTGGAAAAGTGATTTGAGAAGAAAATCAAACAGCTATAGTGACAATTACACATTTAAACCTTAGTGATTTCTGAAAGTCTCAGTATATCCCTCAAATGTCAAATTACTACTGTACTTTGAATGTAGGAAACACTGCACTCATGACTTAATGAAGGGAAGGGCTGGGTATTAAGATAATCTTTGATTCAAAAGGAATTGAAATACTAGAATTTCAGAGCCTAAAGTTCAACTAGACCAATTTCTTCTACACGTACTGCAGGAATTCCCTCAATCTTCATTAAATTTATAACAAGAGGCCTGACAGAACTTTCTATGTGGACACATCGGGAGAGAGGATGATTTGATCATTGCCATCCAATAGTAGCTTTTCTGGAGGCACCAATTAAACAGCAATTAGTGTACTGAAATAATGTGGCCTATTCAACAGGATTTTTACAAACACCACTTGCTCACACCTGCATAAACCACTTTGGATACAAATATGCATTGTAGGATATTATTCTTGGACCATACCATCCTCTCTCAAAGCAGCTTCCTTAGGTTCTGCTGAAAAATTTTGAGGTCTATTAGGAAAACATGTGAAACATTGAACACATTCATTCACTTAAAAAATAATAAAATGTTCATTGAGTTGAAATAATGGACTCTTATTCCAAAGCACATCTCCTCTCCTGGCAGCATGCTAGGTGGCCTTTGAAGTGTATTAGAATTTCTTGCAAAAATGGAGGGAAACTCTATCAAAAGAGAAAGGTTATATCTTGCTACAAATTATTATATTTTTATGTGTATATATGTAAGTACAACATGATATAATTTTATATTATACACATTATATAAAATTCCAGTCCAGATATATATCTGGACTGGAATGTAGAACATTTGGTCAGCAAGGTTTATGGGTTGTGTGATGAACATAACTTCTACACTGGCAAAAAGTGTGACTTAGATTAAATGTTTCATAGAAATAAGGGCTTCATCTGGCCTAAATCTAAAAGGACTTGTGGTTTGTCATGTTCAAAGGATGGTGCCTGAGTGCTTGATCTCCTGAACAGTGTATAGTGAAGAATTATCCACACTCTGACTGGCTTTGTAGGCAATGCAAATGAAGGTAACACACCACTATATATATGCGTACATACATAGTATATATACACACATGTATACATACTTATACATCCCCATATACATATATGTGTGTGTGTGTGTGTGTGTATACATATATGGTGGCAAGTAATTTTCATTAACATTCCCTCATATATATATAGTTGAAAATATGAAGCATTTTTTGTGGATAGAAGTGCTTTGTTAGGTATAGAATGTACATTCTATACCTAACAAAGCACTTCTATCCACAAAAAATGCTTCATATTTTCAACTGGGTATAAAGCGAAGGAAATGTAAATTATGTATTATGGTCATGAAATCATTTATGTACATTTAAAAGATATCCATAGTGATGCTGATGGTCAATTCCAGAATGCTTATCCTAAACTTAACCTATTATTCTCACCTTGATAGAAAAGCCAAATAAATTGTATGCTTTAAAATCTCCAGTAGGATTGCAGTTCTTAGACATTTAGTTTTATAGTCTCTTGTGAAAAGTCCTTCTTATTTCTGAACTTTGGTGGCATAAAAAAGTAGATGAGTTCAAGTGGTTTAAAATTTACATTTATTTTGCACACCAAAGCATGAACTACAGTGGGCTGATAAAATGGCTTCATTTTTCTACTCTGTGGTTATTTTGGTTATAGATCCTATTTTCTATTGTCACCTGAATTTCAGAAATTTTTTTTCACTTGTCCTAGGAAAATAACAAAACTGTTTCATGGTTTTTGTACACTTACCATCCCATTTTCTATACAGCAAATAAAATAAATCAATATTTTAAAATTACATTAATTCCATCCTCTAAGCACTGGTATAAATGCAATTTGGGTAATGAAAGCAAATGCACAGGACCATGAATGCCAAAAGTTAAAATATAAAAATAAAAACACTTTCAAAACTAGAAAAAGTCAAGTTAACTCTGATCATTTTTCTTAATGTGTTGAAACTAAAGCCACTGATATTATTGAGGATTTCAGAAAATAGACCCACATAGAGATTCCGATAACTATGAATTATAGCTTTGTGAAATATTGACTGTGTAGTCAATATCTCATCTCAGATTCATAATAATTATCACATACTCACCATAAATACTGTTCTTATCTAAGGAATGATTCACATATTAAACCTGAGTATTCACATCAAGAGCAAATATATATAATTTCGAGTTATGGGATTAGAAATATAAGGCTCATAGTTTTGGATTACAGAGTAAGTCTCTGTTTGGCCCAGATCACAATTTGAATGAGTGAGTCAGAAATGTTTTGGTAGATGTTTGACTAAAAAGGTCACAAAAACTCAAAAAGAGTTGCGTGTTCTGCACTAAAATTTCTATGCCAGTGGTTCTCAAAGGGCAGCCCAGGGACTTCTGTGGTCTCCTAAACACTTATGAGAGGTCTGTAAGGTCAAACTATTTTCACAATAATATTAGACATTATTTGCCCTTTATACTCTCATTATCTGAAGAGGATGCAGTGAAGTTTTCTAGAGGCTACCTGATACGTGATGACATCATCTCTCTGACAGCTAATAGAATATGTGCTTGTATTCTTGTATTTAATAGATTTCTCAGTTTTGATTTTTAAGATGGAAAATGATAGTAACTCACATAAACCAAAGCCTTTTGTGGTCCTCAATAATTTCTAAGAATGTAAAGGCATCCTGAGACCAAGGAGTTTGTGATTGGTCTATACTAATAGCAGAAGAGAGTGAATACTGTATGTTCCACATAGAATAAAACCTGAAAATACATCATCATAAAGGAAACCTGGAATCTTGAAGGATGTGATTAATTGCTTAATTTTGTCTGCTCTACAATGGGTCAGAGGCCACCGCTGCCATAGTGCTGAGTTCTTTTAATGAAAGACATTGAAGGTACTGCCAGGTGAGAATCTACTAATACAGTACAAAAGTGGAAGTTTGTTGCAAACATTTTTGTTTTCAAGAACACTAGGTAGGAATCAGTCTCTAAAGAAACTCTACAGCTTTGATTTTAAATGATTACTTAATTCTGCCTCACAGTTTACATACGAATCGACAGTATCACTAGGTGTTTTGGCCATATCCTTTATAGATTCACAAAACCAAAATGACTTATGCTTTGATACCTATGCGATAAAAATGTAGTATTTTTTCAAACAGAAATTTAGATTATTTTAATAAGATGTATTTTTAAACAATAGTCTAACTTGGCCTATCTTCTATATTCAATTCATGAACAGATGTGACAGAATAGCATTTTTAGAAGTGATACAAGGTAATATAGTAACTAATTTGGATCCACTGACACATTATGACAACTAAATGGGCTCACTCATTCTTTCTTATATTTTGTATTTCATCTCATTAACTTACTATTTGTTCACTTTTAGAACGACAACTGAGAAGATAAACTGCAAATTCCTTATTTGGACACATAACTCACATAAATCTCGTTTCATCAGAGCCCAAGGAAGCACAAAGTTGCCCCAGGACCCAATGTGGGATGGAAGACTGAGGAGTGGGTGGGCTACAAGTCCCTCAGTCTTGCCTCTCCCAGGTCAACCAGATCAGCTCTTTCATTTGGTTCAGGGATTCACTGTGAAAATTAACTGCAACCCTCATTTTAGGCTAAATACCTGTGTTGTTAATAATAATACTCATAATAACAGAATAATTTTCTTTTCTTTTTTTTTTGAGACGGAGTCTCGCTCTGTCGCCCAGGCTGGAGTGCAGTGGTGTGATCTCGGCTCACTGCAAGCTCCGCCTCCCGGGTTCATGCCATTCTCCTGTCTCAGCCTCCTGAGTAGCTGGGACTACAGCCGCCCGCTACCACGCCCGGCTAATTTGTTTTTTGTATTTTTAGTAGAGATGGGGTTTCACCGTGTTAGCCAGGATGGTCTCGATCTCCTGACCTTGTGATCCTCCCGCCTCGGCCTCCCAAAGTGCTGGGATTACAGGTGTGAGCCACTGTGCCCGGCCAACAGAATAATTTTCAGTTGGACTCTATTCTCCTCCACGGGAACCAACAAGATTGAACAAAAAGCATGTTACTCTCAGATCATTTCATCGGAAAAATAAGGATAAGACATTATACCCATTTTCAAGGTGAAGTAACATTAAAAAATAAGTTATTTTCCTTTATAATACATGATACTTCTGGAATAGAATCTAGGTCTCTGACTCATTTTTTTAAAACTACCAGTCTATAGCTAAGAAAAATAAGAATAACCAAATCTTCCTATGTCTGTATCTTATATCCATACCCATCATTGCATTTTCACTGTATAACAGCCCTGTAAGTGTGATGTTTGTTTATTTCTTCATATCTGAGGTTCAGAGGACTTACAGACCAAGGTTAGTCACACATTAATCAAGTGGACCACTCAAGGCTAGATTCAATGTCTTTGGGTGCAAAATTGTCAACTATAAGGCTTTGGTTAAGTAATAGTTATTCTATTCCATTAAATGGAAGATATACATACTGGACAAGAGTATGATTTCTTTCTTTTCTTCCCTCTCCCTTCCAATTTTAAGCCCCTCAGGACAACAATAACCTGGACATCCACCCAGCTTGGAGCCCAGTGGGAATACAACATGAATAAAACAGGATTTGGGAGAATGAGTCATGACAAGCGAGGTGAATGATCCCACAGTCCAATAAACCTGACCCCTAAGTCTATCGCACTGGGTCAGAAGGTCCAATTATAGGTCTGTTCTAGTTCTTTTTATGATTGACAGCAGCCAGAGGCAAAATTACTTTGGTGTCTATTAATCCAGGCTCTAATTTTCCCTTTGCCCCAATACACACAAAGCATCATGGTGGCCCAGGGTGAGTGATACTGTGAATCCAGATTTAAAATGCCCCTGTTTCCTATAAGAATAGCAACTGAGTTCAATCCCAGTCCTCCTCATGAGGACATTACCTGCAGCTCTGTTTGGAAGAAAAACTTCTGTGGACATTGTGTACAGTCATAGATCTTGTCTTCTTGTCCATGGGCAGAGAAAATATGCTGCTGCAACTTGTTTGCTTGAACAAATACTGAAATGATAAAAGAATGGTGAACTTGGGTTATTTTGTTTCCGAAATGCCCTCAGTCGATGACTCTGCATGAACAGAGAGCAGGCCGGACCGCACGCCTCCCAGGTGTGACTTACTGCTCGAGACCTGGGGAGAGCTGAGTCACATTTTCTCATGGTTGGGTCTCTGGCTTTTGTTAAGATGCACTCTACAGAGCACCTAATTCAACCCAAACAGCTCCAAAGTAAAGGTTTATGGAGGCCCTGCTCTCTATAAATCTTTAAAAAATAAAGCCGAAAACTGTCAAATGCATAGCTCTGTCTCAACAGAAATGGCTCCTATTTCTCAGCAACCCACAGGTTAAGAAATCATAGATGCCAAAACCCTGTTTATTGTGTTTGCCTAAAGTTATAGCTAGCAAACAGTTCTCTATTTAAATGTGTTAATGCTAAAAACCATATCCCACAGCTACTCTGGGGCACTGTCTATAAATGTGAAACAGAACGGCAGGTAAATTCTCTTTGGATACTTTAAGATCAACTCAGCCTACACACTGAATGCAAGGGTTTCAATAATATAAACATGTTCAATTTTAATGACTACAAAACAAGGCCCTAAGACTGTGTAACAGTTTACCTAGGAGACACACTATTAATAATTAAATTGTATATGCCAGAGGCAGTGTTTGGGTTGGCAGAACTGACTTCTGATGGATGCCTGGTGCACTGTGACCTAAAAAAGTTTGCATCTACAATATTAATCTGTATAGGCAGAGAAAGGATTTATTAAAGAAGTTGGCGTTTGACTTTGACTCCACTCTAATCATTAAAATTATTCTAATTGCCAGCCAACCTAAAATATTAGAATATTGTTCTTGTGAGTCATACATTTTAATCACATTTCTCATTACCTTAAAAAACTGCTCAGATTTCCTTTCCCACCTAACACACTTTATATTGGAAGGGTTTTAAAAAAATTGTTATTTCTAAATTACTTCAAGATACACTAAAACAATTCACGTCTGTCTGCACAGAAAATGCAGAATGTGCACGATTAATGCATTTTTGTCTCTTTATCCGTATCAACAAGAAGTAATGAGGTTTTTACACAGATTTGCAGCTAATCTGCATATAACTCAATACATTTTATGAGGCTTCTGGCTACAACATGAAAGACCTATTTTATTAGGGGTCTCAATCGTGAGGTGACCTATGACCCAGTCCTCCTTTATGAAGACTTATGAGCTTTTATAAAGAACCTAGACCCTTGACTCGTTGTATCTTAAGATATATACTACTGATGGTAAACCATAGCAGTATATATTTTTAAGTATGAACCCGGAAGAATAAAAAGAGTTCCAAAAGAAGGATGGAGAGTGGCTGATGGAATTATTGAATGAAGGAGCCAAACAGGCAACTGTTGAAGGCAGAGCCATCAACGTACTCAGGTAGTAATTGTGTTAGCTGTGCAATGAACATGGCCCCTCTTTATCACAGAACAGAAATCTATAGGCTGAATTCAGTGAAGGTAAATAATCAATGCTTGGAATTTTGCTCTGCAAAGAAAGAAGTCAATTTTGAGAGGAGGATATATTCCCCCTCCTCCAACAAATAAAAAGGCAACATAGCTTGAGGGGCTTAACCACTGAGTCCAGAACACATGCTAAATAATCACAAAGGACTTTCCAAAATAACTTTGTCATTGTTAGGGGAATACCAGAAATATGTGTGATCATATTTCAACCTCCATGGGCTTCAAATGAGAGTTTCAGATTTACTTTTTTCTTTCTGCTAAAATCTGTAATGCTATCATATCTGTCAAAAAATTTCTTCTTAAAAGTGTAAATGTAGATCAACTGCTACTCTACAAATCCAATTTCAGAGGCAATAAATGCCTCATCTAATCTGTTTTCCATGTCAGAGAATTTGGGGTGAGTTTTAATACTATCTTTGTATTTCTGGTGGAGAATGTTACGAAATTCTCCATGTTTAAGTAGCAGACATGCGCTGACAACATGGCTGCACTTTCACTTGAACATCTTGTGATTAAAAAGCAGCTCTGTGCAGGCAGCCTTACCCTTGGTAACCTCTAACATCGAGAGAAAAAAAAAAAGTGAACACGACATGTATGTAGTTTTCCAAATGGAAAAGTGCAAACTTCTGAGAGAACTTGAAATGCCATTTGTTCATCCTGACAGTTAACCTTCCTGCGCATGTGAGCCTTTAAGTAGGCTGCAATCAATAATGCTAATAAAGCAGAAATCAAACATCTTCCTCCCAAATTGAACTGAAGTCATATCTGTGAAAGGCCATAGCAGTGGGAAATAATGCTTTGGTAGGAAAGACATGATGTGGCCATCAACCTCTCCTGTGTCTTCCTGAAATAATCTTCCCACCTGTAAAGCAGACTGGACACTTGAAGGTGCCTCCCATCCCTTCGAAGCTGTGCTCTATCAGGTGGCACTGGAGCTTGGCAGGAGAGTCAAAGGTCTGGCTGCAGAGTTTGCATTCATGGTTCAGTCCTTCATCTGTCAAGGAAAATACATGAAGAGAAATGGTGAAAACCTGTCATATCTTTAATACACTAGAGAGTTATCTTTAATTGCATATATTAAACTATTTCCATCACCTAATATACATATGTAGTAGTATATATGGTTTCTGGTTATTTCACTTTATTCATGAGTTTATATCAATTTAAAACAGTTCTGGAATTTAAAATCCAAAGATAATCAGAAGTCAGATTTTATCTTAGGGCTAACGCATTTTATTAAACTTTTATAATATAATTGGTATATCAATAATGAGGCATTTCCTTTCATCTAATTACCATGATTTTCTGGGGTCTGTATTTCCAAAGTCCTAAAATAAAAAAGTGTGGACAGCTTCTTCCACAGTGTTTCTCCTCTGGCTTATCTAGAAGGTCCTGGAAGTGTCTATTTCTAACCATAGGTCTTCAGTGGTATTCAGTTGATACAAACTATCTTTTTCTATTTCTAAGAATTTCTGGCAACTTTGAAGTATCATCAATAGGACAGGCTCTTACAAATGCCCTTTTCTCTGCTTCGCACCTCCAGTCTCCCATATTCTTCCTAGTCCATCTCTCCCTTAACTCTGGTCCAGACAGTTTCAATTTTACCCCCAGAACCAGACTCTGCCTCTGTTTCTCCAAAGCACTTTTGTGACCTCCAGGCTCACTTGACTAGCCCTGAATTTTTCTTGGATATCTTAAGAACGAGAGGGCAGAAAAATATTTTGATGTCATAATATTGCTATATAAAGTGGAGAGTTTGTGTTATACATAGACACTGTTATTTTAAACATTTATGGATTTTAAACATTTAAAATTAAAATTTAAAACTTAAGTTTAAAATGTAAGGATTATCCTAACTTATTTCATTGTTCAATTGTAAGATATAAAAAACCAGGGGCACTAGAGCTAGCAGCCTAGCTAACACTGATTTAGTGTTTGCTGTGTTTCAGAACTGCTCAGAGAGACGAATTCATTTAATTGCACTAAAACCCTACGAGAAAAAAACTACTATTAGTCTCATTTTACAGATGAGAAAAATGAGGTGCAGAGAGTTTAGGTAACTTTACTCTGAGTCACAAGGACTCATAACTGGAAGAGCCAGAACTTGAACGCAGGCAGTCTAGATTCAAACCTGGGCACTCTGGCCTCAGGGGCCATATCTTAATAGATAGGGTGGGGCACACACCCACTACTTCCAAGACTACTTACTTTTAAAGGGTAGAGGCTGCACTTTAATCTGGCTTGTTATCACATTATACTTTTATATTCTCCTATAAGCAATGATTAAAAAATGCTACTAAGATATTCTAGGTCTAGGGAATGAAAGACACTGTCACACTATAAGGGTAACAAGTCTACACTGCAGTTATTTTCTTTCATTCAAAGACAACATGCATGTGTAAGTCCTTTGCCAGCTGATATTACTGGCAATACCAAGTCCCAATTACAAAGTGAGTAATTATTAGCTAACTAGGAGTAAAATCACTCTATTTGTATTCCTAATCTTTCTTCCCATACAAGTATGAGTCTTTAGAAGCAGAGGACTGGAATTTGTAAAAAGAGAAGCAAAGCACTAATTAAGCCACCCAGTACTGTCTACATTTCACAAGAGATAAAAACCTACTCTGTATCTGGGTGGCACAGTAAATTCCTTGATTATAATTATGTAAGAGGGAGTTTAATTGTGCATACTGACATGACAAGGGGTTATACAAAAAGCTTTAGGGATTATATAAGATCAAGGGTTTTTTCATCGTTTCTTTCTTTCTTTTTTTTAAATCCTGAAGTCACCAAAAAATTTCCAGATTTTAGACATTAAGAAATATAAAAAACACTATTTATTGTAAGAAATTGGATTGGCAAGTTCATCTTCAGAAATACTTGCTAACTTTAAAAGTTCTCTATTTCCTTAATGCTACATACCTTTATTTTGAATAGTAAGAAGGTTACTAAGGGTTTTCATCTCCTTTTAAAATTATGTGTGTTTTGCACAAGAACCAAGAGATGGCCTATGGATATGAGCTGATATACACTTGTTCCAGAATTTTAAAACTTGCAATAGGTGTGATGTAATAGATTTGGCAAGTTTTCCTGGGGACAATTGACTGTCACATAAGCATAAAGTGAATTATGCACGTTAGGATGCTCTGTAATGTAATATTATCTTTCTTGACTATGAGAATTTTGTTTGGAAAAATAAGAGAAGGAAAAATAAATAAGACATATGTGTATGAGTGCAGAGACAATGTACTCATTCATTTTTATGTATTTCTTACCCAAAGAAAAGAGAAGTTGCATCCCAAAATGTTAAATAATCCAAATTCAGTCAAGTGAATTCATAAAAAGGTGACACACAGGCATAAAAGTATTTATGCATTATTAGGGCAGACTTATTTTCTACATATTCTATCTTTTATTTGTGAAAGCACTAAGTGACAGCAACGATAACAATTGCATCTAGCATTTTCAGAACTCTTTTTACAGCTTAAAAGCACATTGTAATGTTAAAAAAAAAGTTGGAAGTTCTACCTGCCTTTTATTTTTAAGTTACACCGTGAGGTCCTTGCCAATAAACTGATCTCCTAGTTATTTCCACAGGAGAGAAAATATATATGAATTGTTACACACCACATTATAAGATGAGCAAAAGCCAACAAGCTCTTAGGTGGATGTTTAGAGTCCCTCCTTTTCTCTCACCTTTGTTCATTTCCCTACTCCCTTCCCCCATCTTCACACTTGCCTATTACCTCAAGGTCAAATGTATAATGAGAAAGAGAGATAGTAACACAAAACAGTCTAACAACTGGTTAATATAATACATTTTGTATTTTTTTTAATTGAGGGCAGCACAGGTAGTAAAAGAAAATGAAACTTACTCATAATAAGAATTTCAAAAGTTCATCCTTATTCAGAGTCTTTAACTCTTCTCTTCTAATTCCATATTTACCTTTGTATTTCTGAGAGCCATGTCTGACTTCTCAAAGAATTCTTGAAAACCCTTAGAATTGGGGGGGATCTGGCTGAGTTAAACCCCATCTCTTTTCAAAACTCTTCTTTCTTCCCCCTATCTGGTATAAGGTAGTAAAGAATAGTAAATGTAACTGCTGTTTTATTTAAAGCCAATGTTCTTGATGGGATACTATCAGCACCTCTACTCAGGATTTTGCCCACAAAGCATAACCTGAATTGTGGCTTTCCTCCTCCTCTTCCTAAAGGTGCCAAAAAGCTTAAAAAATTCAATCAAAATAACCATTTCTGCTCTCTGGAAAGGTAGCAGCTGACAGTAATTGGATAATACAGCCTGACTCATTTATTAAAAAGAGATTCAGAGTCAATTGATTTAATAACCATTACAATATTCCATTAAGGATATAATAGGCTAGTACAGCCCTATTTTTTAATTAAGAATTATAGATGGGATCTTCGAATGAAACTTCTAGATTTTTCTTTTCCTTTTTTGCTTATCTATATTCTCCAGATTTTCTACAATGAGCACAATTTGCCTTGTAGGGTACTTTGAAATTAAAAGAGAGAGGAAAAAACCTACCTTTTCTAAACCCTATTAATGAAGACTGATTAGAACACTGAAATTTTGCTAGCTGAAAAATTAGATAGGAAATGAGCAATATTATGAAGTATAGAAAAACTCCAGTTTTGCCCAATTAAACTTAAAAGTATTCTAGCCAAGTATGTGCAAAAACAAAAATTAGCACAAGGAAAGGGAGAAAGAACTATCAGAATGCAATTTAGCTATATGAGCAAACATGGAGCTTTCTGTATGAGCCTGTATCTTTCCAGAACACATAGAATGCCCCTCTCTGTTGGATACTGAGGGAGGTGTATGTGCCTAGCAATGGGGGTCCAGTGTCAGAGTGGGGCAGTTAACATTGAGAACATGCTGGAAGCCAGCAACTTCCTGTCTTGGTCACCCACTGGAAGGCATGGCCAAAGCTGCTCTGAGCATAATTAAGAAATCATTTCACATGTATAGAAATTTCAGCTAAAATAATTATTTCCATTTGTTAATCTTCATTTAACTGTGAACATAAATGTAAACAGGAATCAAGTCTACATAAAAGAGACTGATGCTAATGTAAATATTTACTCCAATATTAAATGTTTCAAAGGAAAGCGTCTGCATACATAATTGGACTACAACCTCACTGACTTAGTAGGAAACGTGATAATCACTTACACAATTTTGTGCTCTAAGAAAATCATCTGCTTGTCTAAAGCCAGTTCAAAGATGAATGACAACTTCTATACCTCCAATTTATAAATCCTGGACCTACATAACTATTTATTAGCCTGTTTTATAACAGAAGAAATATTAGTTACCATTTGGATGCTCAAGCACAGGTTTAAATTATGAGCTCCAAGGTGGCAATTGTTAGTTTAACAGAAGACACTGACATTTCAATATAAGCTTTAAACAAGAGAAACCCTTTAAGCAGCCTCCAGACTGTGTGTCCCATGTTTATACTCCTTTTCCTTCAATAAAAACAAAAATCTAGAGTGGCTACAAGCAAATGTTCAGTGGCTGACTTACATGCAGCTGTTATCCCAGGAATCACTGGGGGCCCCCTTATATCGTCTGATCAACACTACAGCCATTACTGAGGGCCAATTTGTAACAGTTTATAAGTAGAACTCCTTCTCCCTTTTACCCTCGAGACTGGCCAGAAGGGTCCTCCAGCCTCTTCCACTGCATAAATCTATAGGCTAAAGTCCACAGATAGAAACCCCTCCTGCTATATCACCATGTGGCCGGGGCCATACTTAAAAGCTCTGATCTGAGTGGGAGTAAACTCTGCCCTCAGAATCCAAACAGAGGAATCAAATGCCCTACAGTTGTAACTTATCCAGTTCGAATGTGTGTTACCACTATATCCTCACATACATTTTTAAATCTAAGAAAACTATGCCCTAACCCAATTCCCAACCCCCCACCCTTTACTTTGCTTCTCCTCTTCCCTGAGTTAATTTCCAAGCACACATTTATAAGCTAGGGGTCCGAGGAGTAACAAAGAAAAGCTATACATGACAAAACTCACCCCTCGGCTACATTGGCTCGCCCTAGAAACCAGGAGTAGAAAAATAGGCAGACTGCAGTGTAATTTGCCATGCACACAGCCATCACATTCTTTCCAGGGCCATAGCACTCAGCCACGATAATTTGTTGTATTATATACAGCACATATTTCATGACTGTAACATAAACACACTGAGGTGCTAATTTGGCAATGGAGAATATGACTTAGGCTTCAAAGCCTGCCGGTAGATTAGTCATTAAGCCCCCAAAGTAAGGCAGAATTTGAGAGTATTGAATATTGTGTGAACGTTTTTTCTCATACCAGTTAAAAAGTTCTGCCCTTATTTTTTTTGAACAAGTTGCCATGAAAATGAATGCAGCCTGAAGACCGACGCTGGCACCTTCTAGGAGTTTTGTCACTGGCAATATGGGAGTGCCTGGCACTGTCAGTATTTCTATGCCACATGAGAGAGGCACAGGAGGCACAGGAGACACAGGCATGAGACTCTTACAATAAGAGGAAAAGGACACCGGGACATGAGGAAATGAGCTCCAGGTTCCTGGACCCTGACTGCGTGCACAAAGCGCCTAACCCTTAGGTATCTCAAGAAGAGCCGCAGGATACACATCCTGTGTGCCTCAGTCAGAATCTCACTTCCAGGAGATCTACAGGTGCAAGCTTACCTTAACTTAGTTACTGGCTGTGTTTAGCCAATGGTCTAAAGGCTACAATGCTTTTGGACTTTATAAGCAAAGCCACTGATATTGCCACTGTTATTTCCTGCCTCGAACTTCTCATTATCAGCAGGGCTGGAGCAGGAAATGATTCAACTGGGGTAGGCTGCATGGTACCCAGCAGATTTTAAAGAGCCCAGGGGCTGCCTAGAGCCCCATAAACATCAGCAGCTTGGAAACTAGCAGGAGGTCCAGGTGGGTAGGGAGAGGAGAGGCAGGCAGTGGGATTTTAGATGCTCTGAGATGCAATATCGTCCAATTCCTTGGCTATTATTATAGGTTGTGTGGAGTACTTATTAGAATATTCTCATGTAGGAGAAAACATTGGAATGCTGTTCAAACAATAAACAGTAAAACAAACAGCCCACCAAAAAGGTGGCTTTCCTTCAACTGTGGGGACTCAGCAGTGGTATTTTGGCACAAATAGGGAATGGGGATAAGCACACAGACTACAGTGCTTTTCAAACCTGGCCAGTACGTTAGCTCCTCTAGTTCCTTCTTTTCTTCTTCACATTCTGAATCTAAACATGGACCCCATAGTTGAAGTTTCAGAGAAAACATAGTGCCTACAAATAGCTTTAAAGGTAAAACTTTGCCCTCATTTTTTTTTTAATTAAAAAAAAACCCACAAACACCAGTTTTGGAAGGGCACTGATAAAATCACTTTGATTCTTTCTCTCCCCATCCCAAGAAAAAAATTGTTAGCCAAGAAAAGAAGAAAGCAGTGGATATTTCTTAGTAAATATTCTGGAAAAGGCAAGGGCAGGGATAAGGATGGGAGTGAGAACTGAGACCAATTAAGTCTGATGTATGTCCTCCAGTTTTGATTAGATGTTGGAGTTGCTTTTAAACAACTTGGATGTTGTGTAAAGCTCTGACTTCAGTATATGCCACTGTGTTCCACTGAAAAGGATCCAGTTTACTTGAACAGTCAATTTTCCCCCTCATTTATACCCACTTGAAAACAGGAGAGTACATTTTTTCTTTCAAAAAATTTTTGTCACCTAATCTTTAGTGCTGTTCTGTTCTCTGACTTGAAAGAAAGTTTGTGAGCACACAAATACAAGTATAAAACATTTGTTTCCATTTCACATAACAGACTAGATGAGTGGAATGATTGAAGACAGCAGTGTTTCCAATTCAGCAATGCATTTCAGTTTTTGCCTTGCCTACAAAGAGTGGTGTGTGGCAACCCAGACCATCTCAATGCCATGAGAATGTTGAGAGCTCAGTTTGGGGTTATTCACCTATTCTTGCTACAGTGCAAGTTCCAGGAGGGCAAGGGTATTTTTCTGTTTTGCTCATTGATGTACATGAAGTACCTAGAAGAGTACATGGCTCATAGCTGGAACTCAATAAATACTTATTGAATTCATGGGAAATAACTACTTAGCAAATCCTATATTTAATTTCATCAGAATAAAATGTCAAGATTGATGTTAAAACAATATCTATTGTTCGTCAGTTGGGTTTCAAAATTTTGCTCCATTCCCTTGTGCATTAAACCCTGTGCATATAACATAGCGGACTGGCAAAATCCACCTTACAGTACTTGGCTTCTTTATTTCCTGAAATAAGATGAAAATACTCTGGCAAATAAAGCATTAACAAAGTAGCTGTCTAATTTGCCAACTTATCCCTGGCAAGAAACTGATGAGTCAAAACTTATCCCCTATTTCCAGAAGAAAAATATTATAATGTATTTTACATCTGAAATACCAAAAAGTGCCATATCGAAGAAGGAATAATTACCTTTTATTTGTCCCAAGTCATAGAGAAGTCTCTATACCATACATCCATGACCCATAAACAATTTTTATTAATTGTCTGCATTCTCATGTTCCAAAGCTCCATTCTTTTAACTAATTGGTTAAATTAGATGTATGCATTTATTATACTCTTTGTTTAAAATTTCTCGTTTGATATCAAATACCTTCTATTAATGCCCTTACGTCTGGGACTTCCGGCAGCAGTGGAAGTACAGGTATATTTAACTTTGAGTACTGTACAAAACCCCCACAAATTGGTAAGATCGAAACAGGATAGTTCATGCAGCATAAACTAAATGTAACCTGCTTTAAAGTTAAATCTATTGGGAAAACATCTTTGAGAACTGAGACAGTGCAAAAGTCACTATTAATTCCACACAGCAGGGGGCCGCAACACAAGCCATGTGCTGGACACGGCACTCATCAGGCATGTTTTCCTGTTGCTGTGCTGAGTTTATGGCAAGGGTCAGGGCCTTTTCTTTCTTTCTTTTTTTTTTTTTTTTTTTATCTTCTTCTTCTTGGCATAAAGCCACTAGTTATCTGAAGGAGAAAGTCTCCAAACACTGAAAAGCTGTTTATCCTTGCTAGAAAGCACGCCTTGCTACTGCTGATGACTTTTTAAACAACAAAAGCAAATCAAACAAACACAAGAAATTGAGTGAAGTTCAACAGCTTCTGCAAATGTTACGGACCTTGACAACCATAGGTTTTAAGTGCTCACAGGTTTAGATGAGAAACTAAGTCAAGCATTTTCAAAGCTAATTATCTTTCTAAGAAACTATATTATTGATTACTTATTGCAAAGATGACATCTTCTCTCCTTCTGATTCTGTTTATTAATAGAATCAGAGTTCACCACAAAAGCACACGTCATATCTGCAATGGCACATGGGGGTGTGAAGGGGGCCAAAATCTCTCTAATTTCCAAGGGGCTCAATCCTGCTCCTTTTCACTTTTTGGCAATGGTAGGAAAACCATTAAGCAGCAATGCAAAAATCACAACACTGCATGCTATTTGCAAATGAGTCACATTTTTATTGTTCTATTGGTGTGACCTTAGAAACTTGGCCTTGAAGAATTAAAAAAAAAAAAAAGTTAATGGCACAATAAACGCAATAAGATTTCTAAAAACAGTTTATTGGAAATGTGCTGTGAAACTTGAATTCTTCTAATCAAACGATGCCACCCCTTAGAGAAATTTGCCTGTGCATTATTAAAGTGATATACTGCAGTACTAGTTAGAGCTCCATAACCTTTAAATTGCCTGATTGTAATTAAGGCCACTAGTTTTATTTAGGAAGGTTCAAGGAGGCTCAATTTAAGTTGGCTTAACTAGTGTGAATTTAATGTCATGCTGCCAGAAGGCAGAGGAGCATTCTGGCCTGGCTGTTCTGTGGCACATGCAGCTGTGGGGTCATGTATTCTAAATTAAACCCAGATTTTAAAGAAACTACAGATATCAGTAAATAGCTGGATGTGTGTAAATAAACGCCCCCATGTTTGCATGTGTACATCATTCATTCTTTCATTCAGTCATTCAGTATGCTGGCAGTTTTCCAATTCAGGAATCTAAATACAGTTGGTCCTAGAACAACATGGTTAGAACTGCGTGGGTCCACTTATCTGCAGATTTTTTTCAACTAAATGTGGACTGAAAATATAGTACTCGCGGGATGTGAAACCTGCATATAGGGGTTCCACATATACTGCGGGACTTGTGCACGCATGGATGTGGGTATACGTGCAGGTCCTAGAATCAATCCCCTGCATATGCCAAAGGACAGCTGTAAAGCTGATCATTTACAGAATGAGGAGAAGGCGTTTGTAGATGTTTTTAAGGGCATGATGACCCCTTTCACAGAAAGGCATGGCTTAAGGCAATGTCCAATCAGCATTAATGATTTAAAAGGAAATGTGCATGTAACAAAGTTGTAAAGGCAGGAATCTGACTATAAATAAATTCTAGGAAGGAAAATTTATAGTCAGGAATATGAGAAGAAAAGAAAAGGTATTCTTTGGACAGGTCACTGAATGCAGTGCTGAGAACAATATATAAACTTCACTGAAAGGGCAGCAAATCAGGGACTGAAACAAAAGATGAAAGAAAATGTAGGTACTCAAAGCACAGACTAGCAGAAGCAAAGGGAAGCAGCAGAGAGAAAACACAGATTTGACCCATGTTCAAAATTTTACTGGATGTGAACTCAACAACATTCATCTCTGGATAGAATGCTGGCAATTTTCTGTAGCTCCAACAGCAATAATGATAAATGAATTTCTTTACAGCCAAGTGGCTCAAGCAGCCAACTACGTTACCACTATATAATTAATAACAATAAGCAATTAAAGAGAAGAGCAGGTTACAACTATAAGGTGTCAAAATATATTAGCAAAGGAAAATACAGCAACGATACACTTAAAGAAAAATAAATGTACAGCACATGAATCCATGTAGTGTCTTCTTCCAGACTACATTTTGGATAAAGCTTTTATGTTTGAAGAAAAATAGATGATGGCCTAAAACTACTATAAAGCAATTAATATCCCTCCAAAAACAAATAACACTCCTAATGCTCAGAGAAATCGGAAATGTGATATGGGGACACATGACTGGGAAGGCACACAAGAAATGGCTGGCTACTATTTGGCATTTTTTTAAATTAAAAGATAATTTTTTAAGTTAAAAGACATTCTAATAAACACCTCACAAAACTGCATTTTTTGGCTTAAGTATTTTCAAAGATCCCAGAACATTTTTTTTCATGTAAAATTCAGGAGAAGCAAGCAATGAGGAGAGTGGAGGAAAAAAGAAAGGGAAAGACTCAACATGGTACATTTGGCTAAACACTGGAGCACTGGATAAAATTTAGAAGGAGCTTGGAGATGCTCTAACTATGGGCTTTTCTAAAAGATGAGAAAATTGAGACTATATATATATACATATATATAATTTTTTTTTCTTTTTTTTTAGAGTAAAGGGGTCTTTGTTCTGTTGCCCAGGATAGAGTACGGTATATGTGCTCATAGCTCCCTGCAGCCTCAAGCTCCTCGGCTCAGGCAATCCTTCTTGAATAGCCAGGACTACAGGTGTGTACTGCCATGCATGGCCTGAGACTATAGATATTAACCAACACACCCATGACAGAAAAGCCTTATGGTCATGGCCAGCACCAGAATTCAGGCTTCCCGAATCCGAGATTATACTGTCCCACCAACCTTCACTTAAAAAAGAAGTTATTTCGTCCCTTAGTACAATTTAAGTTGTCAAGGAAACAAAACAGCAGTTACTGTTTTCTAGATCTCTTATTGATGTGCAAGGAGCTATTTCTATTTCCATGCCAACCTGGCGACGCCTTTGCTCCCTGACAGATCAAGGCCTGAATTTGTTCGAATCTACCTCATCCCCCTATGTCTTAAGCAGCTACTGTTAAAGTCTCTCTCACTCCTTGAAAGCTTTTCTTCTCCTTTTAGGGAAGGGAAGCCTAAGTTAATGTGATACACCTGTTGGAAGGCTGGAAAATTTGGTTACGGGAAGTTAAATTTCCCATATCTGGAAATAAAGATAGAGATATCTCTAGATATGGGGAATTTTGTCTTCCTAGATGGTGCTCCTAGAGGGGCTAGGTAAAGCACTTGGGTCTGAGCTGTCAATCTGAAGGAAATCTTCCCGATTATACAACCTGTGATGGAGTGGCTGAACGCTGATGCTCTGGATGACAATAACCCAATGATTTGCTTAAACTGTTACCCAAAACCCTGTGGAGGCTGGGCTTGAGTGCTCCTTTATGGAGTTATAATTACTTAAAAACAAATACTGATTTCTTAATTCTATTCTGCCTATAGCTAACTGTACTTCTTCAAGTACCTGGATCATTCCCTGATATGGTGTTAAATTGAGTGTTTGGGAAGAAACCGAGACTGCATGCATAACCCAAAGTGTGTGGCTTACTAGAAATGTAACCCCATACTTACGTATGGAAAATAGGTCAGCTCAATATGTTCCTAACCTACTTTTCTCCCTTGGGCACCATTCTGGATACACTAGCACATCTAGACACTGTACGCTGAAGCCAAGATGTTACTGGCATATCAATGAATCATACTCATTTCTAGTTCCTTCTGCTGTTTTCTGTCAATCAAGAGCTAAGTGAGAGAGTTGTTATCCTCTGTGATGGCAAGAGAGAAGGAGTAAGGGAGAGAAGAAAGAAGGGTGAGAGGAAGGAAGGGAGGGAGGGAAGGAGGAAATAAGGAAGGGAGGGAGGAAGGGAGGAAGAAAAGACAAAAGACTCGAGGTAAGAAAGATTTCTTTCTCATTTCTACTTAGTTATGGAGTGTGATGAAGAAGTAGATGTCTCTGGGTATTTTTGCTACGTCAAAAACCAAAGCTAAAGACTATGAAAAAGGGCCCAACAAAAACCATGGATTAGTTAATAAGTCTATCTGTTAAATGAAGAATGAGACATAATAGTTATGGAGCGCTCTTTCTCATATGATCATTCCTTATATTATCTTCTGCAAAGCTATTAAGTATTTCTAAGTCTATAATGCCAAATTATAAATATGTTTGGGGCACAATAAATTTTTAATCCCCTATCTTTATGACAATTTTTCTAAAACCTGAACCAGCTCATTCAAGATCCACTTAAAAAATTTAAAAATTGTATACTGTGTCAATATAAAGGCTGATAATGACTCTCCTAACACAAAAGGAAATCTACTGCCATAATCTCACTAAAATATCTGTCAATGGCCTTAAAACATTTTATATATTTAAAGGCTGTTTTGCCTTCATGATATGTGATACAATAAGCACAGAATTCCAATGCTGTCTTAAACAATCTAAGTAGAAGTCTGATGCCAAGGACTGTAAAGTTTATTTCCTTTCTGAAAGCAAGTCATATTTAGCTCACTTATTGGTTTCATTCTTGGTAAAGAAATCATAAAAGTCCAGGACAGAAAGTGACCTATAGGGATGACCTGGCCTCTTGCCCTTTCTTTGCTTCTGAAAAGCAGTAGCAATGTTTGGTTCCTTAAAGACAAAGATTAGCATGAGGATTTTTAAATTTGACAATCTGGAGAAAAGCGAATACTTTTATATAATTTTGTGGAACTGTAATTGTTGCGTAAAATAGGAGATGTAGGGTCTGATCTGAACCAGTAACAAAAGTTCTCATCTCAGAATACAGGAGAAAAGACAGTTCAGAAATTAAAACAAGAGTGGGTAAATAGAGATTAGCATGGTATGAATGTGCAGGAAAGAAAAACGTGAATAAATAATTTCAGCATATTTTCAGCCAATTGCAATAATTCAGCATGCATAGATACTTACATTTAGAGAAAAATGCCCAGGCAAAATAATTTTTTTTTTCTCTGGGATGGGAAGAGAAGTTTTCTTAACTAAATTTTGCCCTGGGCTATTTTAAAGTATTAAAAATAAAATAATTCTCAAAGAATTAGACATAACTATTGCTCTCTCAATAGGACAGCATGGGATTGATGAAGAAAGACTGGCATTCGGGCTCAGGTAGTTCAGTCTGAATCTTCTTCTTCCTCTACCGGATACTCACAATTCAGCTAGACACCTCTCCAAAGGGAACATCAAGAGGAAGGGGAAGAATGCAACCAGTGACACACGGGACCTAGAATCTAGGCATCTCTCTTTTGAAATGAATATTAGAAATTCTATCTTAAACTGATAACAGCAGGGAAATTCCAAATCGAAGTAATCACTGTGGACTTAATTCACCTGAGTAGGTCTAAATATGATCTCATCTTCTGCAAAGTATCACAATTTGTGCTTAGGCCAACTTGACTTTTAAGCACAAGATGCTGAAGGAAGTGTCTACACAAGTCAAACTCATGCCCCCCTTTCTGTCGAAGGCCCCATAAAAATGAGACTCTTATTGTTGCTAAGATTATGACAATGGTACACTCTCCTCCCCTTATCTCTGAGGATGATTATAAATATAATAACTACTGTATTTATATAGCCCTTTACAATTTTCAAAATGTGTGGGTGTGGGTTTATATACATCCATTCTCAATGAATCTGCTCAATAACACAAATTTCTCCAGGTAACTCAAGTCCTAGGAAGAGCTTTACTGATTTGCTTGAAGTGATATGGGTAGTTACTGAGAGCCTGGCTCAAATGCAGATTTAGGTTCCAGATTAGAGAAAAGAAAACAACTAAATTTCAATATCGGAGCAAGTTTTTAGTTAAATCGTGTATGATGCTTAGTTTACTGGGTGCCTATGCCCAGGAAGATAGGAGATCATCCATCTACTTGTGTTGATAATGTATGTTTAGTTAAGGCAGTGAACAGCAACAAAGAGAAAATTAGAAAAATATACTTTTCGCTTGGGCCTTTCTGGTTATTTTGACGGTTTATTTTAGGGCCCTTTTAAGGTTTCATTAAGGCCAAAAATGTGGTACTTGTTTTTGTTGTTGTTTTTGAATTCATCAAGATTTCATTCAAAACTTGGCATTAAAAAATCTGACTAATTCATGAAGAAATAACATATTTCAATTTTGCTCTTATGGGTAAGAAAACCGATATGATTCATTTTATTAACAAATTGTTTGGAAATCCAAAATGTCATTATTTTCAAACTGTGTGAAACAAGGTAGAATCATTTGTTTCCCAACAAATGGTACCCGTTACCAGGCTGTTTTCTCTTCCTCATGTGGAGAGTTTCACATATACTGTTAAATATCACTTACTGAGTTGATTTGGAAAATACCAGGAAAACCATATACTGTACAGCTCAAATGACTGGAGTTAACAAAAACAAACAAACCCTCCCGGCCCCCAGAAATGTAAATAAAAAGTTAGATTTCCCGGTACTACATTTGATTGCATTAATTGATGTTTAAAAAAAAATCCGTTGAAAATAAAGCCCAGCAGTAGCATTTTTCTTTCCTAAATCACAATAGCAGCACATTACAAACATTACCAAAAGGTCCCCTGGTATGATTGTAAAGTTCCACTCTGGCAGTAAAATGCTTCTACTGTGTTTTCTCCATTTTCATCTCCACCCTCCCCAATATATAAGAAAGCAGGTCACGAATGCAATTAAGCCTGCTTGTGTGTTGCTTAAATATTAATTTCTGATGAATGCTCAGATATTGAATAGTCACCCATTACATCTTTTAAAATATATATATTTAAAAATCCTCTTATTTTAACATAGGGTTTGAGCTTGGTTAGTAAGCAGATCATTACTACTGAGTCCAGTTTTATAATCTGTCATCTTTTCTACTGTCACAAAAATTGCTTACACAGTGGGAGGGAAATTCTTGGTATACAAGGCATGTACTAGGCCTGGTATGTTAGCAAACACAGACCTCTACTGTGTTTGCTAGTATGTAAAGTAACTTACACTATAGTGTACAGAAGAGACAGTATTTATAAAAATCAGCACAGGCATCATCCCCAAAGCCTTTCTTCCCATGCGACATGGTGGAGAGGTTCAAAGAACAAAGGCTTTGGGATCACTTAGCAGGTGGGATGCCCAACCCTGCCACTAACAAGCTGAGCCATTTCACATGGGCTATTTATCCTTGCCTTAGTCAAATCATCTATTAAATGGGAATATCAAGTACCTATGTCATGGGAATGTAGAAGTGAGACTCAATCAAAATAATATATATCAAGTATCTAGCATAATACTTGGCCTATGGTAACTACTCAGTAAATGTGAGTTATTCTTGTTATTAAGAATGAAACAAATGTCTGTTCCTTTGTTGAAATATCTTTTAACACTCAGCATTTTTACTTTCTTATTATCTAGGATACAGATCTTACTCTTTCTTCCCAACACTTCAGCCAATTATTTTAAAAGATTAAACAGTTTTGATGCATAATTTTTAGATCTATACTGGAAGACTTTCTCTGAATATCTACTCATTTATACAGTCAGAAATAGAAGTTATCATATTCATCCTTGTAAATATTTTCTTTGAGTTTTTAAATAATATTTAGAATACTCCAAGAGTCTTCAAGTTGGGTATACATGGAAGGCAACTATGTGTACCACTAAACTGTGAATGCACAACCTGAGTGTACATAGAGGCTTTCAAAGAAGTATGCAGTCTGGGGTAATAATTCAGAGGGAACTGATTTTCAGTGTTAAACTCCACATGGACTCTTTCCTAAAACTGATCTGCCTGCAAGCAGCCTGTGGTCTGCTGGTTCCCCTTTCTCGCCTCTCCTTATAATTAACCTTGTCCTATTATACAAAATGTGGGAGTACTTCCTGCCCTTTCTCAATCTTACTCATGTTTTGTCCTGGGCCGCAAAAATCTTCTAGGGGACAATTGGCTAATTCAAAAACTGGATACCTGCTGTGGAAGAGATCCCCAAGGGCGAAAGCAAAATTAGCCATGGAACAACATGCTAAAGAGGGCGGTGCCTTTTTCATCCAGGTGGGAGACTCACAAGGCTTGTACCTTCTCCATCTCTCTTAGAGCTAGAATTTAGAAGTGAGATTATTGTCACAGGAATGCATATTAACACTTTCATTTTCAAGTCAAAGTCAGACTTTTTCTGACATTAAGTGTAAGTTTGTTTTGGCTCATGACTTTGATAATGAAGACTGGCTCTGTCCTTTAAATTACATGGCAAGTATCTCATCCAATTGAATGAGATAAATGTTAATGATAAAAATATACTTAAAGTATATGCAATATTCAGTGCACTGAAAATTGCATCTTTTCAATGACTTAATTTATGATTAAAAAAATTTTATAGGTGCCAAATTAAAAGCATGTGAGGAGATATATAATTTTAAAAGTTGTTTTTGGGGTTACACAAACGATTTTGAAGATGTTAACATACGGCATAAATTTTTCTTTTTTTTTCATGTTTTTGTCTTATCTTTTTACTGCTTTTGTTTTATCATTTCGGCAATTTTAGTAATAATAGATATTGGAATTCATAGTTCTTATTCCATTTTAAAACCTGTTTCACATAGCTGCAAACTATGAAAAAAATAAGCAGGGGGAATTTCCAGTTACCAAATATAATAGAGCTATGGTTAGAAATTTGATATTTCTTTTTTTGAGACGGAGTCTCACTCTGTTGCCCAGGCTGGAGTGCACTGGCTTGATCTTGGCTCACTGCCATCTCCGCCTCTCGGGTTCAAGCGATTCTCCTGCCTCAGCCTCCTGAGTAGCTGGGACTACAGGCGCGTGTCACCATGCCCAGCTAATTTTTATATTTTTAGTAGAGATGGGGTTTCACCATGTTGGCCAGGATGGTCTCAAACTCCTGACCTCAAGTGATCCACCCACCTCATACTCCCAAAGTGCTGGGACTATAGGCGTGAGCCACTGCACCCGGCTAGATTTTAAAAATTAATTTATTTAATTTTAATTTAATTTTTAAATTTTAGATTCAGAGGGTACATGTGCAGGTTTGTTACATGAATATATTGCATAATGGTGAGATGTGGACTTTCAGTGTACCCATCACCCAAATAGTGAACACTGTACTCAATAGGTATTTTTTTTTAACTCTCTGGCCCCCAACCCTCCCCCACTTTGGAGTTCCCAGTTTCTATTATTTCCATCTTTATGTCCATATGCATCCATTGTTTAGTTCCCATTTATAAGTGACAATATGTGGTAATTTGACTTTCTGAGTTGGTTCACTTAGGATAATGATCTCCAGCTCTATCCATGTTGCTGCAAAGGACATGACTTCATTCTTTTTTATGGCTGCATAGTATTCCACGGTATATATGTCTGCATTTTCTTTATCCAATCATCCATTGATGGGCATTTAGGTTGATTCCATGGCTTTGTCACTGTGACTAGTGCTGCAATAACACAGGTATGCAGGTGTCTCTTTATATGATTTCTTTTCCTTTGGGTAGAAGCCCAGTAGTGAGATTGTTGGGTGGAATAGTAGTTTTATTTTTAATTATTTGAGAAATCTCCCAACTGTTTTTCATAGAGGTTGTAATTTACATTCTTACCAACAGTGTATAAGTGTTCCCTTTTCTCTGCATCCTTGACGACATATGTTGCTTTTTGACTTTTTAATAATAGCCATTCTGACTGGTGTAAGATGATACCTCATTGCGGGTTTAGTTTGCATTTCTCTGATGATTAGTGATGTTGAGCATTTTTGCATGTTTCCTGGCCACTTGTATGTCTTCTTTTGAGGAATGTCTGCTCATGTCCTTTGCCCACTTTTTAATGGAATTGTTTTTTTCTTGTTGTGCTGTTTGAGATCATTGTAGAATCTGGATATCAGTACTTTGTTGGCGGCACAATTTGCAAATATTTTCTCCCATTCTGAAGATTGTCTGTTTATCCTGTTGATTATTTCTTCTGCTGTGCTGAAGCTGTTTTGTATTTAGTTTGAACTATAACAATTTTAATCTTTATAATTCTTATATTGATTTTCTTCTTCTATATTCTTCCTCTTCTCCTCCATATAGGAAAAACAGAGAAGGAAGAAAAGGGAGAAGAAGCCATAGGCTGTGGGGCAGAAAGGGACCCTGGTTTCAAGAGTGTGTTTAGACAGGAGAAAGACAGGAGACAGCAGAGTTTTATCAAAGTGGGTTTCCCATCCACAGTCAGTTCTGTCAGCTGCCCCAAAGCAGTGGTGGGTCTTGCAGGATCTGGGAGGTAAACTGAGGCAATGGCTATAAGGACTGAAACACCGAGTCTGCTCAGCAGAATGCTATCAGCAGGACTGAGGAAATTAGAAGAGGTGGGCCTGCGCCTTGGGTCCTACCTGCCCCCTTGCATCCTGCCTGCTCCAAAATCCCAAAAGTGTGGGTTTTTGTTTTATATGGTTTTTGTTGTTGTTGACTGAATGAATGGAAGGACGGAGACCAAAAAAAATAAATAAATAAATAAAAGAAAAAGAAAAGAAAAGAAAAAATAAGAGGGAGAGAATGAGAGAGGGAGGGAAGAGACAGCTTTGGTGAAACCGCAGGGTTATAAGGGATTTCACTTCCACCCATGAACCAGGTAGGAGCACATGGTTGATTCTTCTTTGTATCCTCAAATAATTCAACATGTCGTCAAAGAGATCTTTTCAAATTCACGCCATTCCTTTACTCCTGACAGGCTTCTTGCCCAGCTATCTTACTTTTGACTAGCCCAAAAGTAAAAAAAAAAAAAAAATTGTGTGTTTCAAATATAGAAGCACTGTCTCCTATATTTATTTCTATCTAAAAAATAACATTTCCCCTCCCCCTTTTTTTTGAGAGAGAGAGTCTTGCTCTGTCACCCAGGCTGGAGTGCAGGGTACAATCTTAGCTCACTACAACCTCCTCCACCTCCCAGGTTCAAGTGATTCTCTTGCCTCAGCCTCCAGAGTAGCTGGGACTACAGGCACCCGCCACCATGCCTGGCTAATTTTTGTATTTTTAGTAGAGATGGGGTTTCACCATGTTGGCCAGGCTGGTCTCGAACTCCTGGCCTTAAGTGTTCCACCCTCCTCAGCCTCCCAAAGTGCTGGAATTACAGGCGTAAGCCACCACACCTGGCCTATTTTCCCTTTATTTAGCAGGGCCTCCTTACTGCCTGCTGGTATTCTGGTCAACTCTATTTTTTCTCGACAAGCAGAAAAACGGTGCCCAGCTTCCTCCCTATGCAGTCTACATTTGGCTGCTACCATTTTCCACGTGCTGACCTCTACTTGGCCTTCCCTGCAAAGTTTTCTTTATTTTACATTTTAAGAATGAGATTAAAAGAATGGTCTGAATCAGCACTTCAATGCTACTGCATTCCACTTGTCCCACACTGTCCTTACTAATCTGTGGGCAATCACAATTTCTTTAGAGTGCTACCTCACTGTAACCTCTAGAAACCAGAAGATATCAGAAGTTACTGTGTTTAACAAAAATTCTGAGGACTCATGTGATTTTAAAGGCTCAATGAACTTAATAGTTACTAGGGAAAATACATTCTAAAAATTCAGTATGAAATATCTGCGTTGGGTGTTTGCATCATACTAGTCTCTCAAGACCTTTACCCTCTTTGCCAACTGCTACATAATATCTGACCAGCTGTTCTCAAGTAAAGCTGATACCCCTGGTCAGTCAGTGAAGAATGCACAGACAAGGAAGAGGTGCACAGCACCCTGTGCCAATGTGATGCTTTCCTTCTTTTTAAGGGGCTAAACTGCCCATTCATTAGCATTTGCAACTCTCACTTTCCAAGGCACAGGCTCGAGTCTTCTCATTAGCACTGAATTCCCTGCCTCTAAGAAGAGCACAGATGTCAGGCAAGCCTGACCCAGTATCTGGCTGATCAGATGCTGTTTACTTTCATAAGCCCGAGGTTTTAGTGCATCTTGAGACGAGGCAGTGGGATTCTTCTCTGGCCCTCCTCGGCGTGGCGGAGTAATGGAATGCACAACAAGCTCACAAATGGCCTGTGCCCACAGCCGCAGATCTCTACGAGGAGAGGGCTGCTGTTTTCCGTGGAAAGCTTCCCTGAAGGACAAAGGGTCCAGACTGCTTCTCTGGAAACCAAATCTGCAGGAGGCTCCAGTCCTCTGAAACAACCAGGCATGCTTTGGCACATTCAGCCTGGGGCAAATGGCCTACTCTCCTGTCCTCTTCAGAAAATGTTCTTTGTATGGAGTTAAATAAATAAATAAGTGCATGCATACGTATCTGCATACATACATACAAATATGAAATGAATCTCTTTAATAATCTCAAGATATCATCTCAGCTCATGTATGAGGCAGTCGCTAGGGGCCCGTGACAAAGGGGCCTTTGGGTTTTCTCTTTACCTTTGATCTGCATTATGAAATGTTAATGTTCATCCCATCAGGACCCCTTCCAGAAACCCACCCTTTCTAGAAAGGCATACCCCTGCCCACTACAACTTCCACTCAAATTCACCGTTTATGTGTAAGTGCTGACTCTGAGCTCATGCCCAGAAGCACTGACATTTTTAAACAGGGCTAGCTAAACTGCTAAATAAAATTTATTGATGATAAAGAGCACAGCTGAGATTAAATTGTGGCAATTTAATAATAAACACACTCCCATCCAGCGCATCTTGCCATTCTGCATACACTTAATGTATGAACCTTGACTCCAAGCGTTTTGTCTGTAGTAGGGAATGTGGGGTGCGGGGGGGGGCAGAGTCCATAGAATCTATAATTTTGTGTTGATTAGGTAGGAAACAACCACAAGCACATATTTTGATATCTCTATTAACAGCCTGTTCATGTCTAACTGCAAAACTTGGTTGCACTTCTTTCACCATCTTTGCCCAAGACAGACCAGTAAACACAATTCCTCTCTCTATAATTAGCCTTTTCTCTGAGGGCCCTGAAGTAAGTCTGCATGCCGTAGATTTAATATCCAGTGCTATATCCATATGTGCTGCCCTTGCCTGGTCCCAGAGCATATAAACTCCCCTATTAGCAGCCTTGACTGCTTAATTATGCAGATTTTTTTTGTACCCGCCTGCCTGTAAAATTACTGTGTCTAACCTTTTTTTTTTCCTCTTTGCACCATGCTGGCCATTCTAATGAAATCGGCATAGGGGAAAGGGCCTGATTTGCAGTTATGGAGGCTGGATCGCACTGGCAATCTGTCCTTAGTGGGAGTTACAAAAGAAGTCAAATGCCTTCATCTGGCTCTACCCTATTATCCCCAAGGTGATTGAGTTCACTTCCCGATGCTTCCCAAGTTTTCCTCAGGCTGTCCAATCAGCAGGTCCACCAGGGAGCCCAGCCTAGCTTGCAACAGTCTCTGTATCTAGTTACAGCCCCACCAGGGACAGTCAACCATCCACCCCCAAGCCTTCAGATGAAAACCTTTTCTAACAAGGCCGCCCAGCGCCAATGAAATAACACACATCTGCATATCCACTGGGTCCCATGTTTCTTGTGCTCATGGATTATGTATCTTGCAGCCTCTAATAAAGAAATGCAGTTCTTTGTTTAATGTTTATCTTGTGCTTGTTAAGCAAATGCTAATGTTGTATCAGAATGCTTTAGTGCTATTTGGGTTTTTGGTGATTTACTACAAGACAATCTGCTGTGAAGTAAATTTAGAGAGAGAGAAAAGGGAAAAAATCATTCTGGTTGAAAGGTAGAAAAAGAAAAAGGTTTGACAGAAAAATCAAGGAAAAGGGAATAAGATAGCGTGGAGAGAATGAGGAAGTGGGAGTGTGCTCGAGATAGCAAATGCCTGAGACAGACAGGCAGGCAGAAAGAAGGATACACACACACACACACACACACACACACACACACACACACACACACACACACGGGGAAGAGGGCAGGGCCTTACAGAAATCTTCTAGCCCCAGGCTGACATACTCACTCTATCACTGGACAGTTTGAGACTGGAAACTAGGGAATAAACCCAGTACAATTTCCTAAAAAGATGAGATGATAACTTCCCCTTCAGTGATAAGGTAAACAGTGTCCTGAAGGGTAAACAAAAAATAAAAAAGCCTTTTTTTTTTGTTTTCTGCCTTTGTGCCCTCATGGTTAGCACTGTGCACTGTTATTCACAGACCACAGGGAAGCCCTAAATTTAATTGTTCATGCCTAGCTCTGCTAAAAATAGGCAAAAATAATCAGAATCTCCCTCCTCCTAATTTCAGGGAGGAGTGGGGGCTGGGGGAAAGAAAAGAGGGTGGCAGCTTGAAAGCTGATGAATGAATGCCCTTTATTTATCCTTTGGCAAGATGGGATATAGATATCCACAGTGCAAACCTTTCCCGCCTGCTTTCCAATGCTGCAATACTGGTAGAAAAGAGGATGTCATTTTTATACCAAGAGATTACAAATTTCCCCCTACTCCATATTTTTGATAGGAGTGGTCAAAATGCAATTCTTTAGAAGTCAAATTGGGGGAAAAACTGAGGTCTATATTTTAAAAAATTACAGCTGTTATAATTTGTTGACAAATTGCGAGGTTAATGAGGTCTTAGATTTCTGGTTTATAATACACAAAGACTAACTGATAAGAGATGATGGAGAGAATAGCATAGTGGGCAGGATAAATAAGTATTTCACTCAGGAAGTACACTTGTCACAAATCATAGTCCTTTTCTTTTCCTCCTCTCTGCACTCCATGAAATAAATCAATAAATTTCCAGAAGGATGAAAAAACTCTAAGTGGGTAAATGAAAAGCAAACACCTACCACACAAATACTCACTCTGTCAAGTGAAAATTACACCCGCATAGGAGAATGCCATGTTAGCTTTCTTCTTGGGTAAACATCTCTATCCTTAACACACTATAGAAGCTAAGGATAAATTTAGTCTTTGTGATTAATACAATTAATTACAAGTACTCTGGTTCTTCAGAAATGCCTCAAAGATGTCACAGAAGTTTTCATTAAAAGTGTCAGCTCCTGCTTCAGAAAATGTATGTGCAACATAGTTTATTGTTCTTTGCTAATATTCCTTTTGTAAATTCTTATTTTATTTTTTTCCTATGAATATTGTTTTCCTTTATAAATTTGCTGTTTTCTAATGGTGTCCTTTTCCTTTATAAATTTGCTGTTTTCTAATGGTTTCTAATGGTGTCACAAAAGCTGAACTCAGGGCCCCTTTCTATGCCAATGGAAGGGAGTAGAAAAGACAGTGAAGGCATCCATTTGCTACTTGAATAATTGGAAATCTATAGTCTGGGATTCTCAAAAGTACTGCCTCTTAAGTCACCGAGGGCTCTCTGCAGAGAGTGAAGCTTAATTACTACCATGGACATAATTTGGGGATCTGACACTTATTCTTTGAGGGGTGACCAGAAGTCATCAACTTCTTTCCATTATTGCATTTCACTAAATAATATGATCATGGCAGACTTCATGTAGGCTCAAAGCAAATCCTACTGCTGAAAGGTCTTTCTTCCCATTGTCTTAGCCACTTAGTCCCCATTGGGGGCTATTATTAGAATGGGAATTTAATGTATCTCTTTTCCCCTTTAAATTTAACAGAATAAAAAAAACAGAAAAAGGAAATCAATGGCACTTTTCATTAGCTGGTTCTTATACCTATGGCAGGGCATGAATCATGGGCTTTGCTGTTCATAAAGTATTATATAGTAACGACTCTCTAAACAATAAATAAAAGTAACATGCATGTTTAGATTTGTCTTCTCAGTAACTTATAATGCTTCCCATTCTCATATCATTAATTCACATTACATTCCTGTGAAGCAGTTGTGTTCTGTGTATTATAATCTCCATTACATACTTAAGAAAACAGAGTTACTAAATTACTAAAAAAAGTCATTCAGTGATGAATGTTCAAGCCCCAATCTCCTGCCTTCCCCAGGGGAGTGGGTTTTGAGGGAGTTGAGGCTGCTCAAGGCTGGTTGTCTATTCAGCCACAGCTTGCTTTGAGGCAGGGCCTGACTCCAGTGGGTTTACAAAGAACTTGACCTCAATTTCTCTGCCAGGAAAACCTCAGTAATGCTCTAGCTATCCTGGCCTAGACACCCTAATATTCAAAGCAGTATATTAATAGAGATAAGCACTTAGGGTTAAGGTGGTAAAAAGACCAAATATTTGAATAAAATGACATTTTTATTCTGGAACTTTCAGTGACCAGGGTGGCTCAAGAACAATGGGTGATTGAAGCGATCTGTTGGGAAGGTATTCTCCTGTGGCACTGGAGCACTGTAGAATTCAGCTGCTAAGAATTTTAGGCACTCCATGAAGAAGAGAATGCTCTTATCAGTGGCCCTACCCAGAGGCTGTGCTAAATGATCAGGAGCAATCTGAAATGCCATTGGAATAGAATCCAGGGTGAGAAAAAGACAAGGAGTTGATTGGAGAAGGTAGGTTAGAATGAGAAAGTGGGTTCTTTGGAAGGTGGCGGTTAGATTTAGATAATGGGTTGCACTGGGGTTGAGTGAGACTCCAACTGAGGGCCATTCTGGGAATCAGTTTATTTAAAAACAAACAAACTATAAAAACTAACAAAAGGTAACCCCTCAAACATGGTTTAAAATTATATTTAGAGTACATTAAATATCCACATTCTCTAGGATCACCCTACACACTAATTTTCTAAACCTTGTGGAATGGGAGTGCCATTTGGATTGGCAGAATAAACTCCTACTAGAGCAAACCTCTTGCAGATAAATTTCAGACAAAAGACAAACAATGATCAACCTGAAGGCACTAGCATGTGAATAAAAGCAGGCAGGGTCTGGAGAGTCAACACTTGGATGAAGAAGGGAATAACACAAGAGGAACTTCCTCCTTTTTAAAAAAAACATATTTTATATGCATGTGGATGCCAGTACTCCAATAGAAAGCTTCAGTTGTCTCCGACTTGAAGAACTAGAAAACATAATTTGGGGCAAGCATAGCCACTGGAAAGTAAGGGGAAAATCCGTTATATATATATATGTATAACATATGTACACATACATATATATATACACACACACACATACACACACAAATCCTTAATTAGGTTGCTTGCAGTCAGTCCTGCTCTTGTATGGGTACAAATTTGGTCAGGGATTTAAGAAGATGCGCTGGATGGGGGTGTGTTTATTATTAAATTGCCACAATTTAATCTCAGCTGTGCTCTTTATCATCAATAAATTTTATTTATGAAGAGTTTATATACAGGATGTGTTTCCCCATCTCTACCAAGCTCTTTCCTTTCTAGTGTTTTCCCCTCACTCTCTCTTTCTATATAAATAGGGAGAGTGCTGACATTTGAGCTGTGGTCCAAATGATAGTTTGCAGTCTGAGTTCAATCAAGTTACCTGTCTGCTAAAACAAAAATATCAGCCCCCTCTGAAGGAATGTATCAGAATCCATCGTATCCACAACATAACATTCACAATGTCCAAGATACAATTTACAAAGAAAACAGACATTTTTAAGAGAAAACACAATTAACTTAGATGTTAGAACTAGCATCCAAGGATTTTAAAGCAGCTATTATAACTATGCTTAATGATATAAAGGAAAATATATTCCTCATGAATGAAAACATAGGAAATCACAAAAGAGGAAAAATCGCCTATAAAAAGGTACCAAATGGAAATTCTTAAACTAAAAATTATAATTTTTGAAATAAAATAATCCCTGTATGGGCTTAACACCTTAATGAATATGATAGAGGAAAAAGTCAATGAATGTGAAAATAGACTAATAGAAATAACTGAACAGAAATGAACAGAGCCTCAATAACCAGTAGGATAATATCAACACATGGGTAACTGTAGTTTTAATGTGAGAAAGAAAACGGGAAAGAATAATAGTTTAAAAAATAATGGCAAAAATGCCCCAAATTTAGTGAAAAATACAACTCTACAGACTCATGAATCTTGCAAACTCCAAGAAGGAAAAGTATAAGAAAACCACATAAGGATATCCTAGTCAAATAGTTCAAAACCAATATAAAGGGAACATTTTAAAAGCAGGAAAAAACAAAACAAAAAACCTCTCCCCAAGTAAAAAACAAAAACAAACCCCAAACTCATAAAAGCATATTACACAGAGCAAAACAATGATTTGAATGATTTCTGTCTTCTCACTAGAGTCAATGGATCTCAGAAGACAGTAGACTAATGCCTTTAAGGTATTAAAATACTACAGAAATCTGTCAACCTATAATTTTATATCCAATAAGGAATATCCTTCAAGAAGGAAGGTGAAATTAAAATATTTCCATATAAGAAAATCTAAGAGAATTTATCTTTAGCAGAACTGAACTATAAAGAGTTCTTCTTCAGACTGATGGGATATTAGACCAGATGAAAGCCTGGGTCTTCAGGGAAGAATTAAGAGCAACATAAACAGTAAATATCTCATATACATTAAATAATTATTTTTCTTTTTAATTTCTTTAACAAATGTATGATTACTTAAAGCAAAAAGTTACAGCATTATCTTATGGGGTTTATTACCTATGTAGACATAATACATATGAAATCTATATTACAGATTGACATATGGTTACTAAGTGTCTACATTTAATAAAAATAAAGTGGTAAGATATTAACTCTAAGTAGACTGTGAAAGTTAATTATATATATTAAAATCCATACAACAACCACTAAAATAATAATGCAAAGGGATATAGCTGAAATGCCTATAAATAAATGATAATGGAATTATAAAAACTATTCAGAAAGTCCAAAAGGGGGAAGAAAAGGAAGAAATGACTCAAAAAAATGAGGCAAATAGCAAAGACATGGTAGGCCTGAATCTAACCACATTAATAATTACATCACATTATAATGTACTGAACACTAATTAAATGAAAGATCGTCAGAATGAATAAAAATAGAAGCTCTAACTATACGATGTCTATAAGAGATACACATTAACTATAAAGAGAAGTTGAAAGCAAATGGATGGAACAAATACATACTATGAATACAGTAAGCATGAGAATGCTAGAGGGGCCACATTAATATCAGACTTCAAGATCATACTGCCAGAGATAAAAAGAGATATTTCATAATGCAAAATGAGCCAACTGCTCTGGAAAATATAACAGTCATAAATGTGTATGCACCTAAGAAGAGTTTCAAAATATATAAGGCAAAAACGGACAGAATATAACAAAAAAAAGATAATCTTAACAATTATGGATATTTGAAAGTCTCTCTTAGCAATTAAAAATACAATCTTACAATCACATATGAATATTTGAATGCCTGTCTTAGCAATTGATAGAACACTAGCTCCCTGTCCCCGTCAATGACTGGAGACATAGATGATGATTTCAACAACACTCTCAACCACCTTGACCTAATTGATAGCTACAGAACATTATACTCAACATCTGCAAAATACATACTGTTTTCAAGTGCACATAATACATTCATCAAGATTGACCATATGTTCACCCATAGAACAAGTATCAATAAATTTAATAGAATTAAAATCATACAGAGTATGCTCTCTATTCATATGGAATTAAATTAGAAATTAGTAACAATTAGATATCTAGGAAAACCTCAAATATTTAGAAATTAAAATTAAAAAATTAACATTAAAAAAAATCCATGGGTCCAAAAAGAAATCACAAGGGAAATTAGAATATACTTGAATGGAAAGATACTGAAAATTTAATATTTTAAAATTTACGGGATGCAGCTAACACATTTTTTAGAAAGAAATTTAAGAGATATAGATGCTTGTATTAGAAACATAAAATTGTCTAAAACTAATGACTTGTTTTACCTTAAGAAGCTAGAAAAAGAAGGGTAAATTAAACATAAATCAGTATAAGAAAAGAAACAATAAAGATAAAAATGGAAATCAATGAAATACAAAATAAACCATGAAAAAGTTAATAAAATAAGAAAATTAATTATTTGAAAACATCGGCAGAATTGATAAACTTAGCTAAACTGATTGGAAGAAAAGAGAATACAAATTATCAGTATATCAAATTATCAGGAATGAATAAGTGGCACTATTAATCCTATAGATATTTAAAGGCCAATAAGGGAATATTACAAACAATTTTATGCCAACAAATTTGACACAAAATTAAACAGAAAATCTGAACAGCCTTTTTTGTCTATTAAAGAAATTGAACTTACTAAAAAAGGAAGGAAGAAAGGTACACACAATTCCAGATCAGATGGTTTCATTGGTGAATTCTAACAAGCATTTACGGAAAAAATAACAGCTATCTTTAACTCTTCAGAAATTCTTCTTATGAGGTCAGCATAACCTTAATACCAACACCTTAAACAGATTTTATAAAACTTGTAGGATTGGGCCAGGCATGGTGGCTCACACCTATCATCCCAGCACTTTGGGAGGCCAAGGTAGGTGGATCACCTGAGGTCAGGAGTTCAAGACCAGCCTGGCCAACACGATGAAACCCCATCTCTACTAAAAATACGAAAAATTAGCTGGGCATGGTGGCATGCGCCTGTAATCCCAGCTACTCGGGAGGCTGAGGCAGGTGAATCACTTGAATCCAGAAGCAGAGGTTGCAGTGAGCTGAGATCCCACCACTGCACTCCAGGCTGGGCAACAAGAGCAAAACTCCATCTAAAAAAAAAAAGACACACAAACAAACAAAAAAACCTGGTAGGACTGGCCTATAACCATAATTCAGTCAGCCACATGAGTATACTAAAAGGGACATTGATAGATATTTAAAAAAGGAATAAAAATCAAATAAAATTATTTTCCTTTTCTTATTCTTATTACTATATCTATTTAATAATAAACAGATCAACCCCTTTAGAATTAAAAACTGATCTGTGAACAAATATCTTGGCTCCCTTCTTCTCACTTTTGAAGCAGTCTTTTCTCATTACAGTCACTTTCACCTCCACTCTGCAGTAAGACCCTGGCAGTGGGGGCAACACAGCATAGACCTGCTGTTCAGGAAGGTGGTAAGAAACCTGGTTCAGGTCATGGGTCATCTATGCTCTCAAGTTTATCTTTCTCAGTAGTAAATTTCATAGTTTGGTCAAGAAGTTTTTGGAGAAAAATCCAAAGCAAAAAATAATACTGAATTTGTTTTTCCTTAACCCCTAAAAAATAGAGTGAAAGTGAAGAAGGAGTCTTTTTTTTTTTTTTTTTTTTTTTTTTTTTTTTTTTTTTTTTTTGAGACAGAGTCTCTCTCTGTCTCCCAGGCTGGAGTGCAGAGGTGCCATCTTGGCTCACTGCAAACTCCACCTCCCAGGTTCACGCCATTCTCCTGCCTCAGCCTCCCGAGTAGCCACCACGCCCAGCCTTCTTCTTCTTCCCCCTTTTTTTTTTTTTTTTTTTTGAGACAAAGTCTCGCTGTGTTGCCCAGGCTGGAGTACAGTGGCGCGATCTCAGCTCACTGCAACCTCCGCCTCCCAGGTTCAAGCGATTCTCCTGCCTCAGCCTCGAGTAGCTGGGACTACAGGCGACTGCCACCATGCCTGGCTAATTTTTTCATTTTTAGTAGAGATGGGGTTTCACCATGTTGGCCAGGCTTGTCTCAAAACTCCTGAGCTTGTGATCTGCCCTCCTTGACCTCCAAAAGTGCTGGGATTACAGGCATGAGCCAGAGCACCCAGCCAGAAAGTCTTAAAAAAGTGTTAGAAGACATGAAATCATTGCATGTGGAAGCAGAAAGCAGAGAGTAGAGTGACCACCATCCCCTTCCCCACCACTGGAGGGGGACAGTGAAGGAACAACAAGAGGGGCTCTGAGAGGAGAAAGTACTGGGTAGAGTATTCAGAAGGGTGTTGCGTCAGTAGTGTGGCAAAATTAGCCCTAAATTGAAGGTTGCTCTGCAACTCCTCCCCCCAAACATAAAGAAGGCTTCAAAGGATCAAACTATTACAAACTAACTTAACAAAGCTCAAGAGTAGTTATATAAATACAAAAATATCCAGTACCTAGCAAGGTAAAATTCACCATGTCTGGCATCTAATGAAAAATTACCAAACACGTAAAGAAGCAGGAAAATGCAACACATAGGGCAAAGCCAAAAATCAATCAATATAAACTGACATAGAAATGACACATGATAAAATTAGTAGACAAAGACATTAAAAAAGCTATAACTACATTTCTGTGTATTCAAGAGGTAGAAGAAACACCGAAGATGTTCAATAGAGACATGAAAGAGATAAAAAGATCCATATTGAACTTGAAGAGATGAAAAATACAGATGGATTTAACAGCAGATCAGACACTACAGAAGATTAGCAAATTAAAAACAGAGCAACAGAAACTATCCAAAATGAAACAGAGAGACAAGGTAGTGAAAAAAAAATGAACAAATTATCAATGAACTGTGGGACAATTTCAAGTGGCTAATATACCTATGACTGAAATCCCTGAAGGAGATGTACAGAAAAATATTTGAAAAATAGTTAACTGTCAAGTGACAGAGTGTCATGAACATTCAGATTATTTAAGTTGTAATTTTTGGTATGTTCATGGTTTTAAGTATATACTATGTTCTGAATATTGTATCTAAAATTATATTCTACCTGGAAATGTCTAATATTTATTTAAAAACAAGCCCCAATGTAAAATCTAGAATTACATATATTCTATCAAATAAATGAGTGACTTTTAGAATATATTCAAGAAGTAAAATGAACTTCTAATATAGATTTATCTCCACTTTTTATGGACCTGAATGTTGATCTATTACTGATGAAGCAGTTAAGAAATTTAATATCTCACTTCTCCCTCTGATTGGAATGAAGGTAGCTTGTGAATGTGAAGGGAAGAAATAAATTTTGGTTGTGGGTGGCACAGAAAAAAATTGGTAACTTGTAGCATAAGTATTATCAAAGAGAGAATGGAAACTGACAAGTTTTAGATCATGATGAAAAAAAAGGAGAGAAAGAAAACATCAGGAACCAGCTTACAGAATGGGACATGGAACTTGGTCCAGTGTGGCAGTGGGGAAGGTGTAATGCACACGCACTCAGCCAGTCACAGGTGTTTTGGTTTGGTCAAATATAAAGCCCTGAACTTAGGATGAGATTCTATCTGCTTCTTAAGCTAGATCTACTGTAAGCGGTGACCATTATACCAAACATTGAAAATATAAACTAGACTTTCCTCTATTTGGGATTTGGATGATTATTACAGAGATGTCTAATAATTATTTGTACTTACAAATGACTTATATCATGAGTCATTTGTAAGTACAAATAATTATTAGAACAAAGAAGTAAGAGAAGCAAACACTGTTTTGTTTTTGCCTCAAAGACTCACTTACAGACCACATCGTCAGGGAACTGTTGTAAAGCATGCTATATTTTTTCCATAGTAACAATGGCATTACTGGGGACTAAAATATTGAGTCAAGACTCAGTTTAAAACACAGAAATGATAAAGAAAATGACATAAGGACAAAGGGGAAAGAGACAAACCTCCTCGCTCAATTGAAATAATTTAGTGAAATAAGATTAATATTTTCCAAGTCAAAAACCTTTAGAGCTAAAGTACCTTCAAGCAATCTCCTCATTTCCTGGTAGTAAAGAGATTAACCTAGGTGACGCAACAATTTACTGTAAAGGAAGAAACTGAGTTGCAAGTCTCCTCAATCACAGCCCAGAGCCTTGGTTGTTGCATTCTCCAGTTTCCTTGCAGAGGGAAGGGCGGAAGAGTAGACTGTACGCAGTGATTTTACAGACGACCCCCGTGCACTTTAAACTGCGTATTAACATTCATAAAAATACTCTTTCTAATATAACCTTGACCTACCTTGACCTAATGTGCTTTCTATAAGAAACATGAATTCCATATTTAGTTACTAATGGTTTGGGGTTCTCAGAATTTAGAAACATTTTTGCCAGATGCTGGTTTGGATGACTGAGGATTTTTTAAAGATCTTCTCATGAAAGAAATGATCCCTTCTTTAACCTTTTTGATAAACCATCACCTTTAGCTTTGTAAACAATTCAAATTCACTCGACTGATTGTTATTTGCATAAGCCATCATTCCAGCATCTTGTAGAGATACACTTGTGGGATTGGGAGCCAAGAAATCTGTGTCCTGGCCCCAGTGCTGCTTGGAGCCTGCGTAAGTCATGGAACATTTATGGATCTCAGCTTTCTTATGAAAACAAGAAGCCGACAGAATGCTCTTTTCTCTAAATTTCTATTATTTTCAATTGCAAGAGTGAGGAGAGCAAAAATCTCTAGTCATCTTTTATTTGTAACTGGGTAAGTTTTTCTTCTGTTCCCCTTTCTGTACCCATCAACAAGTAGAAGGATCTGTGAAGAGATACAGGTTGAGGAGGAGGTGGGGAAGAACTAAACTAACCACCCTAATTTTGTATACCTTATATTTTTAACAACAGCTCCAGGCCTGCTTCATTTTCTCTCCTTAGCTTACTGGCCACTGGGTCTTGCTTCAGAAACTAAGTAATACATGAATAAAGTCATGGCAACTGACTGCTTTTCATGAGCAGATCATTTGGTGAAATGATAAAAGTTGAAGAATTGAGAGTGCCTTTATGAATTTACAATGTAAATATAAGCTAATTTCAGAACCATCCTTTATTTTTCACTTCTTTTATTTGTACTGAACATTTCCCCCTTTTCTTGTCCTTAACTCTTACTCAGATTTCCTTCTCCATTTTTGTTGTATTGCTGTTCTTGTGCAAATTTTATCTTATTTTCGATTGTAGAAACAAATAAATGACTTAACCATGCTGACAGTTAAAATTCTAGTAAAAATTCTATTTAAGTTACATCAAATAAGCAGAGATATTTTGCTCCAAACAAATTAACATCTATGTCAAATATACTCCTCTAACAGTGTTGATACAGCTTTCAAAGCTCCTGATTTTAAACCACAGATATTAGAAAGATATATGTGCAGATGTTTTGAGCTGTATAAATCCAACCTATGCTCACAGTAACAACTAGTTCTACTTCAAGTAGTTTTATATTGCTTATGGAAGTGTTATTATGGCATTATGTTAAAACATTCAACAAAAATTTCCTGGACACCATTTATGAGCACAGTATATATAAAAGTGATTTCAATTAGTTGATATTATGTGTCTACTACAAGTACCTCAAAGAGTATGCATGGTTCAGATAGTATCTTGGAGGTATAAATTCACCCTCCACATAATATTTGATCCCATAAATCCAGCAGTTTATATCTCAAAGGGAGGGGTGGATTTTCTTCTGTTTTTATTTGCAATGAAAATTGAATCTTAACTAGCCACATGGGAATATGATAGACAATAATCCACTGTTGAACATTAGTCTTATATTTATCTAATTTATTGATTGAATGAAATGAGGTCTTTGATTCAATCCAAAAGTTTGGCATTTTACACTTTTCAGTTTATAGAACTGTTTGATTAACATTAATTTCAAAACAGTCTATTCATATTAAGAAAATTAGGCCCAATACTAAGAGATATCAAGACATACCTCCTGTTCAATTTGTGGTTCAATCTCTCTTCCTAAAATGAAACAGTAATTGGTAAACCATCTTGAATAGGTCTTGTGTGTGTGTGTGTATGTGTATGTGTGCGTGTGTGTGTGTGTGTGTGTATGTTGTGTGTATTAAACAAGTTTGATTATGGGTTAGTAGGATTGCATCAGCTATCTCTTTGACTGTGGCATCCAATAAGTGGGCACTAATGGTGTGTGTGTGTGTGTGTGTGTGTGTGCGCGCACACGTATGTGTAATGGTGTCATACATTTTCTCTAGGGAATTTCTCCACGGTAGATTTAGTTTTCAAAACTGCTTTTAAAAAAAAAAAATACTATGAGCAGAAAGGTATGATTTGGCTGTGGTTTTGTTATTATTTCCAAGCAATAAACTTGCTTGCTATCCAGTAGTGGCCGGCACTTTAAGTTTTAATGTGGATATTAGCCCACATTTTGCAAGAATTTGGCTAGGAAATTGTATATTTTATCTGACATTCTATTTCTAGTTATAGCAAGCTTTTTGGCATTAGATATTTGTGCACCATATTCCCCTTCAATGTCCTCATAAATGTTGTTTGCCTTTATGTAGTTTTTAGTTAGGAATTTGGATCCTAGGAAGAACCTCAAGAAACAGGATAGACTCCTCCAGGACATCTCACAGGAATGAATAACCTCGAAAACTTAAAAGTGGATTTGACTACCTGGTGACACAGACCACATGGTAATACACCAGCAATTTTCTCTAACCCCTAAACAGGTCTCACAAGCAATCCTTGGTTTCTCAACACTTTTTTCCCAATTAAATTGACCAGAAAATATCCTTCTTTCCTTCCCCAGCATCTAACTTTGTAAGTTGCAACTAATAAATCAAGTCAGGCTATTGATATTATGCTTACATTCTACACAGTAATATTATACATTTAAATGAAGCAATATCTACTCTGTGTTCTAGTTTCTCAAATGAATAGTTTATTCCATATAAAAAGAGGGATTATTAATAGCAACATTCTGTTTTTCTATTCCCTCTGTAGTTTCAATTAGTTATACAGATATTTACTTCCTTCTCTGTACCTGTGTCATATTTAAAAATCTTTATTCAACTGAAGAAGCAGCTCTGTTTTGTGGAGTAAGTGAAGTCACTCACGAATAATGTTTACCTCCTGGGGACTATTAAAGGACTGAATAGGAGCCACATACAACCATTCTAGAAATATCTATTTAAATGGATAGAAGTCTTTTTATACTTTAAAATTTCCTACATTAGAGATAAGCATAATAAGATAAATCTTGGAAATCAGGAGTAAATTCTACTTCTAATACCTACAGTGATTAATTTGTTATTTGGAAGGTAACACAAAATTAAAAATTAAAAAAACCAAAGAATTAAATTATTGTAATTACTGCATTTGTATTTTTTGGCACTGCAGGAAAGGACATCTTAGTCTGATAGCCTCCAGCACCATAAACTTGGATAAGCCATCTGACCTCTCTAGGACTTAGTTTATTCATTTGGGCCAAGTGACTCATAAGGTCTGTGCCAGATCTAAAAACATCATGGGTTTGTATTATTGGTGGTGAATACTTTAATAAAGCTCAGATTGACAAATGTTGCAAAGCTATACTTTAAATACAAAGACACGCCATACCATTAATGAGTGATGCAATTGAGGAGGATGCAAATGGCGGATGCAATTGAGGGAGGAAATATGATGTGGAAGCTGTTTGGGGGAAGTGAAATAATCAGTTTGAAAAGGAGATTTTTGTGTGGGCAGATAACAAAAACCTTACAATGGATATAAAGGTCAGGTTGTTGAAGGTCCTGAACTTTAAAATAGGGGATTTAGATTTTGATCTGTAGGTGACAGTAGTAGGACAAGACACAGAGTGGCATAAAGAGGACTGACAGAGAGACTTCCTAGCAGAGTAATAGCATTAATAATAACAATGGCTAAATTTTATTAACCACTTACTATATGCCCAGCATAGTTCTACATCCTCTACATGTATTAACTCATTCAAATAATGGAAATAATAACCTTACAATGTTAGTTACTATTATTAATGCTTTTGTTAAAAAAGGAAACTGAGGAAAAAGGAGAATTTATGCAATTTGCCTAATCAAAAACACAATAATGTTTTAAAAAAAGGCCTAAAAAAAAGATACGATCCAGAATGATTTGGAAAGGAGCCAACAAATATGAATTTATATTCAGAAATTTCAGTTTTGGAAAATATTGATTGCATTAACAGAATATGTGTACATTTCAAGTGTGGTAATCACTTATTATAATAATTTTGCTTTTGAAGAGCATACATGTACCGTTTTATAGTCATGTTTGTGAGTTTAAGAGTACATGTATTAAAGAAAAATAAATTAAAACAAAAAAATTAACCCAATCCAAAACAGACTTGGTTGATTTGGTCTCTGTGGAAAAGAAAATAAATAGTGGATAATGGAAAATAGTGAAATGTATGAAACATCGAAGAAACAAATGACACCAATTCTCTAAAATTTGTTTCAGAAAACAGAATCAGAAAGAACATTTCCCAACTCATTCTACGATGCCAGCCTTTACCTAATACAGAAACCAGACAAAGACACTACAAGAAAGGAAAACAGTAGACCACTATGCCTCATGAACACAGATGAAAAATATTCTCAATAAAATATTAGCAAATTGAATCCAACAATACATAAAACAATTATACCGTATGACCCAGTGGGATTCTTCCAGGTATGCAAGGCAAGTTCAACATTTGAAAATCAATTGATGTAATCTATCATGTCAAGAAACTAAAGAAAAAAAATTCGTATCAATAGATACAAAAAAAGAATATGACAAAATTCAACATCCATTCATGATAAAAACTCTGAGAAAACTAGCAATAGGGGGTAACTTCTTCAATTTCATGAAGAATATCTACAAAAATCTATAGCTAACATCATACCACTGGCAAGAAGCTAGAAGCTTTCCCCCTAAGATCTGAAACAAGGCAAAGATGTCTCCTCTCAACATTCCCTTTCAATATCATACTGAAAGTTGTAGCTGATATAAGAAAAAGATAAAAAATATACAGACTGGAAAAAAAGAAATAAAACTTTGTTTACAGATTACATGATTGCCTATGTAGAAAATCCCAAAGAATCAACCACAACAAAGAAACTCCTGGAACTAATAAGCAATTATAGCAATGTTGCAAGATACAAGGTTAATATACAAGTCAATTGCAGTCTTACATACAAGCAATGAGCAATAGGAATTTGAAATTGAAAACACATCATTCACATTAATTTCAAAAAATTTAAATACTTATGTATAGATCTAATAATATATGTACAAGGTCTATATGAGATAAACTACAAAACTCTGATGCAAGAAATTTAAAAAGATCAACATAAATGGAAACGTATTTCATGTTAATGGACAGAACAACGCAATATTGTTAAGATGTCAATTCTTCCCAACTTGACCAATAAATTTAACACAATCTCAATCTAAATTCCAGCATATTATTTTTGCGAATATTGACAAAAAGATTCTATAGTTTATACAAAAGGCAAAAGAACCAGAATAGCCAAAACGATATTGAAGAGCAAAATCAGAGAACTGATGCCACTCAACTTCAAGACCTATTATAAAACTACAGAAATCAAGATAGTATGGTATTAGTGAAAGGATAGACAAATGAATCAATGAAGCAGAATAGAGAGACCAGAATTGATTCACACAAATATAGTCAACTGATCTTGGACAAGGAAGCAAGGGTAATCTAATGGTGAAAGCATAATTTCCTAAACAAATGATGCTAGAACAACTAGACTTTCACACAGAATAATAATAATAATTAATAATAAATCTAGACACAGATCTTACACGTTTCACAAAAACTAACTCAACATGGACCATAGACGAAATGTAAAGTACAAAATCAAAACTTCTAGAAGACAACAGGAAAATCCAGGTACCTGGTGTTTGGCAATAAATTTTTAGATAGAACAGTAAAAGCATGATCCATGAAAGAAAAATCAAGAAGATAAGCTTCATTAAAGTTAAAAACTTCTGCTCTGCAAAAGACAATATTAGGAGATTGAAAAGATAAGCTATATAATGAGAGATAATATTTGCAAACACATGTCTGATAAAGGACTTGTATCTAAAATATGTAATAAAGTCTTAAGATCCAGTAATTAGAAAACAAACAACTCAATTAGAAAGTGGCGGGGTGGGGGGTATGATCTGGATACTTCACTGAAGAAGATACACAGATGGCAAATAGGTACATAAAAAGATGCTCTGCATCATGTGTCATTAGTGAATTGTGAACAAAAATAATGATGAGATAGCACTCTGTACCTGTCAGAATGACTGATTTCCGAAACACTGACAAAACCAAATGTTGGCAATGATGCTGAGCCACAGAAACCCCCATTTACTGTGGTGGGAATACAAAATGATACTGCCTCATTGAAAGACAGTTTGGAGCTTTCTCATAAAGCTAAGCATAATAATAACATATTATTTCAGCAATTGACCTCTTAGGTATTTCCCCAAATGATTTGAAAATGTATGTTCACACAAAAACCTGCACGTGAATGTTTACAGCAGCTTTAGTTATAACTGCCCGAACTGGAAGCAACAACCAAGATGTCTTTCAATAGATAAATGAATAAATAAAGTGTGGTATGCCCATTTAATGGAATATTATGCAGCAATAGAAAGAAATGAGCTATCAAGTCATGAAACACATGGATGAATCCCAAATGCATATTGTAAGTAAAAGAAGCCTGTCTGAAAAGCTACATCCTGTATTATTCAAGTACATGACATTCTGCAAAGGGCAAAACTATGGAGACAGTAAAAAAATAGCAGTAGTTACTAGGGCTTCAGGGGAAGGAGTAGAAGGATGAGTAGGTAGAACAAAGAAAATTTTTTGAGCAGTGAAACTATTCTGTACGATACAATAATTATGGACACATGATATGCAAAATCTATAGAACTGTGCAAAACAGAGTGAACCCTAATATAAACTATGGACTTAATGTATCATTATTGGTTCATCAATTGTAGCAAATGTATCATACCACTGCAAGAAGTTAATGATGGGAGAATAAAGTCATGGGGGAATGACAATATGGAAATGGTACTTTCTGTTAAACTCTTTTGTAAAACTAAAACTGCTCTAAGAAAGTTTATTCATTAAAAATAAATCCAGCCCAGGCACTATGGCTCACACTTGTTATCCCAGCACTTTGGGAGGCTCAGGTGAGATGATTCCTTGAGGCTAGGAGTTGGAGATACGCCTGGGCAACATAGCGAGACCCCATCTCTACAAAAAATTAAATAATTAGCCAGGTGTTGTGGTGCATGCCTGTAGTCTCAGCGACTTGGGAGGCTGAGGTGGGAGGATCACTGGAGCCCAGCAGTTTGAGGCTGAAGTGGGTTATGATCACACCACTGCACTCCAGCCTGGGTGAAAGAATGAGATCCTGTCTCTAAAAATCAGTCAATCAATCAATCCTACACAATCCAAAATATATCTTTTTTTCTGATTGGAGAGTCTCCATGGTATACTTATGTGAAAAATGAATAGTGTAATCAGAAAAGTTTGGTAGCAGCCACAGAGAACCAAAGGGAAGAAAGCATGAGAAAGAGAAGATTGCTTCTTACTGCTCCTCTGGCTTCCAACAGTGCCCTCAATCCACTCTGATGCCAGAATGACCCTGTTACAAGAAAATCTGAACATATCATCTTCATGCTCAAATTTCATCAAGAAAACCATGGGCTGCAAGATAAAACTTAAAGTCCTTGGCATGGCATACAAGGTTCTTGATGGTCTGGTAAGGCTCCATTTCTCTGTCCACCTTGGATCATTTCATTCCATTCACCCCATGTACAATTTTCCCAAGAGGTTTTGTACATACAGGAAAATCCTTCCTTGGCTTTGCAAATTCCAGCTCATTCTTCAAATATCAGTTAGGGAGTCCTCTTCCTAACAAAGTGTCCTCTAAGCTTCCCAGGCAGCCTTAAGATACTTTTTCCGGTGCTCCAGTTGATCATGGTACCTAGCTTTCCTAAGACAAATATCTATCATGACATAAATGTTCGTTTGCATGTCTGGTGCCAAATTTGACCCAAGCTCCTTTAGAAAACCACTATGTTGCATTTGTCTTTATATCCCTCATATCTAGCCCAGAGCCTTATATATAGTAGGTGCTGAATAAATGCTTGTTCAGTAAACATCGGGAGGTGAATCTTCAAGCTCTGATTCACCACAACCTCTATAGTAATATCCTCTAGTTAGTATTTTAATAGTTCACACTTCTCTAATTAATTCTCACTTGTATATATAGTGAACTCTTGATTATGCACCAGAGGATTATCCACATTGTAGTTTAGTGTAGCAAATCTTACTTTTAACTTCTTGTTGACATCACCAGCTGTTTACTTATGTCCTTTATTGACACTGTCACCAATTCCATCTACTTTTACTACTGTATGCAGCCAAGAGCATGGCAGAAGCTAGAAAGAAAGGATTAAAAGTTACACACACTTATTTGCCTCTCCCTACCCAAGATTCTGGACTTAAAGGCACAAGAGATCCCAAAGTCAGAAAAAGGAGGTTATCAAGGTGAGCCAGATAAAAACAGTTATGAAAGGGGCAGCTACTTGAGTGATGGTGTGAAACGTGAGTACGGGGAACATTTTTCTGGGGAAAGGATCTTCATCACAAACTACAAATCTTTGAATAGCTTTTAGGATATGCTCCTCAACAAAGAAGCCTACATTTCCACCTACTGTATCTTCTAGCAGACCAGTGTTTTATAACTTCTAACTTTTTCAATTTCTTTGGAGTCACTAACTCGATGACTGCACTAAATGGTAGAATGTTTAGAAATAAAACATGAGCAACTGCACACTCCTGAAATAATCATCTCTTAAACACTGTCTTCCATTTCAGACTGCTAGTAAAGATAAAAATAAATACTTTAATTTCAGGCACAATTTTGTTTTGTTTTGTTTTATGTTTCCCTGAGTATGTGATATGAAACTATTTTTTAATGTCATTTACATTAAACTCTGGCACTGCTGACTGTGCTTTACATTCTTCTGAAGGCCCCCAGTAGTGATTCCTCTTTTAAATTTAAAAGCCTAATGAACCCAGATTTTAAAAAGTAGCTAATATTGGGTTGAGGGCCAAACAATATAATGATGCAGAGCTACTTGCATTATTCCTGGAGCTATTTGATTTTGACAAGCCCACATTTGGTAATTAACATGAGAATGCCCCCTTGGGCCGTTCTCCTGTTAGCTAAAATATCTTATAAATTACTGTAATAAAAGGGGAGAAAAAGGAACATGCTGCCTGTCAATGTTTCAACTTATCTAGCAAGAGGAGGAGACAAAGCCCCGATCTGGAAACATACAGATGCCAAACGGGAGCATAAATTCTACCGTCTGCCCCGATGTGAGAGTGGAACCTATTCAACAGCAGGACATGTGTGCGGCATCAGCTGAGTTCCTGAAGCAAAAGGTGTGTTTGTTGGTCTGTTGGATGGGCAGTCTTGGTAGGTTTCCTAATTGCTGCTTAGTCAGTGATATCACATCATCTGCTAAATGCCAGGTCAGTGGACACAGTACCTACAATTGAGGAAGCAGCTTCATATTTTCCATTTCAAAGTCTCTTGGTAGAGTTCAATAAATAATACCATCTACCAGTATTGTCAAATGCAGTCGAATTTATTATCCTAATCTAGATGAATGTATTAACATGGCCATAATATAGATTCTATGTGCATTTGTGGTTAAGAGTCAAATGTCTCCCTTCACTACTTCTGTTTGCTCCCATCTGGCTGTAAGCTTGTAATCAGCTAAAGGAACTGGAAGTGGACAAATGAGCAGGTTTTACAGTTCATTTTCTTGAGGTAAGACTTGGCAATTACGTAATTTTAATTCTGGCAAGAAGTAACAATCTGTGACTATTTCCTTAGAATTGACTTTTAAAATTCTTTAAGACCTCACTTTCTTTTCTCTTTCACCCACATAACCATTTATCATCTGATTATAGACATATAAGCCACTAAAAGATAATTATGATACAACAAGTAATAAATTCTTCCTAGGTAATGGAGACTATTGTGTATCTAAACATATCCATATATGCAACAATGCATACAAAAATAAACTTTATTTTCTCACACTATAGTTTTACCTCCTGTTACCAAATCAACTTTATTATCATCAATTTATTTTAATCTAGGACATTAACCACATTATTTTGAGTCAACAGCAGCTGCTGATTGAACAATAGTTTTCAACATTCTATTACTTAGGGTCTCTTTTTTTTTTAATGTTTTATTTAAAGGCCTGAGGGAATCAATGAGTATAATGTGTAGACTTATTGATAAAAATTCTGAGCCTGCAATAGAATATAGCTCAAAAATAGCTGTGTTTAATCCATAGCAGACGTAATTTGCTACTAGGGCTGAATTTTAACAGGAACAGATCCAAAATCATGTCAGTGTTCCCATTTTTGTGCCACAGAGTAATGACATTTAATCAGGAATATTACTACACTCTTTTGGTGACAGCTGAGACACAAAACCAGCCAGCTGATGCAATTCCTGTCTTACTGCTGGCGGCCTATAAACAGCAACTACAAACAGGAAGCTGCCTTACCTCTTGTATCCTAACAGACAGAATTTTAAAGAACAAGGCTTGCAGAGTGGCTGCCAAGTACAGGCCATCAGGCTTCCTAAAGACTTCTGGAACCATCCCACAGTCTCCACACATCCCTGTGGCCAAAGGAAGCTTAAGGAGGAAACTTTCTAGATCTTTTGATGCAATGGTGCTGCAGTCACCAGGTGTGAGGCAACATGAGATTTGCAGAATATAACCACCATAGCTACTGCTCAGTTAGATCGATGGCCTATAATTACCTGGGAATTACTTGGACACAAATCAATGGTGTATTGTGTCCCATTCCTAATGAGCAGGGTAACTTTTGCCTGGTCTGTGAACATTACGATAAAGACAATATTCCCATCTGCTTACTCTGCCTTCTACTACCTGCCCAAACTGTATCTGATGTAGCCCAGCAAGACTGGGGATGTGGGAAGCGGACTTCAGACAGCAAGGAAATGGGGGTGATGTGTTCCAACTCCAAAAACAATTTTTATTGCAGCGGTTGCAGCTTTTCACTCCATCCCAATCTGGACTAAGACTGACATCTCTGAGATAAAAGGCTCCATTAGATGTCTTCAGTTTGGCCAGCCTCCTCCCCTGGCCACGCCCCAAGGGATCGAGCCACATTCTGATGACATCCATCAAGCTCATGATTCCAGCTCAACACTTTGCATCAATTTCTCCATCTTCCAGCTACCACAAAAAGAGGGGTGGGAGGAGAAGATCCAAGCAAGTGGTGGGGAGGGGTTGCTTAGTGCTATTTGATCAAACACTGAATGTACAGCCCCATAACTAAGCTGCCACAAAGACACCACTCTATCCTGTAATACTTCTTAAAAGTAAAGGAACAGAGCTGGAGTCCTGCTGGATTTCCCTTAGCAACCTGACAGGAGCCCACAAGGTCAGCTAGCAGGAAGCGTAGAAAATTATACGGTGGGGAATTATCAGCTAAATTATTTCACTATACTCAGGATTTTTACTGTTCTTCCCAAGACAGTGGCCTCTTGTTACCCAGATTAGAAACATGAATAAAAGGACAAGAATGACAAAAGGAGGGAGAAAGAAAAGAGAAACATTTTAAATGGCTTATCTTATTTTATATATGTATACATACATACATGTATATGTATGTGTGTGTGTGTGTGTGTGCGTGTGTGCGTGTGTCTTTGTTTTGTTTTAATGCAACTCCTTGAGGCTACTGCCCAGAAATCCAACCTGCTTGTTTTCCTTCTCTGGCCATAATGTTTCTTATCCTTTTTGTTTGGGGTGGAAGGATGATGGGGGTTGGGCTGGAGACAGCTCCACGACCAGGTTTGCTGCACAAGCCACAGCAGCAGGAGCAAGCATGATTTATCAATTAACAGGTAATGAAAAAAATTCTCTGCAATTAAAGATATGATTTTGCTCAAACAGGAAGCAGCACCATACAACTGTGTACCCCTCTGAGGAATACTCAGCTCCCGTCACTAATGTGGAGCACGGCTAATTTTAACAGAGTGTGTGTGGGCCCCTTGGGGGACTCCTTGTTGATGAAGGAATATACAGTAGGGAACCCCCAGAGGACCTAGCTGATTGGAGAGCCCCAGGAAAGGTGTAGGGAAATTACATTTCCTGTTTCTTAGGAGAGTTATTAAAGGGAAAGGCAGCTTTAATCACTGAAAGACCAGTTGCTGTATTATTTTTGATTTATATACCAAAACAATACCCTTTATTCCTTGGTTGCTTTTTAATACATATGTCAGCTTAGTCAATATTATATTTCAGTATAACATATAAACAGCTGTAAGATCTTGTTAAAAATGTGAAGGCTTTTGAAAGATTATACAAGATAAAATACATTATTGCTACTCAACAAAAAAATCAGAGAAAATTAAAGTAGACAGAAATATTCTCCTTTTTCCTTTCACATAAACCAATAAGCTATTTTGTTAAAAGAAATGCACCAAAAATTTCGTAATAATATATAAAAAAAGTTGTTGGCTTCCCAATGTTTTCTTTTTCTGGATATGTTTCTTTGGAAAGAAAAATTTCATTTCTATGCAATTAATGCAGAAAGGGCATAGTGATTTGTTGATATTATGTTCATGCCAATTTGTTTAAAATACTTCTATAAAGTCCCTATTTTACATCAATATTTTAGTAAGCTTTGGAGATGGAGGAGTTTTCAGATCACCTAGTTCAACTCTTTCACATTTCAGGTAAGAAAACAAAGAGTCAGAAAGGCTAAGTATTAAAAACACAACAATAATAACAACAATGTCTAACATGGGTTGGGTAGTTACTGTTAGGTGCTGCTCTGAGCTCTTTGTATATGTTACCTTATTGAATTCTTTCTATAGTCCTTTGAGGTATTACTATTATTATCAATGATCACTTTTATTGTTTTCATAGAAGGAGAAGTTCAGGTTGAGAAAGGGTGAATGACTCACCCAAGATCACATGAGAAGGGCAGAAGCAGGGAGTGGGAAGAGGGATTCCTGACTCCAGGGAAACCAGAGTTAATCACTAGGCTACGCTGTCTCTCCTGTCATGCACTGATTACAGAGGTGTGGGCACCAGACCCCAGATCCTTTGTTTTGGAGTCTAGTAATAAAATAGAAAATTATTTCGTTCCATTCGATTATGTTGAAATATTCTCCGCCCCAAAAGATCACCCACAGAGCTGAATTTCAAATTGAAAGTTCTTATATGAATTTGAACTGTTAAACCAAATGGGACACCACACGTGTATGTGAGTGAGTGTGCCGAATGTGGTGGCTGGACTGGGGGAATACAAGTGACCTTGGGAAAAATACAGGTAGGGAGGCCTGGTTCCTGCTGCTGTGCCCTCTGACCTCCCAAAAGGATCCTCCTCTGTCTCCTTGTAACCCCCAGGATGAGTCTCACCATCCCACAGTCCAGTCCAAATCCAATTACGTCTATAAAAACAAGTGTTCCATTTCTGGTGCTTTTTAAATGTAATTGAAAGACTGTGTCTTCCTAAAACAGCCAAGATCTATAACCCTTCTCGCTAACATCCTCCTGAAAACTCCTCTGCTTGCCAAAGCAGTGTTAAAGAACAACCACAGTGTATGGCATGAGTGCAAATAGCTTTCCTTTTAAAACACAAACCAAAATAATCTTTACAATCCAGCAGCTATAAGTGGTGGAGAAGGCTCCTTCAAACCCTGCCCCACAGTATCACCTCGGGCAAAGGTTTCTCTGCTGTTAGAACTGGGATATTTGGAAGCAGGCTGCCCCTACAAGCTTTGCTCTTGTTTCTTTGGCGGATTCCTCTGACAGTTCCTAACTGTATTATCAGGATTTGTCTCGCTGGTAATGGCCAATTCATTTGTATTACCACATTTAGACCTTCCACTAAGCAGACAATCACAGGTATGAAGACGGGTCCCATGGAGTCCAGTGCAGCTGACTGCTCTGACTGGCTCAGAGGAAAATGTCAGCGGGAAATCAAGTGCGTCTTCTTCATTTTTCCTGTCCAGATTCCGCACTTCCTTATGGACAAGCAGACAGACAGAGCACATGTGTGTGCACACACACCTCATAAATCCCAGCAGTGAGCCTCAACCTCATTGGGGAAGAACTGGGACAGACATCGAGTCCAACACCTTCATTTAACAGCTGAGGAACCAAGTCCCAGAGAAAAGAAGAGACTTCCGTGTGTTAGTTAGTAAGTGGCAAAGCTGGGGTTTGATCCTAAGGATGCCTAACCCTAAGTCCACTGTTCTTTATGCAGCACTGTTTTACTAAAAGCAAAAAAAGTCTTTATTAATGGGGGTGTTCAGAAACTCCCTTTCTGTAAGCCCTTGTTTAGTGACTCCATTTCACAAGCGATTAATTTCTCAGGTCTTCCTTAAGTAAGGACTTCCACACAGACATCCTCACCCACTGGGATAGGGCCTCCACTGGTAGAACCAGACACAAAACAGTACCAAGGACTTCCTGGGAGACTGAGGTACCAGCAAGTCCAACCCTGCCCACATGCTTCATACTCTGGTTCAGTTCCAGGGCTGATACCTCCCAGGGATTCAACTGCTATGCTTTGAATACAACTGAGAATATTAAAGGCATCTACTCTCTTAGCATCTGAAAACAGAGGGTGTCAAAGACCTCAACATATTTCAAAGAACTTGTGAAGGAAAACAAATATCGGAAAGTTATTTTGAGCTTCAAAATTTTGAAAGAAAAAAGATAACCCTGAATAATATTCTAATTTTTATAGGTACAATTTGTACCTATCTTTCTGTAGATGAGAGAGGTGGCACATGAGAAACGGATCATTAAACAGTAGTGTGAAACCAGGGAAATTAACCAGCTGCTGTGAAAGCCACCTCTCTTATTCTCTGAGAAAGAGAGTAGAGGGTGGGGGTGGGGAGGAGAGAGCTCAGGAAAAGCAGGAAGAAAGGAGCTGATTTCATCCATAAAGCGTTAGCTTAGAAGTCTGTGGACCATCTTGAAGCTAATGAACAGAAAATGTATGATCAAAAAATAATAGTTGCAGGTGACAGATCTTTCATACTTTTGAAATTATAATAATTTTGTCCTGGAAGAGCCTTAAAGACCATTTCATTTGATGCCCCGATTTAACATAAAAGGAAACTGAGGAACTGAGGTTGAGAGAAGAGAACTGGCTTGACCTCATTTCCACATATCAATTTGGTGGCAGGAGCCTGGCCTTGTGATTCCCATCCTATCCTGTGCTCTACCCATGAACACTGCCTTACTCATTCAACAGGCCACAGGGCACTAGAGGGAACTCTGTTAAGTCTAGCAAGTAAGGACATTGTACAACATGCTTGGGTTTTAGCTGCTGGGATATTTTTCTGTGCAGAAGAAAGGCAAACTCTTTTCTGTATCAAGAAGAATCTATATGCCTGTTGGGTTGTCGAGTAAGCGTTCCATGTGCCTCCACCAAGTTAGTAACGCAAAAAGACAGCCGGGCGTGGTGGCTCACGCCTGTAATCCCAGCACTTTGGGAGGCTGAGGTAGGTGGATGACGAGGTCGGGATTTCAAGACCAGCCTGGCCAACATGGTGAAACCCCGTCTCTACTAAAAATAAAAAAAATTAGCTGGGTTTGGTGGCAGGCACCTGTAATCCCAACTACTCGGGAGGCTAAGGCAGGAAAATCGCTTGAACCCAGGAGGCAGAGGTTGAATCCAGGAGCTGAGATCGTGTCACTGCACTCTAGCCTGGGCGACAGAGCAAAGGAATCTGTAGCAAAAGACCATGCAGGAAAAGTCAGTGCAGAAGAGCTGTCCCAGGGAAATATCCTGGTCTTACAGTCCATAGCCCTTGGGAAAGGCATGACACAGAAGGGAGCTGCCATCTGCTGAGTGCCTCTAGTAGGGGTGTTACAGCCCTTTTCAGGTAAGACAATCAAGGCCAAAAATGTTACATGACCTGCCCATTATTACACACAGAGAGCCAATATTCTAGCCCAGGTCCACTCCAAAGTCCAAGTTCTTTCTTTGGAACCTAGTTTGATTCCTTCAATCTACAAGTGCTCTGTGTTAAGTAATATAGCAACCAGGTCTTTGAGTGCAGTGGACTGAATGTGTATGTCTCCCTCCCAACTCATATGTTTAAATCCTACCCCTGAAGGTGGTGGTATTAGGAGGTATTAGGCCTTCAGGTTATGAGATTGGAGCCCTCACAAATGGGATTAATGCCCTTATAAAAGAAATCCCGGATAACTTCCTTGCCCTTTCACCAAGTAAGGTACATGGAAACAAGCCACTCTCTATGAAGCAGGAAGTAGGCCCTCACCAGACGCACAATCTGCAGGTGCCTTGACTTCCAACTTCCCAGCCTCCAGCACTGTGAGAAATAATTTTCTGTTGCTTATAAGCCACTAGTTTATGGTATATAGCAGCCCGAACGGACAAAGACACCGGGCGAAAGGAGACCATGGTATCAACTCATCATTTACATTGAATTTGCTTCATCAAATCACAAATCAGAAATTTCTAACTGCTCCTGAATGAAATGAAAAGGCAGTCCCTTCTTAGCTTCCCTTTCTTATTCCACTCAGACACTTGGAAGAACAAAAAGGAAAGCAGCCAACATGAAGAAAAGTAACATCTCTCGGCTGAGATTTCTGTGCCAAAGAAAGAGATAAAGCAGGAACAAAGTAACAAATTATATTGTCAGAGAAAATGTGAACTTTTTGATTGGGGATGACATTTATTTTAAGTGTGCAATGACGGCAGGAAATCTGTCAGGGTAAGACATGGCAGAGGTTTCAGCGTTTGTTAAGAGTGTCGTGGGAATTTAGCTAAAACTGTTAAAACTGACACCATTGGCTTTTGTTAACACATTAAGCATGGGAAAAGTGCCAGTCAGCATATCCTCCATAGCATCAGTTCAGTTAAATCATCTGGAAGATGCATAAAACTGGGTGGGATAATAATGGCTACATTTTTCAACACATGGGGAGACAGAGGGGAGAAGGCCAGTGCCGTTTTGATAAGAATGACAAATGATTCCTTTAAGATATAGCTCCCAACAAGGGAAAATGGGAGAGGGAGGGCATTTGTATTGGTCCTGTGATATTCCTGAAGATTTTTTGGTGTAGAAAACAAAGTGCACATACGACTGTGATGATGCCAAGATTACAGAATAATCACTGATGCAAACACATGGGTTTGGCTGAAGTAAAATCAAAGGCCTGCTTAACATTCTGCTTTCAATGGACTCAATTACTTCAGAGAAAAGCTAAGTGATAAAAAGCAGAAACGCAGATATTTACCCAACAAGATGAACAAAATCAAATGCAAAGGCACTCTTGCTTCTTCAAGAAATCTTCAAACAGACCCATTACACAGAATCTTGCCTCACCTGATTCCTCTCAAGAAGCAGATCAAAAGAAAAGAAAACTGAAAGCTTAACAATGCCATGTGCCTCCAGCAACTCAATGGGTTCCAGCTGTTGGGGACCAGAACAATGCTTTAATGAAATGGCACCCTCAGCTTATTTGGACAAACGTTTTGATTGAATTAGAGGAATTTTGTTCTCAGCACCCTCTGAGTAGTAAGTTAAAAATTACGTGTTTGTTTCTTGAAAAAAGTTAAGAAAAAAAGCTGGCTGTTTACATGTGATGTGCACAAAAGGTGTGGTGGTCCTGCCAAATTGTGCTAGAAAATGCAATACCTTTTAGTACCACACCATCCATACGCTTTGTAAGACCTTAGGTAATGAAATAGTCTTTGGAAGTCAGGGCATCCCTTGGGGGCCATTTTTCCTTACAGCATAGAAAATGGAAATTTGGTTCTAGAGTTCCCTCAGTGGTTCTACATCTAAAGAAAAGTCTTCGGTTGAATAAGTCTCTATGAAGCAAATAACTTACTGCTCTTTGCCAGAGATGGAACCCTGTGTGTACTTTTACTTCAGGATTTACACTCTTTGTAGTCTATAGAAGCTCAAAGGTGGCTGGTCATCTGACTTGGGATTTTCTGATTAGTTTTCAGGACAGTGTTTATTGTCCACAGGTTAGGGTGTGTTTAATGTAAAGCCTTTCTTGCCCTCCTGGTTATCTTGTAAATGATTACCCCACGCTCAGCTTTTTCAGCAATACTCTAATGAGTATAAATAAAATAAGCCCCAGTTTTCCAATTATAGAGCCATGACCCTCTCCAAAACATCACCATATGACTGTCGGTGACCAGTGTAACTTTCCAACATTCCATGCGCTAGGAAGTTTTTGCTCATTTGCGCCTGTCTGGTTTAGCTGATAAAACACAGACACAGAATTAAGGGCAAAACATAAAAATCTGCTGCCAAGAACTGTCTTTCTGCTATGCAAACATCATCTTGTGTAGCTTAAGACCTAAATGTTTTTCCTAAAGGGCTGTTTCCACCCTCCTCTCCCATCACACCAAAAAGGGAACATATGGAAGAATGAGCTTGGACCAAACGGATCCTATTTTTTTGGCTCAGCAGTAGGGTAGTCACAGAAGCACAGCACCTCATCAAATAAACCAGAGTGACACCGTTTGGACTTTACCAACCTAATTTCCTAGATCTTTCAAGTTCTCTCATCCATCTCTGGCTACTACCAAGCACAGGCAGCTCACCAGGCATAGCACCTGGGTTATTCAGATGCATCACTATTGACTTTTAAAATTAATTTTAAAAAAGAAGATCAAGCAATTGCCATAAGCATTGTCTAGATTCAAAAATGGCTTCTCATTCCGAAACAAAACTGATTGGAATAACATCATCGGAACTGGCCTCATTCTCGGTGGCCTTCAATGGAATAACAGCTAATTAACACACGACCTAATTCTTAATCTGTTTCCTCCCTGCCTACCTTGTGAGTTCTGGGGACTTCTCTTCTGAAGACAAGGAGAAAAGTACTTTCATGGAAAAGATGTGGCTACCAAGTCTTAGAATATCTAAGCAATGGAACCTTAAGAACCCAAGCCCCAGAAGGGAGAAAAACTAGAGCCAGCTCACTACAAAATGCCATACATTTTAACCAATATGTTAATATTTGATTTTTTTTTTAGATTTTCATAGATCCCGTACATTCCCTTTTATAAGTTATTTTTTTGCATCTAAAGAAAGGTAGCAGAAGTATTCATTAACACTACTTTGTGATAATTTCTATTAGTTTTAGAAATAAAATTCAGGAGACTGTTACTTAAGAGATTCCTATTTCACATGTGTCCTTTAGTTAGGGTTTTAAAAGCAATTTTAATGAACTATTCTAACAGGTTATGGTAATTCAGTTCCAAAGATACTAATCTGACTACAAACAAAATCACACCTGCTAGAGATGTTCATGTTGTTATCAACAGATATGCAGATATACTTGGCATTGACCTTCCCTTGACACAGACTAACATAACTAGAGGACTTAATAAGCATCCGACGCTCCGCAAAACTTTGAAATAACACATTTAGTGTCAGCATGTACTTTTTATCATATTTTTTACATTTATACTCTTTTTTAGCATTTTGAACATAGTATCAAAGAGTGGATTTTCTCTAAAGCTAGTTTTATGGCAAATATCTTATCTATGCTTTGTGACATCACAGGAGTTTCCCTAATAACTGTGAATGCATAAACGGAAATTTATTATCATGTCAAATTGGTAAGAGATGGGGATATAACTACCAATAGTTAGAGTCCTGTTTTTCATGTAGATGTTTGCTTTCAGGAATAAAGAGGTGAAAAATTAAGGAAATATGAAGTGTGGCTGTAAGTAATGAGATAGATTTTCTTGTGTATCTTGTAAACTGGCTCTGAGGACCATCAGAAGGTCTTGTTCTGGGCAAGGATGGTGTTGTTTAGAATAAACTGCTAGCCTTCAGTGGTGATGACTGAAAAGTAACCTTTATTATGATACCTAAGCACCATCATTTTAAAATTAAAAGTGCTATGACATATATAGTATTTGTAACTATCTTCATGAAGCTTTCTTCAGATACCTTGTAGCAAAGATGCTAAGTAACAAAAATACAAATTTCTATTATTTTATACATTTCTATTATTTAAAAATTTAAAAAAGAAAGAAAAAGAAACAACGTGTTTTCCCCAATTAGAAGGGCCTGTAGAGACAGAAAGTTGCCATAACTATCCATAATAAATTCAACCATCAAATTTCACAAGACTAGAAGAAGCAGAAATATTTTATGAGGCAATTGTTCAATTTGTCCTCTTACTAAGTGATACAATCAGTTATACCAATAAGCTAGTAAATATTTTCACTGGTACATGAAACAACCTTTTGGTTGGTTTATAATTACAAGAATGATGTTAACTGAATCCTTTGCTTTGTTTCAGTATCCCTTGTTAGTGCCACAGACCTCTCTGTCTCTCTTGTTTTTCTCAAAAGCAATTTAGAAAATGCTTGTATTTTAGACAAAAGGAGAACATTTGGTGAAAGAAAATTCATCATTAGGTATCTAGAGGTTTGTTAATAGAAAAGGCAACTCCCACAGTGTATCCTAGTGCTCAAGCCAGACACACACGCTCAGGACCAGCAAGCTGCCTTCACAGTGGGCCAAAAGTCATTATCATAATTTTATATTACATAGACTACACTGAAAATTTAATATATCCCAGCAAAAAGAGACAAAAGACATTTTGCATAATGCTTCTGTGAGCGCACTCTCTCTTGCTACTCTTTTAGCCACCCCATGCAGATAATCACACCAGGAAAAAGAAGTTCATTACCTAAGCCAAATCAAAATTAGGCTTTTCTTTTTGATAGGGAACTTCATTAGTAAGCCCTGTCTTATACAGCTGGGAGATTTGATGAATCTATCTTAGAGTAATAATTCAGCACAATCAGCTACAATTTTACCTTAAGTTTCATATCTTTATCAAGAAAAGTAGAAATATATAAACTGGATACATATACATGGATTTTTAAAGATGCTAAATCAAGATGCTAACTGAAATCACTTTTGGACATTTAAAACATTCCAGAGTGATAGAACAAACCCAGGTAAGAAATGCAACTCACTGCCATGTACTTATCCATGATTAAGGCTTTAAAGAAAAAAAAAAATCAAAGAAACCAAGGCTGAAACACTTGAAATTGAGGAAAGCAGGTATTTATTGAAACTATTCAAATGAAAACATCTTCACATTTTTAAAGTTAGCCTTTGCTTAACTGGAAAACGCAGGAGGAAAGAGTGATTTTAGAATCTCAAGATAAAGGCTAAAGATCTATTGTCCCTACATGCTGTCCAAGAAAATATCCACTGCAGTGCTAAGCCCCCATTTATATCATACAAAACTCAGTTATCCCACAGATGTGGAACAAAGAACTCCATTCTCCCCTTTGTGTGACCCACATATGTAAGTAAGTTCACCAGCATGCAAGAGCTCTGCTGGCTGCAGATGACTGTCTGTGGAACTCCTCCAAGATCGCACCCTTTCATGCTGAAAAAACCTATCTCCGTAGCCCTGGTTGTGGACACAGTTTTCCACACTGTGCTTGAAGCTAACCTTGACTTTTGTAACCAGACTGAGGTTTCAATATCACGCAGGGCTTTGCTGGCCATTGTCCACTATGTGTTCTGCTAACTATACAAAGCCAGCTAGCCATCAAGAGAAATATCAGTCTCCCTTTGCCATTTCTCCCCCTCTTTATTGACATCCATGAATTTCCCTAAATATTTACATCAATACTATTGAAAGGATGAAAGTGCTGAATTCTTGAAGGTTAAAACTTTTCAAAACAAATAACCTCCTAGGCCTCTTTGGTGTTATCGATCTATAGTTTTTGTTAACTCTCAACAGTGGCAAAACCTATGGCACAACAACAACCACCACAACCACCAACAAAATGAAAATAAAAAACAAACCTCTTCCACTTCATCATATCAGATGTCGCTTCATCCATATTTGAGTGGTAGGAGTACTCAAAAGACAAATTCCGTTTGACTTAAGCTTGGGTCTGTCACTGAGCATGAATGACCCGAGTGAAAAATCCTGACATCCAATATTGTGATGCCCAACAACCTCTTTTTGAGCAAGGACAAAAGACTTAAGAAGTACTTGGTTTAAGAGTTAACATGACTAAATACTTTCTTACACTTATACCTATTCAAAACACACTCTCAGAGCCTTCGGAAACAAAAACAGCATTCTAAATTCCAGCTTTTCCATAGGTTTGATTTCACTTTTACAAATTAGTAATATCATCTAATTTATGCCCTTCTAGTGTTTAATCTTCTTCTGGAAAACACTATATAGTTCCTAGTACTTAGAAAGTGGAAATGAAACTGTTTCAGGGTTCTAGGATATGACAACATGGGAAACCTTTAGAAAGAGAGATGATGACAACAGTTACCATTTATAAAGTCTTAATTGTGTACCAGGCATGGTGCTTAATGTTTTTAATAGATTATTTTACTTTGCCCTTCAAACAACCTTATTAGTTAGCTATTATTATTCCTATTTTATGGATTAGGAGACTGAGTCTTTGAAGGTTGGGCCACTTGCCCCATGTCACACAGCTAGCAAGTGCAGAGTTTTGGCTACTTGTTAATCTAACTCTCGGGCCTGTTTTTCTAACCACTGAGCTTACTAACCCTCCTAAGTGGATAATGAACAATAAGCAATTCCAGGAAATTCCAGGAAATCAAAAGAGTTGCTTAATTCTCATAATTGTCATATAAGCAATTTATAGGAATAAGCAATTCCAGGAAATCAAAAGAGTTGCTTAATTCTCATAGTTGTCATATAAGCAATTTATAAAACTACCCTTCCAGGTGTCCTTTGGGGCTAGGATATATAAAAAGCATTTAGTGACAAAGAAAACAAGCAGGGAACCCTATAGAAAACTAGAAAGGATAGAGAAAAATACATAAAAATGAGCATCTTTTATGCCATGACATTGGTTTCTCTGAAAAAAGGCTACTCCACTATCTGCTTGTCCAAAAAAGCCCCCCACCTTTATTAGAAAAACTGTTTTTCACTTTTATAACCCTTGCCACTTGGCCTGGTTAATCGTAACTATTTCTTTAGGGTCTATGAAAGTTATGCCATATCATTCTTTAGTTCTCCTTTCCCTAACCAGAAAACAGTGGTGTAGATCAAGGCCCAGTTCAAGTCCTCTTCCTCCTTGGTGACTCAGTGGTATAAAATGCACTGCTCTCCAACGTCTTCACAATTTATCCTTCTTATATGATTTTTTACCTATGTTTTATTACATTGTGATAAACTCTTTATACCTATATCTTAGCCAGATATAGGTATAAATATCCTGTGCTCCTTGACAGCAGGAGTCACATCTTACGTGTTTGTAAATAAAACAAAACAAAACCAGATGCTCAAAAATGTGTGACAAAGATAGTAGGAGTATGATTACATAGGTATCAGATATAGGATACACAACCACAGGGTTTTCTGCTTTGGTTTTCTTCTTCTGAAAGTTTGGAGGATACAGAGCAGGGCCAATATTTTAAAATCTGAGGTTTATAAACACAACAATGCATCCCAGCTCACAGTTAACAAGCCAACTGCAAAGACGATGATCAAAAACAAATCAATCAACAAATGCCAACAATAAGATGAAATATAATAATAATGTCAACATTCAACAAAACCAGTCATAACAAGGGTCTTGAGATTTACCTTTAAAGTGTTATAATGGAGTCTAAGGAGGCATTTTTACATATTTTATAAGGAAGTTTCAGGTTATATGAACCTTTAATACTTGGCCATAAAAATGAATCAATCACCATCTTGCAAGGGACCAAACTATAAATTTTCCAAATTCTCCTCACATTTGACTGCAGGTTAGTCCAAGTTCAGAAAATCCAGTTCAGCTATTTTCTTTTTCAACAGATTTCCACATGTTATTAGAAGTACACAGTTAACCAGGTTTCATGCAGTAGACAAAATGGCATTGTGGGATTACATTAGTTCGACAGCTGCTTTATGACTATAGCTTCCAGACCAATTTATTTAATATTGATCTTTAAACAAACATCAGTACAAATAAATTTGAGCACTCCAGTCCCGAGATTTTATATCTATAAAAGAGGCCTATATTCAGAGAAACAGGGCTGCTTGTATTTCTCCCTTTGATTCTGTTTTCTTTGATCCTACCAGGTATCAAATACATCAATGCCAAATTAAAACAAATCCATCTTCAGATAATACTCTGTTTATAATCTTTCGTGCAGAAAGAATTTTTCTATCAATAACTTCCAGCAAGCATTTTAACTGATCTTTTTATTGCTTTATTCTGACTACTACAAAAAGCAGCCGTACCCTGTCCTGACCGAACACCATGCCCAGCTCTACCTGGAATATCTGCTAGGAAGGGCCGAGTTCTATCCCCATCTCCATGCAGCTTGCTTTCTTTAACAATTCCAAGCCAGCAGCAGGGACACACCGAGATCCAGCTGCCCCCTACCGAGAAAATTGCTGCACAAAGCTAGGGGTTCCGAAGGCCAATCTCAAGACTTTTATGAGACAGCAGTTGACCATTTGGAGAAGGGGACAGCTGGGTGCTAAATATAAATGGGAAAAAAGACTTAGATAGGGAAATAGATAATGAATCCTGGGATTAAACACTTGATTCAATTAGTAGGGCATGTATGAATGTGAGGCATAAATGGACCCGACATAATTATTTGCACAGGACTTATTTATGCCGTTCTTAGTTATCCTGATTGAGTATAGATACAAGGCTCACCAGGGGATGGATATTCTTGTGGTCTGGAAATGGGATAAAGTTCAAAGTTTTTGGTCACTACGTATTCACATCTGTCATCTATTTTATGTTCACTGAGTTCTATGCATTACATTGAGCTTTAAAAAAAATTAAAGTTTCTGTTCTGTTCTTTTCCTTCTCTCCTTCTTCTTTCCCTCCATGCCTCCCTTCCTGCTTTCTTTTAAGTATACATATTCTGGAAACAGACTAGGTCAATGGATAAATCCTTACAAGAAATTAAAAAGCCCTTCAGCAAAATATTCAGTTTATTTCCAGATACCCTGAACCTGTACTAGCAAAGGGAGGTCTACCTGCTGTGAAACTGTAAGATAACTGCGTTTTGTGAGTGACAAATTTTGGTCATAGTCAGTGAAGGACTGGTTTTCAGAGCATTCAAATTAAAAAAAAAAAGTCTTTTCACTTGTCATAAATTAGGGCTCAAGGAAGACATGATATTTTGATGCTTAACATCAGAAATGCCTAAAAGATACGATTATTTAAGACTACTATTCCTCAGTCAATATAATAGCTTGGTGCTATAAATATAGCAACAAATCTATTATTTATACAAGTACCAGCTTCTGCTATGTCCCTTTTCAGTGTGCTCACATAAATGAACTCGGAGCATAAAACAAATGTACAGAAGAGAAGCTGTACCCATGACGTCTTCCTAATTTGAAAGGACTTTTCATTTTTCACCACATCCCTAAAACTATTCATAGGTGAAGACAGTTGAAGGGTGTCCACGTGGCCAAATATAGTCTACTGTCTTGCTTCTGGCACACGGGATGAAGCATTAAGGCACAGGTCTTTGCACGTAGCCGCTGAACCTTAAAGACAGGAGGCAGACCCTCCATGCGGTCTGAAGGGGAAGACAGGTGCTACTGTGTAACTTCTAAGGTGCTACAATTGAATCAGCCATAGATGTAGGTCTTCTTTCAGTCTGTGTGTGTTATGGGTAGAGAATGATTCTTTCCTCATAGGACTTTCCTATAGCGAGTATTAAATGGTAAAACACATGTAAATTTGCTTTGATAACCAGAAGATGTGGGGCCAATATATAAGGTTCATATTCTTATAATTATCTATGATATCATAATTATCATAGATAGCTGTGCAGGCAATGATTTTATTAAAGGAAGCCCATCTTTTACGGCTAATAGAGGCTTTTATATTGGCTCATGTTTAAACCAGACTCAAGGCCGAGTTACATGGAAGAGCTGGTCTCATCTCTTGTTGCACTCCAATGTTCTATCTATAGATGGTTAACTGCATTCCTACAGGCAGCACTCTCATTGAGAATGCTATAAATTTTGTATGACATTTCTGTTGCAACCTTTCCTCACTGATTCTTAAGAAGCTGGGGGCCAACAGCTAAAATGAAGCTATGCCTCACTTTTGGGTGCTCATATCTTGTAGTAGTTCATAATGCGTGCTAATATCTATTATAGTCCACAATGGAAGGTGAGACAATGGTGCTCATGAGACTCTGCCACCTGGGAGAGCAATGATAGCTGATGATGTAAGTCACAGATATCAGATATGCTCTGAGCAGAAAAAATTCTGAGAACCTCCCCTCTACAGACACCTCCATCAAAACTTTTATAACAGAGAGCAATAACTATTCTTGTTTTTGGTCTTTTTGCCTATGGATCATGAGCTCCCTGAGATATGCTCAGTATATCTTTGTACCCACAATTAATGAAAGTCCCTGGCTTAGATAATAACTAAATGAGTGCAAGTTAATGAAAATAAACAAGTTAATGGCATTCACAGCAACCTGGATGGAACCGGAGACCATTATTCTCGGTGAAGTAACTCAGGAATGGAAAACCAAACATCCTATGTTCTCACTCATAAGTGGGCGCTAAGCTATAAGGATGCAAAGGCATAAGAATGATACAGTGGACTTTGGGGACTCAGGGGGTAAGGCTGGGAAGTGGGTGAGGGATAAAAGACTACAAATTGGGTGCAATGTATACTGCGTGGGTGATGGGTGCACCCAAATCTCACATATCACCCCTAAAGAACTTACTCATGTAACCAAATACCACCTGTTTCCCCAAAACCTATGGAAATAAAAAATTATAGATAAATAAATAAATAAGTACAGGCTAAAGGAGCAAAGATGGAGAAGTGATGATGGTTTTGAAACCATGACATATAAGCAATGTTTGAAGAGACTAGAGGATGTTGATCTTGGAGAAAAACCAAGAGAAGAAGATGTCAGCCACAATAAAATACATGAAGGACTTTATGGTAGAATAAGGACTTTTTTCCATGTGGACTAGTGAATGGAAATTTCAGAAACAGACTCAGAGTATCCTGGGATCCCTTCCTGTCCTTTATCTTTCACATCGATTGGGTCATAACTCCTAAATATTTCTAAATTCCATTTATTCTCCATTTCCATTCCCATGGTTTTAGTTCTGATCCACCTCTAAATCTCTTGGGCTAGTTATACTTTCCCGCATGCGGTCTCTCATCCCTTCAATCCTACTCTCCAGCTGGCTCCAGGTCTTTTTTTTTTGAGACAGAGTCTCGCTCTGTCACCCAGACTGAAGTACAGTGGTGTGATCACGGCTCACTGCAGCCTTGATCTCCTTGGCTCAAGTGATCCTCCAGCCTCAGCCCCCCGAGTAGCTGGGAAGTGATCCTCCTGCCTTGACCTCCCAAAGTGCTGGGATTACAGGTGTGAGCCATCGCACCTGGCCCTGATCCAGGTCTTATGTTGCTCCCCTGACTAAAATCTGTTCAAAGCCTCTTCATTGCCCTAAAAATAAAACCCAACTTCCTGGGCTCTGATGAGCAACTGTTTCCCTGAATCTTTTAGAACTCCATGCTTTAGACACACTCTTCCTCTGACTCATATCCTTCTCCTTGGCCCTCCTGGGACTCTGTACTCATCATTGAAGATTCTGCTCAGAAGTCTCTTTGATAAACCTTCTTTGACCCTCTTAGGCATGTTCATTTAATCACTTCTGGTCATCTTCGAACACATTGTGACTTAGCAGATTTTAATGATTTATGTTGTTACTATTATTACCTAGAAGAAAAATAACATTCTGTTTATCTTTGTACCCCCAGTGAAATATTGAGTGAGCAGATGACTGACTGACTGAATGGCTCACTCTTTAAGTAGAACTTTGAAGACTGGACCAGGCTCTTTTGGGAGGTGGTGAGTCTTTAGGTGTTCAGCTAGTAGTCTGGACTAGACTTTTATCGTTTCTTTCAACTCTTTCCCTCTGCACCTCACTCCCTTAGGGCTTCTCGCTTAGCAGTAGGGTAGGAAGGAGTCAAGGCAGGCATCATGCAGAGGTTGAATCTGAGCTTGCTGTTCAGACAAGCAGACTCGTGAGAAACTCAGAGCTCTCTTTCATAGCCCAGGATCCAGGTTTAAATACTAGAACCCCCCCCTCCCCAAATAAGCTAAGACTGTCAATCAGAGTTAAAGAGGATTTCACTTGAGGATTCATGTTGCACAAATAATGAATGACTTCTATGAACAAGAGATTTAAGCAAAGTCCAGTCCTTTCTTATGGAACGGGGGTTGGCAGATCTCTTGATGCTGGCTTAAAATGGTTATTTTTTTACATGAGAGAGCATAAGCACTAACATAGCATTCCACTGCCTACACAGATCTCCCGGAGTATTAATGAGGAATGATCCCAAAAGACCGTTTTTATGAACCCTCACCATGGAATCTTTCTACACATTTTTGAAGCACTAGCCACCTGGAAGATCAGAATATCTTTGTTTAGACATTTATTTAGTGCACTACAAAGGCAATTTAGAAAACTATCCTCTAGGCTGTGAATGGTGGCTCACACCTGTAATCTCAACACTTTGGGAGGCCGAGGTGAGTGGATCACTTGAGGTCAGGAGTTTGAGACCAGCCTGGCCAAAATGGCAAAACCCCGTCTCTACTAAGAAAACAAAAATTAACCTGGCTTGGCAGCACACGCTTGTGGTCCCAGCCACTCAGGAGGCTGATGTAGGAGAATCGCTTGAATCTAGGAGGCAGAGGTTGCAGCAAGCTGAGATCATGCCACTGCACTCCAGCCTGGGCAACAGAGCAAGACTTGGTCTCAAAAAAAAAAAAAAAGAAAAGAAAGCTATCCTCTAGTGATCTCCAAAACTAAATGCCCCTCCCTAAGTGTCTAATCAATTACCAAGGGGTTTTTACTGCCAGAGAAAATTTAACATTTTTTTAAAAGTTTTACACCTGGTACAAACGAGAGGAGACCCTGGAAAATTATGATGTTGTGTTATGGTTAAGTGGAAAAACGCCCATTCACAGAAAACTCTCTTGACTACATACATCTTGAAGTTTTGCAGATAGGTCTGAATCTGCTACAGGATTAATTTCATGAGGAATGAATTTAATCTCTTTTTTCTGCTCTTCAGTGTTGTCTTCTATTTTTGATACTTCACTGGCATTAATGAAAACAATGGAATTACTAGAGATAAAGTTAAAATATAAAAGTTACAGAACTACTGCTTTTCTACAAGAGTCTTGGGGATGGCCATGATGCGATAGAAGTTACTCTTCCTGAAATCTGACCCCAAATACCCCCCAAACACCATAAAATGTATAGATATTTGTCTTAAAACATAAACCCTGTGATCTTTATAAAATAGTTACTGACAAATAGTGAAACAGCTAGGTTTAAGGTTTTAAATGTACATTTTCTAATGGTGCTGATGGCTGTGTTTACTATGTATTTTGGTACATGAAGTACTGTTACTAAGTGTATCGTAATGCTGTCAGTGTGGAGAATGTTGGTCAGCTAAACTTTCAAGTTGCATATAATTTATACTAATATTTTAAGTAATTCACTTGGTCATGTAAATCATGTTACTACAACTCTCTAATAAAAATCTGTGCTTTCAAATTAAAAATTTATTTCCTACACTGCCTATACACATTTCATCACAAGCAGGATTTATGAAGTTATGGGGAAGCCTATTCTACCCTGCCCCCTCTCCTATTACCTTCTGGTACTGGGATAATGAGAAGCTTGACAACATGGCTTCAGGTTGGAATTAAAAGCCTCAAGCTCGTCCCACTCTGATTTTATGGGGCCTGGCTACTGAGACTTCACAGGGCCTTGCTGAAACGGCCTGTCTACTTCAACTCCACATGGTCCCAGTCTGGCTAGGTCTTTGGATCAAACTCTTCTCGTGTGAATACAGACAGCGTCTGGGAAACTGCGCTGCGGATGTCTCCACAGAGAATCACAGATGCTGTCAGGACTGAACTTCACACTCAAACATTTGATGCATTTTAAAAAGGGATTCAGCCTCAGACTCAAACAGGCAGATGGATCGTCTAACACTTCAAAGGCTTTAGCATGATTGCTTTTTTTTCTTTTGTCCTATAACCCATTCCTCTTCTCCTCCTTCTCCTCTCCAACACGCCTTTGCACAGTTCTAAAGGAAGCGACAAAGGTTCACCAGTCGTAATATCAAGAACACAACAAAACAAGCACGGATACTTTATCTCCCTCATATAATCCTGAGCATTTCCAGTTCTAATGTCAATGGTTCTAAGAAATCAGGAATAGGGCAAAAGGAGAAGTCACAGAAACAATGACAAGATTAAACGAGCAACGAGGAAGTGTCAAGTTCTGTGTTCTGTGTCCATTCAGATGGTTTACCATCTTCCAAATCTGAACCTACTCTCCCCTAATAGTCAATTCCATTAGTAAAATGAGGGTATCCTGGATGGAAAGAATTGTTGATTTCATTATGGTTCAAGCTATTTGGGGAAAAAAAATCCCAAATTCAACATGAACTTTTTCTTAAAAGGCTTCATTTCTACAACTATTAAAGCAATTATTAAATTAGAAACATGCTGTGACCTGAAGCTGCTAATCTCTACACCAGTTCTAAAATTGTTACTGCTGTTTCTCCATTAATTAATTACCAAGGTTTATACAAGTTGATCAACTGCCATGAAATGTGGACAAAAGGATTTTCCCCAGAGACATCTCAAAATAGGTGAATATCTGAGTTATTCACCTGGCTCTGATGGGATGGTTCTAAGCAACCATCAGGTAGGGGTGAAGGAAAAGAGGCAAAATAGGCAAAAGTGAACTTCAGAAGTTTAATCACTCAATCAACAAATTCTTAATATAAGTTGAGGTACCAACCTCATCCCAAGTGCTCTGGGGGAAGAAATTTTATTAGCCTTCAATACCCTGAAATTTAATAAAATCACCTATAAATAACTCAAATAATCCACCTGTAAGTAACTCAAATCAGATTAGCTAGAAGCTAAAAGGTGATAGAATACGCTTTTTGATAACTCAGAGAAGGGTGAGCTGAACAAGACCTTAGAAATTGTCTAGTACACATCTTCTCTTTAAAAATAAGATGACTCATGCATTGATGAACACTTAAGTTCTTTCCATATTTTGGCTATTGTGAATAACGCACAATGAACATGGGAGTGCAGGTATCTTTACGAGGTGGTGATTTCATTTCCTTTGGGTATATGTCCAGAAGAGGGATTGCTGGGTCCTATATTACTCCTATTTTTTATTTCTTTAAGAGCATCCATACTGTTTTCTATAATGGTTGCACCAAGCTACATTCTCACCAACAGACAAGGGTTTCCTTTTCTCCATACCCTCATCAACGTTTGTGATATCTTGTCGTTTAGTAATTGCTATCCTACCAGGCGTGAGGTGATATCTCGCAGTGGTTTTGATTTGCATTTCCTTGATTAGTGATGTTGAGCACTCTTTCCTGTAACTGTTGGCCATTTTTATATCATATTTGGGGAATTTTACTTCAAGTCCTGTCATCTATTCAAGTTCTTTATCCATTTTTTAATTGGGTCATATGTTTTCTTGCTATTGAGTTGTATGAGTTCTTTATTAATCTTGCCTATTGACCCATTCTCTGATATAAAGTTTGCAAATATTTTTTCCCAATCTAGCAATTCCCTTTTCATTTTGTTGATTTTTTCCACAGCAGATTTTTTTCTGCTCTGCAGAAGTTTTTTAGTTTGATGCAGCCCTATTTATTTATATTTGTTTTGGTAGCCTAAGGTTTTTAGTGTGATATCCAAGAAATCATTACCAAAGCCAATGTCAAAGAGCTTCTCTCCAGTGTTTTCTTCTAGGAATTTTATGGTTTTAGGTCTTACATTTAGGTCTTTTATCCATTTTGAGTTTATTTTTGTGTACAGTGTAAGATAAGGGCCCAATTTCATTCTTTTCCAAATGGAAATCTGGTTTTCCCAGTAGCATGTTTGGAAAGGCCTATCCTTTCCTCATTGTGTCTTTTTGGTGTCCTTGTCCAAAATTAGTTGTCCATATATGTTTGGATGTATGAACAAATGGATAAAGAAACTGTGGTATAAATATATACAATAGAATATTACTCAGCCTGAAAAAAGGAGGCAATCCTGCCATTTGTACAACATGGATGAACCAGGAGGACATTGTGCTAAATGAAATAAGCCAGGCACAAAAAGAAAAATATTGAATATTCCCACTTACATGTGTAATCTTAATAAAAGGTTAAATAAAACATATAGAGAATAAAACAGTGGGAAAGATATTAAGTTTAAAGGACATAAAACAAATATGTAGGAAGAACAAGTCAACAGAGCTCATGTACAACATAAGGACTATAGTTAGTGATAGTGTATTGTACTCAGAATTTTTGCTAAATGAGGAGATTATAGCTGCTCTTGCCACAGAAGGTGGAAATGGGTAACTATGTGAAATGATAGATTTGTTAGGTTTTCCCATTATTGTAACTATCTTACTATCTGTATTTATCTTGTAACATCATGTTCTATACCTTAAATACAGACAATTTTAAAAAATAAGGGGAAATGGACTTGTTTAATGCCACTCAATTAGAATGGCAGAGCCAAACTGAGAGTCCAGTTCCCATCAGCATCCATTTCTATGTTCTTCCCACAGTGCCCTTCCTCTAGGTACTTGCATTCTGTACTGGGGATTTCACTGCATAAAAGCCTATACATCAATGTTCTCTATTTCAGAAGAAACATTTTCTCATGCTCATTCATCTGTTCAAAGCAGAAATGCAAAATTCACACGTGCATATATATTTCAATACACTTTAAAAAGTCTAATGAGCAAAGTAGAAAGACTGGACCTGGTGTAATCCATTGAAATCTCGACTTAAATTTTATACATTACCTATATATACAATCCAGGCAAGAGTATTTTCTTCATCTGATGACTGTTGTAATTTGTAAAGGCTACTAGTACCCCATATATATGTAATTGTTTTTCATATATATATGGAAAATGTATATGTTACATTTAAAAATACCTAAGAATGAAAAATATATGTATATTAAACATCACTAAAAAGGTAAATAGCAAATAAAGGGAAAATAGTATGCTGAAAGACAAAACATCTCATAATCTTAAAATGTGAAGAGTTCTTAGAAATCAATATGAAGATGGAAAACTAATTTTTAATGGACATGAGGCATGAATGAGCTCTTGCTAAAATAACAACAAATAGAAATGGCAAAGGTGGCTCATGCCTGTAATCCCAGAACTTTAGGAGGCCAAGGCGGGCAGATCACTTGAGGCCAGGAGTTCGAGACCAGCCTGGCCAACATGGTGAAAACCTGTCTCTACTAAAAACAGAAAAATTAGCTGGGCATGGTGACAGGTGCCTGTAGTCCCAGCTACCCGGGGGCTGAGGTGGGAGAATCACTTGAACCCGGGAGGCGGAGGTTGCAGTGAGCCGAGATTGCACCACTGCCTCCAGCCTAGGCGACAGAGTGAGACTCCATCTCACAAAAATAAAAATAAAAAAAGCAAATAATCAATCTCACTAACAATAAAAAATTGAAAATTAAAATGAGAGATTGTTGCTACATATCTGATGGAGGGTTTTAAAATGTAAAATGTCTGTTTAAAAAAGTCTGTGATTTAGTGTGGTCAAGTTTATGAGGAATGGGTATTCACACACAAAGATAGAGATGTGATTCAGTATAACTTCAGTGATCAGAAACGGGAAAGTTCAAATGAGGAGCATTAAGAATGTTCTTTTATTTTCTTACTCGCAGAATTTATCCTAAGGAGATAATCAGAGATAATACTATTAGAAGAACAACACATTGGTAACAATTCAGTGTCCAGTGTAGACCGTGCAAAATGTCTAAGTGGATTGCTTAAGGAAAGATGGGCACAAGTGTGTGAGGGACTGTCTTGCAATCATTAAGGCATATAAGGAAGGAGTCCCTGTGTCTCAGAGGTTTAGAACACAGTCTCTGAACCTCCAACTGCTCAGTTCAAATCCTGCCAAGTATTAGCTGTGTGGCCTTGGGGAAGCTACTTAACCTTTTTTTTTTTTTTTTTTTTTTTTTTTTTTTTTTGAGATGGAGTCTTGCACTGTCACCCAGGCTGGAGTGCAATGGTGCTGTCTTGGCTCACTGCAAGCTCTGCCTCCTGGGGTTCTAGTGATTCTCCTGCCTCAGCCTCCAGAGGAGCTGGGATTACAGGCACCTGCCACCATGCTCGGCTAATTTTTTTGTATTTTTAGTAGAGATGGGGTTTCACTATGTTGGCCAGGCTGGTCTTGAACTCCTGACCTCAGGTGATTCACCCACCTCAGCCTCCCAAAGTGCTGGGATTACAGGCATGAGCCAGTGCGCCTGGCCTGCTTAACCTTTTAGTACTTAGTTTTCTCTAATATAAAATGGGGATAATAGTAGTACCTATCTCACAGAATAGTTGTGGTTTCGTTAAATACTTGATATCTTTGAAGATATTTAATGACAAAGGGATATGTGTATTATGTACTAATTTTGAGGAGGAAAAGCAGAAACCATTTAAAATATTATATTGTATATAGTAAGATCATATATATATTTAAAGTATATATGCATGTGCATGTGTATTTGCATAAATTTTTTAAAAGGCTGAAGAAAGCAAAAACTTGAAAAAATATTCCAAAATGCTACAATGTACAACCTCTAGTTTTATGGTCCTGAGTAATTAATTTTTAAATTAATTTAAATTTTAATTATTCTGCATTTTCCCAATTGGCCATAATCATCAAAAATACATATTCAAAGGAAATACAGGAATAACTTCTCTATATTGTTATTCTCTGATTTTTAGGGAAGAAATCTTCAAAGGAATAGGAAACACTATTATCCATGAAACCGCGAAAGCGTGAAAAGAGACACTCTGTAAAACAGTTGAGGATGCTGAAGAACACAGGGAAGGAAGAAGAAGAGGAAATGAAATGAAGTAAGAAGAGGAAAAAATACCAGCCAGGTGTGGTGGCTCACACCTGTAATCCCAAGCACTTTGGGAGGTCGAGGCAGGTGGATCACTTGAGGCCAGGAGTTCAAGACCAGCCTGGCCAACATGGTGAAACCCCATCTCTACTAAAAATACAAAAAATTAGCCAGTGTGGTGGCACGCACCTGTAATCAGAGCTACTCTGGAGGCTGAGGCAGGAGAATTGCTTGAACCCAGAAGGTGGAGGTTGCAGTGAGCCAAGATTACACCACTGCATTCCAGCCTGTGCGACAGAGTGAGACTCCATCTTAAAAAAAAAAAAAAGGTAAAAATATCAAACAAAAAAATGAAAGAAGGAAACATCCAGCAAACATGTAAAGTGTGAGAAGTAAATAAGAATATAAAATCACAGAAGACTGCTTTATCCAAGTCTGCCCATCAGAGTAATTTGCCCGGTCGCCCCCATTCAGAGCCTTCTTTACAGTGAAATGTAAAGTGCTGCAGCTTTAGGATACAGTTACAAGAAAATGGTTAAAGGTAACTGAGAAGCTGATCATTATCAATTAAGTTGTGCTCACTTGGCATGGCAGGGTGTATTCTACGAAGTGAGGTAAACAGTTTCTTCCATGACAATTTTCTCTTTATTTTCTTCACAGTACATTTATTTGCTATGTTGCCCAAAGTTTGTATAACCCCAGCATCCAGGAATATCCTGGGGGCAGGGTAGAAAGAAATTGTGATCTGAAGAAAGACATACAGATGTTTAAGTTTTCTGCTATTACTGGCCGAGAAAAGAATCTAAACTGGGGAACATGTAAAAAACAGGAGTGTTGCTTTCTGCAGAGGAGAAACGACTAACACTAACAAAAATAAACCATAGATTTTTTGGGTTGTAAGATTGATGACTAAATAATGATCACATCTGTGGACGATGAGGGAAAGTCCTCCAGCTAGGTACTGATTCAGCGGGTCACTGCAAAATTCAGAGTAGTTTAGTAGTTACACAGTTAATACTCCGGAGAGGAAAGAAGCTGTGAACTTTGATAGGGCTGGACAGAATAAGGGGGACACTTCAATGTGCCAAATTTAGAAATGTCACATTGGGTTCAACAAAGTTACACTCACTAAGAAAGGCTCAGGATATGTGGCTTTGGACAAGCTACTCAGCATCCTTCGGCCTTGTGTTCTCAGTGGAACACCAAGATAATAGTACACACGGTTACGTGGTTGGAGTAAATGAGACAATATGTGTCATGCTAAGCTCAGTGCAAGGTATTCTGCAAATGACAGCTGAAAATAGCCTTAAAAAATGCCAAAAGAAAATAATATGTCATTAGTCTGTAATTACATCAGAAAATGCTTAAGGAAATACTCTGGAAGTTCTAGAGATGGGAAGATGAGGGTATGCAAAGGCACCAGACAACTCACCTGCCAGGACACTCTTCTGGTTCAAGGTGGAGTTTTGTTAGGCACAATCTGGATTAGCCATCAGGGGGTTATTTTAGCCACGTGTTTGTTACTACAATATTAATCTTTACTGTCAAGGCAACATTACATGAAAAAGTCATGAAAATGAAATTGGGTAAACTTTTGCCCATCAGAGGATAGCACATTTTACGAGCAGCCACCAGTGCACTCTGGGAATTTTGCCTGTAGGATGTTGACCTAGATATGTTCCCTGGTGAACTGATGCTTCTCTGTCCCTCTTGAGGGTGACTGAACGAATGATAAACATGTGGCCAAATTCCACACCACGTGATTAATTTGAAGCAAGTGATTAAAGGGCTCTTTTTAGGAATTTGGTTGCAAGAGCTAAGACTCACTCATGGATTCTTTCATACATGGACACACTGCACTTATGCACACACAGACACACATTACACATATACATACACACACATATCACCACTCATTCAGATGAATTTTTGTTTACTATCTTCGTTGTCAGGTTTAGAAGTAAAAGTTCCACAGATAAGTTCACACATATGTGTTCTCTAGGTTTTGTGTTCTTTATAGCACTTTGTACATTCCCGTGGTGAGAAGAAAAACAAATCAAGGTGAGAACTTTTCCTTTGATATTTCCATTGCTTTTCATGTGAAACAAACAAGCCGTATGCCATAATGGGAATGAGAGATGGCATTTGGGGAGGCTGCCAATTTTTAGGGGGATGTGTGCATGTGTATGCGTGTGTTTTTTTCTGTTAAGAGATGCTAGAGTAGATAATTCCAAATAAAATTCAGCAGGTCCTGATGTTAAATTTTGGGCACCAAACTGAATTTAAGGAGAGCAGAAGTACCAGGCCTCCCTGAGGACCCGGTCTGATATCTCCTGAGGCCCCTGGCTCAGCTGTGACAAGCTAATAAGGTGACCCTGAAGCAGATGCAGTTGTTAATACAGATGTGGCATGAGACCTCCTGAGGCAGGTCACAGTCATGATAACTCATGGCAATATGCAATATACTCATTATGAAGGCTTGTGACGGGAGCACCTCAAACCAGAGGCCGCCTAGTGCATCACGCTCCCTTTGTCTCCTTCTCCCTCAATGCACCTGATGGAAGGCAGGCTCACTAATAATTTTTCTAAAACACACACATACCACACACACGGTGGTTGGGGGCAGTTTTGTTTGGACACATTTCCTTCAACATGAAGGATTTTAAATTGTTCTAAGGCAATTAAGGTTATTTGGGAAGTACATATAGAAAATCTCATGGAAATCAAGTGTGACAGCTGCTGTGGGGGTCCAGAAAAAGAAATGCCACTTTTTATGGACATGATGGAGGGGAATGGTTGTTGGCAGCTACTTTTAAGGTTCATGATGTGTGGTGAAATGGCCAGTATTGTGAATGAAGGCTGATTGTGAGTAAAATGGTGTGGTGTTTCCTCAATTCTTCCCACTAGTCACAGTCTAAAATAATTATCTGGAGAAGACAGATACAAATGACTGGATTTAATTTCACTTAAAACTCTTTTGAAGACAATGAGCTGATTTGAAACTTACAAAATCACAGAATCTCCTGAATGAATGGAAGACTGCATGTACATCACACACTGATGCATTAACTTTTAAAACTGCCTGCTGGTCATCTGAGTTAATGCAAGAAAGAGCTGACTAATGTACAGAGAGTAGGTTAAGCACTAAAATGATGTGATTTGTTCAATATTTTCAGACTAACAGGGCACTGCAATCTTTTTGCTACTAACATTCTGATTTCTAGCCCAGAAGACAGACAAGCAGGTAGACTTCTGAAATTCCCCAACCACTTCATTAACAATGATGGCGGGTTACAACATGATAAGCAGTAGTTTCTGGGCACATGGGAACTACCTTCTGTGGGATTTTCAAACTTCCCAGTCCTCAGGGGAGTGGAGTAAAGGATAGAAAATGTAAGAAAATTTAAATCTCCTGTGTGACTCATGTTTTCCCAAGAGAAACTCCATTGCTGGGTCACTCTTAGCTCGCCTGAACCTATTTTCCTTCCTCAGTATGTGGTCACGAAGAGAACAATGACTGTGTTCCAATCTGAAATCACATGTTCAATGTTACAAATAGTCGTTTCAATGAAGTTAGAATTGATGGAAAAAAAAGGCCTTAACATTCATACATGGGAATAGCATATCATTCTAAGATACGTGCAAATGAAGACTGCAAAAATAGATAAGGTTCAATCAAACTAAAGATACAAAATAAAGATAAGAATAATAATTGAAGGACATAAAAGCAAGATGAGATTTCAAATGTATTATTATAATGTATGGATATGGAATTCTATAACAATTTTCAGTGTTTCTCAATAACTAGTGCATCACTACATCTATTTCTGCAACACACAAAATTATCATCTAAGTTTACTCATTCATTCAGTTGATTAATTAATCATCCAACAAACTTGTCTTGCATGCCAATACATTTTTAAATGTTTTCTATAAGACATTAGAGATTGTAAAGCAAGTCCAACAGGGCTTGGCCATCAGACCAGACGGTCTGTTATTTGATGTAAAAATGCAGTGAAAATGACTGCCAATGATGCTTCAGTGACAAAATTCATATCCAACTCAGGCATGGATTTGGGGTTGGATGTGGTTCCTGCAAGAATAAATAGCAGTAATTGAAATAAAGTAAAGGAAGTGATCTCCGTGTCTGGAGTATTTTAATCACGAACAAGACACTTACAATTTAAGCATAATTTTTAAGCTGTATCTTACAGGAGGCATTAGGTTGGATTTTTTTTTTTTTTTGTCTGTAGTTAACAAGCCCTGTAGGGTTTAATATGCTAAGACTGGATTCACCTAAGCCTTAAAATATGTTCATTATTTAACTATTAATCTAAGATCAACATAAAATAGCACTTGCATATATTTTTCTCCATTGTTCCATCTGTATTTCGCTCTTTCATTTGCAGAGATGCAGGCAAGAAGAGACTATAATTCAGGATCGCATAGCTAGTTAGTAGCTGAATTCAATCTAGAATACTTGCTTTCTAATCAATGAATCAAGGTTTATATACCTTAGGTCCTACAGCTTTGACTGATTTTAAATTATCAAAGTTAGCATAGTCAATAATATCAGAGGAGAAAACTCAGCATAGTATGAGAAATAAAATGGATCCACATATGTTCTGTGCAATGCAAGTATGGCCTGAATCAAACAGTGCAATCTCATCAAGCACACAGATAACTGTCTTCTTCCAATTCATAATAAACTGATGGCAGTATTTTTTTATAACAAAGATGCCTCAAAAATTTAAAAGTTGCTGGACACACTAATTAGAATTAAGATTGGCCTGGTTTATATCAAGCCCCTTTTTAGCACTGTGTTATTGGTTTGGTCCGACACCATCCCCTGCAGTGTGTGGAGACAGGCCAGGAGTGTGAGGGCTGCAGAGCAGAGCAGGAAGAAAATCAACTGTGAAATTGGTAATTTTATTGAGTTTCACGGGGGGCTTTGTTGTTAAGACACAATGCAATTGGAACAGAACGCCTGTGGTAACACCATGTACACAGTGCCCATTTCATGGCTAAAGGTAAACTGCCTCTAACCAAAAGTTACACATACACATACATTCCTGCTCAACAACATTTTGCCAAGTGAAAAAAAGAAATGGATCTGATGCAGGATGAATTGTTGTGTTGCAGGTATGGGGGCTTTTTGCCAAAAACACAGGTAGAACAGTGTGTGTGGGATGGTAGGTGTGTGTCTTTCCCTCGTGACATATCAGAAGGTTCCTTTTCGGAACAAGGCCTGCTGGTTTGGGTTTACAGAAAAGCTTTCCTTTCACTATAAATGATAGGAAGGTCCCAGAAGGAGTATGTGAGAAAGACAGGGGCAGAAGGAGAGGACAGATCGAAATGTAATGCCTGAGCAGCTGAAATCATTTGGTACTCTCAATCCCCCAGGTAAAATAGGAATTAAACATAGCTAACAGGATATTACTCCCAGTTGGAAAAGATCTGCTTGCTAGCAATGTGAAAGTGAAGCTAACAATTGGTATTTGTTCTAGGGTGGTATCCCCCCCACTTCCCTGCCAAATAGCTTGAAGTAGGAATAGTTAAATAAAGTATGCTGGTTAACTGTGTAAATACTCCTGCAGCTTTTGTGCCTTGCAGGGCTGTCCCCGGAGTGGGTTAACTTGCTTTCAGATGGAAGCATGTCTAAAGATGTTCAAGTAGTCATGACAGGGCAGGAGAGCCAACCCCAATAGATGAGGTTAAGTGGTGGCCAAAGATGGAACACCTTCTGCAAGAAGAAAGCCTGTACGTGAAACACCTCCTCCCAGGCCAGCACCTGAGTCCAAACAGCAAGCTACCATTTCAAGAGGTTTCATATTTATCATGCATTTTGACTACATTTTTGCACGGAAAGAAACTAGGAAGATCAAAGTAGTCCTGTGCGTTATTATCAGTTTAATTTAAACTGCATGCGGGTATAGCAATGCTATGCTTTCCTATTTGGGAGCATATCTCAGGAGATTTTTGCCCTCGCTCTGGGACTAAGTTGTCACGGTTGGCTTCTCCCCATACAAGGGAAGCATTTGGGTCAGACTATGTGTGAAAAAGGAAGGAAAAGGTGGTTAGAGTGCCAGGAGATCACACTGCTGCCCCTCCCTGGGCACCCCCAGGAGGGGGGCACTCAATTCACTATTCATGCTGAAAGTGACAGAAGATGACCAGCTGGCATTTTTTACTCTTATTTGTTTTTGTGTAATCAAAATAATAGTTATACCCACTGGCGCGTTATAAATGCAATACACCTGGATAGGTCTGCCCCTCCAGAATATAGAGGAAGGGGTATTAATTCATTTTCAATAGAGATAACAATGAACACTGATGTCGTGCTCTTTCCGAGAGATATGACTTTTGTGTTCGTGTGTGGCTAAGTATGTCAGAGCATCTGTACATACCAGTTTCACTTTCAAACATGCATTTTAAACTGAAGCACTCTTTTAACCCCGTATGGTTTTTCAGTTGTACTGTATTCCATGCTTCTTTTCTTTTTCAAAATGCAATTAATATGGTTGTGTGTTAAATGATTCAGTGAAAGTAAATCTTTTATATTCAGGTAAGCAATTCAGCCTTGTAAGGTTTTATGGGAATTAGATTTTTTTGAAGTCTGGGTTGAGCATGCCCATAACTCTGACAGAGCCCTGCAGGCTCTTGTCTTCACCTTCAAATCATAAGACAGAGAAATCAAGCTCCCTCTGTGCTCTCAATTATACCAAAAAACACGGAGCAGAAGTCTTCAGTAATTCAATCCCTGTGGAAGCTTCTTCACACTGTTTGCGCTGTTGGAACTGCTGACAGCAGCAATCCCACCGTCCCCCGGTAGACTGTCAAAGTTCCTCATACAGTGTGAGCGGCTCTGTTCTGTCCCACAGCTCCTTCTCCAGAGACCTCAGAGCACATGCATGACTTTTGATGCTTGCTTGATACAGTGGCCAAGAGGCCAAAAAACATCACAATGAGAGTTCTCATACTCCTACAAGGTGCTTTGTACTCAAAGTAATAAGTTCTGTGGCTACATGTGGGCCTGAGTTGGTGTAATTTAATCACAAGTACAGCTGCATAAACACTGTACTAAGGAATGTCTGCCTGCAATTGGATTCTTTCTTTGAAAACACACTGTAGAAAATTCCTGAGTGCCATTTTCCATATGGTTAATGAGCAAATGTATCATGACCAGCTTTTAAAGGTAATTTGAATTTATGAGTTGCACTGATTCTAGCACATGTGCATAAGAAATCACACATACCCTGGGCTCTTCCTTATCAGGCAATACCATTTCATCGTTTTCTGCCAAACAACACCAAAAAGAACCACTCTGTGTGTTTAATTGGCTTACATCATCAGTTACAGCCTACAGCCAATATTTCCAGAAACCACCAACCTCTTCTAGTCTCTCCTCTCAAAAAGTCTGCAAGGTAGGTTAGTCCACATACAACACAAAAGTGCTATCCATTTTTTAAAGTTTTCCTTTATAAATACAGATTTGAAAAAAATCTTTAAAACTCACTTTCTCAACACAAACTCTGCTGTTCCATCACATTCAAGTTTTTCTACTCTTTTTAAAGAAATAAAAGAGAGGGTAGAGATTTTTCTAGAAATCAGACCTGTTGCTATATACTTCATCCTCTACTCTTTGACTGTAGCTCAAGTGGGAAGCATAAACAGAATGAATTGCTATCATGATATTCAAAATTCCAAAGTAGCTGAGTAAATTTGAAATTCACTAGATAAATAGAATTTGCCTCAATGTGTGGGCTGAAGTTAATTGGATTTTTTTAAACAAGATTCTGGTTATCATTTTGCCATAGGATATATTTCTGGTTCTAGATCATTATGCCTGCACATTAAAAAGATTGCAAATCATTATTTTTAAAGAAGAGATAAAGACACATAT